>NC_141137.1:80174905-81374905 GCF_053477565.2 Lygodium microphyllum | reverse complement strand
ATTGAAGAAGAAGAAAAGGGCAAGAGACCCAAACAACAGAATAGGAACACAGAGGTGGCATAAATACTTGAAGAATTCAAAGATGTAATGCCAGCCGAGCTACCCAAGGGTCTACCACCCAGGCGAGATGTGGATCACAAAATTGAGCTGATCCCAAGGTCTGCCCCACCGGCCCGAGCTCCCTATCGCATGAACCATATAGCTCATGGAATTGAAGAAGCAACTACATGAACTAGAAGAACAAGGATTCATTCGCCCTAGCAAATCTCCCTTTGGTGCCCCAGTGTTATTTGTAAAGAAGAAGGATGGGGGACTTAGACTTTGTGTAGATTATAGGGCCCTTTAAAAAATCACCATTTAAAAAAAATACCCCATGCCCCTAGTGGAAGACCTCTTAGATAGACTACACGGGGCCAAGTACTTCAGCCGTATTGATCTTAGATCAGGATACCACCAAATCCGCATAGCCGAAGAAGATATCCCAAAAACAGCCTTCCGTACTTGATATGGTAGTTTTGAGTGGTTAGTATTAGGATTCGGCCTAAGCAACGGGCCAAGCACATTTTGTGGCCTCATGGATGGAATCTTTAGACCGGAGATAGGTATCATTGTCATTATCTACATAGATGACCTCCTAGTCTACAGCAAGACCCTAGAAGAACACAAGCAGCACTTACCCCGGGTTTTTTAGAAACTGCAGCAGCATCACTTATATGCCAAGCCGAAAAAATGTGAGTTCGTAGTGAAAGAGTTGGAGTTCCTAGGCTTTATTGTAGGAGCAGATGGAATCAAAGTGGACCCTAAGAAAGTGGAAGCTGTCCAAAGATGGCCTGTACTAAAAACTGTAAGAGAAGTGTGGGAGTTCCTCGACTTCACAGTATTTTGTCGAAGGTTCATTAAAGATTACAGCCTTATCACTACCCCCCTCTCCCACCTCACCAAAGAAGATCACTCTTTTACATGGGGGAACACACAACAAGAAGCCTTTGAGCAAATGAAGAAGTGCTTGAACCAAACTCCCGTCCTAAGGGTGCCGAATTTCACCAAACCCTTTGAAATCTCTACAGATGCATCTGACTATGGCATAGGAGGTGTACTGGTACAAGAAGGTCACCCCATTGCTTATGAGTCAAAGAAATTTACTGATGCTGAAACAAGGTGGAGCACACATGAGAAGGAAATGTTGGCAGTCATCCACTACCTTAGAAAGTGGAAGCACTATGTTCAAGACAAGCATACAATAGTCTTTACCGACAATATCTCCCTCAAATACTTCCAATCTCAACCCAAGTTATCGGCAAAGCAAGCCCGCTGGCTAGACTTCCCAGCCGAATTCGACCTGGAGATTAAGCACAAGCCCGACTCCACTAACAAGATAGCAGATGCCTTAAGCCGAAAAGCTGACCTGAAAGCTGTCAGTGTGGTCAGCACATCAACTTCATAGAACTCGTCAAAGAGGCCCTAGAGCAAGACCAAGAAATGCACAAGATAATCAAAGATGTGGAAGCAGAGAAGACCCCACATGGAATGTACACCTTAGAGGAGGGCATCCTATTTTTAGGCAACAGATTGTATATCCCCAACAATGTGGAGTTGAAGAAGCTCATACTGCATGAGATACATGATGGCAAGATTGGAGGCCATAAAGGGCAAAGCAAAACCTTGAAGGCCCTTAGGAAGCAGTTCTTTTGGCCAAATATGAAGGAAGAAGTGATAGACTACATCAAAACTTGCCCCACTTGCCAAATGGTCAAAGCACCACGATCAAGACCAGCATGACTACTACAACCATTATCGGTACCCAGCCGCCCATGGGATGTCATCAGCATGGACTTCATTGTGGAACTACTTGAGTCCCATGGGTACACAATCATCTTTGTAGTGGTGGACTATTTTTCCAAATAGGCCCACTTCATCCCAACCAAACCACCACTGAATGCCAAGGAGGTAGCACGCCTCTTCTTCACACATGTATTCAAACTTCATGGTTTACCACTAGCCATTGTATCAGATAGAGATGGAAGATTCATGAGTGACATGTGGAAGGAACTTTTCAAGACCCTGGACACACAATTGAGATTCTCATCATCCTTCCACCCGAAGACAAATGGACAGACAGAACGAGTCAACCGAGGCATCAAAGATTATCTTCGGAGCTATGCCCGAGTGGACCAGAAAGATTGGGCCTTGTACCTTGATGTCTTGGAATTCCACTATAATAGCTCCATCCACTTGGCAACGGGGTACACCCCCCTTCGAGTTAGCCACAGGAAAAGAAGTCATTACCCCATTGGCCTTAGCATCCGGAGCGGCCAAAGCGGAAGATCAAGATGCAGAAGAATTCTTGAAGAAATGGAGAGACCGCAATGCAGCAGCTAAGCAAAGCCTCGAGCAGAGCAGGATCACCATGACGGAGCAAGCAAACAAGAAGAGAAAGGCTGTACTATTCGCCAAAGGATACATGGTCCTAGTTAGCTCCAAGAATATGTCACTTTCCAAAAACATGACCCCCAAGTTCAATCACTGATACTATGGACCCTACCGAATCACTCAAGTGCTGAACGAAGTCACCTACAAACTGGACCTGCCAGACAGTGTTTGTGTTCATAATGCATTTCATGCTCGTCTTCTGTGCAGGTTCTATCCAAGCAACCAATGGGAACAGCGCATACCAATGCTCCATTCCAATGGTCCCTTCGAAGTAAAAGCCTTCCTCCGACGCCGGGAACAAAGAGGCTTCCCCAAATACCTCACCAAGTGGCGCGGGCGTCCACTCAAGGAGGCCACTTGGATCTCAGAAGTGGAGGCCCACAAACGCAGAAAGGATGCCTTCACCCTTTGGCTCGAGGAGAACCCCCCTGCTCCTTCCAACAACCCTTGAGCCTCTCCAGAAAACCCAAAAATAAGGCGGTTCTCAATCATAGACCCCAAACGTGCCTCCACTCCTCAAATGTAATCGAGTCGAGGGTGGACCTGCATGGTAACAATCAACAAATCACTCCAAAAGAAACAAAGCCCCAACTGTCCAGTTTAGATGGGTAGACACTGACTAGCTTGCTAGAAAAGGCTGTGTTAAGACCCCCAAGTCCTACTATGGCAGACACTGACCAGTCGGATAGTATAGATTGTGTTAAGACCCCGCGGTCCCCTTAGACCGGCAGACACTGACTAGCTTGCTAGGAAAAGCTATGTTAAGACCTCGGATGAGCCAAAAATAACAAATGGTACCCTAAGATTGCTGAGGATAGCAATCCAATAAGCGGGGGTGAGTGTAAGGGATTTGTAGCTATACCATGCTGTTGCTACCGAATGCACCTATATAGGGAGTAGTAATGACTCAAAGCCCTGCCTTGTTTCCACTCTACGTGCGATTCCCTATACCCAGTGGTAAACCCTCTTATGTGCGGCGTCATGAGGGTGTAGTCCTGGGATGTGTCTATGTTGTCCCACTTTTTGGATTGAATAATGCAAGAGTATACCTTGGGCTCATATATCGTATTACCTCTGTGCCGTGTTGAGTGCGTAACGAGTGCAAGTTTATCACACCCCCCCCCCCCCCCCCGACCTCCCTTTTTAAAATTAAAATCCCCTCCCCTCTCTTTCACTTATAATCTCTCTCTTTCTTTTCTCCCTCCCCTTTTTAATTAAATTCTTCCCCCTCCCCCCTTTCTCTCTCTCTCTCTTACTCCTTTAATTAAATCAATTTTTTAAAAAATCAAAAGTTACTGTTACATTAAACTTTTTAATTTAAACTTTTCTTTTAATTAAACATTTTTAAAAGTTTTTTTTAAATTTAAAAAATTTCAAACATAAATTTTCACACACTTTGAGAGAGAGAGAGAGAAGAAGAAGAAGAAGAAGAAGACGTAGAGAGGAGGGGGGAAAGAGAAAAGAGTCTCTCTCTCTCTCTCTCTCTGATTAAACTTTTTAATCTTACTACTATATTATTTTCACTATAGGCTTGGAAAGCCCTAAATCTCGAGAGAGCTTCCCGAACCTACCCCTTTTCCAAACCTCCCTTTTTTAATCAAAACCCCCTTCCGTCTTTCTCATGTGTAATCTCTCATTTTCTCTTCCCCTTCCTTTTTTTAATTAAAGACTTCCCCCCCCCCCCCCCCCCCCCCCCCTCCCTTTACCACCCTTTTTTAAATTAAAACCCCCTCCCCTCTCTCTCACTTATAATCTCTCTCTTTCTTTTTCCCCTTCCCTTTTTAATTAAATCCCTCCCCCTCTCTCTCTCTCTCTCTCTTCTTCAATTAATTCAAATTTTTTAAATCAATAGTTTCTCTCTCTCTCTCTCTCTCTCTCTCCTTTAATTAAATCATTTTTTAAAATCAAAAGTTTTTGTTAAATTAAAATTTTGTAATTTAAACTTTTCTTTTAATTAAATATTTTTAAAAGTTTTTTTAATTTAAATTTTTTTGAACATAGTTTTTCACACACTTTGAGAGAGAGAGAGAGAATAATAATTATTATTATAATAAGAGAGGAGGGGAGGGAAAGAGGAAAGAGAATAACCTTTATTAAATTAAACATTTTTCTTCTCCCCCTCCCCCTCTGTCTCATGTGCAGGGCCTAGGTTTTTTTTTTCTCTCTCTCTCTCTCTCTCCTTATTTTAATTAAAAAAGTTTAAATTAAAAAGTAGAGAGGAAGTATAAACTTATTTTAATTTAAAAATTTTTAAATTAAAAAATAGAGAGAAAATATAAAATTTGAGAGAGAGAGAGAGAGAGGAGAATAAAAAAGGAAAAGAGAGGAGAGAGGGGGAGGGGGAGGGGGGAGGGGGGAGAGAGATAGAGAGAAGAAAATGAGAGAGAGAGAGAGAGAGAGAGAGAGAGAGAGAGAGAGAGAGAGAGAGAGAGAGAGAGAGAGAGAGAGAGAGAGAAGAAAAGCAGGAAGAGAAAAAAAGGAGAGAGAGAGAATTAAGAGAGGAGAAAAAATAAACTAAAATAGAAGGTAGATAAAGAGAGAGAGAGAGAGAGAGAGAGAGAGAGAGAGAGAAAATTAGACATTGGGAATCTAGGGGAGGAGAGAGAGAAAAAAAAAATTAAAAAAGTGGAAACAGAGAGAAAAAAGAGGAGAGAGAAATATGAGAAATGGATTGTTGAGCGAAGTTGTCCTGCGATAGCACGACAACTTTGCTCGTTGCTTCGAGGCAGCAAAGTTGCCGCGAAGTGGCCTAGCGTTTCACACTTACTACTATATTATTTTTGTTACAGGTTTGGAAAGCCCCGATTCTTTAGAGAGCTTCATGAACCTACCCCTTTTTCCAAACCTCCATTTTTCAATCAAAACCCCCTCCTCTCCCCTCTTTCTCATGTGCAATCTCTCATTTTCTATTCCCCCTCCCTTTTTTCATTAAAGCCTCCCTCCCCTCCCCCCCTCCCCCTCCCCTCCCCCCCCCCAACCTCCCTTTTTAAAATTAAAACCCCCTTCGCTCTCTCTCACTTATCATCTCTCTCTTTCTTTTCCCCCTCCCCTTTTTAATTAAAGTTCTCCCCCCCCTCTCTCTCTCCTTTAATTAAATCACTTTTTTAAATCAAAAGTTTTTGTCAGATTATATTTTTTAATTTAGTTATTTTAATATTTTTACCAAAAAAATTAATTTAATTTTTTTTAAAAGTTTTTTACACACTTAGAGAGAGAGAGAGAGAGAAGAAGAAGAAGAAGAAGAAGAAGAAGAAGAAGAAGTAGTAGTAGTAGTAGTAGTAGTAGTAGTATTAGTAGTGGTAGTGGTAGTGGTAGTGGTAGTGGTAGTGGTAGTGGTAGTGGTAGTGGTAGGGGGGGGGGGGGGGAAGAGGAAAGAGAATAGCCTTTTTTAAATTGCATTTTCTTCTCCCCCTCCCCCCTCTCTCTCATGTGTATTTTAACATTTTTAACAACTTTTTTTAATTTACAAATTTTCAAACATAGTTTTTCACACACTTTGAGAGAGAGAGAGAGAGAGAGAGAGAGAGAGAGAGAGAGAGAGAGAGAGAATAAGAATAAGAAGAAGACATAGAGAGGAGGGGAGGAAAGAGGAAAGAGAATAGCCTTTTTTAAATTAAACATTTTTCTTCTCCCCCTCCCCCTTCTCTCTCATGTGTAGGGCCTAGTTTCTCTCTTTCTCTCTCTCTCTCTCTCTCTCTCTCTCTCTCTCTCTCAATTAGATTAAACTTTTAATTTAAACTTTCTTTTTAATTAAAATAAGGAGAGAGAGAGAGAGAGAGAAATATACAAAGAGTAAAAAAGAAAGAAGAGGAGAGGGGGAACAGAGAGAAAGAGAAGTATAGAGAGAGGAAATATAAATTTAGAGAGAGAGAGAGGAAAAGAAAAAAGCAAAAGAGGAGAGAGGGGGGAGAGACGGAGAGAAGAAAAGGGGAGAGAGAGAGAGAGAGAGAGAGAGAGAGAGAGAAAGAAAAAGTTCAAAAAGAGAATGAAGAGAGAGAGAGAAGAAGAAGAAAAAAAGGGAAAAACGAGGAGAGGGAGAGAGAAGGAAAAGAGAGGAGAGAGGGGGAGAATAAAAGGGGAGAGAGAGAGAGAGAATAAAGATAGGAAAAGAAAAAAAGGAGAGAGAGAGAGAAAGAACCAAGAGAGAAGATAATATAAACTAAAATAGAAGGCAGAGAGAGAGAGAGAGAGAGAGAGAGAGAGAGAGAGAGAGAGAGAGAGAGAAAGAGAGAGAGAATTAGACATAGGGAAATTGGGGGAGAGAGAGAGAGAGTAAATTAAAAAATTAGAAACAGAGAGGAAAAAGAGGAGAGAGAAAGATGATAAATGGATTGTTGAGCGAAGTTATCGCGCGATAGCATGGCAACTTCGCTCATCGCTTCGAGGCAGCAAAGTTGCTGCAAAGTGGTCTAGCATTCCACGCGCACTTGTGAGAGAGAGAGAGAGAGAGAGAGAGAGAGAGAGAGAGAGAGAGAGAGAGAGAGAGATGCTTATTATGTAGCCATGAAGGCACCAAATCATAGTGGCTACAACTAAGAGTTTAGCAAGCTAAAATAAGATTTGATTTGAAGAAGTACATTGCTTGAAGACATGCATGTTTTAGTAGCTAAAGATGGCTATACTCTTTGTAGTGAATGAATGCCTTCAAGATATTTTATGAAAGTCACTAGAAGGGTTAATTATTATCAAGAAGATGAAAATGGCATAAAATGGGTCAATTCAAATAGTTTCAAAGATTACCTTTATGATAGATTTAAATGCATTATTAAGTTACCTCCTCTCGATCATTATCATTGATAAAGACATTTTTTTACCTCCTCTCGATCGTTATCATTGATAAAGACATTTTTCATAGTTTTAGTAGACAAATAGGTTGCTTGCATAGGCAATGCATCATAACTATTTGAAATCAAATATTCCAATTTAGAGAAAGTTGGACTACCACATGGAAGAAGAAGTAACTACAATCATATGAAAGATTATTTCATGGACTGTCTGAATGTGGTCCTCCTTTGGGCATGAGGTTACCCTAATGTGGGATTCTAAATCCTTGAGATCTCCTTTGGGCATGAGGAACCAATAATAACCTAAGTGGAAAAGAAAAACAATGGCTCTCCACCTTACACCAAATTCAAGTGCTTTGTTTCACTTCTCTCCCTGGTGAAATCTTGCTTGATCCTTCCTTCATCAATTACAGTTCTCATCGGTCCATACCTCTAACCATATTCTGATGCCATTCTCAACAATCATAACAACTTGCTCTGGCTTCTTACGAAAGGGGAGGCAGCCATTCTCATAAGCTTTGTGCATGAGCATGGAGGAATTACCCCTTCCAGCCCTATGCCACTTTTGTTGCCTGATGACTTCTTGCCAATTATTAACTATTGCTTTGATTACATCTGAGACCACTTGTAGCTTAATCCTTGTGGAAAATAGCTTGTCTACCCAATTAAGCCCCTAACACCTCTTTGGATATTGTTGGGCTAGATTCTATGTGGTGTTGAATGATTCTTTTGTCATGTCATGCGCATGCCATATGGAGTGACAACTAGCAACTTATCAACCACATAGCTTCAAGTAAATAGCTAGTGTAAAAACAAAAAATATTGTGAAAGGTAACTAGGGATGGATAATCTTTTATCTGAGTTCTTTTGCCTTGTTACACTATAATCAATTGGTACTTGCTAGAATAATGATAGATGGGTTTCAATGGAGTTCATGTCATATGAATACGAGCAATTTGAAAAGTTTTGCACATTAAGAGAGAATAAGAGGGAGATGAACCATTAGAGATTTAAAATGTTTCTCAACTTAACAAGAATTCCTTAAAGATCTTGATTTTTTGTGCACTTTTGTGTACATAAAAGTAGAGTTGAGAAGATGATGGAGATAGTTAATGTATACACAAGTTCACATCACCATGCCAAGCCCATGTGCATTTGAAGAGTCTCTCTTTTCTCTCATTTCCAACCCCATCACACACCTTGTTCAAAAGGGAGGGTCAGAGGAAAGAAAGAGGGAGGAATATGGCACTCTATAGTGCACTAGTATGCACTACTATGCACTCATGTGCACTAGCATTGACACTGGCACTAACACGCACACTTGTGTGCACTTGAGGGCAATAGCACTTGCATGTGCACTTGTGCCCACACCCTCCAACCACTTAAGGAAACTGCACATAAATCATACAATCCAGCCTCACCTACTTTACATAAGTGTGTACTTGAGCTCACTTAGGCACACTTGCATTAACACTAATACTGGTAGGTGCATGTGCACTTGTGTGAACTTGTGTGCAATTGTATGCACTTGAGTGCACTTGAGCTTTTTTTTTTCTTTTGTGTGCTTGTGAGTACTTCTATGCACTTGAGTGCACTTCCATGTGCCCTTGCACATGCACCTTAGGGGGGGGGGGGGGGGGGGTCACTCATGAATATATGTATATATAACGTGAGTTCAAAATAAGGGGTTTTTAAAACACCATTTTTATACATTTTTTACATACAGAAGGGTGTCATATAAAGGGGTTACTTACAAATTAAATAGAAAAGGGTTGTGTTTTATTCAAGAAAAAATCACAGATTAGGATATTTATAAGTAGGCCATGAACGCACGTTATATAGAGAATATATATATAGTGAACCCCCCGAGACATGCACTCACACCTACATATAGACCTACCATATTGCACTTGTGCACAATGCACGTGCACTATGTACTAACCCAACATACTAGCCTCTTTTTGTAAGTAAATCTTAGTACATCTGCCCTCTTAATCCACATCCACCTCATTAGTTCACATTAGGAAGTCCATAACAAATGCTTGTGCTCTTGCAGTAGTGTACTTCATTGCTAAACTACCCCAATATACTCATGGCACTTTGCACTAATTTTACATGCACTCTAACCCTAGTGCACTAAGTACACCACACATATTTAGTCCACCCTTGTACATTCACCTTGTATCTTGACTAGGGCTTACACACTCCTCAGGATGCATTTCATAGTAAAATAATGTACTACACTAGTGTGCTACCCTCTCACACTTGCATAATTGCATATGTACTAGCACATCCACATCCAACCTACTGCATACATGCACTAGAACCATTCTTGCTCCTTGCAATTAATTCACACATCCCTTATGACATATTGCACAATCACACAGCTTTGCACACATAGTGCACATCACCACATGTTAGTGCACAAAATTCCATTCACATGCACTTGTGCACTTAGTCCATAGTAGTGCACATCATACTTGTCCACATATCATCTCTCACACAGTCATTTCTTCCATCTTAATATGTCACAATAGTACACTACTCTAGTGAACTTTAGTGCCAAAACTTTAGCGCACTTGCCTCATCCGTGTAGATCAACCCTAGTGCATGGCACTATCAGTACTATGCATCTCAGGTGGCAATGCCCCACTAAGTGGATTCCATGTGCATTGTCCCACATGATACCTTAGTGCGCACACACTGTATCATGCATCCTAATGTGCTTACTTAGACTTGCATACTAACCCACTTAATGGCACACTTGCACTAGTCACATCTTGGCACACTAGCCTTAACCACGTTTCACTCACATAGCATCTAGTGCACCCCATTGCATTCGAGGACATAGCAACTCAACCCTAGTGCACTTGTACTAACATGATATTTATCCACACTATCATAATACACTTGCATTATGCACTATCCTTACACAATAATGCACAACATGGAAACTTTTTTGTAAATTGACTCATTGCAATTATACCCTTTTGTAAAAAATCACATATGAAGCAATGTAAAATGTGTAGTACAAAAGGCTCACATTATAAAATATTTTCCTAGGAAAAGGGATGGTCAAACACCTTTTGTCTCAAGCTAAAATGAAAGGGTCTTTAGACCTTAGCAAAATGTATGCAATTTTAATACTTCAATTCAAGAAAGGAAAAGAAAGAGGTTTGTGGGATGATTTGGGGAGGTGGGAAGTTGAGGTGGTTACAACCTCTCTCTTCCTTTATCTTCTCCTTTCACTCTTCATTCCACTCTCTCATTTTAGCATAACTCTTGGTCTTTCTCTCTTGTGCTTTCTTGTCATATCTCTCATGGAAGAAAAGAGTGAGAGTGAGGATGGTGATAAGGACAAATCTTTTGTGTGCCTTCTCCTCTCTTATGTGCTTTGAGAGTATGGATTCTTGGTGAGAAGGAGTGTTTTCTTGCAAGTTTTTGTGGCCAACAAGCCATTTGCAGCCTCTCTTGGCTAGTTCTTGATTCATTTTGTGCTGTGGCAAGGTGCTCTTCAACCCCTTTTACTTTACTAAACTTACATAATTTTTTAAAAATTGTAATTTAAAAATCCATTTTGTAAATATAATCCTATAATTTACTAAATAAAATGCCTTATTTTGCACTCATGTGGTATCTTACATGTTTTGTAAGGCGCACCCCCTCGAGAGGTAAGTCTGCAATATAAAAAGGCAAAAGTGTACTATACACAAAGGTACATGTAGTACTTACTTGGACAATGAACTATGAAATCCATTAAAGTAAGCCTTCCATTTCCTTGAGCAATTGGTTCATAGTAAAGCACATGGTCATATTAAGCAAAAATCTTATTCACTAGTAAGGTTTATGGGCTTTAATTAAAAGCATACATGTTATAAGAGATAAGCATTCAAATGCAATGGTTGTAGAACACGAAGCTCTATTCAAGAATAAAGTGAACATTCCAAGAGAAAAGATTTGAAGTGTCCTTACATAAGATTTACATTCTTTCAAAAGATACTTTCCCAACATGTTGTTCAAGTGATTTGAGCTCAAAAGAAAAGAAGTCAAAGAATGCAAAGCTCTATAAAAGAACAATGCTAATGTTCCAAGAGAAGATTTGAAGCATCTTTACATTGAATTTACACTCTTCTAAATTATGCTTTTCAAATGTGTTGTTCAAGCTATTTGAGCATCAAAAGAAATTGATGATTAAATAAGTTAGTTTGAAAACATGGCCAACAAGCTTAAGTAGACTAAATCCTCTCATATATGCTTGATTTTTTGTGGGCAATGTGCAAGTTTTTTAACTTTTTAGGCATAATATATTTGTACACTTTTTGGTATAAGAAACCATACATTATAGTAATCTTTTCCAATTGTGGAAGGTGGCAAAATATTTTGGAAATTGGGCCTAGAGAGTACACAAACTAATCTTGAAATTTGAAGGCCATTATGCATGATGTTACATGAGAAAGACTCTATAAATATTTCATTAGGATATTTGAAAATAGACTAAATTCGATAAAAATTGCAAGCATCTAGCCTTCATTTTCAATTGCAATGGGAAAATATGGTAAAAATTATGGCTTATAGTAAGAATACAAATAACATTGTGAGCATATATGCAAAACATTCATGCATGTTTGTGGAAACTATCCAACTTTGGCAAATGCCTCCAACTATACTCTAAATGATAAGAAAATGCTTCTCTTTCCAAGCTTTTACAAGTTATCATGATAGGAGTTCCTTGAAATGCCTCTCGAATAGCCTTTAGGTGATAATGATCCCCTAGTTCTTTCCTAAAGGTTTAAAATAAAGAAACTCAAAAGGACATCAATGCTCCTTTAGGGTAAAGAGACTAGCTATGTAGCATGCTAATTTTCAAAAGAAGAATTACTTTGATTTTGTGCATTGAGAGGCCTTGCCAAAATCTAAGAGCAATATCTACGTTAGATTATGAACTTAGCTTATTTTTAGCAAAAGTAACATCGATTTTTATCTTCCTCAAGATGATTGAGGACTGGTACAAAAGGTGCTTGTATCCAAAACAAAGATTAGCTCTAGAGCATTTTAGAAAACGCATGAGCATTCCACATCTTGATATTTAGCATGTTAATATTTAGGTTAAAATTATAATTAAGTGGCTATTGCTAACAATAGGCTGATGCATGAGTTTGCTAAATTCTTGTGATCACATCCCTTTACCAAGTGTTCATGGTAGTATGCGCTATTTTCCCACTTGAGCACTTCATTGGCCCTCCTCCTTGGAACGGTAACAGGATCCAAGCGCAATCAAGCTTTGTTGTCCATTCCACTTATGAGTTGACCTTATTTCTTCACTTATATCTGAAGGGGGATGCATCCCCCTTAGTGCAAGCAATCATAAGAACCATTAGTAGACATTTTCCCATGTGGGGAAAGAGGGGCTATTTTCCCTTGTTTTTCCCTATTGTATTAAACATTATGAGATTCTGCTCAAGAGCCACCACATATCTAGCTAGGTGCATTTGGGGAAAGGGTGTCATTAGTACCCTTTGGCACCATTGCACCTAACTAGGTATGCAGTCCCTCGCGAGTCGAAGCTCACGATGTTGTTGTAATTCACAATGTGGGAATTCGGGTGGGAATTGGTCTAAACCTTCTTGTGATTTGGGTGTGTGTGTTATCTCAAGAAAGAAAGACATGTGTGCTCCCAAAACCTATCTAAAAGTGAGGAGTTGCAGTATTTGGGAAAAACATTTTTGAGAACATATACAATTCCATTGGGATCTGCTTTATTCGACAAACCAAGAAATTCGGGCATATATTTTCAAAAAATTTACACTAATCTATACATTCACATTACAAGCTAAAATCCGTGCAGGTTGCGATCTAGTAGGAATTTCTTGAGTGTAACAGGCTTTGTGATAATATGAGACCACTTTCCCGAACACGAGAGAGAGAGAGAGAGAGAGAGAGAGAGAGAGAGAGAGAGAGAGCTTAGTGTGCTTGAGGATTAGAAGGCCTCTAGAGAGAGAGAGAGAGAGAGAGGCTTAGTGTGGTTGAGGATTAAAAGGTACATTAGTGGGCTTGAGGATTAAAAGGCCTCTAGGCCTACCTCCCTACATGAGACAAACGGGGCCGTCTCCCTACGACACAAAAGACGGTCCGAGCCAAAAGGAGAATACAGTGCGCTGAAATATATGCGCTCCCGCGATACCATCCCTACTCATGGCAAAAGATGACAAGAGAGCACCCCAACCTTCCCTGCATTTATTCATCCACCAAGTGATGCCCGCATATTGCCAGTCAAGAAACATGGGCTCCCTGATCAATGCCATGGCCTCGCAGCTCATGATCACTGATCAAATGGCTGCCTTCATTAATATTCCTGTTAATGCAACTGCAGTAATTGCCCTCTCCTCCCTCATCGCCATCACCATCTTCTCGCTATCTTACCTCACCTTAGCTGCCACCAGGAAGCGCAAAATCCCCCCAGGTATGGAGCTAATTCAGTGTTTACCATCACGGAGGTTTTGTACAAATTGTTCCATTCAGAACGCCTTAATTAATCGCCTAGTCCCCAATTTTAAGGTAAGTTTAGGTATGTATTTTGATACATAGTACCTCAAAGTCTCATAAAAAGTTCTTGCGAATCATCGGGGCTGAAGGTGATGAAAGAAGGTTTTAGGAGAGTTCAGTTTCAGTGTAACGGGAAAAAACCCATATCATCTGATTAGAAGCATTGCAATTGAAGGCTAACGGTCTTAATCCTATCTTTACTCTTGCATTGGAGCAATCAATTTTGCCTTAATCCTATCATTAGTCTTTCACCGGTGCAATCAATTTGGTCTTAATCCTACCATCAATCTTTGATTGAAGCAGCAATCAATTGGATGAGATGCGTACTAATTACTTTGTTCATGACGGAGCCTCTTTGATTGGAGCAATCAATTTGATGAGATGCGTACTAACTGCTTTGATAATGAAAGATTAAGTTCATCAATCACACGAGAGCGAGAGCAATCAATTCGATCATGAGATGCAGTCTAATTACTTTGATCATGATTACTAAGGTTTGGCATACTGAATTGTAATTGCAGCTGTTCCCGGCCTCCCCTTTTTGGGCAACCTGTTGCAGTTAGGGGAGAAGAGGCCCCATAAAACCTTCACTGCGTGGGCCAAGAAATATGGGCCTATTTACACAATCAGGACCGGAGCAGACACTATGGTGGTTATCAGCTCTGCAGAGCTTGCCAAAGAGGTCCCAATATCTGATTCTAAGCTTTGATTGTACATGTCTCATTAAGTGAATGTAAGTGGTCTTGATTGAAAAGAAGAGAAGTGAACCTTGCAGGCCATGATCACCAAATTCTCTTCCATCTCTACGAGGAAAACGTCCAGAGCACTGTCTATCCTCACAGAGCAGAAAACAATGGTGGCCATGTCTGACTATGGGGAGGAGCACCGCATGCTCAAGAAGCTTATGGTTACAAATCTCTTGGGGCCCATTCCACAGGTGATTGTGTCTCTCACATGCCTGCATTCATGCATGCACGCAAGTACATGCTCACGTGCATATGCACACACAAGGGCATTGCTATGTATAATAATTGGAAAATTTCGACACTTTCCCATGTGGGAAAAGAGGCTGTTTCCCCTTGTTTTCCTCTTTATATTGTTCAATATCATGAGCTTCTAGTCGGGAGGTGCCACATACCTAGCTAGGTGCAGTTTGGTCCCTCCCTCGCAGAAGCTCATGATGTTGTTGTAATTTGTCTAAAACTTATTGTGAATGCATGCATGTGTTTCCTTTTGTACTGAACGGATGTTTACACAGGATTTTGATTATATGGGCTTCTACATGCATATACATGCATATCTCTTTTTGGTTTATGACTGCAGAAAGTGAATAGACATCTGAGGGAGATGGCCTCTTTGAAAATGTTAGATGCCATGTATTCCCAGCTCAGAGAGATGGATCCAATCTCATGTACAGCTACTCTCAACCTCAGGGATCACATCAAGCAAGCACTCTTCCCATTCTCTATGTACCAGGTAGAGGCCTTGTCTTCAAGCAGATATACTTGCACACTGTTTGACTCGATAGAAATGCTGGGGTGTTGTTATTACCACAGTGCAATGCTGAACTGGGTCATTTTGCTATCATAATCTGACAATAGTAATGTTATACAGGTGCTGGGTAGGGATCCAGAGTATGTGTATGTGAAGGAATTTGGGAGGAATGTCGGCAGATGGGAGATGTTTGAGATTTTTGTGGGAGATCCTCTTAAAGCTGTCATAGAAGTGGACTGGAGAGACTTCTTCCCAGCTCTCAAATGGGTTCCAAACAAAGCAGTGGAAGACAAAATAACTTCAGTTGCAGTGAGGAGGAAGGCAGTGATAAGGGCCTTGATTGAAGAGCAAAGGCAGATGCTTGCTAAGGGCAAGGTCATCCTTAAAATCCTCCCCAGCACTGGGATATCATCATTTGCATCGTCATCCTCCTCAAAATCTCCTCACCAATCGTAGCTCATTACTACTGCATCATCATAATTATTGCATCATCATCGTCGTCCTTGTCATTGTTGTCATCATCATTGGTGTTGTCATTGTTGTCGTCATCATCAATTATCATGCATCATCCTCATCATCGCACTTCATTGAATTTGGTGGAAATTGTTTAATTTTTGTTGTGTCAGCTAATGTTCTAGTACTGATGCACTTTTCCTAACCAAATAGAATGATTTGCCTTAGTTTTAACTCAATTCCTTGCTGTTCCTCCTCTGATTTTATGCTCTGTTGAGAGTGAAACTTTGTGCTTTTGTTTTGTGCAGCAACCAGATTGCTATCTAGACTTCCTTCTCACCCAAGCCACCCACTTAACCCAAAAGCAACTTGAAATGTCCACTTGGGAACCCATAATTGAGTCTGCTGATACAACTCTTGTAACTATAGAATGGGCCATGTATGAAATTGCCAAGAATCCAGCTGTGCAGGTAAGCAGAAAGGAATTATTCAAATAGTATCGGATTGAATTGTGGCTTTGCAAGATCCTTAGGCCCTTAAACTGGCATTGATATAACCAGAATCATACCATCCAGAATTCCATATGTCTCCATTTCTTAAAATAATGTACTGTACTGAACTCCAGTATCCCTTACAAGCCTTGTATCACATGTTCCAGTATAAGTTCTAGACAAATCCCCACTATAATTCCCACATTGTGAATTGTGACAACATCATGAGCTTCTGCGAGGGAGGGACCGGCTACCAGTCCCCTGCCCTCAACCGCACCTAGCTAGGTAAGTGGTCCCTCCCTTGCTGGAGCTCATGATGTTGAACACTGTAGGGAAAAACAAGGGGGGGAAACCCCTTTCCCCACATGGGGAAGTGTCCAAAACTTCTCGTGCTAATTCCTCAATCTAGCAAATATATTGATTTTGTGACATTGGGGAAATTAAGGACTTTGATGGGTACCGTTTGTATGGATGAAGCCTCTGTCTGTATATGAATTGCATAGCAGCTCTGAATGTGATGGATACCAGTTAATTGGAACTAAGCCTGTTGTTATATGTGATGGAATGGCACTCTGAATCAAGCGCATGATCAAATTCCTGCAGGAGAGGCTCTATCAGGAGATCAATGAGGTGGTAGGTTCTAGCAGGATTGTGACTGAGGAGGATGTGCCGAAGCTCAAATACTTGGAGGCCATTGTGAAGGAGACGCTCAGGAAATACCCCCCCGTTCCTCTCCTCCCCCCTCGCCATGTGGATGAGGATGTCCAAGTGGGAGGGTTCAACCTTAAGAAGGGATGGCAGGTGATTGATTTCCTCTCTCCTACAAACAACTCAATGTGTAACTATATAGTAATAATCATGTTAGTCTTAGATGAAGGGCAGGCGGTCAAGGGGGTCACTAATTGAGTAGGAACTCAATGTGTAAGCATATGGTAATCATAATTTTAGGCTCAAACGAAGGGTGGAGGGGGTCACTATTGAGAAGACTATAAGGAGGGATATTAAAAAGACTAATGTGCTTAGCATTTTACCTACATCGAAATTCATTAATTATCAGGATGAAGGGCCCATATTGAAAAGACAAAAAGAATCCATGTTAATGGACCTAGCCTTAGCATTTTGCATATATTTTTTGATGTACCATGTTTTCGATAAGAGCACATGGTTATGAACAAGAGTGCATTTTTGCATCCATACATTGCTTGGAGCTTTCTGCCAGTGCACATTTCATGGTTAAAAGCTTTGGTTAAGGAGCCAATCATGTGAGACTTGCAATCCTTGTGGAAATCTTTGATTGTTGATATTAGGAGTTGAGCTTATAGGTGGATCGACTCTATTAAATAAGAATCTTTTGGCTATACAACGATGTGACTTTTGAGCACCTCAAACTTACTCTCAAAACATGTTGTTGGTGATCACAGATCATATTCAATATATATGGCATTAACTACAACACAGAAGTGTGGAAGAATCCAGAGTTATGGGACCCAGATAGGATTTTGGGGGATGAGAATTTGGATTTAGGCTATAAAGATCACCGAGTATTGCCCTTTGGCACAGGTAAGAGGATGTGTGCAGGGGTGACCCAAGCCATGTACATCATTCCCACAAACATTGCCTACTATGTCCAACACTTCCGATGGGCCTTGCCCCAAGATAGTGAGGATGCTAAGGGAGTTGTGGACACAATTTTCCTCACTACCCACAAGCTCCACCCCTTGCAAGCCATTGCCACACCTCGTCATTTTACTCGTCTTCCTCTGACAATCTTAGATGCTTAACTTAAAAACACAATGTAGCTTGGTGGAGCATCCATAGATTATCTCCCTCTAAATGATGGCTTAAATTATAGATTGAGCTACATCCAACATGATAGAACATGTAACATGTATCCATCAATAAAAAGTTGTGTGATCCAAATTTAGTTAAGCTTCATAGTAATTGAATAATTGCTATTGGTATATGGAAATGTTATTTCAACACTTCAAACAATGAACATAGTACTCTTATTGTAACTAGTTATAACATAAACCATGAATTCACAAGTTACATCACAGATTAATTAATAATGGTCCAACATTTACTAATAGCCAATACCAACAATGAGTTTGGAAAATACCCTTGCGTTAAAATACGTCCTCAAAAAGCTAAAGAATTTCAAGCACAAAGTTAATGTTGAGAAAGAATCATGTGGCCAACAAAATCATAACAATACTTGTTAATATGATCGACATACAATCCAATTTCAAAAATGTTGATGTGAAGTCAATATGACTTTAGGGCACTCTAATTCGTTGAATATAGGATTATATGTGGCTCAAGGATACAATAGTAAATAACTTCATAATGCGAGCTTTCTTTTTACCATAGATGATTTTAGTGGCTATATGTTGCCAAATGGCTATACTTTTATTTTTCTAGATTTTTTTTTTCGAAACTTGAGTAGGTTGAGTTATAACTTCACAATTTTTGATTCACCAACATTTCTAAGGTGTCGAGATTTTAAAGGCTCTTTTGCCATTTGTACGAAACAAATATTGAAAGAAATATATTAAATTCGCTATAATATTTATAAGTTATGGGATGTATATAGAAATATTCGCCACATGTACATAGTATTCATACACATAGTACATACATAGACACATACATACTACTTATCCTTGCTCCTTTACATACTCATACACATGACTCACACACACCCCTCCACACACACACATTACTCAACATTACATCTACTCTTGTATTCATACATACATATACACAATTCTTAGAACCAAAAGGTTTAAGGTACTCATTGTCCCTAGTCAAATCTTTGAAGCATACATCTTGAAAGTTGCAAAGCAAGATAGAGCTCTACCTAAAACCCATAAATGCTAAAGGGACTTCTCCTCTTCATAGACTTGAGCATAAATAATACCTCCCCTTCAATGAATGGTTTATCCAAGAGTAAGCTAAATTCAGCAAGGTGCCAAGGACTCTCTCCATTTCCACATCCAAGATTTTAGCAACACACTAGGACCAATCAACAACACTCTTGGGCTCAACTTCGGCTAGCACTAAGAGATGCTTGTGGAAAACATTAGCATATCCTAGTCATCAATAAATGTGCATCTATTTTCGTCCTAAATAAATGTGATACTCTCAAAATCATCAGTAAAGGTGCATCTATTTTCATCCTAAATAAATGTGATCATATCAAAATTGAGAAATCAGTAAAGGTGTATCTATTTTCGTTCTAAATAAATGTGATAGTCTCAAAATTGAGACTATCACGTAATTGCACACATAGACACACATATGCTTCCCTCAATGTAGACTATATAATCACACAAACACATGCATAGTTATGATTTCTCAACATTTTCTTAGCAAACCACTTTGTCAAAATAGTAAAAGGACACTCAAATGCACTCTATTTATGGGTTGTAATAGAGCCCAAACACATGTTGATCTGATCAATGAAAATTGGAACACAAACTTTCTAACATCAAATGATTGATCAGCAAGCATCAAATTATTGATCAATGGGCTTTATAGTGGACCCAACAATATACATAGACAGCATCACATATTATTGACTTCTTCAGATACACACACATACACACATATAACCATAGTATATAACAAATCCTCCCCCCCTCCCCAACACACACACACACACACACACACACACACACACACACACACACACACACACACACACACACACACACACACACACACACACACACACACACACACACACACACACACACACACACACACACACACACACACACACACACAATCTACTTACATGGATATAGATACATACATTCTTGTAAACACATTTAGGCAAGATGTGTCAAACTGGGAAGAATGTCTTAGTGTTAGTGTGAAGGTCCTCTTTATACTTTTTGAACATCCATCAAGGTATCCATATCAGACCACGAGGCGCAGATCATGGGGCGGCTCTTGAAGAGGACCTCGGCATTGCAGAGGCTGGCATCTTCGCTGGTTATTTGCTAGAATTTGTCGCCTCGCATTTGGATCCAGTTGAAGAAGATGAAGAATACGAAAAAGCAGCAAGAAGACGAATGACAGGAGGATATAACGATTTTCTGTGGATAAGGGTGCATAGGTGCCAAGCTGCTGTGCTACTTGACTTGGGTAGAGATGGTACTGATTTGGGCCCCTTCAGTGGTGACGATGACAGCGAGCACGTTCTGGAAAATATTGGCGACAAGGATAAGATTGAAGTGGCTACAAGCAGCAACAATAATAGCATGGAAAGCATGGAAACAACAAGGTGAGATTGGATGCTGAACAAGATCTGCAAAATGTCCTTGGAGACGATGTGATGCTGCACTTTTGAAAGACCCCAAAGCTAGCATAGAGTGCATTACTAGATCCCAGAAGGATTACAAAGTGCTCGAGGAGATGGAGTTGAGGGTAGGGCTAATGATGCAACAGACATCATTGATGTTGCTAGCTCATTCACCATGCTACAATCTCATTGATAATTTACTGTTCTCTCCTCCATGTGGAAGCTTTTCTAGGGTTTTCTACTGCTGGAGAGATGACCTTGAAAACTCTTGGTTATTGACCTTTATCCAGGGTGCAAATGACAAGTCCATAGAATATGAGAGAGAGGTGCTATTAGTAGACACCGATTTTAAGAAAGTAGAGGATATATTGGTTTAGACCAGTGTGCAGGAAGTAATGCTTGGGGAAAAGGGGACTCAGAGACATGTATCGTAATACATGAAGACCAACTTACATAAAGTCAAGAGAGCCAACTACATTATCTGTTTTGGTGGAGACTATGGCAATCATAAGGTCAGGTATGAAATGTTTGAATTACTTTTTCAAGATGCATAGACACTTCTAGACACTTCCGTCTGATATCATAATGGATTCATACATTATAGATGTACATATTGATTACTTGAAGTACTAGAGAAGTGTTTGGCATGCATCAATTAGCACAATCTTTGAGTAACTGAGTGTTATGACTGTTTTTAACCAACACCTATTGTATCAGTTAGCACAATCTTTGGATAACTAAGTGATGATCATCCTAATTAGTACTTCTTAGTTATGGCAGGGAATATCCTTCAATAGGGTATAAGGATATGGTTGAACTCTGAGGTCCAAAAACAAGTGGTACATTGTGACTTGAGGTCCTTAAAATTATTGTTGATTCTCATTTTGTTTAGAAGTATGGCTCTTTTAAACATCATAGCAAGCTCTTTTTTATATCATTGACATTTCTTTATGTAGTCATAAATTTCAAAGTCATTCCTTTGCTAAAGAAGTAGTCATTCCTTAAGAGGATGTAAGATTTGTTTGGAGGATGTAGGGTTCGCTAGATACATTCCTCAAGAACTCCAAAACTACTTCATCATGGTTTGCTTCTTTGAGTGAAGCTGCAAGTTTGTTCACAAGATCAAATCAGAACATATCATGATGCAGCAATCATCAATTCCTTGTTATAATTTGGCTCATTATGAAAATGATCATACACAACCTTTCATTAATCATAATTATCTATGTTTCTTTTAATTTAAGAAATCATTGCTTTGATTGTTGCTTTGGTCATCTTCCATCATGAAATGGGGACTCTTGTCTTGATAAATCTGGAGTGTTGAATCCTTGAGCAAGTCTCTTAAAACCAGGAGTTTGTAGAAAGGATTGAAATCACTAATGTGTAAGGGTTGAAGAATTCTGTTGAGAGTTTGTACAACTGCTTGACCTCTAATCCCACGAATTAGTTGGTTTCCATCTTGAGCACATAGAGATTCTTTTGATGAAGAAAAATAGTCGTTGGATAGGAATTATTATGCCCTATTGGTTGCTGCAAGCACCAGTAATTGTTGTCCTTTGAAATTCTTATTGAAGGAAGCATAGATTTTGTCAAGGGCTTGCCAGGGCTATAAATTTGTGGGTGTAGCAAAGACGATGTTGGGGGGGGGGGGGGGGGGATAATAATCCATTTGCTTGCAATTTGATCTCCTTGCCAATGGCTTCTTTGTGATCAAGAGCATAAATATCTCCTACATAGGCTGACTATCAGCCTCCGAGCATAGCAATAGGGTCATTTGCATGTGGGCCATGAAGGATTGCGATAATAGTAGCGGCATGCATTGGATAGGCTCAAGCAGTAGGGGCATAGTCTGCATGAACTGGTATGACGTGAATACCAATGGCTACATAAGTAGCAAAATCATGGGGAATGATAGGACATTGTGTGTCTACTACAATAGGGCCAAGACTTGCAAGAAAATCTCCATGATGAAGCATATGGACTTCACCTTCTTGTTTGCCATCTGTAAAGACTAGTCCTGTTGGATCACTAAAAGGCCCTATGATGTGAGCAAACATGGATGCACTTGCTTCTTGACCATCAAATTCTTGCATAGAGACTTACAAGGCCTCACCTTGATGTATTGGGCCTTCATTTACATTTTCTTGTGCCTGGAGAATTTTGTTGCATTCGAGGGCTTCATGTTCATTTGTGCATGCATGTGTTTCTTTGACTTGATCATTTACTTGTTTCACAAAAGTAGGAATTGAATATGCTTGAAGGTCTTCTTCTTTGGTTAAATTTCCTTGTGATAGGTGGTCAATGTCTTTGGCCAAGGCTTCAATAGCCAATCTAAATCTGCATAAATAGAACCAGAAAATCCATCTATGGTAGATATAGCCCCATCTTCATCTACGCATGCTTATCCTTTGTCATCGATATCTTTGCTTGCATAGGTGCTGGGTGAGGCCGGGCTATGAAAGCCTTTGAACGGACTGAGAATTGTTGAAACCCGGAGGAGAACTAGTTATCCCATTAGGCAATGTTTTTTGTAGGTTGCTGACAAATAGGTTGATGGGTATTAGAAGGCAAGCTGAGAGAAAATTTGGTCTACCAAGGACCTTGAGACTCAGTTTTGAACTTCTTTGAGGGTATGGGTTTCAAGTGTCCTGAAAGAAAAAACACTCTTGATTTTCTACAAGATGTAACGTCTTTGTTACTTTCCTTCATAACTCACTTATAGATTACATTTTCTTTGTAGTTTTGCTCTTTATGTGTACTTGTTAGTGTGGGATGACAAACCCAAAGAACTCACCACAGATTCTGCGCCTTATAGGTTACATCCAGGAAGGATGAGGTACAATATTGGGCTGACAAAGTGAAGCCGTACAGGTTCATCACTACAAAAGAGTTCTCAGATGCTTTCAACTCTTATCATGTGGGTCGCCATGTTCAACTCTTATCATGTGGGTCGCCATTTGACAAATTAAGAAGCCACCCTGCATCTCTTACCTCTCAGAAGTATGGACCCAATAATTGGGAGCTTCTTAAAGCTTGCTTTTGGAGGGAAGCCCTACTTATGAAGCACAATTCCTTTCTCTATGTTTCCAAAACATTCCAAGTATGCTGCCAAAAGATTTGTCATCAAAACGAAAAAGAAGCACCTGGTGTAAGCTTGCATAATATCTTGTAGACCAGATATAGGATTGGTGTAAAATAGGATGCCTGATATTTGAGAGCAGGTCAAAAACTTAGGTCTATTCATTGTGTATCATTGTGTTCATGTTGATGGATTATGTAGAAGGTTTTATGTACATATTTGTTTGTTGTGTGTAAACTGTTAGGTATAAGATTCCTGAAAATGAACCAACAGGTTTTTTTGGTGTAACTTTATTTGGCTTTGTTTGTATTCTTTGGTTTTTTGATTGTGGGGCCTTTTTGTGGTGAGGAGCTTAGGTCACTCTCATGGTCAACTATGAGCTACTAGTAAAAAATGAATATCCCCACAAGCAAGACTATGAATTGTACCTGCACAGAATTGAAAGGAGTGGTCAGTTTGGCAAAAAAGGTATGCAATGATTTTCTTCAATCAAGCTGATGTAGATGATATGGGTAGAGCTTCATGGTGAAACATTAACGCAACTATGAAGAGCAATAGACACTAAAGCTACTCAGATTAAAGAGAAACTAGCAATTTATGTGCAATAAGCTCCATGGGGATTTGAAGTATAAAAGGACCTTCAACAAGGGCCTATAAAGCATTGCATGTGAGTGGAATGTTACACCACCATTAACTCTCAACTGCAGGCTGAAAAGAGCATGTTAGTGTCTATGAAGGGAAAAAACTTTTCAAATGTATCAACAATGAAATACCACACAATGGTTTAAGGCTCAAAGTAACAAGTTTTTACCAAGGATACAAAATGATACACAAGAAACTTGGCAGTAGAGCTGGCCAAGCCTAGAGGCCATAAAATGTGATAGTGTAGATGAAAATGGCCATTGAGTGTAGCACTTTGGATAAAGCATGACAACTGACATCTGTGATTCTTTGCTAGAGTGTGCATTGGTTAGGCTGGAAAATGCAAACTTGTTGAAAATGCAAATTAAGGAAGATCAAGTTTGCCCAAAAATAGTTGAAATTGACTACAAAACAAGAAAAATGTTAGCAAAACATATGTCAAAGCAATAGCTCTAGGAAAAATGCAAGTTGTACAATAGAAAACATAGGGTTGTGCAGTTAAAATGCAGACTAGAATAGGCTGCCTGGTGGGTGAAAACTGTAGCCCACCAGCTCTCACAACTAGTGCTTAGGCTTGCTCAGATCAGGACAGTAGCAAATGTAAATTTTCAGAGTAGTCCATGTGTGATTAGACCTGAAAACAATAGTCAGTTTGGTAGAAAGTATTATGTTGCATTGTTGTTTATATTTTGGTGGACTGAGAAAATGATGAGGTGCAGACTATGAACATTGTGTCTTCTTTCCACAGAATTCCATGGAATGGTAAACAAACAACCTTATCGATAGGTTTGAACATTTTTCTAGTACATTCTGTTCATGAGAACTATTGATAAAGATAGGACTTGATATATATATAATTACTTTGTTTGCTATGTGATAGATTTGAGGTTGTTGCACCATCCCTCTATCAATGCATCATTGAACAGGTAAGAAGGTAGCTTCTAAGAGCTAATGTAATTTATGGATATATCATATATCTTTGTATGATGCTAGTCTATGAAGTTGTAGTGTAGTGCTAAGATGCATGTATATAATACAAATCTATTAGCAATCACCTTATAAATAGGCAAGGCAACTTGCATGGGTAGGCAAGGTACGTTTTTGCATTTTTGTTCTTCATTTCTGCAAAATGTGTTAGATTGTGGTTTCAAGGATTAGTGGAGCTCCTCAGAACAATAATATCAAGCTGCAAAATGCACTCGTCTTTTATCTCTATTATAAACATTATCATGGATATTTTTGTCCTATGGAGTTGTTAAGAATACCAAGAGTGAGTGAAAGAGCATTTATGAGAGTTAGAATGGACTTGTTATGTTGTTGTTGGATTAATAGGTGATATTTGCATGTCTCTATATGAATTGGGTACTCTCATGAGAAATGTAAAGGGTTTATGCATGCTTGAGATGTTTTCTCCTTAGATATTTTACTTGCTTGCAACAATTAGGAGGACTTGAAAGATAATAGGAATGATAGGTCTAAGAAAAGTTACCCAAGATGAGATTGTGTTTGTGAATTTTGGTTGTCATCTCCAGATAAGAGTCTAAAGGAGGGAGACTAAGGATTCATGACAACATCAGAAGGAACTTTCTCAAGAGAGGAGAAAAGGAGAAGAATGCAAGAAGTGAGTTCTCTTCTTCAAATGTCTAATTTATGGTTGTTTCTTTTCTTTGAGATTTCAACTCAGTTGAAATTAACACTTTACTGACATATTTTGTGTCTTTGAGCTTCTTTAGTTTAGCTTTTGAGCTTGATGGATATCCATGTGCAAGAACATGTATTTCAACATGTCACATGCAATATCTTGCAACTGCAATGCATGAGGTTGTTGCTGTATCTGTCTCTCTATGCGTCATTGAATAGGTGAGAAGGCAGTTTCCAAGAGCTAATAGGTAAACCCTTACTCTCATCATATCATTCCAAGTGATACAATTCATATCATGTTTTAGCATTGATTCAGAGGAGCCCCAAGTCTGCCACCTTGAAGCATAAGCAAATAAGGTAGCTTCAATCCTCCTTGGTTTCCAAAACAAGATTTGAGAAGAAGATTGCCCAGTTAAAGTTAAAGATGGAGAGTAATGGACTGGGTCTTAGGATACCACAACTCTTATATGCTCTTGGAGGTTTGGCAACAATGATGGGTCATTGGCTTCTTTTTCTTGAATTTGCAGTTGTAGAGACTTGGACTGACAAACCTATAGCGAGAGAGTGAGAGCCTATCATCATTGTCTACTCTAAACACAATAGGGAGCAACAAAGGTAGTTGTTAATCTGCTTTCTCCACCAGTAATAGAGCCAGCCAGTACTCTGCAGTCGCGACCTGTAGGCAATTGTGACCTTGCAGAGTTACTCTGATTGCGAGCACATACCAACTTTTATACCTGTGCAGACTTACTGTCAAGCAAACATGCCCATCAAGAGTCGGAAAACTTTGGTACTTAGTCTGACTGTAAACATGTAAAGTCATGCAAATTTTGTAGATTTGATGGGCTGAGTGGTTTGCAGTCCACTTGTGTGACCTGTATAGATTTGGTTGCCTAGCGGTCTGTGTCCTGAGAGAGAGAGAGAGAGAGAGAGAGAGAGAGAGAGAGAGAGAGAGAGAGAGAGAGAGAGAGAGAGAGAGAGAGAGAGAGAGAGAGAGAGAGAGAGAGAGAGATCACCACAGAAACCCAAGGAGCATCCTTAGATGCCTGACCTTGACCAGTAGGATGCAACTCACTAGCAAGCCCAGCCTGAAGTGACTCTATGAGAAAGAGAAGGCTATACAGAGGTCCATATCTATGACACATCATACAATTAACATATGGACTGGATCCATACCATTAACTATGGTTTGAGTTAGCACTATTGGGGTAAAGGCCAATGGCTAAAGTTTGAGGTGGGCACCCCTTGTATATGTACAAATTGTATAGTCACACTGGCAAGCATTGGAGAAATAGAATCTTTAAGTTCCACTTAGGATTATTGACAAGCCTAAAAGACATATATGGGTTGATAGGGTGTTTGAGAAAGCATAGTAGTTAGAGGATCAATTTAGGACTGCAAAGTAATAAAAATAAGTGTGTTGTGCATCTATGTTAATTATATTGTGCTTGGAAGAAGCACAAGTATTTGAGTAGCTTTCAGCATAGGCTTTAGTCTCTTAGACCTCTAACACGGGCTCAATGGTAAGTGATGATTGGAAACATCCATGAATAGGGAGCAACAACATCAATAGAACACATGTGCTTTAGCATGAAGAGTGAGTTGTCCACCTGGAGCAACCAGATTAGGTCTGAGCACAAGTCAGAACTCAACTAGTAGGAAGAACTTTTAAGCAATAGTATCCTAGCAGCAAGGAAGTAAAATATAAGTGGGGTGAAGGCTCAAAACAACCCAGTCAAGAGCATCCCCAGCCATGCCTTCAGGTAATTATGCAGTTATAACAGCCACAAGACTTGCCTTTAATTTAAACTATAACTGAGGGCAACAAGTAGCACCATTTAGGAATGGAAACACAGCAACTACAGCCTTCAAAACTTCAAAACAATGTAGGGGAGGAGTCGTTTGGATCTGATCAACAGCCCACAAGCACTAGATGACACCAAAGTGGCCTCAAGCACTAGAAAATGCAGCACCCACCAGAGACACCACATGCTTTCTATACATTGCTACTAGCACAACTAATCTACTATGGATATACCACCTGAAATCTGACTGCATCACTCCCCTTTCTAGGGTCTAGGTAGGCTGGTTAGGTTGTAGGTTTGATTGGCCTCCTACTCATTCAACAAATTGGGCATTTCTAGTTGACCAAGCCAACTTGGCTCATCCACTGTCACCGTTCACTGTATCACTCATTCAACAAATCTTGGGGAATTGCTATGTGACTTTGCAAGAACCTTTCTTGTGTTTCATGGAATAAAGGTATGCATTCCTTTTCTTTAAGAAGACTTTTTAATTGTGCTTCCAAGTGAATCCATGTGTTTTTCCAATTTAGGTGTCTTAATTGTGTATAATAGAAGGGGACACCATGAGGGCACCATTCTTTGTAATGATTAATTTTGAGCATGTCATGGCCATTGATCTGTATATAGTACGAGACATTCTTGAGAAGACTCCACAGATTTTGGCAGCTTCTGATAGCTATTATACTTAGTGGGTAGCCATTACAAAGAGTAGTTTTAATTGCCTACTCAAATACAAGAGGAACACTTACACGATGACATCATCATCATCAATAGCTTCTCTGTCTATTGCAATCATGGGGGACACAAGTGAGAATATGATACATGCAGTTGTTTGTTATGCTTAAGAACTCCAACATGCAATAGCTAAGCTAGGCTAAGGCTAGGTCTTGTTAATCAATCTTAATCATGGTTTTATAATGTCCTTATCACATTCTTATGTTTATACATATTTGTGTATTGTAGAGGGGCATGCATGCCATAACCATCGATAGCTAAGTGGAAGTTCCTAACAACGATGAGCAAGCCCTCCTTCGAGAAATTGCCAAGAAACTTGTTACTAGCGTTGGCATTGATGCAAGTGATAGAAAATTTTCATTAGGAAAACAATGAACTCACAAATGGGCCTTTTAGTCGCCCCCCCTAAAACAAGGAAAAGAGGAGAGAAGAATAGTAGAATAATCCTCCTCTCTCTCCACTTTTGCAATCTCATTTTGCCTTTTTTATATTATCTACAAAGATATACTCAGATTTCTTCTCTCTCCTCATTCAAGAAGTCTTTTTCAACCAAATTTTATATTAAAAAAGGAGTTAGTTACGAGAGTGTGGTGCTTTGTTTTCAATGCAAAATGATTAGTAGATACGAGGTAATTGATTTTTTAATCGAGAACAAG
Source organism: Lygodium microphyllum (assembly GCF_053477565.2). NCBI lineage: Eukaryota > Viridiplantae > Streptophyta > Polypodiopsida > Schizaeales > Lygodiaceae > Lygodium > Lygodium microphyllum. The sequence continues at coordinate 81,345,843 of NC_141137.1, read as the reverse complement.
GAAAATGAAATTTTGGAATTTCTTTTAAAGATATTTTAAGGATTTTTTATATCCTAGCTTTTGGTAAAAAAACAAACCAATTGGTCAAATTTTGTGTTTTTTGGAGATGTTTTTGGAGGCAAAATAGAAATATCTAAAATACGAAAAGTCTTGGATATTCCTACCCTTTGAGCTATTTTCCCCCATATCTATACTCTCTCATGGCTCTATTGTGACCTCTTCTCTGTGTTTATGCAACCTTCATTAACAGAGTGAATTACTTACACCCTCCTTTCCCTTGGTACCTTTGTGTGCTTCTCTATGCATCTCCACTCTACCTCTTGTGACAACCAAGTAGGCTCCCCGTTTCTATTAATAGTAAAATGAATACATGAAAGAAGGAGCTGCATATTGAGGTAGAGATTGAATATGCCCCATTATTCAAAAGAACCCAGTGTACCAGTGTCAACCCTCAGGTTTTGCAGAGTTGCATGCAAATGGGATTGAAACATATGGATTTGTGGGTTGATGGGGGAATCTACCCAATTGACCCCTTAAACACTAGACCTCCAACTTTCTCAGGAATCACAAATTTGATGAAGTATGTGTGCGAGGGTGAAAATGGGTTACTTGGTTATACTAGGTGGCTCAATGATTAAGCATTCAAAGTATTTACAACTTGTCAAGAACCATAAAAAATTGCCATGATGTAATCGTTGCACATCAACTTCATATACAACAGCTCATAGGACAAGTGGTACAGCTAAATGACACTATAATTCAACAAAACAATCAAATTATTTCAATGCAGGACACTATCCATGACATTGGTATCTCATATGAGGAGGCAAAGGAACAATTGGACGACTTGAGAAAGATCAACAACAAGCTAATACATGAGCGCAAACGAAAGAAGAAGCCAATCAATGAGTTAATTATGAATAGTGGCCAGTGGAAGCGACATATCAAAGCATATAAGGTAGCTCAGAAAGAGAACCTAGGTAAGGGTGAGGTTGGATCATGTATTAGTAGATTGCTGAAGGCAAGTACATTGGAAAACGCTTTTAGCAGTCCTAAGTTTAAGGCTGTGAAGGAAAAAGTGCTGAGTGCACATTAAAAGATGCGTCAAATGAGTTTTTAGCTGTGGATGCACAATCTATTTGTGACAAGGCCAACATTAGCATAACGATTTACTCAAAGATATTCAAAGGTGTGAAGGTTGGGTTTGGTCGTGTGCTGAAGAGAAATAGAATCATGCCTATTCCTCAACCTTCAAAGTTAATAGAGGCCGGCGGTAACTCAATACAAAGGTTTTGGAGTTGATAGGAGATCCCATGCATGTTCAATGTGTGGAAACACTAAAGGTTGGGACCAAAAATGCATATGAGGTGAAGTTCACCGAACTCAATAATTACTATTTAGATTTGAACAAGGTGCAGTCGGCAATGGTAATGTACTACAATATGTCTGTTGAGGAATGTAATGGTAAATTGCAGTTTGTTATAAAATTAGATGAAAGTAATATCGTCAAAGGAGTAAAGCTTGAAAGAGTTAGTGTAACTCTGATGAATAGAGATTTACAATTTGACAAGAACAACCTAGGGAACTTTAGTGTTCAATTTGAGCACCATGTGTGGTGGCTCACTGCATTTGAAGTTTCTAAGGAAACATTTGAGGTGTTGCAGCTATTCTTTATACACACAAGCATTCCAAGCATCATCGATTGTCAGGAACATGGTGAGATGCTCTCTGTTGAAGGGTATGGTTAATATTTGGTTGAATGGCATCTTGCAGGAGACTTGAAAACTTTAAAATGCATGTGTGGAATCTCCAATGGTGCAAATACAAAGAATCCATGCCTATATTGCTTGACAGAGAGGGTGGAAGGAAAGGACGGAAAGAAGAACTGGTGAAAGGTGGCAAGTGCTACACCGATGCGCAATAGAGAAGATCCCACTTGGAAGCCCATCTTCAACATTCCCTTGGATCGTATTCACATTTGTTCATTGCATGCTTTTGTCACAATCATGGAGAAACTTGTATATGAATACATTTGCTTTGCTTATAGGATGCAACCAGAAAAAGAAGCCATTGTAACGTGTAGGAATGTGGAGTGAGTGCTATCAGAAATTGGGCTACACAAGCATCAAGTGACGATTGAAAAAGATGAGAAGAGATCAAGAAAATCTGGTAACTTGCCAAAAAAGCCTTGCTTTGGAGGAGCAAAGGCTAGGAAGTTTCTTTCAGTACCCATCAATGAGGAAGGGATTGTCATGGTTCATAGGCCACAGGACTACGATGGGTGGAAAAAGTTACATTTTGTAGTTCCTGATTGAAGTAATGGAGGAAAAACAAGATTGGCCAAAGCTAAGGTTTGGATAAGTCTTAAAAAATTGGCTCCATTACTTCATAAGATGGCGTTTAACAATGAAGATAAGTAAGAATTTATCAATGTTGTGCATAGCTTCTACGAAAACATGGTGGAAGCATGGGGCAAAAGCTCTATCACACATTATATGGTGCGTACTAAGTTAATATTTTAAAATGGTATGAATTGTATAAACTATTGAGCATAGTTTTACTCATGTGTGATACGTGTCTTTGTAGCATATCCTTGAGGCACATGGGCCATACTTTGCAGAAAAGGAAAGCATCGGAATTTGGTCCACACAAGGGATGGAAAATTCACATTGGATAGTGCATGGTGCATACAAAAGAAAAACTGATCATGGTGGAGGGGTGAATAGTAGCAATCCAATGATCCGATTGTTATCTTGGTGGTATAGGATTATAGTAGCGAATGAAGCTAAACTCTCGCAAAAGAGAGTAAATGAAAGTGCTGATGAATTGGCTGCAGACATGATGGAATCATGTCATGTCACTAAAAGTGTGCGTTATGAAGCCTCAAGTGCCAAAGAAAACCATGCCAAGTGGCTAGAAACAAGGCTTCAACAAGGCAACAAATGGGTTTGAAGAGAGCTAAGATAGTAAGATGAATAATGTGAGACAGTGTGAATGCAATTCATAGTTTAAGAGAGAGTGTGAAAGAGGGTTTCACTTTCTATCTTATTCATTGAGTTCTCACATCTCTTGTGCAGGAAAGATGGCTAGGTCTAAGGTAGTTGCAAATAAGCTTCCACTCAGAGCCCTATATCGTGTTCAGCCCCTTGGAGCATCTACTAGCTCAGATGCACCCCCTTCTCAATCTAATCCACCTTCCTCAAGCCGCCCTCACAAGGGTCCTCCTCAGCATCCCCACAAGAAACGCAAGTGGAAGCTAGATACAGTGGCCTTGAGAGAAATTAGAAGGTATCAATGCTATTTTGATCTCGTCATTCCGAAGGCGAGCTTCTCGAGACTTGTTCGCGAGATTGTGCAAGACCTCTACCGCACAGAAAGTAGGAGGTGGTTTTTGGCACAAGGTCGGGATAGACATGATCGCTTCACAAAAGAATGTCTTCATGCTCTATAGTGTGCTGCAGAGGCCTTTTTAGTTGACTTGATGACTGATGCTCAACATTGTGCAATACATGCGAAGCGCATCACTATAACTCCCAAGGACTTTCAACTTGTAAGAAATCTTCAAGCAGTGAAGGATGCATTCGTTCCAATGGAATGAACACAGTTTGCAATGTTATCTTTTTTGGCATAATGTTATCCTCGTGCATTGGACATATGATTATGTCCCAGTGCAAAACTATTGTATGCACCCCTAAAATATGAATTAAAGTTTTACACTTGTCCTTTGCTCTCAACTTTGATTGTGCATCTTCGCTGTATTTTCAATTCTTACTTACAGTTTTTGTTAGCACTGTTAATTTCAATAGGAATAACATGCAAAAAATTTTCATTTCTTATTATAGACTTTACTCCTAATGCCTCCGTATAGTCTACATGGTGCGAAGTTTCTAAGGGCCAGTAGTTGCAATGTTGATTTCTCAATTATCAATCCATCCATAATTTTTGGTGTGGGATAATTTTTAAAATACTAAACTATATCGGAATGCGATGAAACTTCATACGCGCACTCGTTAGGTGGCCAAGAGCGTTTTTTTTTTGAAAAAAAAGTGCCTGCAGATCCCTGGTCCGAAGTCTGACATCTGGAGCCACTTTCCTGGCTTTCGAACCAGGGGTCTTCAAGCACTTTTTTTTCAAGAATAAAAAGGCTCTTGGCCACTAATGAGTGCGCGTGTGAAGTTTCATCGCATTCTGATAAAAGGTTATGGATTTACGATCACACGATGGACATCACGTATGAAGCTGCATTAACCCAATTTTGGGGCTTAAATGGGTTAAAAGTTCATTCTTCTTCTCATTTTCACATCTTGATTTTTTTGCTTTCTCCATTTTCACATCCCCAATCTCTGTCTCTTCTCCATCTTGCCCTCCTTGAGCTTGCACACGCACCAAGTAAGCATGTTGCCGTTTTGGCCCAGGTAAGACATCACGCTAAGGCCCGCCACCTGGAGCACAAGGTGGAGCTTCCTCTAGTACAGCAACAGGTGCTCCCCGTAGAGCACAAGGACCACCATAGAAGAAGAGGAGATGGAAACCGGGCATTGTCGCCCTTTGAGAGATAAGGAAAATCCAACGTGGACACGAGCTTCTCATCCCGAAAAGTTCTTTTCATAAGGTTGTTCGAGAAGTCATGTAAGACTTGGAGCTAAAAGGGATGGGAAGATTTTGGGTATGAGTGAGGGATGGCCCACTAGCAGGAAGATGGACTGCTGCAGCTATGGAGGCCCTACAAACAACTGCAGAGGGGTTTCTCATCGACTTGTTTGATGATACACAGCTTGTAGCCATCCATGCAAAGCATGTCACAATCACAGATAAAGACATGAACTTTATCATTTGGTTTCGACACGGCAAGGGGACTCCACCATAGTTTACTAGATTAATGATGCAAGGTTTGTAATGAGTGTACCGAATTCAAATAATTGAGTAAAGTTGTTTTGTTTTGTTTCTTGAAACGCATGACTCTTAATTTTTGTTTAACGTACGAATGCATCAAAAGTAGTAATACGTATGGATACAAGTTACGTTATTGCTTATACACAATTGCAAGTGCAGTACTACGCGTTGAATTATGTTAATATATGCGGATGCGTCATTCACGTATCACACATTATCGTCACACTTACACAATCGCAAGTGCAATACTACGCGTTGAATTATGTTAACGTATGCGAATGCATCATTCACGTACCACACATTATCGTCACAGTTATACGAACCACACATTTATTTAATAAATATTTATTTGTAGGGACAAAGCAAAGTATCTTATATTCATGAAGAAAAATACATGTGATGGCTGTTAGTGATGGTAGATACAAAAAGCCGATAGCCAATAAGAACTCTCAATTGTTCCTTGGCTTTTTCATTGGTGGAGAGGAGGGGCCAGCTTCCGATAAAAATATAAGTTCCTTCTTTTCTTCAAAAATGATGCACTCCCCCTTCAGCTCTTTCTCCAGGAGAAGCGGATCTGACACTTTAGCGAGGTCGCCTAATGTAGCAAGCACACATATTGCTCCACCATGCATTTGGTCAAACAAGTAAAGAAGCTTTGACGGCTTGATTAGCACCACCTTCTCCAAGCTAGATGTCACAGGTATCACTAAAAAAGGTACAAACTTGGTCAAAGCTCAAATTTTCATGATTATTTCTTGCCCTCCTAGTGAGCACTTCTTATGGAAGACCACCAAATCTGCAACGAAGGTTACCAATATACTCCTTTAGAGCTGAATCCTTGCGTCGATCTGCATGTCGAGCTCCTCCTTGCCTTGATGCAAACTCATCTATATACAGTATGTCCTGAATGACAAAGTCAAATCAAACAATATATTTAGCGACTAACCTAGAGTTATCAGAAAGCGATGAAACTTGACGGTAGGGTGTATCAGGTCCCCTGTAGTCCACCGGTGAAATCTTGGCAAAAAATGATGCCTACAGCTACCCTATCCAAAGTCTGGCGTCTGGGGCCACTTTCTAATGATGTCTGTAGCTGCCCTATCCAAAGTTTGGTGTCTGGTCCTTTCTAATGATGCCTGCAGCTGCCTTGTCTAAAGTTTGGTGTCTGGGGCCACTTTCTGGCCCAGAAAGTGGCCCCAGACGCCAAACTTTAGACAGGGCAGTTGCAGGCATAATTTTTGGCTAAGATTTCACCAGTGGACTACGGGGGACGCAATGCACTCTACCGTCAAGTTTCATTGCATAAAAATATATGGTAGTTAGAAATCTCACCTTCTCCAAATCATCTTGTATCTTCATTTCCTCGTGTGTCAGGGAGGCACCTCTTTGGGCAGAGGGATCTACAAACTCCTTGGTAGGAAGCTGGGGCCTTGGTCTGAACAAATCATGCTGTAGTGCTTCAAATTCAGCATTTGGCACAAGGTAATCTTCTTGAATCGAAGTAATACACTCATGTGCTGCTATGATCGCACTCATAGTATCTAAGCTTGTGCCATCATATCTTCCAATCTCTACCATTGTTGGATGTACATCCATGTAATCATAATCGATTAGGTCTTCCATTGAATCCCTGACTAGGATAGAAAACAACTCTTCTTCCTTGATTTCCAAGTATTGCAACACATCTGATAGAAGCAAGTATTGTACACCATCTACTTCAATGGGTGTCAAGGAGGCAAGGTTGGGTTTGTCGACTTATGGCTGTTATGAAGAAGATGGTACCATGAGAGCCAACCCTTGCTCTGCCACCACTTGATGTTCCTCTTCAACATTTATGAGCTCTTCAATTGGTTCTTCTCTCGTGTATGTGATAGAAACAACCTGTGGAGTTGTATCTTCATCACTCTCCTCCCCTAGGGGTGTATCCAATGCAAGGAGGTAAATTGCCAATGCGCAATCACACTCCACGAGATCCAAAGGTGATGTACCTGGTGCACTTCCCATGGGAACAGTGCGTACTCTATGTGAAGGATCCACATGGGCCAGATACCTATTCACCACTTTTTGGTGATTCTTCCTTGCTTGAAATATCATGAGCTATTCCAAAGGCACCCAAGTCATGTCGGATCCCTTGATGGAGTATGTGCATGTAGCAATGGTGCTCACAAAGTCTTCCAAAACCTGAAGGGGGGGATCCATCGATGAGAGCACGCTTTCAATGTTGAAGTTCTTAGAGAAAACTTGGAATATCTCATCACCCTGGTTGGCAAAGAAAGTCTCGTGGATCCACTCATTAAAGTGTGCGTGAGCATCCATCGTAGCAGGTAGGAGGGATGTGGTGGATATAAAGAGATGAAGAGAGAAAGCGTGAAATGAAACAATGAAACAAGAACTAAACTAGTTCTATCTTAAAAACCTTAAGTTTTAAACCATTAAGGGTTGTTCGCATATGATATTTAGTTATGGCTTTACTTACATCTTTGTAAAGTTTACATGCATATGTAAATGTGTTGATGTGGAAAGTGTATAAGTGTATGATTTTGCATAGATACCATAATTTTTAAATATTGCAAGTTTGTAAGCGACAATATTCTATTGGCAAAAAAAATCCAAAAATTTATAGGTGTTGGATATTACAACTTGTGGTGTTGGGATTTTTAGGGAGACTCTACAATTTCTAAAATATGTGGAGCCACACACTTTCCACTGGTAAGAGTATCCTCAGCTCGGCTTCGAATTTTCCTACCATATTGTTTAAAATAGAAGCTAACAGGTGGATTTTGCATTAACATTGTAATTTCCTGGCGCACTATACTCAAGCGCCAATCATCCTCCATTTGCAACACTTGGGGCTCACGGCCCTCACAAATGACAGTAACATCCATAGTTGCACTTTCACGCATGTCTTGATCAAGGCACAACCATTTACCCTAAAGCATCCTCCATCTATAAAAGGCACAACCATTTACCCTAAAGCATCCTCCATCTATAATACTTGAACACTAGGCATAAAGTTTGTCATGCGACAAAGTACCTGTAATTGGAAAGGAAAGTTAGCCCCGATTCATCCCAAAGTAAGATAATAGTCAACTAAGAGAGAAAATTTTTACCTAAAAGCCATGTCCCTTGTTGTGACTCAACACTCCATTGTGTCAGGACTATGAGTTATTTTTTATGTCCAAGTTTTGTCTAGAATCCTTGTTATATAATCCTCTGATATATTTTTAATGACGTACGTGCTTTTGGTACATCTCAAACCCTTACATTCCTTGAACATGTATGCAAAAATTGCAATTGGTATGAACCAGCTTAGATGTACATTCTTTGAGCCGATGCTTGGCTTCATAGAATTCAATATGTCTGCTGAAAGTTTTGTGCTACACATGTACAAAATGTCGCTACTACACAATGGCCATTCTATGCTATTGAGATTCGATATGTGCATAGACTCAAGGGTTCCATATTCTCGACTCTCCTTGGGCAATATGTACTTGGAGTCATGGAAAAAAACAAGGTCCTCTGCGAGTTGCTTAGTTGTATGCCCCTCAAAAAGAAATCTACCAATTTCAAGGTGGTAACACTAAAAGAACCAGTGAAACTCTCAACATTTTACCACTCACAGCAATCCAAAGGTATACTTATGTAAATACAAGACAAGTTGTTACATAGGTATCATGAAATTTCTCATTCTCAATGAGTTGCAAATACTTACTGTTTGCAATGTTTCGTTGAAAGGACACAGTGGGCACAATATGCATTTGTTTTTGCATGAGAACATGTTGTACAAACGCCTTTGTTACAATGTGAGAATCAACATTCCTTTGTCTGAGAGCTAAAATTTTACCCTTCCAATGCTTTGATACATCTACAATTGCAGATGCTTTCACCCTGAAAGCTCCCTTCATATTTGGATGCATATGTACCCAAGACGAGCAATGATATGTATCAGTGATCCAATTCCCTTCTTCATCTTTTCTGTTATGTACTTCTATCAAGAGAATGCTTGTTCTTCTCTCAAGCATTATAACCTACACATTAGATGTAAAGAAGTATGTATTAACCCCTAAATAATAAGCATTTTAAGTCTGTCCAGTAATCACCAATATGCCATACAAATCAACATGGCATTAATAGATATTTATACTTTTTTAAACATACATAAACATCGATATCGAAACGCATGTGGATATATACATCAACACAAAGTATAGATTTAATTTCAAGACATCACTTTAATCATACCATTTACATGAAATATAATGAAAAGAATAGCACAAGAATACTCTGAGAATTTCACCAAAATAAAATTTATTATAATGAAGAGGAGTCAGATTTGACTCAATACACTGTATGAAATGTGGGTATTATAGAGTAGTTGTTACAAGGATAGCAGCCACATGGCATGCAAATCTTAATAGGCACATTGGATTGACACTTGAGGTATTCTAAGACTCAGCACATTGTGTGTTATATGGATGATATGATACAAGAGTTTCATGGATCATTGCCAATTGGCATGGAGATCCAAATGGACACATAGGACCAATAAAGCAGAGGATTTTTGAACCATCGACTTCCAGCATATCCATATCATCCAACACAAAGGAATCACTCACCACATCAAAATAGTTGATCGAGAATTATATGCTTCACCTAAACCTTGTACAATACTTGCATGTACAAAAAAACACCTACATGAATCCCTATTAACAAAAATACTTGCATGAATCTCTTTTAGCAAAAAATATCTAGATAACTGCATGAATAGAGGCAATAAAATAGTCTTACGTACCCACTTCAAGATGCAATGCCAATTTGTATTTCCATCCTTTACCTCGGGACTTGTATTCGAATCATTTGGATAACCATGTCCAACTCCATGGAGACAATCCATAATCCACTCTTTATGAATAGGATCTTCCAGTGTCCATAGTTAGCTATGAAGGTTTTCCATCTCCATCCTAGGACCAGTGTGGGGTGTCTAGAGCCTCCCTGACGCCAATGCCCTTCTAGATTTCTCGCCTTTACATGCATCTTTCTTTTTTCACTATGTGATCATGGAGATGATCCACTTGTGCATCAAACCCTTGTTTGAGAAATTTTACAAACTCTTGGAACGAGTATAACTCTCCCCCTTAGGGGAATCTCAAGGCCCAAATAAGAACAATGCAAATATCATATACTTAAACTATGAAAATCAATCTTTTCTCATAACAAGTATAGCATCTCTAAAAGACAAAATAGAATTTAACAACATGCTTAGGTATCCCATAAGGGTTAATATACTTGGTAATATAATCCTCCAAAGGGTGCTACTTGAGAATATGTGTGTGTGTGTGGCAATTATATTTATACTTAGGTTTCAAGTTAAGATAATATATTTCAAGCCTCTTCATATCACATAAATATTTTCCCTTGGAAAGATACAACTCTTAACCATGCATAGTTACTTTCCTATGGTATCACAAGGCATCTATCTTTATATCTAATTTAATCTAGGGATCACTAGGTCCCTTATAGAGACTCGTCCTTAGGAAACTAAATTATAACCTAGTTGCTTTGGGGAACTTGATATTGAGGAATCATTTGTCATCAACTCCCTTTAGTTATTGAAAGGGTCACAAGAGAATATTCAACTCCTAGCAAGTGCATGTTTGAGCATAGTATTTATATCAAGGTATAATTCACTTCTCATGGGAGTTATATCTCTTATTTGTAGTAGAAGAGGAGCATACAAGTAGGTCAAATTCATAATCTTACAAACCTTTGGGATACTTACCATTAATCATATGAATCTAGCTTATTGCCCTGGCAAGAAGGTTTTTCTACTTTAGAAATTGAAACAATCCCTTCACTATGAATATTTCTTGCACTCTACTTCTTTATCCATCAAGGTATATATATCATTCATATATCAATACTCTTCTCAATATAAGACATTTGGATGTACTAGAAGGAACTTGCTAGGTATTGGAAATAGGACTCTTGAATAGGCTCATGTGAATCCTCCTCTAGTTGGTGGAAAGAGGGGGAGATGTACTTAGACTCTTTGTGATGAGAAGTAGTTGGACTCTTGTGACCCTAACATCATTGATAATGTAAGCAAGCCACTTGCCTCAATTTGTATAAGATGCTCATTCTCATTGTAACTTATAACTTTTTAATAAAAAATCACGAATACTTTTCTACTTTGCATCTAGTTTGTGTCTTGATCTCTTTTCTTTCCACACACACATACACACACATGAGGACTTTAAGGTATCATCTGCCATAGCTGTGTCCTTGACCTCATGATTAGGTGTGGAAGCACCAAATTTTCAACATGGTATTGGAGCACACAATTTGGGCATGTACACATTTGTTGAGTCTACTCACATAATTATTTCAAGCTTATGCATATCCCACTCATGCTTAGCACTAAGAATAGGCTATTCAGAATCTAATTTCTATCATTATTCTCATTTACTTTGGCCACCTAGTTCTCACGTACCTCACTTCCTATATTCTCTCTTCTCCTCCAAGTCACCAACTTGTCATCTTTGGCATTTTTATCCACTTCGTCCTCTTTATTCTCATTCTTCACCTACTCTCTCCTTTTTTTCTTAAAGAAAAAAACCCTACCATTTTCCTATCTTTAGTTTTCTCATCTATCTCTTCTTTTCTCATCTACTCACCTACTTTATTGAGAGAGAGAGAGAGAGAGAGAGAGAGAGAGAGAGAGAGAGAGAGAGAGAGAGAGAGAGAGAGAGAGAGAGAGAGAGAGAGAGAGAGAGAGAGAGAAGAATTCTTCCTCATTACGGTTTTTAAAGACCTTAGAAGCATCCAACAATTAATAGTGAGCATTTGGTGCCTTGTGTCAACTTTGCAACAATACATGGCAGATACAATGACTTTTTCTCTAGCTCCACATCACAATGTAGTTAACAACATCAACTTCAACTCCAAGATCATAGCTCAGCAATCAGGCATCCCCCATTAGTGTAGTTAGTATACCTTAGCCATCGAATTCAACATCCAGCTAAGTAGAAATTGTGGCCATTACATCATTAGCAAAAGACTACAGGTCATCGTGGGTATTAGTGTTGATTGTGCAACATCACGGCTTCTACTCTAGGCCACAACTCCAACTTGAATGGCTCCAATGTAGTCATCACAAGTAGATTTGCCACCTCCATCACAACAACGACCATTACATTGCTATTATTTTGAATATATAAGCTTTTCCAGGTTATGATATTTTTATTAAGGTTTTTAAATATTAATACTAAATTTCTTAGGCCCTCATTAACATTAGAGCTCTTAATCCCATGTTCACATTAGCTTACACAAAAAAAGAAAAATATTTAAGATGATTTCTTTCATTGTCATAATAAATGCTACTCAACAAAAACTAGATGACCCTAGAAAGATTTGCTTAATGTAGAAACTAATTGACAAGATTTTGCAAGATAGCATATAAACAAAGCTTCAATTTCAAATGCAGGAGATCAAGAGAAGGTCACATTCACATGTTAGAAGAAAGGGAGGGTTGTCAAACACATCTATTGATAGCAACTATGTAGGAGTTTGTGCATCATCAAGGGATTCAACTATGGTGTCCAACAAATAAGTTCTTCATCAACAAACTACTTCAAGAATTTAAGGATAAATATTTTGTAGAGGCTAGGTTTTGTTTTGGTATCTCCTCTTGTAATCATGGACGTATTGTTTAAGTTCCAAAAGTATTTTATGTTGTAATCATGGACATCCTATTTTTGAAGTTCCTGAAGTAGTATTTTCCTAGTATTCTTGACTTGTTTTAAGTTTCATAAGTCTTTCTTAATCATCCTAGTCTTCATGGAACACCATATTAGAGATTTTGGAAATTTTCCAAGTCTTACTTTTAATGAATGTCTTATTTTTGTAAATGAAATAGATCATTATGTTTATTTTTGTCTTTAAAAGGCACTTTGTATGTTACAAATGTGAGATCACACATCTTGAGGTTAAGTGATGAAGTGTAAGCTATGTGGCTATTAGGAGATTTGGATTTCACTCTATCTTTTCTAGCATACTAAAAAAATGCGATGTTGTATGGTGGTGGAAATATCAAGGAGGCTTAGCTAGGATATACCTAAGAAATTTCCAAGTTGGATGTAAGCATACAAAGGTTTAAAGGAGTGTAGAGAGAATTTAAAATACAAGAGCCTCAAACATTATATGAAGATATGTTATCATGGACATATTTTATAATGTTATGGATTTGAAGATATTATAATATGAGTTTCTTCTTTTAGATATAGCATCATTTAAAGTAACATGTATAAGTTTCATGAACGAAGACCTTAAAAGAGTCACCACTAAGTAGGTGTGGTTTAATAACTTGATTTGATACCATATAGGAATAAGTTTGGATAACCTATAATGTAATGGTTTTTTTTAATGTGTAAACCAACAGACATAAGTATGTTAAATAATTGCTCATCCCATTTGCGTTTTTTGTATGTATATGCATATATAAATGTCTTTTGTTCAAAAGTTCCATCTATCTTAACAATATGTGGACAAGATGGATATTGGCTTTGGCCAAAATCAACTAGCTTAACACTTTGAATAGCTAAATTAACTTCATATTATAAAGTGAAGATTTATACACCAAGCTAGAAGTTTATGATTTTTCTAAGACCAAAGATTTAACCTTTAATCAATGGTTTGTGTTTTCAAAAAAAAAGCATAAATTTTATTATTATTTAAGACTTAGTTGTTAGCTAAGATATAAAGTACAAAATTGGACTTAAACCACTTTATAAAAAATTCCAACACAATTAACCAATGTTATTGAAAGAATTAAAAACATTAAGTAGATTCTCTCATTGATATTGGTGGTGTTTAAAAACACCAAGGTAACTACATAAAACACTTTGAATTTCTAACAAGCATATATTTCATAGCCATGCAGAATCCCTTAATATAAGAAATATATTTATTATTGGAGTCAAAATTAGTCCATATAGAGTCATTGCCTTGTTACATCATGTATACTGGAAAAATGTAACTTTTGTAGATTTTGTATAAAATGTTTAGTTGCACTACCATTTATGAAATGTTTGTGATATCCTAATTGATGAGCAAGTTGCATTGCTTCCATCTCTTTCAAAGTAGAGACTAAAGGAGTGCTTGAACTTGGATAATTGCGAGCTATTCAGTGTAAGAGATGGATGACGTGAGGCATTTTGCTGAGGATGTTTGTATAATAGATGGTCTGTTAAAGCAAGAAGTGATTGAAGGTAACATATATATTTCGTCTTTATTAATCATGGTCTCATGCGGTATGCATACAATTCATGTCCATATTGAATTGGCTCCTATCCATATTGATCAAACTTGATGACTTCACATGCATCATGATATTTGCTTAAGCAAGTTAAGTATGGTAGAAGTTCTTTGATCAAAATAGAGTCTCCAAAATCAATATCAAACATTTTTGGATAAATGCAGTTCTCAATAGGATTTGGACATTCTTTGTAAGGGTTGTCATCTATGAGAATAGTCTTGGTATGTTAACGAACATCTCCATATTGATCCCATACATACTTTAGAGGCTTGAACATTGCTTTTACTCCTATCTTATTTGGCCTATATATGATTTTGAGTGAATGTCTATGATATTGTTCTTGGCCCCAAACCATGAAGAAAGGATACTCTTTTTTTTGCATGGATCTCCAAGCACTTAACAATTGCCATGACATTCTTATGTAAAGCTATTGACCAAACTCCCACTTGGAATCTTGCACATAAGGCTTCAGGAAACTCCATGCATCCCAGTCGAAGAACAAGCCATTTCTTTCCCATTTGAAAACTTTTGAACTTTTTAGACTTAGCAAAGTGTCGTTGTAAAAGAAGACCATTGAGATCAAGTATTACACATAATTGTGTTGCATTTCTTATCAAGGACACATTGATCACACCATCATGCTCTACTCTTGTTGAATCTATTAGATATCCAACCATAGATTTCTTAGTTGAAGTTACAAAGAAGAAAAAGAAGCATGTTAGATTCATTTACTCCCTCATCATTCTACTTAATGCTTGAGCTATAAGCTAGCATAAAACACTAAAGTAATTTAACTTCATATTGACAAATCCATGCATAGGTACCAGTTAATAAATGATATCTTAAGAAAAGAGACATTTGATCATGTGGACAAATCTGAGCAAGAGTAATATCATGAGGTGAGAAAATATATATGATGATTTCTTTGAGGTAAAATCCATTCTAATAAAGTTATTTTTCCATATCTACTTTTTATTGCGAATTATAAGTATACTTGGGCTATTAACAATAGAGAATTGTAATTAGTTACAAAAATGATCTTATCATTATAATATTAAATATACTCAAATTCTAAAAAGATCTTCAAAATGGCATGTACAAAGAAGGTATTTATTATCCTTAATTGTTAAAATAAAATTTAAACATAATGTATTTGACCATGTGACCATAACTACTATTACGTATAAGTGACACATGACAAATTAATTGAGCCATGGTGTACTCTATTTGGATCACGTTCTCATAGTTTCTTCTTTAGGACAAACCATTCTATTTTTGAACTAGTTATCCTATAGATATTTAAGCTTATGAATTATAACAATCAATTTATCTTAATATTCCATGTACACATCTCAAAAGACACATTGGATGTGAAATCTTTGTTGTAATATTTGCTAGTGAGGTAAAACTCCTTTGGGGGGTGAAGTGAATTTTTTTTGGGATATGCAATATGTTGTTGGCTCTCTTATTCTAAGGTACATGCATAGATATACACTAATGATGTGGCAAAAGAGATAAGAGATTTGGCTATGTGGACAAATCTAGCCAAAACTAACATGGCAAGATCATTACACAACACGTATGGGAATTTAATTAAAATAAGATCTAAAATAAGATTAAGTAAAATTTGCATAGCTAAGTCAAACTTTTCATAACGATAAGTGTTCTTACACACTAGATTACAAGATCTTCTTAAGCTATCCTTATAAAGTATGATAATTTTTAATGAGCTATTTAATACTATTTTAGCAAAAGATTTACTTCAATAAATTCTTCAGACCAAACATGCTTGGTACCTTTTGCAAAAAAACAAAAAAACTAAAGACATAGTTTCTTTAAGCAATATCACCAAAGAAAGAAAATATCGTAAATGCCAATGGAGGTATCTTTTCAATAAAAAAACCAAAATTACATCAATGTGTCTTTGTTGATGAAAAGAGAAGGAATAAAGTTTAAATACTTGAAATAGCCTTTAATTCTCTTTCATAATTAGACTTGATATATCTTGGCTTGATTTTTCTATGCCCTCGGGTGATACTTCAAGAACTTGAACTTTAGTAGTAGGAGGAACCTCTTGGGCATTTGAATTTTGTTTGGTACTCTCATGGACTCTCCATAATTGTGCTTCAACCTCTCTTTGCTCTTGAGTGTTGCAAACCATTGCAATAGTCTTCATGTGATTTACCAATGCCACCTTAGATGCAAGTCCACTTACATATACATCAAATACAACCTCATGAGCATCATTGAAATTCTTTGATTGTAGTCCCCATAACTTTCATTTTCTTTCTCAAAATGCCCTTTGTAATCCTCTGGTATTCTTCAAGGTCTTCATCATTGCACTCCTTGTCCAAGCCTTCAAAGTCTAAAATGGAAGGATTTTTGACATTGTTTATATATTGCTCAAAATTGATGAAGCTTTTTTCCATGGTCACTAATGTCAAAACCACAAAGGAATTTATAGAACCAAAAGTAAAGTTCTATACATTGGTAGGAAGTCAACACTACAAACTAGCATGTGATACTTGCAAGAAAGGCTTTCAAGAACACTTTTCAAAGCTACATTTGCTTTCGATCAAGAAATAATAACAACATGAATTGTTTAGGTTCACTTGTCATTTGTAGTAGAGTAGATACAACCTTTTCAAACATTATAGAGTCCCATTTAATTCCCTCAACTCCATGTGCTGCATCTAGAACAACAACCCCAATGGTAATTGGATCTTTGTAAACATTTTGTATAAGATCAAAGGTTTCTAGATTGCATCCAACAACATATACATGCCAAGGTGAACTAGTGGAGGATTGAAGAGGATTTTACTTTTTTCCAGTTAGGAAGTTCGCAATATCCTTTGCTCCATTTGGTAGGGACCTTGCATCAACTCCATCTGTGAACTTCTTTGATACCAAATCATTGCAAATGCCTAAAAACTTTGTGTAGATTTCATCAGTGATATCATAGTCATCATCAACAAGCTCTTCCCAAGTCTTCATCACAACGCTACTTTTTCTAGATTGCACATTTCGATAGGACAATTAACTAATATTCTAGTATTTCTCGTGGTGTATATATGCTTGGTTGCTAGAGAATACATATTATTACTTTGAATATATATCTTCACTACATGAATTGAGTGAAGCCCTGATATAATATAAGTGTCTAGCTTATAAGCATCCACCTCATCACGATGCATGGGTCTCTTCTCATTGTTGTCTTGTACAAAAGGCATAAGATATGCTGTTGTTTTGCTAGATTCATGGGATTCTTTATGAAAGATGTGGTTAGCTTCTCCACATAATCCCAACATAATGACCTATAAGCATACAAAGGAGGTGCCTCATATCACCTATCAACGAGAATAGGAAATTGTGTTGTTGGACCGAATGGGAAGAGTTTTTCAAACATGTGAATCCAAATTCTTCCTTCTTTCCCTTCTTAACTATCTCAGGAAAATCAAATGTTTTTTCTACTCCCTTGACCTTACTAGACATTATTGGATTTGTTGGTGTAACTTCCAGCATGGAAGGTAAAGTGACATCATTCTCACTAGTGTTAGCAACCATATTAACAACTAGAGCTTGTGACAAGGAGCTTTGTTGAGGTGATTTCAACTTTGAGCTTGTGGGATTTGGTGTGTTATTTTCTTCTTGAGGAGCAGGTGGAGATTTTGAGTTTGTTTTTTTATCTTGGAGCTTGATTCTTTTATTAGGGTGATCACCTTTTCTTGATAGGGAAAGTAACTCACTATTTTGGACAGCTTGGAATGTTGATATAATGTCTTCAATGCCCTTTACCTCCTCAAATAAGGTCCAATCCATTTTTTTCAAAGAGTATTCTTTATCCTCTTTAATATGTATAAAGTGAAATGACAAAGGATCAAGTTTGTATACTATATTTTTTCCCTTGATCTTAACAAGATTACATGGTATTCCCTCTTTCCCATGAATCCATTTGTTAGCTTCTCTATGACACCATATTGTTGAAAAAATCCAATATAAATCTTTAAAGTAAATAAAACAACATTGTCATCCCTTTTTCCTTGATTATCATAAACATCCACATACCATGGATACAAAAAATCACCACTAGCTCCATCAATGGTTTGGGTCTCCTTTTTGGATGTGCTATCTTTCTTTGCCATTGAATAGTTCTACAAAGAGGAAAAGTTGTCAAACAAAAAAGGATTTACAAATAGTCAAAAGTCACAAAATCTAAATAAATGCATATGATTTCTAGGTTAAAAATTTAAAACACAACACCACAAGATTTTACAAAATACAAGATAAATATACTCCAAAGGGACTCTTTCATAAAATAAAATATTAAAATTTGAGATTAAGTATGGTATAAGATCTAACCATAGATAGATGTGCTTATGTATCAAATCTCATTGATTATTTTAGCCCTAAGTTAGCATTAATTATTTTTTCCTTGCAAGAATCATATAGTAGAAACTTTGCCATGGGGTCTAGTCAGAAGATCAAATTTTGTTAATAGTGAGACTTGGCCATGGGCTCAACCAAATGGTCAAGTAATAATGAAATGTTGACTGTCAGTGTGGTATGAGATATAGTGAAAAATCATTGTGGTTATGTAGAAAATTTCATGGATGATTTTGTCCCTAAGTTAATATTGGATTTCTTCTCCATGTACGTTTCATATGCAAGGATCATACTCTAGGAACTTTGCTAAGGTTTTTGGCCATGTGGTCAAATCCTATTTAATCAAAGAATGAGATTTAGTCCAATATGAGATCCACCCATATATGAATGTGGTTATGTAGCAATCTCATGACTCCATTTGGCCCAAAGTGAACATTTCAATTATTGTACATGTAAGTTTCCCTTGAAAGGAGTCATATTGTAGAAATTTTGCCATTGGTTTTAGTCATGTGATCAAATCCTATTTAGTCATAAGACTTACATATAAGATTAGAAACTTTGCCATAGTTTTTTACCCTTATGGTTTTTAAAGGCTAGTTAAATAGAGGATGTGGTTTATTATGATATGAGATTCACATATAAGCAAATGTGGCTTTGTAGCAAATCCCATAGATATCGTCATAAGGTAATGTGAAAAACACTTGAAAGGTGGAGATTTAACCTCATGGTAAAACTTACAAGATATCTATATTTTATAAAATATTTTTAACTATATAGCCAAATCTAGTTTCATAACCATATGAAGATAGCAATTCATTTGTTGCAATATGTTGTCAAAATGGATTTGACTATATAGCCAAATATCATTTTAATATAGTAGAATGAAAAAAGTGGTCTCATGGTTTGCAAGATGTATGAGATTAGATTTGGTCATATGACCGAATGAAAGAAGAATGGGGGGTTCTTGGATGCTAGCATTGATTAAAAAAAGAAAGATTTGTCCATATGGCCAATTTTTATTTTGTAATGGAGTGGACAAAGTGGCTAATTTGTGGCAAAATGATATGATATTTGTATATGAACATTTAGATAGGAAGTTATGAAAAATTGAAATGAAACAAATGGTTTATAGAAATAAAGTGGTTTGCTTATTGCGAGACAAGTTTTAACCACATGGCCAAACTTTCTATACCCAAAATCTGTGTGATCGAACCCACCATAGATTTAGTCCTAATTTTCAAGATTAATTCCCAAAAAAGTGGTCTGTTTGTTGCAACTCAATATTTGACCACATGGCTATATTATAGAAAGTAAATAATTCTAAGTAGAAAATAGTATTCCTTGTTGGAAGTAAGTAAGGGTTAATAATGCAAGAAAGCATTTGATCAAATGGCAAAATGTGATACTTGTAGTAGAATGAAAAAAGTGGTTGATTTAGAGTTGATTTATTGCAAGATATTGTGATACTATAAGAGTCATTTTTTTGGCCAAGAGATAGCTTAAGGAGAAGATTTGGCCACATGGCCAAATCTCATAGTATATTGGAAAAAATAATAGAAATTGCGTATTATATTATAAGAAAATATTTGACCACATGGTCAAATCTCAGATCGTATTGGATAATAAAAGAACAAAAAGTACTTCTTATATTGTAAGAAACTTTTTGACCATATGGTCTAATCTATAGATTGATGAAAGATCATGATTTGCATTGTTAGAATATCAAATTTCATCCTATGGAAAAATCATATATTATATTTCATGTAATATGCTTTATTGAGTATTGGTAAGTATTTTATAACCATATACTTACTACAAAAGCATAAAGAATATAACGATCAAATATTATGGAAATGCTTTTACTATGAAAATATAGTATAATAGAGAGTGCTATATAGTAAAGTATATTGTGATACATATGAACTTGATAAAATACTCCAATATTAATGAATGATATAAGAAATATAAGGCCAGACTTAGCCTTGAGGCAAAACCTTAAGGTATATAGCATCACACAATAGAAATAGATGTTAGTATTTTGAAAGCACTCATTGATGAAAGCATTGCACAAATCATTTATTTCATATTCACAGCAAAGCGAGCATTTTTAGCATTGCACAAAATCATGTTTTTCATATTCACATCAAAGAAGCTATCATTTGCAGGGTGGTGGACATTTATAAAAAAAAACACTCCAAGAGATCAATTAAGCAATTGAAAAGAAGAAGAAGACGTTGAATTTTCAAAAGTAAATGCCTAATCTCATTGCTGTAAAAGTAAAGATTATATTTAATTTTCATATGTGATTCTTTTTTAGATAATGCTTGTGATGCTTGATCTTAATATCATTCTATACTAATCATATGAAAGATAAGTAGTGTGATTTGTAGTAATTACATGGATTAAATTGAACAAGAGAGAGTATGCATTAGTAGAGATTGGAAAAAAAGTAGAGAATCACTAGTACCAAATCAGTGTACTTTAACTCAAAATAAAAAATAAAGTAGAGAATAGTTTAAAATCTATTTAATTAGTAGAAGTAAGCAATCTGTGCTCAAAATGTAATAGAAATCACCCGTGAAGTAGAGTAGACACGCTTGGGAGTGGTGATCATCACTGCCCTATAGAATTGATGAACTTGTTTTTAATTTGAAGACATAAAGTTTTATTCACAATCCCCAGATTCAAATCAAAATCTATACTACACAATCTATTTTAATTAAGAAAGTAAAATAGTAGAGAGTACTTATTAGAGAATAGCAGGGGGACAAAACCACCAAAGATTAGGGGTGCAAAACTTGCAGTTAAGAGAGGGGCAATAGGACCAGAGATAGAAACATAGAGAATTAGGGATGCAAAACTTGTAACTGTAAAAATGCAATAGACAAAACACTCAGGTTGTCAAAGAATTGTGTGGAAGAGAGAGGGAGGGAAAGAGAAACTCATTTTGAAAAATATCATGATTAGTTGTAAAGACCAACCTTATGAAAATGATAATTTAATGTATCATGCTATTTGAATTACCATAACTCATTAGACAGAATACGAGTAGATTTAGATCTTATTTTTGGAACTATTTTTAAAAATTTTAAAATATTTTAAGTTACAATTTTAATTGTAAGATCGGGCCGTTGCCGCTGTCCTGTTGGGGGCATTGCCCCCAAACCCCCACACCAGGGTTTGGGGGGGGGGGGGGAGGCGCTACCTCCCAAATCCCCCACTATGAGCATTACCTCTAGGTCTCTATAGGGGGATGCTGCCCCCCAAACCCCCCCAACCCCCCCCCCCCCCCCCCCCCCCCCCCCCCCCACTTGGGGCATTGCTCCCAAATTCCCATGGGGACATGTTGTCTCTCAATCCCTTGCTATTACTCATGCCCCTATGTTGCCACCTAGAGGGGACATCCCTAAGAACTCACAATTGGGATACTGCCTCTATTTCCACACTACAGGCTCCTTATTTTACCCTGCTAGAGATTGTACTCTCAAACTATCACTAAGGTGGCTTCGAAATCCCCAATGACATTACACATTAGATACATCAAGTATACATAATCTGATAGAATATGATTTAATATATTTTAATTATATTTATTAATTATTAATAAAATTAAATTAAAAATATATTTTGATACTATATTCCCTGATGTACGCATAGTAAGATATATTAATATAAGATGATTTAGACTAAAATAGTATAATATAAAAACAAAATGCAGTATGATACATTTTACTATTATGAACAAGTAGGTACTATAAGATTTATAAATATTTAACCACGATAAAAATTATATTTCCCTCTCAAATAAATTCTAATTGTGATGGTGAAATTTCCTCGATCTTTATAGCTTCATGTCATAGGGAATGAAATCTCCTATTCTTTGGAGATCCTTATAGTTTCAACATTTAAGCACGAGGTCAATGTTTCTCATAAAATATCTTTATCCATGTTGGCATGTGGAATACATGAAATAAAGGTTTTGATCATTTGATCAAATATTTTCTTATGGAGATCACAAAGACTATTTATCCTTGTTGTCATGTGAAATACATACAATAGAGACTTTGACCATTTGGCTAAATCTTATTCTATGGACATCACAAACAATTATTATCCTTGCTATCATCTAGACTACACACAATACATGTTTTGACCATATGGCCAAATATTTTCTTGTGAACATCACAAAGACTTTTAATCCTAACTCTTATGTAAAATACTCGCAATAGAGGTTTTGACCATTCGATTAAATATTTTCCCATAAAGATCACAATTATTTTATATCCTTTTTATATGTATTCTGCTTGAGGTTTTGACCATTTGGCTAAATATTTTTCTATGGAGACCATAATGAACTTTTATCATTTTTGACATATAGAATACACATAACAAAGGTTTCAATCATTTAACTATGTCTTTTCCTATGGGGATCACAAATAATTTTTATATTTGTTATGATGTGAAATACACACAATAGATTTTTGACAAGGTGGCTAAATAATTATAAAGGATTTTAATCCTTGTCCTAATACTGAATAGATATAGTAAAAGTTTTAACTTTTTTCTATATCTTTCCCAAGTCAGAACACAAAAAGAAGCTTTCACTTACACAAAGAGTGGCTAATGAAATAAAGTAAAATCAAGGGCAACGAAAAATAATAGAAGAATATTTTATTTCTTAGTTTAGGGCATAGTTCATGATTGAGAAAGTTTATTTTTGGCCATATGGTCAAATCTATCCCCTTTCTGTAAGATGTTTCCATTTTATTACTTTGTATTGTGGATGTTAGACTCATTCTATCTAATGTTTTAATACTTTTTTCTTTTCAGTGAAACTTGATATTTCATTCTATTCAGCAATTTCATTACTATTTTCTTCTTTTTGAGAGATGAAAATAGACAAATGATAAAATCTCCATTTTTTCAATTGTACAGGCATCATGAACAATAAATTTTATATTGGAGAAATTGTGAATTTGTTAGCTGATAATGAGATTATTGCATTTGGAAGAGTTCATGCAATACATCCAAATGAGACATGCCATGGAGAAACACTTCAAGATGAATATATTTTAGTGGCTATTGATAAATATCTAAATGTACGGCATATTTACCGTTCCCAACAATTGATGCAATGAAGGTTCATGAAGCTGTAGGCGGTTTTGCAAAATGGGGGAAGAAAGATGTGGTGGTTGTTTCAAACTAAATAATAACTCATGGCGAAGGAGATGATTACGAATCAAACCATGTCCTACCTTCTGAGGAGATTGATGTGCTTAGCATTCGGTCGTGAAAGTTGGAGAGAGCTGAGAGTGATACTATGGATAGAAGGAAACATGATGTGTGTTGGGACAGGGGTTATATTATTGACTTTTCCATATGATGTGATAAACTTTGAATTGTTGGGAGAAGAGAATGTTGGTGTGGTGGTAGATAAAGCTCTTGATCAAACCACATGAACATATATAGGTGACAACCTCCATTGTGTCACTTTGGAAAGATGGCCTATTAAACATGTCACCTTTGATAATGAAACATTGTTGCTACAACAACAATCATACATGCAAATTATCTCTACAAATGTTTGTGCCAAAAACATGGAAGATGCCAATGAAGATTTTGTTTCTGCAAAAAATATCATATTGTATGGTCAATAGAAAGCATCAAATTTTTTCCCATAAAGGTGCAAACTTGAGAACTTCTATGGACTCCATTTCACAGGTTTCCACAATTGATTGTTTGTTGCCAAGAAAAGCATTGCCAATTTACTGATAGAGAATAAATGCAACAATTACATAAATACTTTTGGGGATTGCAATTCGAAGAGCACACAAACTATGTTTATGACAAGTTTGAGTCATCATGTAGGATTGATCATGTGGGAACAAGGAAATATAGCTTTATCTTCAATGGACAAGTGGTATGTGGAAGGGTGTAGTATGAGATTCATGGTATCCCAAATACATAATTTTCCAAGTACAAAACACAATTTGAGCATGGCATGAGGAGGACAATGCATGAAAACAAGGGGGTAATAAGAGTAGCGTGGGATCACAAAAAGATGGGAAGAGCCATCCTTAGAGACTTTGTCAAGAAGAATGTATAGAAAATGCCACATAAGAGTAGAGCAATGTAAGATGAATCAAGGGAGACAAAAAAACTTGTGCATCATACATGATAAGATGGACCAACAAAACACAATTATCCCTAGGTTAAGGCTTTGATCAAAAGAAACTGAAAGATCTGCTCAACTACTAGCTTCTTAAATAGGCATGCACATGGGTATATAGAAGGAAGATATAGACATTTCTCACTTGATCTATGGCCTCACAATCTTAATTTCATAATTGTCTCATTGTCATTGTGCTTCAGTAACTTTAAATGACTACATAGTCATGCAAATGATGATCTACAAGTAGATGGAATGTCGAGATCAACCTATGTGCTACTAAAAGCCCTCAACTCGAGAAAAGCACTAGACCGCCATCAAGGTGTTGCGCAAAATAAAGTATGCACAGAAGATAATACACCACAGAATGGCCATCATCATTTCAAACAATTGCCAAATAACTTGCTACTTCAACTTGAGAATTGTGGATCAGAAAATAAAAATCGCTATCTCTTTGCATATCTATCATTGGTTGTTGCACGAGGAACATTCAAGATGATCTAGCTTGGGTTTCTCATGGTGGGTCATACACATTAAAACATTGATACAATGTTCAACAAATTTTCAAAGAAGCCAAGGACGAGCATGACCTTCACTTTTTCTTATCTTATGTAATATTTTCAATCATGTTAGATGACAAGTTCTACACCTTTCTTATTAACACATGTGCCTAACTTTAAGAGATATATTGAGGGATACTTGTGTAATTCCAAAGATAAACTTTTTGGTCGCTCAAAAACTCTTTAATTTTGGTTTTATATGTAAGAACATATACCTATCATGCAATACAAGATGTATCCAAAGTCCCCAGACTAGTTACCAAGAGAAATACTACAAGTATTTGAGCTAGTAGCAACGCCGATTAGTGACGGCGGATAGCGGCATCGCTATTGGCGTCGCTAATAGCGTCGCTATTTGCGTCGCACGCAAATAGCGACGCTCCACAGGGAAAAAAAGTGGCCAAAACTGAGCGCGGTTTTCATTTCACGTTTGCGGCTTGTGAGTTTTGAGAGCGAGAGCGAGGGAGAGAGCGACTGTCGTGAGAGAAGGAGAGGAAGAAGACTTGCCACCGCCGCCGCCGCCGTTGTTCATGAAGGAGAGGAGGAGCCTTCATCACAAAGGGGAGCTGCCCCACGCTCGCCATATCTCATCGGTTAGTCTCCCTCTCTCTTTCTTTTGCTTGTTTAAGGTTTAAATCACTTTCTCTTTTGCTTGTTTAGGAGAGGAAATGAGAGAGAAAGAGAGGAGAGGGAGAGGGAGAGGGAGAGGGAGGAAATGAGAGAGGGAGAGAAAGAGAAAGAGAGGGAGAGGGAGAGGGAGGGAGAGTGCATTCTCTCTCTCCCTCTCCCTTTTGCTTGTTTAATGTTTAAATCACTTTCTTTTTTGCTTGTTTAAGAGAGGAAATGAGAGAGAAAGAGAGGGAGAGGGAGAGGGAGAGAGAGGGAGAGAAAGAGAAAGAGAAAGAGAAAGAGAGGGAGAGGGAGAGGGAGAGGGAGGGGGAGGAAATGAGAGAGGGAGAGAAAGAGAAAGAGAGGGAGAGGGAGGGAGAGTGCATTCTCTCTCTCCCTCTCCCTTTTTCTTGTTTAATGTTTAAGGAGAGGGAGAGGGAGGGAGAGTGCATTCTCTCTCTCCCTCTCCCTTTTGCTTGTTTAATGTTTGAATCACTTTCTTTTTTGCTTGTTTAGGAGAGGAAATGAGAGAGAAAGAGAGAAAGAGAGGGAGAGGGAGAGAGAGGGAGAGAAAGAGAGGGAGAGGGAGGGGAAGGAAATGAGAGAGGGAGAGAAAGAGAAAGAGAAAGAGAGGGAGAGGGAGAGGGAGAGGGAGGGAGAGTGCATTCTCTCTCTCCCTCTCCCTTTTGCTTTTGGAGAGTGTTAAGATATATTGTGAGAGGGAGAGGAAATATGAGAGAAAGAGAAAGAGAGGGAGGGAGAGGGAGAGAAAGAGAAAGATAACATATATTGGAATGATAGCATATCCATGATTATGGTAATGGTATCCACTTTACTTTTTTTATGGGTACCATTACATCGACTCCTTAAGGGGGCTAAAAATTAGTCATACCATTTATAAAGTCTAATTAGGAGATTTAAGATGCACGATAATAGACTTATCGATAATGGTATGCAATGTGCTTTGCCATGGGCCACGTACATTGGTGACTCTTTAAGATGGCTTAAAATTGGTCATGTCCTTCATAATGTCCAAGTAGGGGATCTAATTGTGATATGCATAATTCATTGTTTTTGTATTAACTTTATAGGCATAACAAATTAGAAATCATGCCAACTAGTCAACGGAAGGACTAAAAGAAAATGATACCCTAGCTAATGGTCATTACGGTACTTCATCAAAATGAACCCAAAAGTATTGTTATAGAAGAAGAATCCCTTAAATTGAGTATATGATATTTTCTCTCAGGTCTTATGACTATGAGTAGAATTGATTGAAATAAATTTTATTACTATAGTTGATAAATTTCATAGATGGCATTAATTTTAATACGCGATCCTAGGACAAAAAAACCACATTTCTAAGATGCTTTTTGTTGAGACTGATTTATTATTAGACTAAGAGATCCTCAATGATGCTCATAAATGGATTACTTATACTCAAAGCCCTCTAGTGCAGTTTTTTACAATAACGAATAATTATCTACCGGGACAAACAAATCCTTGAGCATGATACAAGGCCAAGATATAACATCAATAAATCTCTCAACTACTATGTACAATGCAAGATTTATGGTCAACTTGCAACTTGACGTACATCTCCATAAAGCTATCCATTTAAGCCTCATTTGCTGTAATGTAGATAAGATGGAAAACGAAGAAGGTCTTATTGTTCAAGATCACGAGACGTATCTTAATCAGCGTGTCCCATGTCCTTGCTCTCAATGCAAGTTGGCAATTAGACGAAAACGCCGATTGTCTATAGAACACGTACGACAATTTGGCGAGTTTCAATCTGAGATCATTGATCAGGCGATTGCGGATTTTCAGCAAACGGTAATTTGAAGTTAATATTAATCATGCATTGTACTCGCAAGCTAATTGAAAACCATACACAATAAGATTGGGTCTTGCTGGCAAATTTTCTATCCAGGGGGGTGATGTCTCGACCCAAGGGGGAGTGCACCCTTTGCGGCCAATTAGAAGAGTTCGTGGACGTGCGATGAATGGATTGCAGGAGCCAATCCACCACTCGCAAGGCCCATCTATACCGTCAATGCCAGAGGAGACAGAAAACCTTCCCGACCTACCTACAATCTTGGAGCCTGAGATGGAGGCAATGATCGATGCATTGATTCCCATGGATGTTGAGACATCTGATCCGCTTAGAGAGGAAGCATCCATACCATTATATGATGGGTGCCAAGTATCTCGGTTGAAGACATTGCTTGCACTCTTAAGTGTGCAAGCAAAATACGGTTGGAGCAATACGAGTGTGACCAAGTTATTCAGGTACCTTGCACATAGGCTTCATTGATTTTTTTTTAACAGTATTATTGCAAACATTTGTGCTTTTTCAAGGCGTTTTATGATTTTTTTCAGGTTATTGAAATATCATATATTACCACCTGCAAATACTATGCCTGAGTCTCGTGATAATGCATGACATGTTTTACGGAAGCTTGGCATGGACTACAATAACATCCATGCATGTATCAACGACTGCATACTATTTCGAGATGAATACGAGACTATGGAGACATGTCCAAAGTGTGGTGCTCACAGGTATCGACAGGACTTGCAAGGGCAAACCATCCCTCAAAAAGTTCTCAGATACTTTCCGCTCATCCCCTGCATAAACCACATGTTTCGCACGTCCGGCATGGCAAGCTTGACAACGTGGCATGTGCAGAATAGGTCCATGGATGGAGTTCAACGAATATCAGCGGATTCGCGTGCATGGAGCCACATTGACTCTACCTTCCTGGGCTTTGCGCGAGAGCCAAGGAATCTTCGGCTTGGTCTCACCATGGATGGTGTGAACCCATTCGGTCTGCACTCGACTTCTTACAGTGTGTGGCCTATAGTGCTTGTCAACTACAACATCCCTCCATGGCTTTCTACGAAGAAAGGACATCTCATCCTTAGCTTGCTCGTCCCGAGTCACTACAAAGTAAAAAATATGGATGTGTATCTTCGTCCATTAGTCGATGAGCTTAAGATTTTGTGGGAGGAGGGGGTCACTGTGCAAGATATGGGCAGGTGCGATGGTCGGCGGTCAGCCAACATTCGAGCCATTCTCATGTGGACGATGCATGACTTTCCGGGATTGGGAGAGTGCTCAGGTGAGCAGACCTCCGTTCTTGCTGGTAATATCTATATTTTATCTCATTCAATCAAGTATTCACTAGGTCGTGGCTCGCCTTACAGGTCTGGTTACCTTAGGTTATCATGCATGTCCATTGTGCGGGCCACAGTTAGACTCCCGAAGGTCACGAACCATGAAGAAGATAGTATATCAAGGACACACCGCTTTCTTGCCGGAGGATCATGAACTCAAGGAAGGTTTTCTTGGAGGACCTCCTACACGTATGAACGCCGCAAGCTGGTACGAGCTGAAAATGGTAAACCCGGAATCACATCCAAATGGAATGCGACGGTTCTCAGTTTTCTACGAGTTGCCATATTGGACCCACTTACAGGTCAACCACTTGTTGGATCCCATGCATATTTTCAAGAATGTGGGCAGCTTGCTATGGGACCACATCATAGGAAAGAGAGACACTATAGGGTCACGAATGGATTTGAAGGAGGTAGATAAGATGGAGGCGCTTTGGCCGCAGTCGAGTGCTGAAGGGGGAGTGCAGCTTCCTCGCGCTCCTTGGGTTTTGTCCACCAAAGAAGAGCGCATTGTGAAGCAAGTAATCAAGTCTATCCGCACTTCGACGGGTATAATGCGTTCTCTCAGGTCCGCATTTTCTAAAGATGACCAATTGTCAGGGCTAAAATCCCATGATTGGCATAAGATATGTCAGGTTTGTGAACAGAATGGATTGTAATTAGCGTGGGCATTTTGCAATTTGAAAAGTGGCCATTATTCATAATGCTTTCTCATTTGTGGCAATTTGTCCTACCGATCGCGATCGCAGGATGCCTTACTCCAAAAATTCACGGGGCCATTTACAAGTTGTCGACTTTGGTGCAATGGATCTCACAGAAAGAGGTTAAGACGTCCTCTATTGAATCCACGAGGCGGGGAGCAGTGGAGAGGGTCTGTCTCTTTGAGAAATACCTGCCCACTAGCATGCTCACAATACAAGTCCACCTTCTTGTGCATCTTGTGGATGAAGTGGAGATTGCTAGACCTGTCCATACACGATGGATGTTCTTCCTGGAGCGCTTCATGAAAACCTTGAAAGGCTTTGTGCGACAACGAGCTCGGCCAGAAGGTAGCATGGCGGAAGGTTGGTTGGTGTCAGAGGCATTAGTGCATATCTCACAATGGCTACCAACGGTGGAACCAGACAATGAAATGCTATGGACACTGAAGGACGATGATAGACTGACTGGAGATGTGGTGGTTGGAAATGGGGTAGAAAAAAGAATGGATGCCTCAATGGAAGAGAAGGTGAATTGCTTTTGTATGTTGCACCATGTCTCCATGGAGACGTGGCTCGCCAAGTACCAGATTGCAATGCAAGATTGAGAGGAAGCGCGAGCTGAATTCCGACGCAGTACGCATCATCGACCGATTCGATATCCCGAAGGCATGGAGGAGATGCCGCGGTTTATGTCAACATGATGGTTGCATGGAGCCTTGACCACAGCATCCAACGAAGGGACAGAGGTCTCAATGGAGGAGTGGGAGTTCTCGAGGGAATGTAGTCCAAAGGTAATGAGGGGTTTAGAATATGTTGTATCTAAATTTTATATGCAACATCTAATTTGAGTGTTTCAATGTACAGTACAAAATATATAGTGCAGCGTGGTCGCGCGGACGGCATTTTCGCGTGGAGCGTATTGACAAAATGCGCTCCATAATGGACTGTGGTGTCATGGCAAGGTTTGAGCAAGAGAGCCGGCGACGAGCAACGGATCCGAACACGGTTGTGGATGATATGGAGTATTTTGGGAACTTGCAAAGTATTATTACGGTGGATTACCGTAGCTTCTCCATGATACTATTCGATGTGCAGTGGTTCAAAGTGATACTTGGAGGAGTTGGAGCAACAATTCGACGAGGTCCATCTGGATTTCTCGAAATAGATTCCGAAAAAAAATGGACGGATTTGCACGACACCTTTGTGTTGCCGGCCCATTGTGAACAGGTGCATAGAGTCATTTGCTTGCTAATTGTAATACGACATGGTTTATGTCACAATGGTTTGAACTCACTTTGTACATGTTTGTGAATAGGTAATCTTCTATCCAAACCCCTAACAATCTCGATGGTGGTATGTTATACCTTCAACTCCTCGAAGTGCGAGAGTATATGATCAAAGCAATGTTCCGGGCATAGATGAAGATAATATGCAAATAGAGGGGTCGATATTACAAGGGGTGGAGACTGCCGCAAGCTTGGAGCCCGCATCGGCTAACAATGATGGAAATACAGGAGTCCAAGAATTTTTTGAGAACGAGGCAGACTCATTCTTTTGTGGTGACATGTCTATCGACCTTCCAGTGTATGCAGAGTTGTGTCAGGAGATTAACATGGGACCATAGGATACTTCATTCTTGGAGAATTGTATTACTCAATTTGTTGTTTAGATCTTCCATAAAGGTACAGAAGATATGCATTTTAAGAGGGATTTTTTAAAAATGATTTATATTACTGTGCTTTGTATAGTTTAAATTGATTATTCTAACACAATTTTTTATCTGTGCAGGTGACATTTTCAGGATGAGTCGAGGGATGAGTGATGAGGAGTTTCAAGACATGATGGCACGCATGTCTCCAGACCAGCTCGCGAGATTCAGAGAGATGGCAGACTGAGAGCTGTCTCGTTCTTCGTCAGGGCGCTTTGCTAGATCTGCTTCAGCTCGATCAGATGCTTCAGCTTCGAGCAGATGATCTCGACGCTTACGACTTGGGCCAGAGGGAGGGATTGCATCGGGATCAAGGGGATGCTGCTGTGGAGACACGGATGTGGTGTCTCTGTCTCATCATTCAGCTGGAGCTGCATCACCTCCAAGATTTGTCACACCTGTGGGGACGTCTACTCCAGTTACTCCGGCTTTTGCGCAGCCGTCAGCAGGTGGCACCCCTTTTGGTGGCACCCCTTTGAGTGCCACTCCGAGAGAGGTTACCCTCGTCGATACACTAGATGTAGAGGGGTCTCCTGGATATGCCCAAGAGCGTGGACAGAGATGGGAGAGGACCCATCTTAGGTAGACTCCTAGGGGTTATGGATATCTAGTTGATAGTAGGTCAGGAGCCATCATCATGAATGATGAGGGGAGGAGGGTGATGGCTCGCATGAGAGAGTTGTGCCAACAAGTTTTCGGCACAACGTCTTAGATCATTGGAAGAACATACCGGAGGGGAGCAAGGACTATATAGTAGCATCCTTGCATGAGGAGTTTCCGATGCCAGTCACAGTAGATAGATTCTCTACGGGCTGGATGATGGATTGCATGCGTACATACATGTCACATAGATGATCCGACGCACGCAAGCCAATCAAGAGTGGGGCTGCAAAGCCCGAGTGGTTAGATGCATATGACTGGCGCCGACTGAGGGAGGAGGCTACAGATTCGCCAGGATGTTGGAGTCAGCAGCGGAAGGCGGCAAGGACACGACTTGAGGCCGGAGTGGTCCATCATCTTGGGAGTGGCGGCCACAGGACATATTTGGAGGACTTTGTAAGTTTCTCTTTTGTTTTGCTTGTTTGTTTTTTTGAAATATTCTTTGTACTGACAATCATGTTTCTAACAGTTAGCATTTTGTTTTCTTTGCAGCACTCCATTACAAATCGCGATCCGTAAGGCCTTGAGACTCGATATGCAGAGAGGCATGGTCTCAATGCATTGATCGACCGATTGTATAGACGCGGCGGCCCTGTAAGTCACTCATCTTTCTTGCCCGTAGTTACCATGAGATATTTGAATGCATTATTATATGGTGGATTGATGTGTTGTTTCTTTTTTTGCAGAGTCCATTCGATGCTCCTTTGTGGCGGGACGAGCTTTCGGGGGACGAGGATTTGTAGCTCGCCCTTGGATCCTTGGAGCTCACACTCCTTTAGTTTTTAGTCGCCTGATCTATGTAGACATTTTCTATGTATTAGTGATATCATTTCATGATTGTACCAATCACATTTTATGCGATCATGTATTTATTTCATGTATTTATTTCATATATCAATTTTATGATTTCAGTATACATTCTTTTTGTTTGCAAGCGCTTTGTATGCAATAGTGCAGAAACTATTTTGTATGGCTCTCATATAGCACACAGTGCTATATGTGGTAGGGCAGCTTGCTGCCTTGCCACAAATTTTTTTTTTCCCTGTTACCGTCGCTATTTGCATCGCAAATTTACTGCTCACGTCGCTATTAGCATTGGTATGTGCGTCGCAAATTTACTGGTTGCGTCGCTATATGTGTTGCTATATGCGTCTCTATATGCGTCGCTATATGCGTCTCTATATGCGTCGCATTTGTGACGCATATAGCGACGCATATAGCAACGCCAATAGCGACGTTTCTATGGCGTCGTCAATAACAATGCTTTTTGCGACGACGGGGAAAAATTTTGTTGTTTGTATTTTCGTCGCTTTAAACGTTGGTATAAGGTCTATATCTTGTAGTGAAAATGGCATTGAATTATAGAAGAGAGACTTTGCAAGAAAGCCTATTCTTCCAAAGGGTGTTCCAATGTTGTTGCTCATGTTCAAGTACATTAAGGATCATCAAGAAGTAGTAAGTGGAGTTAAAGATTATTTGAAGTATTGGAAAAGATGGCCAAATGTACAAGGACCTGAACCAGAGTTCACAAAGTTTATAACACTAGTGGTTGATTATTAGAAATATATGATCTATGCTTTTCAAACTCCAAATGTCTAAGAAGATATATTTTTCATAGATTTTTGGCCAAGTAAACAAAGTGATGTAACTAGTATAGATGTAGATAATGCAAATGACTTTATTAGATTGGAAGAGTTGAATGATCACTATTTTGGTCCTCTTAAACGACCCAAACATGCATTTGAACCAATGCTTGATGTTAAGAAAGATGACTTTGTGCTTGTTAGACTTCAGATCTAGTATATCCAATATGGCTTGGTGTTGCACAAAGTGAGGTGGATACGAATCAAGACTCCAAAAACTTCAACAAGGTACATATACAATATTGGGCACCACTTTATAGTTGTCAAAATGCTATAGGTGCAAATGTGTATCTTAATTGCTGAGATAAATATTGGACGTACAACAAAAAAGATCCTGAATGATGTGAAACAATACATAACATTGTCTTCTCTTGGATGAAGAAAGGTGCAAAATCTCCCAAAAATTTTAAAATTCCCCCAAAGGTTGTATTGAAGGCCAAACAAAGTCTACAAGAATCCACCAACTAAAGATTTTCCTTGAAGATTTTCAAGGATATTAAAACTAAGGTGTTTATTAACACCACCTTTTTGAGTTTTTTTTTCAATCTCTTGGGAATAACCATAAGCAATAATATGTTCCATTGCACCAAGTTCCAAATTAATAAAACTCCCAAAATTCACAAAATCCATTTTGATTTGGAATTCCCATATTGATGAGAAATTCCCAAAATCTTGAATATGGAGTTATGGAACCAAAATAAATTTGAAATTTATAATCTTGGACTTTTGGGTTTTGAAGTTCCAAATGTTATCTTGTCATTTCAGAGTGAGTACCACATAGCCCAATTATCTATTTATCTATCATTGTCACTTGCCTCAGCCTATGTAAGAGGGTCATTCTCATTGTAATTTATAACTTTTTAAAAAATAATCATGAATAGTTTTCTACTTTTCATCTAGTTTTTGTCTTGCTCTCTTTTCTATATACACATAGACATACACATTCTCTCTTACACACAACCATGAGCACTTGAAGATATCATCTACCATAACTATGTCTTTAAGCTCATGATTACGTGTGGAAGCACCAAATTTCCAACAATAAGCTTATGATGCCAAGTAGATATAGTCATATATTTCGAGTTCCAAGCAAGGCTTTTTGGGTGGCATCTTATGCTCCTTTCCTTAGTTTCTCCATCCTTCAAGTGCTCCTTGTGCTAGAACTTCATATAGTCTTGATAGCTTTGATAATCTTCTTAGGCCTTGCTTTCTTTTAGGTGTTGATAAAGATCCTCTTGCCTTACCTTTGAAGTGCTGTCTCTTTCTCTCTCTCTATTATGTTCAATATTTCCCCCCCTCTATCCTTCTCAATCATTCTCCCTCTATCTCTCACAATCTGTGTGTGTGTGTGTGTGTGTGTGTGCGGAACTTGAGTGATTAATTGATAGTAGTTTGAATAAGAAAACAATAGTCCTTATCTCAAGGCCTAAGGCTATTATATAGCATTTGCTATCATAGGGGTATCATTCCATTATCTCTTTCCCTACCTCAGACTCATCACCTTGTCTTGTTTGACTCGATCAGCCATATTTTCCACTTTATCATGATGATCATCGTCCTTCCTTTCATCTTTCTTTCTATTTGGAGTTATCATTGAGTGCTTGAGTAGACTATTTGAGGCCCATGGTAGGAACGACTAGCTTAGTTTGGTAGTAATGTGGAGATGGGGGTGTTTGATTCAACGGAAGCACAAATGATTAATTCATTGTGTGCGAGAAGCCAATGACTAGTCTTTGATGCATTCAATGACAATGAAGGAATGATTGATTGACAAATAAAACTATAATGAAGTTTAAATAAAAACTTACTTAAGTGTTATAACCTTGTTGATTCATTCATTTTTTCTAAGCCTCCTTATATGTGTTGGTGGACATTTCTTTTCAAGACATTACATCCTCTCCCCCTTAGAAAAATCAAGATGTCCTTATCTTGAGAATAACTTAGGGATTATTGTACTCTAGGGAAAGTTATATTGTAGGACCAATGGGTTAGGACCCATCATGCTTTTACTGCACTACTCTGATTACATGCTAGTACCCAAACTTCAAAATTATATGATGAAATCAAAGACAAATATATAATATTTGACAAATACTTTGTCTAAAGGACAAAGAAAATTTTCTAGTATATGAAATTGGATGGTACGAATCATCATCTTCTCTACATAACTTGGACTTTGTAAATCATCAGTCTCTCCAAACTATTCAACATGGCTGGTTATATGATTTGATGCACTCGAATCAACATTCGATACATCATCACATCCACATTTCGTGTGACAACATTTATCATATGCTGCATGATTAAAAAATGCTCATCTTTTTCATAGTTATTTCTTAAATATCTCTTCAGTGATCATGAGAGAGACCAACTCATCAAAATCTAGACAATATACCATAGTATAATATTATCAATAACTATTGATAACCAATATATTATCTTTTTGTCTTTTGCATTTCATTCTTTCTATGCCTTTAATTCTTCTGTAGTCATATAATTACTTAGCTTTGGTTTCTTTTCTTCACTTAAAACAAACTCATAGAGGCCTTTTCCAACAAGGAATTTCAATGTATAAAATTTCTATGATAGATAGTTATTCTTAACTAACTTCTCAATAATTGGATGTTCACTATTCTTAGCCATTACTACACAATTGAGTATCAAATAATAAGCTAAACTTCTATAACCCTTCACAATATATACACAACAATCAATCAGGTTACTTTTTTCACTGATTGCTCAATAATGCATAGAATCTACAACTTGATTATAGATAAAACTTGTGTTTTCTTCTTGACAAATACCTCAAAACTTAAAGATTTTAAATTTGTAACCTGTGCAATAGAGAGCAATCAATACAGTCAAATTATAATATTCCCTGAAACTATTATCATGGCTCTAAATTGGGATGTGAAATAACCTCAAAGAGCAAAAAACATAGCAAGTACGCCCCTACATAGCTTATCTATATAATACATTGTTATGCATGCTTACCAAATCTCATAGCAACCTGGGATTTTTTCTCTACCTTGCTTTCGATGCCTCCATATCCCCTCCATATACATTATCCAAGGACCGGGGGGTCCACTAGGGTTTACTGTATGGTACCACATGAGTGTAAGGGAGGGGGGTTATTTAAGGGAAGGAATGTACATCTTATAAGGTAAGGTCCCATAAATAGGGGGTAGATAAGAGGTATTTTCATATATTTCTTGCACGCAGGTGGCATCTCGTTATTACTACTAGTAAATCCCCCATGATCCAAGGGAAATAGAGAGAATGGGAGAGCTTCTTACTGATTGCTTGGTTGATTGAATCTTTGCTTCTTCTCCTTCACTTCAACCCTCAAAATTGACCTTTCTTAGTGGCATCGCTTTGATTGTGTGGCAGGTAGATTTGCTTGAGTTACTATGCTAAACACATAATATAGAGAAAGCTCACTCAAAAACACAAGAAGAGAGATGGAGAAAAAAAGTTTTTAAATTGGTTTTTCTTTCTTTTTCCACAGAAATACAATGTATACAAAGTATAGATAAAATAACATATAAAAGAAAGTGGTCTATTAAGTCAAATAGTGCATACTTGACTATGCTAATTGACTAATATTATAACTATGCCAACTATAAGTGGGTGTAACTAACCAAATATAATATGTGATAAGTCAATGACTATGTGAGGATCATAATGACTATCAACATATTAAGTTTAGATGTGGAGACCAATCTAATTAGGTGCTCTATCATCAATGTCTACATGTGTGCTTGCCATCTCAACGTAAGGCTCATTATATCTCATGAAGATCTTTCTAAGATTTCTACTCATCCTCAAAGGTTACAATGGGTTCTAAGTGTTCATCATTATCCAATTCTAAAGAGAAGTTGACTAACACCATATTAGAGATTTTGGGAATTTCCCAAGTCCCACTTTGAATGAAAGTCTTTCATTTGTTTATCTTTAAAGGGCACTTTGTATGTTACAAATATAAGATCACACATCTTGAGAGCTTAAATGATGAATGTAAGCTATGTGGTTGTTACGAGATTTGGATTTCACCTCTATCTTTTCTAGCATACTAACAAAATATGATGTTGTATGGTGTTGGAAACATCAAGGAGGCTTAACTAGTATATACCTAGGAAATTTCCAAGTTTAAGGTAAGAATACAAAGGTTTGATGGAGTGGAGAGAGAATTTAGAATACAAGAGCCTTAAACATTGCATAAAAATATGTTATCATGGCCAAAATTTATAATGTTATGGATTTGAAGATATTATAATACGATTTTTTTCTTTTAGATATAGCATCATTTAAAGTGGCATGTATAAGTTTCATGAACTAGGACCTTAAAAGAGTCACCACTAACTAGGTGTGGTTTAATAACTTGATCTAATACCATATAGTAATAAGTTTGGATAACCTATGATGTGATGGTTCTTTTTTTGTGTAAACCAATAGACGCAAGTATGTCAAATAATTGCTCATCTCATTTACATTTTTTGTATGTATATGCATGATATATAAATATCTTTTATTCAAAATTTCTATCTATCTTGATAATATATGGACAAGATGGATATTGGCTTTGGCCAAAATCAACTAGCTTCACACTTTGACTAGCTAAATGAACTTTCATATCATAAAATGAAGATTTATATACCAAGCTAGAAGTTTATGATTTTTCTAAGACTAAAGATTTAACCTTTGACCAATGGTTTGTATTTCCAAAGAAATAGACATAAATTTTATTATCAATTAAGACTTATTTGTTAGCTAAGACATAAAGTACAAAATTGGACTTAAACCACTTTATAAGAAATTTCAACACAATTAACTAATGGTATTGAAAGGATAAAAAACATTAAGTAGATTCTCTCATTGATATTGGTGGTGTTTAAAAACATCAAGGTAACTACATAAAACACTTTAAATTTTTAACATGCATATATTTCATAGCCATGCAAAAGTCCTTTAATGTAAGGGATATATTTACTATGGAAGTCAAAATTAGTCCATATAGAGTCACTGTCTTGTTGTATCATATATATTGGAAAAATACAACTTTTGTAGATAGCTGCACTACCATTTACGAAATGTTTGTGATATCCTAACTCATAAGCAAGTTGCATTGCTTCCATATCTTTCAAAGTAGAGATTAAAGGAGCCTGCTTCAACATGGATAGTTGTAAGTTGTTCAATGTAAGTGATAGATGATGTGAGGTATTTGTTGAGTATGTTTGTATAGTAGATGGTTATAAAGTACAAAATAGGATTTAAACCACTTTATAAGAAATTTCAACACAATTAACTAATGTTATTGAAATAATAAAAAACATCAAGTAGATTCTCTTATTGATATTGGTGGTGTTTAGAAACACAAAGGTAACTACATAAAACACTTTAAATTTCTAACAAGCATATATTTCATAGCCATACAAAATCCTTTAATGCAATGGATATATTTATTATGAAATTCAAAATTAGTCCATATAGAGTTAGCGCCTTCTTGTTACATCATGTATATTGGAAAAATAAAAATTTTGTAGATTTTGTATAAAACATTTAGCTGCACTACCATTTATGAAATGTTTGTAATATCCTAACTTATGAGCAAGTTGCATTGCTTCCATATCTTTCAAAAGTAGAGACTAAAGGAGTCTACTTCAACATGGATAATTATGAGTTGTTCAATGTAAGTGATAGACGTTGTGAGGCATTTGTTGAGTATGTTTGTATAATAGACTGTCATAAAGTACAAAATAGGATTTAAACCACTTTATAAAAATTTCAACACAATTAACTAATGTTATTGAAAGAATAAAAAACATCAAGAAGATTCTCTCATTGATATTGGTGGTGTTTAGAAACACCAAGGTAACTACATAAAACACTTTAAATTTCTAACAAGCATATATTTCATAGCCATGCAAAAGCCTTTAATGTAAGGGATATATTTATTATGAAAGTCAAAATTAGTCCATATAGAGTCAGCGCCTTCTTGTTACATCATGTATATTGGAAAAATATAAATTTTGTAGATTTTGTATAAAACGTTTAACTGTACTACCATTTATGAAATGTTTGTGATGTCCTAACTCATGAGCAAGTTGCATTGCTCCCATATCTTTCAAAGTAGAGACTAAAGGAGTCTGCTTCAACATGGATAATTGTGAGTTGTTCAATGTAAGTGATAGATGATGTGAGGCATTTGTTGAGTATGTTTGTATAGTAGATGGTTATAAAGTACAAAATAGGATTTAAACCACTTTATAAGAAATTTCAACACAATTAACTAATGTTATTGAAATAATAAAAAACATCAAGTAGATTCTCTTATTGATATTGGTGGTGTTTAGAAACACAAAGGTAACTACATAAAACACTTTAAATTTCTAACAAGCATATATTTCATAGCCATACAAAATCCTTTAATGTAAGGGATATATTTATTATGAAAGTCAAAATTAGTCCATATAGAGTCAGTGCCTTCTTGTTACATAATGTATATTGGAAAAATACAAATTTTGTAGATTTTGTTTAAAACATTTAGCTGCACTACAATTTATGAAATGTTTGTAATATCCTAACTTATGAGCAAGTTGCATTGCTTCCATATCTTTCAAAGTAGAGACTAAAGGAGTTTACTTCAACATGGATAATTATGAGTTGTTCAATGTAAGTGATAGACGATGTGAGGCATTTGTTGAGTATGTTTGTATAGTAGACTGTCATAAAGTACAAAATAGGATTTAAACCACTTTATAAGAAATTTCAACACAATTAACTAATGTTATTGAAAAAATAAAAAACATAAAGTAGATTCTCTCATTGATATTGGTGGTGTTTAGAAACACCAATGCAACTACATAAAACACTTTAAATTTCTAACAAGTATATATTTCATAGACATGCAAAAGCCTTTAATGTAAGGGATATATTTATTATGAAAGTCAAAATTAGTCCATATAGAGTCAGTGCCTTCTTGTTACATAATGTATATTGGAAAAATACAAATTTTGTAGATTTTGTATAAAACGTTTAGCTGCACTACCATTTATGAAATGTTTGTGATATCCTAACTCATGAGCAAGTTGCATTGCTTCCATATCTTTCAAAGTAGAGACTAAAGGAGTCTGCTTCAACATGGATAATTGTGAGCTGTTCAATGTAAGAGACGGATGACGTGAGGCATTTGTTGAGGATGTTTGTATAATAGATGGTCTCTTGAAGCAAGAAGTAATTGAAGGTCAAACATATATACCATCTTTATCAATCATGGTCTCGCGTGGTGCTGATGATGAAGATGAAATACCATCATTCTCTGCTCTAGTCCATTCATCAATGACAACCTTGAATTGAGCATACAATTCATGTCCATATTGAATTGGATCCTATCCATATCGATCAAACTTGATGAATTCACGTGCATCATGGTATTTGCTTAAGTGAGTCAAGTATGGTAGAAATTCTTTAATCAAGATAGAGTCCTTATGATCAATATCAAATGCTTTTGGATAAATGTAATTCTCAACAGGATTTGGACATCCTTTGTAAGGACTGTCATCTATGAGAATAGTCTTGGTATGCTGACAAACATCTCCATATTGATCGCATACGTACTTCAGAGGCTTGAACATTGCTTCTACTCCCATCTTATCTGGCCTATATATGATTTTGAGTCGATGTCTATGACATTGTTCTTGGCCCCAAATCATGAAGAAAGGATACTTTCTTTTTGCATGGATCTCCAAGCACTTAATAACTGCCATGACATTCTTATGTAAAGCTATTGACCAAACTCCCACTTGGAATCTTACAAATAAGGCTTTAAGAAACTCCATACATCCTGGTCGAAGAACAAGCCATTGCTTTCCCATTTGAAATCTTTGAAACCTTTTAGACTTAGCAAAGCATCTTTGTAAAAGAAGACCATTGAGATCAAGTATTACACATAATTGTGTTGCATTTCTTATCAAGGAAACATCAATCACATCATCGTGCTCTACTGTTGTTGAATTTGTTAGATAACTAACCATAGATATCTTAGTTGAAGTTACACATAAGAAAAAGAAGCACATTAGATTCATTTACTTCCTCATCATTCTACCTAATGTTTGACCTATAAATTGGCATAGAACACTAAAGCAATTTAACTTCACATTGATAAGTACATAAATAGGTACTACTTAATAAATAATGTCCTAAGAAAAGAGACATTTGACCATGTGGTCAAATCTAATCAAGAGTAATATCATGAGGTGAAAAAAATATATATGATAATTTCTTTGAAGTAAAATCTATTCTAATAAAGTCATTTTTCCATACCTACTTTTTATCGCTAATTATAAGTATACTTGAGATACTAACAAAAGATTCTTGTAATTAGTTGCACAAATTATATTATCATTATAATATTTAATATACTTAGTTTTTAAAAAGACCTTCAAAATGGCATGTACAAAGAATGTGTTTATTAGTCCTAATTATTAAAAGAAAGTTTAAACATGATACTTTTGACCATGTGACCAAAACTATGTCACATATAAGTGACACATGACAATTTAATTGAGATAAGTTATACTCTATTTGGATAAGTTTTCATAGTTTCTTCTTAAGGACTAACCATTCTATTTTTGAACTAGTTATATCCCATAGATATTTAAACTCACGAATTGTAACAAGGATTTTACCTTAATATTCCACATACACATCTCAAAAGATACATTGAAGAGAAATATTTGTTGCAATATTTACTACTAAGGTAAAACTCATTTGGGAGGTGCAATGAATCTTTTTTGGGGTGTGCAATATATTGTTGACTCTCTTATCCTAAGGTACATGCATAGACATACACTAGTGATGTAGTAAAAGAGTCTATAAGAGATAAGAAATTTGACCATGTGGACAAATCTAACCAAAACTAACATGACAAGATCATAACACAACACATATAAGAGTTTAATTGAAATAAGATCTAAAATAGACTTAAGTAAATTTTGCATAGATAGCTTAAACTTTTCATTATGATAAGTATTCTTACACACTAGATTACAATAAAACAGTTATCCTGACAAAGGATGATAAATTTTAATGAGCTCTTTAATACTGATTTGGCAAAATATTTACTTAAATAGATTTTTAAAACCAAACATGCTTGGTACCTTTTGTAAAAATTTAAAAAACTAAAGGCATAGTTTCTTTACTTAATATCATAAAAGAAAGAAAATATTGCAAATGCTA
The DNA here is from genome assembly GCF_053477565.2 of Lygodium microphyllum. Classification (NCBI taxonomy): domain Eukaryota; kingdom Viridiplantae; phylum Streptophyta; class Polypodiopsida; order Schizaeales; family Lygodiaceae; genus Lygodium; species Lygodium microphyllum. The sequence continues at coordinate 81,302,787 of NC_141137.1, read as the reverse complement.
ATGGAAGTAACTTCTCAAGAAAAAAATCAAAATTACATCAATGTGTCTTTCTTGATGAAAGAAGAAGGAACGGAGTTTAAATATCTGAAGTAGCCTTTAATTTCTCTTTCATAATTAGACTTCCAATATCTTGGCTTGATTTTTCTATGCCCTCGGGTGGTACTTCAAGAACTTGAACTTCAGTAGGAGGAATCTCTTGGGAGTTTGAATTTTGTTTGGCACTCTTATGGACCCTCCACAATTGTGCTTCAACCTCTCTTTGCTCTTGAGTGTTGCAAACCACTGCAATAGTCTTCATATGATTTACCAATGCCACCTTAGATACAAGTCCACTTGCATATACATCAAATACAACCTCATGAGCATCATTGAATGCTTTGATTGTAGTCCCCATAACTTTCATTTTCTTTGTCAAAATGGCCTTTGCAATCCTTTGTTCTTCTTCAAGATCTTTATCATTGCACTCCTTGTCCAAGCCTTCAAAGTCCAAAATGGAAGACTTGGACATTGTTTATATATCGCTCAAAATTGATGAAGCTTTTCTCCATGGCCACTAATGTCAAAACCACAAAAGAATCTATAGATCCAAAAGCAAACGTTCTATCCATTGGTAGGAAGTCAACATTACCAACTAGCATGCGATACTTGCAAGAAATGCTTTCAAGAGCATTTTCCAAAACTGCCATTTGCTTTCGATCAAGAAATGATAACAACATGAATTGTTCAGGTTCACAAGTCATTTGTAGTAGAGTGGATACAACCTTTCCAAACTTTATAGAGTCCCATTTCATTCCCTCAACCCCATGTGCTGCATCTAGAACAACAACCCCAATGGTAATTGGATCTCTGTAAACATTATGTATAAGATCAAAGGTTTCTAGATTGCATCCGGCAACATATACATGCCAAGGGGAAGTAGTGGAGGATTGAAGAGGATTTTGCTTTTTTCCAATTAGGAAGTTCACAATATCTTTTGCTCCATTTGGTAGGGACCGTGCATTAGCTCCACGTGTGAGCTTCTTTGATACCCAATCATTTCAAATGCCTAAAATCTTTGTGTATACTTCATCATTGATATCATCATCATCAAAAAGCTCTTCCCAAGTCTTCATCACAGTGCTACTTTCTAGAACTGAAGTATTGAAAAGAGTGACTAATTCCTCCTTTAGGACCCTATCTTGCTTGATTTGCTTAGCCCTTGTTTCCATGTCAATCATATCTTCCTTATCCCATTTGTTTCTAAGAAAAAGAATATGACCTTCATTGATCTCCTCTTGTAGTGTAAGGATGTCTCCATGCTTTAAACCCATAAGACAACGAAATGCAGCAGGAGAAGGTTGCCTTTCCTTTTTTCTCGAACTCTCCTCTTGGGATATAAGTTCACCTCTAGAGTATCTCTTCATGATTTTGATCCAAATATCAAATATTTCTTGGGAGCTAACAATCATATGGCAATCTCTAGATGCACAATTTTCTCCAATGTATGCCACAAATCTCTGCAAAAAAAAGATCAAAATAGTGAGCATAGAACAAAATAAAGAGCATCACACTAAACTTCACAAAAAGAGAAGGTAAGCTTATATGTGATTACCTGCCATGGTACTCTTTGAGAGCTTGTCTTAAAAAGCCCTTGTTGGGGTTTTGGTGGAGAACCAAATGCTATCCACTGATCTCTTAATTGTTGAAGTTGCTCAACATAAGAGGCATTCTTCATAACATTATGTGATTCCATATTTGTCATTCGTGAAAGCTCAATGCACATTTTTGCAGGACAATCAACTAATATTCTAGCATTTCTTGTGGTGTATAAATGCTTGGTTGCTAGACAACGTGTAGTATTACTCTGAATATATATCTTTGCTGCATGAATTGAGTGAAGCCCCGATATAATTCAATAACTATAAGTGTCCAACTTACTAGCATCCACCTCATCACAATGCATGGGTCTCTTCTCATTGTTTTCTTATATAAAAGGTATAAGATATGATGTTGTTGCTGGATTCATGGGATTCTTTATGAAAGATGTGGTTAGCTTCTCTACATAATCCCAACATAGTGACCTATAAGCATACAAAGGAGGTGCCTCATAACACCTATCAATGAGAATAGGAAATTGTGTTGTTGGACCAAATGGAAAGAATTTTTCAAACATGTGAAATCCTGATTCTTCCTTCTTTCCCTTATTCTTAACTATTTCAGGAAAATCGATTTTTCTTTCTACTCCCTTGATCTCAAGAGAAATTATTGGCTATGCAGGTGTAACTTCTAGCATGGAAGGTAAAGTGGCATCATTCTTAGTAGTGTTAGCAGCCATACTAATAACACGAGCTTGTGACAAGGAACTTTGTTGGGGTGATTTTGACTTTGAGCTTGTGGGATTCCATGAATTATTTTCTTCTTGAGGAGAAGGTGAAGATCTCAAGTCTATTTGTTTATCTTGGAGCTTCATTCTTTTGTTGGGGCGATCACCTTTTCTTGATAGGGAAAGTAGCTCACTATTTTGAACAGCTTGGAATACTAATATAATGTCTTATGTGCCCTTTACCTCCTCAAATAAGGTCCATCCCATTGTTTTCAAAGAGTATTCTTCGTTCTCTTTAATACGGGCAAAGTGAAATGACAAAGGATCAATTTTGTATACTACATTTTTTCCCTTGATCTTAACAAGATTACATGGTATTCCCTCTTTCCCAGCACATCCACCTGTTATCTTCTCTATGACACCATCTTGTTGAAAAAATGCAATATCACTCTTTTAAGTGAATAGGAGAACATTGTCAGCCCTTTTTCCTTGACTATCGTAAACATCCACATACCATGGATACACAAGATCACCACTAACTCCATCAATGGTTTGGGTCTCCTTTTTGGATGTGCTATCTTTGTTTTGCCATTGAATAGTTCTACAAAGAGAAAAAGTTGACAGACAAAAGTGGATTTAAAAGTATTCAAAATTCACAAAACCCAAATAAATGTATAAGATTTCTAAGTTGAAAATTGAAAACACAACAACACAAGATTTTACAAAATACAAGACAAATGTACTCCAAAGCGACACTTCCATAAAATGAAATATTGAAATTTGAGATTAAGTGTGGTATGAGATCCAACCATAAATATGGGTGCTTATGTATCAAATCTCATGGATTATCCTAGCCCTAAGTTAGCATTAATTATGTTTCTCTTGCAAGAATCATATAGTAAAAACTTTGCCATGGACTTCGGTGAGAAGATCAAATTCTATTAATAGTGAGACTTGACCATGGGCTTAACCAAATGGTCAAGTGATAATGAAATGTTAAGTGTGAGTGTGGTATGAGATATAGTGAAAAATCATTGGGGTTATGTAGAAAATGTCATGGATGATTTTGTTCCTAAGTTAACATTGGATTTCTTCTCCATGTAAGTTTCCTATGCAAGGATCATACTCTAGGAACTTTGCTAAGATTTTTGGCCATGTGGTATTTAATTAAAGAATGAGATTTAGTCCAATATGAGATCCACCTATATATCAATGTGGTTATGTAGCAATCTCACGATTCCATTTGGCCAAAAGTTAACATTTTAATTAGTGCACATGTAAGTTTCCCTTGAAAGGAGCTATATTGTAGAAACATTGTCATTGGTTTTAGCCATGTGGTAAAATCCTATTTAGTCATAAGGCTTATCTATAAGATTAGAACCTTTGCCGTGGTTTTTTACCATAGGGTTTTTAAAGGCTAGTTAAAGAGAGGATGGGGTTTATTGTGATATGAGATTCACATATAAACGAATATGGCTATGTAGCAAATCCCATAGATATCAATATAAGATAAAGTGAAAAATACTTGAAAGGTGGAGATTTGACCTCATGGCGAAACCTACAAGATAAGACGATTTCTATAAACTGGTTTTAACCATATGGCCAAATCTAGTTTCATAACCATATGAAGAAAGTGATTCATTTGTTACAACATGGTGTGAAATTGGATTTGACTATATAGCCAAATATTGTTTTATAGTGGAATGAAAAAGTGGTCTCATGGTTTGCAAGATTTATGAGATTAGATTTGATCATATGGCCGAACAAAATAAGAATGGGGGATTCTTGGATGCTAGCATTGATAACAAAATGAAAGATTTGACCATATGGTCAATTTTTATTTTGTAGTGGAATGGCGCAAAAGTGGCTAATTTGTGGTAAAATGATATAATATTTATATATGAACATATAGATAGAAAGTTATGAAAAATTGAAATGAAAGAAATGGTTTATGGAAACAAAGTGGTTTGTTTGTTGCACGATAAGTTTTGACCACACGGTGAAACTTCCTATAAATATAGTAGGTAATCAAGGAGTTCCAAGTAGAACATGGTCTTCCTTTTTGGAGATAATATAGAAGATGTTTTTCTTAGAACATTTTGCCATACAACCAAATCTAGCATACCCAAAATTTGTGTGATTGAACCCACCATAGATTTAGTCTTAATTTTTTAGGATCAAATTCTAAAAAAGTGGTTTGTTTGTTGCAAGACAAGATTTGACCACATGGCCAAATTATAGAAAGTAAGGAATTCTAAGTAGAAACTAGCATTTCCTTTTGGAAGTAAGGAAGGGTTGATAATACAAGAAAGCATTTGACCAAATGGCAAAATGTCATTCTTGTAGTAAAATGAACAAAGTGCTTGATTGGTTGCAAGATATTGTGATACTACAAGAGTCCTTATTTTGGCCAAGAGATAACTTAAGGAGAAGATTTGGCCGCATGGCAAAATCTCACAGTATATTGGACAAAATAACATAAATTACATCTTATATTATAAGAAAAGTTTTGACCTCATGGCCAAATCTCAGATTGTATTGAATAAAATAACAAAAAGTACTTCTTATATTGCAAGAAATTTTTTGACCATATGGTCTAATCTATAGATTGATGAAAGATCATGATATGTGTTGTTAGAAGATCAAATTACATCTTATGGCAAAATCATATTGAGTATTTGTAAGTATTGTATAACCATATGCTTATTGTAAAATTATAAATAGTGTAACCATAAAATCTGATGGTAATGCTTTTACTATGAAAATATAGTATAATGGAAATTTTTATATAGTAAAGTATAATACGATGTATAAGAACTTGATAAAATGCTCTAATATTACGGAAGGATACAAGAAATATAAGGCTAGGTTTAGCCTTGAGACGAAATCTTAAGGTATATAGCATCATAGAATAGAAAGAAAGGCTAGTATTTTAAAAGCACTCATTGATAAAATCATTGCACAAACCATTTATTCCATATTCACATCTAAGAGACTTTTTTCAACATTACACAACAAATCATATATTTTATATTCACAGCAAAAAGAGTATTTTCAATAGTGCAAGAAATCATGTTTTCAATATTCACGTAGAGTGAAGCTATCATTTGCAAGGTAGTGGTTGGACAACAAAAAAGACAAGCGCTCTAGGAGATCAATCAAGCAATCGAGAAGAAGAAGAAGACATTGAATTCTCAAGAGTGAGTGCCTAATCTCATTGCTATAGAAATGCATATTGCATTTAGTTTTCATACATGATTCTTATTTAGAAAATGCTTTTGGTGTTTGATCTTAATATTATTCAATACTAATCATACAAAAGAGTAGTAGTGTGATTTGTAGTAATTGTATGGATTGAAATGGTCATAATCAATGTAGTTTAACTCAAAATCAGAAATAAAGTAGGGAAAAGTTGAAAACCTGTTGTAATTAGTAGGTTAGTAATGTGTGACAACATAACAAAAATCACCCATGAAGTAGAGCAGACACGATGTGGAATGGCGATCATTCATTGCCTCTTGAATTATTGAAGCCTTGGAGCAAGATTTCTGATTTGAAGATGCAGGTAGTTTTGGTCATAATACCCTGATTCGAACCAGAATTTGCACTGCACAATCAGTTTCAGTTTGAGAAAATGAAACAGTGTAGAGTAGTCAAAGAAGAGGAGGGGGATAGAACCGCCAAAGATTAGGGCTACAACACTTGCAGTAAGAGAGGGGCGACAGGAGCAAAGATAAAAACGCAGAGGATCAGAGATGCGAAACTTGCAACTGTAAAAACACAATAGAGAAAACACTCAGGTTAGAGAGTTGCGTGGAAGAGAGAGGGAGGGAAGAAAAACTCATTTTGAAAAACGTCATGATTAGTTGTAAAGATCGACTCATGAAACGGATCATTTAATGTATCACGCTATTCGAATAACCATAACTTGTTACGAAATACAAGTAGATTTAGATCTTATTTTTGTGTCCATTTTTTACTTTTATTAAAGATTTCAAGTCACGATTTTTTCAAAACTCATGTAATGGCTATACCGTCGCCCGTCAGGGTCTACCGGCAGCCCCCGGACCCTCGCTGGGGGCATTTTCCCCAGACCCCCACAAGGGGGCGTTGCCCCCCGGACTCCCCGTTGGAGACATTGCCCGGGCCACTGCCCCCGGACCCCCGCTAGGGGCGTTGCCCCCAAACCCCCATCAGGGACACTACCCCCAACCCCCTACTAGGGGTGTTTCCCACATACCCCCACAAGGGGCCCTACCACTTAAACCCCCCATTGAGAGCTTTGCCCCCAAATCCCTACAACGGGCGCTATCCCGAAACCCCGACTAGGGGCATTGCTCCCAAACCTCCACCAAGGAAGACATTGTCCTCAAACTCTCACCAGGGGCATTTCTCCTAGACCAGCTCCTTCCTCCTCGCCCCTCCTTAAGAACCCACCATTGGGATATTGCCCCTATTTCCACAACTAGATATTTTGCCTACATACTCTCTATCCTACCCTGCTAGAGATTCTACTCTCAAACTATCACTAAGGTGGCTTCAAAATCCTCAATGATATTACACATTACATATTAGATACATTAAATATACATAATCTTACAAAATATGACTTAATTTATTTAAATTATATATATATATATATATATTCCATAATATGCACATAGTACGATATACTAATATAACATGATTTAGACTAAAATAGTATAACTTAAAAATAAAATGTAATATGATACATTTTACTATTATCAACAAGTAGGTAGTATAATATTTATAAATATTTAAACATGATAAAAATTATATTTCCTTCTCAAATAGCTTCTAATTGATGCTAAAATTTCCTCATTCTTTATAACTTTGTGTCATAGGGAATGAAATCTCCTATTCTTTAAAGGTCATTGTGGTTTCAACATTTAAGCACAAGGTCAAAGTTTCTCATAAAATATATTTATTCTTGTTGTCATGTGAAAATCATGAAATAAAGGTTTTGATCATTTGATCAAATATTTTCTAATGGAGATCCCAGAGATTATTTATCCTTGTTGACATACAATAAAGGCTTTGAACATTTGGCTAAATCTTGTTCTATGGAAGTCACAAACAATTATTATTGTTGCTATCATCTAGGTTAAATACATGTTTTGACCATATGGCTAAATCTTTTCTTGTGGATATCACAAAGAATTTTAATCCTAAGTCTTGTGTAAAATAGTTGCAATAGAGGTTTTGACCATCTGGCTAAATCTTTTTCCATAAAGATCACAATGAACTTTTATCCTTGTTATATGTATTTGGCTTGAGTTTTGACCATTTGGCTAAATATTTTTCTATGGAGACCACAATGAATTTTTATCATTTTTGTCATGTGAAGTACATACAACAAAGGTTTCAATCATTTGACTATGTTTTTCCTTATGGAGATCACAAATAATTTTTATATTTGCTATGGTATGGAATACATACAATAGATTTTTGTTGAACATCTGCTATATCTTTTCCTAATGAGAACACAGAAGGAAGTTTTTGCTTACTCAAAGAGTAGCTAATAAAATAAAGTAAAATCAAGGGCAGCTAAAAATAATAGAAGAAACTTTTCTTATTTACTTTAGGGCGGCATAGTTCATGAGAAAGTTTTTTTTGGACATATGGTCAAATCTATCCCCTTTTTGTATGGTGTTTCCATTAATACTTTCTATTGTGGAAGTTAGACTCATTCTGTCTAATGTTTAAGTACTTTTTTTGTTTCAATGAAATTTGATACTTCATTGTATTTAGCAATTTCATTACTATTTTCTTCTTTCTGAGAGGTGACAACATACAAATGATAAAATCTTCATTTTCTCACTTGTACAGGTATCATGAATAACGAATTTTATTTTGGAGAAACTGTGAATTTGCTAGTTGATCATGAGATTGTTGCACTTGGGAGAGTGTATGCAATACATCCAAATGAGACATGCCATGGAGAAACACTTGAAGATGGATATATTTTAGTGGCTGTTGATAATGTAGATAATGCAGATGACTTCATTGGATTGGAAATTTTGAATGATCACTATTGTGGTCCTCTGAGCAAACGACCCAAACATGCATTTGAACCAATGATTGATGTTAAGAAAGATGACTTTGTGCTTGTTAAACCTTCAGATCTAGTATATCCAATATGGCCTGGTGTTGCACAAAGTGAGGTCAATACAAATAGAAATTCCAAAAACTTCAACAAGATACGTATACAATATTGGGCACCAGTTTATAGTCGTAAAAATGCTACAGATGCAGAGGTGTATTTTAATTGTTGGGATAAATATTGGATGTGCAACAAAAAAGATCCTGAACGATGGGAAACAATAGATAGCATTGTCTTCTCTTGGATGAAGAAAGGTACAAAATCTCCCAAAAAAATCAAAATTCCTCCAAAGGTTGTATTGAAGGCTAAAGAAAGTCTACAAGAATCCATCGACTGAAGATTTTCCTTGAATATTTTCAAGGATATTAAAACTAAGGTGTTTATTAACACCACCTTTTTGAGTTTCAATCTCTTGGAAACAACCATAAGCATTAATATGTTTAATTGCACCAAGTTCCAAATTAATGAAATTCCAAAAATTCATGAGATCCATTTTGATTTGGTTTTCCCATATTGATGGGAAATTCCCAAAATCCCGAATATGGAGTTGACTATTAAACTTGTACAGCTTCATTCTGTTATTGGTTCCCTATCTTCTTGATCCAATTTAGGGAATTAGCTTGGATATAACCTAGCTCATGAAAAGGAAGCATCGATGAGTGGGGCATCTCTTTTGGATGTGCCCTATCTCACAGCACTTGTGGCATCTCCTTCCTTTTTTCTTTGAGTCACCATAGTCTTCTTTAATGTCTACTTTGAGGTAATTATCTTTGAGAAGTTGGTCTCCATTTGACCCAATTAAGACTTTGGCTTGTATGAGAGTAACTTGTAAATCAGCTAGTCTTAGGGACTCTAGAAGAGCCAAGGGTTGATTTAGTCCATGGCAAAATTTTGTCACCTATTGGGTAGTATCCATAGGTGGTGCATATTTCTAAAGTGTCACAAACTAAGATTAATAGGCCTCTAGGCTTAATCCTAGATACCATAAGAAAAAGAGATAGTTCATTTTGACAAAGTGATAGGAAGGTAGCAAGTATCTCTATCTTACAACCTTCTTGATATCTTTCCACCTTACAAGAGTTTCAATAGTAATGTTTTCTCGGCACCACTACTCCCACCATACGCATGTCTTGCTTATTAGTTGTAGTTTTGCAATCATGGCCTTGTTACCTACACTCGTTTCTTCTATATCAAAATAATTTTCAAGGGTTTCAATCCAAAATTTAGTATCAATCTTGACATCAGGTTCCTTTCATGTGAATTTAGATTGCTTGATTTGCTTCAAGAGGAATTTATTATCTTGAAGCTCAATGTTCATGGATACTATAGAACATTTTATTGGGGTGTCTTTAGCTCTTTCATTCTTGAATTCATAAATCAAATCATTAGGTAATCACATGCAAAGTTTTTTTGCTCCATTAACAACATTTTGCACTGATACCACATGTAACATGCCTGTCAACAAATCCTTCATGGTATGATTTGGGTAGCCCATCAAGAGGTAGTCCTATGTAATGCCATTTGGAACTCCACTGGAATATAAAAAACATCATTGCCAAGCTTTATTGAGCCCTATCTCCCAAGGGAAGCTCTACTCCATATCTATGAGGATTGATGTGAATTTAAGGCTCCTAAATATTACTATGGTCACTTAAAAATTTATCTAGTGTTAGTTCTTGGTATAAAAGAGCTAGACTTCATAGCCAAAGAAATGCACAATAGACTCAAGAAATTATGGAAGCCACGATCAAGATTGTCATAGCCTATGATGATCTGATTATTAATTTAAAGCATTACACCATGGAAGTTGATAGAGCCAGCAAGGAACTCACCCCTTGCAATGCTGGAGCAAGGTACTCACTCCTTAGCTATGGTTGAAGGTCTACACAAGAAAGCCTTAATAGAAATATTTGATTAATGGAAAAAAAAATAATGGACATGTGTTTACCACAACTTTATATATCCCCCTTCTCTACCATTGAGTCTTATGCTCAATTACAAGCCAACCTGGCAAAAAAAAAAAAAGCTTTTTCCTCAAAGCTTGGAATGGAGATGAAATGTAAAATGAATGTACAAAAGAGATCATAAGAAAATAGATACATGCAAATATAGAAGGCCATAATCTGAATAAGTTCCCTCATGAAACATAATACTAAAGGAAGTGGAGTAGGTATAATAGTTGTAACTATCCAAATTGGATAATTGGTGGGAGAAATGCCATAACTTGGCATAGACATGTCCAAATTCATCAAATCATGTGTCAATAGAAAATAAAAAGCAAGTAGAATCTACTTTGTCCATAAAACATACATTTTGACCAAGTTAGACCAATTAATTCATGATAAAATTTTAATATAGTAAGATGCCTTGTTTTCAAATTCACTATTTTTCATGTAAAAACCATGGAAAACAATCAAGATAGGAGGATGGTTCCCAAGTAGACTCTTCAAGAGGGAAACCTTGCCATTTTATAAGATATTCTACCAATGTTGGATTCCTTAAAACTTTATCTCTTTCCAATGACTTTTTCAAGCTCATAAATGATAAGATTATCTTCATCGATTGGAGGTAATTCTTCCAAAACTATAATGGCTAGACCCACATACTTCTTTAATTAAGAGATGTGAAAGACATCATGAATGCATATTGAAGAATGCAATTCAAGCATATAAGCAAGCTCTCCATACCTTGAGGATTTGGTAAGGGCCATAAAATTGATGAGTAAGCTTATTATTACCTCTCTTCAAAGATGTATACTTAAACTTAGGTATTTTGAGAAAAACCCAATCACCCTAGTGAAATTCCAATAGTCTTCATTTCTCATCAATATAAGCCTTCATGACATTTGAAATAAGTACCTTGCATTAACTCATCAAAGCTTCCATCTTCTCAAGTTTGTTGGCATCAACTTGTAGGTTTACATCATCATGGAAAAGAGCGGAAGGTATCTGCACTTTATACCCAACGAGTGCTCTAAAAGGTGACATATCAATACTTATACGATGAGTGTTATTGTAACAAAATTTAGTTAAATGTAACCATTGGTCCCAAGAAACTCGAATATTATAAAAAATGGAAAATATAGGCTTCCAACCATTTATTTATGTACTCCATTTGTCTATCCATTTGGGAGTGATAGGCCATACTAGGAGTCAACTTAGTACCCATAGACAAAAATAGGCTCTACAAAAAATTACCCATAAATTTAGTATCATGATGAGATACTATCTTTATTGTATTCCATGAATATTAGACACACTCTCCAAATAAACCGATCTGTAAATTGGACTTTATTGGGCATAACGATCAATAAACACATAAATGCTATTATAACCATGCTTTATTGGTGATAGTCCTATGATGAGATCCATCCTTATGTCAGTCCATTTGTCTTGGGAAATAGGTAATGGCTAAAGGAAACCACTTGGTAAAAGTGTGGAATCCTTATTTTATTGATAGGAAGACATTGCCTCACACAATATTTAACATCCCTCTAAATACCCTTCTAGTAGAATCTCTTATGGATAGTGTCAATTGTTCTAAATAACCCATGGTGACCCGCCAAAGGTGAAGAATGTATTTTTTGAAAAATGTGACACTTGAAGGATGTTTGGGACATCAAATAAACATGTCCTTTGTACCACAATAATCCATTATGCCATGTAAAATTTGGATATTCTTCACCTTTTTCTTGCTAAAATGATCTCATCTTCACAGTGGCCATGTTTTCATCAAGCAAATACTCTTCTTATATATCATGAATGCACTCTTTGTACAAAGTAGAAATAGAAGAAAGTGAACATGCCCATATTATTGATAAAGCATCTGCTACAATATTATATTTACTCACTATGCATGACATGTCAAAATCATAGCCTTGAAGTATAGATAACCATAGTCATTTCTTATGAAATAAAGTGGGCTAAGAATGAAAATATTTCAACATTCTATGATCATTCTTGACCTTAAAATGGCTACTATAAATATAGTGATGCTACTTTTTAATTGCATGAACATTGAAGAATGGTTAGCATCCATACATATAGTGGATTTCTTTAAAAAATCTAGACATACTAGAGTGGGTGTTACAACTAACATAGATTTCAGCTCATTGAAAGTTTGGTCTCCTATGGAATCCCAAAAGAAAATTCTTTCTTCAGCTTATCGGTTGATGGTGTTGCAATATGAGCATAATTTCTAATGATCCATTGATATGAAGAAGATAATCCAAGGAAACATCTCAAAGATGTAACATTAGTAGGGGTAGGCCAATTCTTGACACATTGCACCACTCTAATTCCACTCTCATTGACTATGTGGCCCAAATATTCTACCTCATCTTCCATGAAAGAACACTTATTTCTTTTGTAAAGAGTTTGTGCTTTCTCAATGTGTCAAACACCTCCCTTACATGCTGTAAATGCTCATCCTTAGACTTACTATATATGAATATATCTAAATGTGGTATTTTGACATTTCATGTGGTGTTTCAATTGGGTGCTACCCAAGGGTGAAACATTTCTTATTGAAACACAACATTTTGGGGTGTGAAACATTTCATGGTTATCTTGCTTGGAATAGACAAAACACCCTTCTTTTGTGGACTTTGTCATGTATTGGTAAATACATCAAATTATAGTGCATGGCATTCCATACATGAAATAATCATTTGAATAACAACGCAATAGCATAAGGGCTTTTGATTAATGGTAGGACTATTATTTCTCTTTAATACGTTATATATATAATAATAAAAATGATGCATATAAAAAGTTCAAATATCACAATTTAATTGTGCTACAAGATTGCAATAATTATGTTGGTATAGCTTCAACTCTTCCAAATATTTTTATTCACATGTCTGCTGCTCGTATCCACAAGAATGTAGGCAACCTTGCCATTTACAAGCCCTTTGAGCTGAATAGTATTTTCATCTCTACTACTTGTCCATGCATCATGAGATATTGAACATAACATAGAAGAACCACGTGGGTCAAAAGGCCATCCATTAGATCATGAAACTATTCATTTCTAGCTTCTTCATCTTCATGTGGCTCGTCTAACATAGGTAATGCTAATATTTGGAAAAAGTTCACTCTCATTTACTTCCTCATTTGATCCCTCTTCAATGATGATGCTAATTTTAGATCCCTTTGACATGCACTTTGTTTTATAGTGAGGGGTCTATTTCTCCCCTCACTTAAGACATAAGCCTTTGTATACATCTCTTTCAACTTATCATTAGACACATGCTTTCCTTGTGAGTTATTGGCTATAGGTTTCCCTTTGAAATCTTTTCTTTTGAAATCCAATTTGAACTCATCATTAGGCCTTGGATTTGTTTTGTGTTTTGTGCCATCAACTATAGGGAAAGTTGGAACATTATTGTAAGAATTTTGGAATTTTCCCTCTTGTCTAAATGGATCCCTTTATGGCTGAATTGTTGTACCAACCTAGAAGACGACTAATTTAAAAGTGTACTTTCCATAGTTTTGGGTTGAAATGAAGACATCAGTCTATGATACTTTTGGCTATACCGTAGCGGGCTAAATTACTTCATGCATGTTATTGGGTTACATTGTACCTATCTATAAAGAAAGATGTAAATCAAGCCCATAAATATATTTATTCATCTTGGCTATATAAGTGATATATTCTACATACATGGATAAGTTCAAGAACATGTTTGAGTAATCCCACACAGACATCCCTCTTTGCTTCAAGTCATACAATTTTCTTTGCAACTTTTTCTTCTCCATTGGAGATATAAACATTAGGGGAGTTTTGAGGTCTCGAAAATGCCCTGTAAGAGATTCTAGAGAGAGAAAACAATTTAAGAAATAAAATCATTTTATAGAATATTTAAAAGGTTTATATTTTGGTAAGTTGAAATATCAAAATTCATTAATAAGTCATTGTCGTGATATTCTCGTGGTCACATCAAACCTAGAAATCTAGATCGCCATAAAGTTGGCAAAGGTTGTCATAATGAAGATCTTACCTCTCCTCATTAAAGTGAAAAATAATATTCAATTTGAATTTTGGTGGATACTCGATTGCCTCCCTCCATCGTTTCTCTCTTCTTTTTTTCTCCTCCTTAGTAGTCTCTTCTTTGTTTATGTTCTTGCTTCTAATCATATCCTTAGCTATGGATCAATCACCCAATGATCTATGTAACTCAGCTATGGATCAATCATCCAATGATCTATGTAGCTCTCATAAAAGACTTCTCTATCATCTTCATATTGAGTTGGATAGTGAGTATGAACTAATAAGAAAGATAACAAAATCTATCATGGTTACAGAGTCTATGAAACATATACTGAGGTTTGAAGGAAAGAAGAATATTGATCTTTGGTTAGATGGAAAGCTATATCCCAAAGATCCTAGCAAAAATAGTACTCCCCCTTTCTATAATAGCTCATCATTAATGAGGTTTGTTGGTGATGGCTACAATGGATTTTTAGGTTACACACTTAACCTTGTTGCAGAAAAGGATATCCTTGGACTAGAGAATCATCTTTTGATGAAACACAATATAGAGTTGTTGCAGAAGCTAGAGGATTGTCAACAAAAAATCGATTCATTGAAAAAGCGTATCAAAGCTTATTAACGAAAGCAAACTTTATTAGGCCTTTGAAATCGACAAAGATCTCTTAAAAATATTGAGAATCTCAAACGAGGAGGAGGAGGCTGTGGTAAAAGAATCCAAGCAGCAAGGTATATTTTTTTTCACTTTGAAAATCTTAAATATGGCTTTATTTAAATTACTTGCATTGATTTGTGATGTTAATTTTTCTTAGATCTCTTCTACAACCAAATGCAAGTGAAAGAGATTCTTTAAAAGCAGCTCAGTTTTATTATCATCTTCTTCCTTCAGTAGTTTCAAAGGATATTTTGGAGAAGAAAAAATTTAAAAAGGCAAAGAAACAATGCTTGGAGTCATTTGTAAAGGATCATTCTTTGGATTCTGAGTTAGTACAAAAGACACTGGATAGTATTGGTATCAGTCAAGATGCTTATCAACTTTTCCAGCTTTTACAATCAAATATGAAGCAAGGACAGGTACACAATTGCATACTTCCGAAGCCATTTGTGGTTAGGACTATCAGACAAAGAGTTAATAACAAAGTGATGGGGATTCTAGGTGAGCCTTTTCATATCAAGGCTACCTTCAAGGGAAAGAAAAAAGAGGTTACATTCAATGAATTTAACAATATTTTCCTTGACTTGCCCACCCTACAATGCTTAATGATCAAATTTTATGACTTGTCAAGCAGAGGCACAAGGAATGGCTAGATTTGTGATTAAACTTGATGAAAGTGAGATTCTGAAATGTAAAAAATTGGAGAGAATCTCTATCACCTTGATGGATAGAGCACTTTTGTCAGGTCATTGCAATCACTCAACATCATTTAGTGTTCAATCTGAATATAACATCTGGTGGCTAGGAGCATTTGAGGTAGATACTGAGTATTTTGATATATTATATTGGGTTTTTCATCAAACATCAATACCTAATGTTATTCAAAGGCAACAAGCAGGAGAAGAGCTATTTGCTGAAGGATTTGGGAACTACAGGATTGAGTGGCACATAGCTGGTGACCTAAAGACACTCAAATGTATGTATAATGTATCAAAGGGAGCCAACTCGAGATCTCCTTGCTTATACTGCATGTCGCCAGCTGCAGAGTTAAACTCAAGCAATTGGAATAGAGCTCCCTCTAGGCACAATAAGGATCCATAGTTTAAACCAGTCTTGGACGTTCCTTTAGCGAATTCCCATATTTGTACACTTCATGCACTTTGCAGGATAATTGAAAAGTTTGTTCATCTCTATATAGGATTTGCATGGAAGCTGAAGCCATTATCAACTAGAACAGATGCTATAACAAAGGTTGAAAAAGTTCTCTCTGCAATTGGTTTGCATGGTGGCAATGTTGTTATTGAACCAGATCTTTAGAAGTCTAAGAATGGTAATTGTGTCCCAAAAAAACCATCTATTGGTGGGGTGAAGGCTAGAAGGTTTCTAGGCTTTCATGGGAGACTTGGCAAGATAAACTCGAGAAATGGTGGCTCAACTATTAAATTTAATCAGTGGAAATCCCTACATAATGCAGTTAAGGATCACACTGATAATGGACAAGCTCGGAATAGAAAATCTAAAGTTTGGGAAACACTAGACAAAGTGTTTTTTTATTGTGATAAGACTGAATGGAATGATGATGATCTCAAAGACTTTAAAAACCAATTGAACCTTTCGGCAATGACAGAAGTTTGGGGTGATCAACACTTTACTCACTATATGGTAAGAAGTTTGTATATGCCTGTTTCTTCATTGTCGAACTCATATGGTTACAAACCAAACAAAGACTTGGGAAAAGATGGGTTTCAAGAAACCCTTGATCTTTGGCATCTTCTAGTCTGATTGTGTTGCAGAAGAGTCCTTAGTTTTAGGCACCTCGATAGGGCCTTCAGAGGAGTCCTTAGTTTTAGGCACCTCAACAGGGCCTTCAGAGGAGTCCTTGGTTTCAGGTAGCTCGACAGGGCCTCTAGAGGAATCTTTTGTTTCATCCCACTCAATAAGACCTTTGTATTTCAAAAACTCCTGTTTTCGATAGCCTGGAAGAAGCTTCAAATTCTTACTATCTCCTACATAAGAGAGCAAATAGGAGCCAAGAACTCCAAAATATCTAGCTCTAGATCCACTATATCCAGGCATGAAGCCAAAAAATCTTATGGCTTCTTCCTTCTCCACTAAAATGATATTGTCCAAACCTCTGCTGAAAACTTGAGATCCAATTACCTTTGAGATAGCTCTCAAAGCCATCATTGGTAGACTTGGAGAGCTTGACAATCTACTATGATATATTACAATTGTTTGATTGTTTAAGTTTCCAATATAATGGCCAAGGCTTTGATTTTTCCCAAGCTCCATTGGCCTAGAGCCCTTGGCCCTTCCAAGAAAGTTGTCCAGATCTTCAATCTTAATCTACACAACAAACTACAACAGTATAAGATATAAGATATTGATCTATAATGCATAATAAAGTCTAACATAAACTCAATGGGTAACTTTGAATTATATTTCATACCTTAGGGTGTTCGTCTTCTTCGAGAAGACTATCATCATAAAGATTTATTGAACTCTTGGGTTTCTCATATGATGGAGACTTCAATCTCTCTTCATACCCTACATTATCAATACGAAGTCTCTTCTGGACCTGCAAGAACTCTTCTTCTGTAGGTAGCCCCCCTTTTCGTATTCTACGATCTGATTAATACATGTATGTAAGGCTATAGAGCTCTCCCTCAACATCAAGACTTGCTAGTGGTTCTTGTTCATAACCTATAAAATTCATGTCATTTTGGCCCCAACCTGCAAGGATTGCTAAGCAATAATCTTCTCTAAGATCAAAAAGATGTTGAATATCATTTAGCAACACATATCTCTTCTTGTTGATAAGATAAGTGGGAAATGTTGGAACATGCAAGAGAACCTTCTTCATCAACCTGTGCACTTGGCTCGATCTCCTTTTCTTCCACCATTGTGATATTGTCACTCTTAAACAAACCTACATCAAAACCTTGGACAAGTTGATGCTCAATATCTTCTTGGAACATCTCCTCCTTCTCTTCGACCTCCTTATCCATACTTGCAATATCCTCTAGCTTTCCCTGTTGGGCTATAACTGGAGAAGAATTTTCCATGTACTGAAGATACACAATAAATCCAACGTCCTTGTGGATCGGAAGGCATTGGTGTTGATACCTGTGGAAAGGGCAACATGTTTCTCTCTTCCTGAATTCCTCTTCAATGAGGTTGAACCTGCCTAGCAAAGTTGATCTGGCTGTACTAGTGGCTCCCATGACATCACTATAATGAACAAATCCATTGACTTCTAAACCTTGCACATGTCTATCATAAAAATACATGTACTCCTTAAGTTTATCTTCAAGATCCTCCAATAACTCTTTCAAATAAAAAGGAACATTGAAAATTTCCATGATATAGCTAAACTTGGAAGAATTTCCAGTTGTGTCTAAGAAATCAAAGAGCCTATCATCAGAAGTCTCCATTAGCTGCTCCTCATCCATTCCTTCCAAAGATAGCTTTCTCTTTGTCATCTTGACCAACAAAAGATTTATCCCTGCAAACAAAGCAGAATGGCAACAATGTCCAATCAAATGCGATAAAACCATGGAAAGAGGCCCCAAAATCATGTTTCACAAGACAAGAGATCAAAAAACGAGAATTTTTGAAGTGACCGGTGAAACGCAAAAACAAGTGTCCAGAGGCAAAAGCCGGTGAAGAACTTGCATTTCACCAGACACTACTTGAAAACAAGCGTTATTTCAACATTTGACCGGTGAAACATGACAGTTAGCAACACATCACTAACTAGAGACATTATTTCGCATTTCATCAGTCAATAGATGCAGAACAAGAAGAGAAACATGAACTATGAATTAATTTTATTAAAACACAGAAATTTATGATAAAATCCTTTCTAGAAGTGCCATGCTCCTTTTGAAAGACACAAAGCACATGACATCTGTGATTTTTCAAGTGTTATTAAAAATTCTTTCTATACTAATCAATGAAATTTTGTTCAAATACTTGTAATAACAAAATTTCGTTACCTATCAGAAATTGTTGAATTGCTCTTCAAACAGGAAGCAAGGACCTTGAAGGCAAATTGAAGCAAAATTTCGGGAGAAAGAAAGACAATATCGGAGAAGATGATTTCGAAAAGCTTTTATATTGATTGTCAAATGTGTGTTGATAGTTCCAACGAAAAAGTTAACGTAATGATGGCAAAATAAAGGCATCCGCAAATCTCGATGAGATTTCCAATATTTCCGCACCCATGAAATACCTCAGAATACGTGCGCACGTGTTCCACTTAACACACCATATGAAATATCTTAGAAGACGTGCGCACTCCCTTTTTTCGGGAATAATAGTCTCAGAATACGTCTCCCGTGTTCCACTTAACACACCACCAAGTAATGCATATACCATCAATTTTTAGAAAAGTCCCCCAATAAAGGAAAACAACTGCCAAACTTATTTCATATTTTCATGGTCATGGAGCACATTTTCGTGGTCATGCAGCAGGGTCTTCGAGCTGTGGTTGTGAAGAACATATTCGCATTTCACCAGAGTTATTCACAAAATTGGTTTTAAACGGACTTTTTCCAACAAAGCGCTAGACAAGGTATGGTTTTTTGCACTTTTCCTTTGACTCACGTTTGAAAAGTTCATGTCTATGATATAATTTGGTGGTACTATAAAGAATTATTTTTCCCTAATGTTTTATAACATTACTTTTATGGCTTTAATGGTGTAGAGATTGTAGGTAATTGTTATGGCATTCCTTAAGTTAATGTTTTGTTTTTCTTAGTTTTTTTAATTGTTTTGCTATTTATGTGTTGTCTGGTGAAACACGAAAATAACATGTTGCAAGGAGGTCTCTCTTCTGAAACTCGCGTTTCACTAGACACACTGGACAAGAAGTAACATGTCTTTTTTTTGCAGATGGCTAGGACTAAAGCAACAGTAAGGAAGGAGAAGATTGATCCTAGGGGTTTAGCATCAAAGATTCATCCATCTTCAAAGCCTCAGAAGCTCTCTAGAAAGTCAAAGCCAAAGAGAAAGTTTTCTCAAAATGTCAGGTGCCTAAGGGAGATTAGGAAGGCAATAAAGGCTCTTAACAATGCAATTCCAAAGCTATCTTTTCAAAGGATTGTCAGGGAGATTTGTGACAAATATAGTTTGGATAGTTTCAGATGGACAAAAACAACCCTTAATTGTATACAGGAAGCCACAGAGGATTTTTTAGTTGAGTTTTTTCAAGATGCCTATATTTATGCTACTCATGCTCATAGGCTCACACTCATGGACAAGGACATGGTAATTCTTAGAAGGCTAAGATATAGATTTTCAAAGGTCCTTGAGCCAGTTCCCCTCACTGATGAGAAGACATTTAATATCCTTAATGTGCCCCCAGCTAGGAGAAAGAAATATGATTCTGGTCCCAAGGTTGAGGATGTCACCCATGAGGGGGAAACAAGGCAACATGAAAAAGAGGAGAAAGCTAAAGAGGAACATGCAGATAAATGGAGAGAGTATAGGAGGCAAAGGGCTGAAGAAAGGGAAGCAGAGCAACTAGAGCCCTTTGAAAATGAGCTGACCACCCTTCTTGAAGCAGCTAATCCAAAAGGATTCAATGCGTTTTGTTTCTTACCTGGTGACTTAGGTAAAAGAACTGAGATTATCTCCTTTAATGTTGCCCGTGTTTAGATTCTTAAGGATAAAAGAAGAGAAATAAATGACAGTATTATTCTTGCTAGCCTAAGGTATATCCACCCATAATTACTTCTACTTTTTGATATTTTTTTAACAATAAGATTTTTCTTGTTTATACTCACTATTTCTATGCCTTTTCTAGGTGTGTAATGCATGAGTTTCCTTTGAATATGCAACAAAAAATTGAGGTTCTTGATCCATGTATCTCATACTTTATGAGGAACGAGCTTGATACAAGTTTTGTTGAGCAATGGTTCAATCTGATTGACTTTGATACTTTGGAGCTCCTTATAATTCCATATAATGAAAAGTAAGTGATTCAATATTCTATTAGAGTTTTCGAGATTTTATCCTACTAATTTGTTGAGATATGATTACTTTCAGTTCTCATTGGAGCTTGATTGCAATAGACTGTGTGGATAAGCAATGTTTTTTAATCAACTCTATGAAAGGAAGCCATGGAAATGCTAAATTGTAAGTTATATTATCCAAGGGCTCCTTGATATTTCAAATTTTTTTTATAAGTACTCTAAATTTTAATATATTTTATTTATAGAGGTGCAAAAAGATTAATTGAAGAGCTAGAGAAAAGGCCCCCTATGAGGTCTGATTTGCTTGCAACAATGCAATATAGACAAGTTGCGGTAAGTTATTGATTAAAATAATTGAAACATAAGTTTATTCTATGAACTACCATCCGTAAATTTCATAGTTTTACTTTGTGTTGGTAGTTGCAGTGTCCTCATCAAGATGATAGCCATTCTTGTGGGTGGAGGGTGATTGCAAATGCTAGAAGAATGGTTAACTTTGTTTATCTTAATGATGATAAACATGTAAAGGTAATATGAAAGATGCTAAACTTTAAGATAGATATTCATTGCAAATAGTCCATTGATGATAAAAATATAGTCTATTGTAAGAACAATAATGAACGAAAACTCTTTTTCCTATAAATGTGTGACAGTTTTCGAAGGATTGCTATGCATCCGAGCATGTTTGGTACGTCAGAGCAAAGCTCTTGAAGTATATAATGGTCAATTGTATACAACCAACAATAGAGATTGGTGGGGATTTACACAATGAAGGAGATGCAGTGCCTATAACCACGGAAGGTGAAGCCATAGCTTCAACACCTTTACCCACACCTTCTATACCCAAGGCATCAAAGAAAGGCAAAAAGACTCCTAGAAATAATAGTTCTCGAAAAAAGAAATAGCTTTGCCATATCGCCTTGTAAGCCTTCATATATAGAAATTTGCCCTTCAGCCCTTGTATATCTCATAGAGATGGCAGATAGACATCTACTACAAAATTTGTACATATGTTTTATATTGAGAGTAAAGATATCTTTTCTTGAATGTCCTTGCAGTGTATATTCTTTTCTCTTCTTTTCGATATCTGCAAAAAATAAATTACAAATGTTTGTTAGTTAGGAAGTGAGATCTTGATATACATCTAAGTAGATATAATATGATGTGAAAACTTACTCGTTTCTTGTCAATTTGGAATACAAAGGAGCATGGTAGTTCAATGTCTTCATTTTGTAAATCCATCCTCACTTGATGTAGCGTACATGATTTTATGATCTTTAAGATTGCAATAATATCCTCGTTGAACCAAATATCAAGATCCACTATAGGATCTTTTCTGAAATCATCAAGATTCTGGTCTAAAGTAACTAGACTGCTACCAACAAAATGCCATCGACTATAGTAAAAGCTAAGGATAAAATTTTGAGTAGCAATCATATATTTACAAGCTATAGAGTCTTGATCTATCTTACATATAATTTTTCCTTCTGTCCTTGTATCCCATCCTTCATCAACAAATTGTATGACATGATCATATGTTAGTCTCTTCACTGAAAGCATGGTTTTTGTTATTCTTATCTCCATATTAGAGAAGAAATCAATAAATATATTAATAGGCATAAACAAAGCAACTTTGCTTAGCCTACTTGAGATATTAGATTTTAATGCTTTTTGGATCTCAGAAAATTTCTTACATCTATAGCCCTCACTAGTAGCTGGACTTGGAAAAGGCCACTCAAAGCTTGAAAAATCTGGCAAAGGAAGGAGGTTTATTGATCCCCATTGGCAATGCCACATAGGAATAACATAAGAATGGTCATAAAAGAATATTCCATTCTCTGCAAGCTCTGTCTTCTTTGTGCCTCTATACATTTCTTCTCCAATTGAACCATGTATAACATCAATAACATCAACAATAGACTCCACTAGTTGCCATTCCTCAAGATTAGAGGGATAGACATCTACAAGACAAACAAATATTATAATGGAAAAACCTAAACCATGTTTAAGAAAGGAAAAACTTTAAGAATCAAATTCTTACAATTTGGTCTATGCATTGGAAGCTTTGAAGATCCAGGTTCCAAACACAGCTCTCTATGCATGAACACATGTTGCACTAGTACCTCTTTGATGCTATTCTTATTTGCTCCAAGCTTAAAATCTCGGATTCTGCCCTTCCAAGCAGAGATAAACGAGCTCTCATGTCTTTGCCTTTTTCCACGTTTTGCTTGTTGCATGGTGATCCAACTACCTTTGCTAATGATAGTAGGAATCCATCTTCCATCAGTTTGGAATGAGTTAAACATTGATATGGATGTGATTTGGGAGCTTGGACGCCTTGTTGAAGGTCAAATTTCTGTATCCATGGTAGAAGAGAGAGAGAGAGAGAGAGAGAGAGAGAGAGAGAGAGGACTAGGCTACCATAACGGAGGGAAAAAACAATAGAGGAATAAAAGAAAGGAGGGAAAAAACTAAGTGCCATGCTTTTCACTAATTTGAATTTAGATTACATCAGCCATTATCATTAATCCAGATATATCATTAAATAAAAGTAGCCGAGACTCTATGCCATTAATGCAAAAGATGTCATAATCACGAAAATAAGAGACTAAAAATAGATAATAAAAATATAAATTCGTAATATTATTACATTTATATGTTTTTGTAAAATGGTTTTTTGATTTTTTAAAAATAGAAGTTCCGTTACAGAGGCTTTGCTCCTCTTGGTCTAGAGCACTCTCTCTCCACATCCTAAAATGCATTTTTTTAAAGTAGAAGTTCCGTTACGGAGGCTTTGCTCCTATTGGTCTAGAGCACTCTCTCTCCACATCCTAAAAGGCATTTTCGAGACCTCAAAACTCCCCTAATGCACATCAAACGTTACTTGTTTAAATTCATTCCAAGTACCAAACTCTTCCCTAATCTTTTATATATACCTCCACCACCAAATGTGGGCATAACTTTCAAGGTGAAGGGCTATGTAATAAATCTTAGCTTCATCGCTCCTTGGGTAGAGTGTAAAGTATATTTCAAGCTTCTTAATTCATTCTTCCCATTCCATATCCAAAGAATGATCTCCCCTGAAGTTGGTGATATTTATCTTCTCCGCATATTCATGGCCATTGTAAAGTGACTAATTATAATTGGATTGTTAAAAGGATTATTGTCTGTAGGAGTGTTTGCTCCATGAATGTTGCTTATGATAGGGCTATCCATTTTGATCACTACCAAACCATTGATGAGTGACTAACCATTGCCATGATTAGGGGGTCTTTCAAATGATTGAAGCTCTCTTGAAAGTTGATCATGTGTAGATCTTCATCCATCAACATCATGCCTTTCATTAATATTGACTTCCACTCTTCGTGGCATAGAAGTAGGATGAATATAGAATGACTTATAAAAGGGATCACATCAATGCTTGTCATCATCCACTTATGCATCCTCTTTATGCCTTGAGTCATTATTTTGGCTATATGGAGGTCTAAATTTATTCTTGGCCTTTGACATGTGTTGGACTAATATATATCTCTAAATTTAGAAGGCTCTTCCTTCTTAAAATTGTGGATCAAAAAGTGGAGTGAAATGTGGGTTCTTTGGGGGTGGAATTCTACCAATTATAGGCCATGTTTCCTACGTTTTGCTTCCCAAGTTCTTGATAACATCAATCAACTTCAAGTTTACCATCCATTGACTTGTTAAGCAAGTTTATACCCCCAAGAAAACCTTTATTCATGTTGTTTTCCTCCTTTGATAGTTGTTGGTATTTATTCAAGCCTTGGGAGACATGAAACTTTGCATTTTCAAGATGACTATACTAAGCATTAATTGCACTCATACCATCATCATCCTCTTAGTGTTTATTTAGTCCAATGTTAGATCCAATAGGCTTAGATTTATCAGTCTTGATGTCCTCATTAATGGTTTTCAAAATCTCATCTTTTCTCTTGTTCTTGACCATCTTGAGTAACAATCTGTCTACAATGACTAGAAATCACATGTTGAGATGACAAGCTCAACACATGCAAACATTGATGATGGACCGCTTGGTTAGATGGGTCCATATGTTTACACTTAGCACATCAATGGTTATTATGATCCTCACATGGCCATTGATTTATCACTTATTACATCTAGTTTGTTGCACCTACCTATAATTGGCATAGTTATAGCACCAATTGATTAATATACTTAATTGTGCATTGTTTGACTTAGTAGGCCACTTTTTTTAATGCAATGTCTTATCTATAACTTGTGTATAAAAGAAGAAGAAGAAATTAGCAAGAAATTTTTTTGACTTCCATTTCTTTGAGTCATTTTCTCTTGAGTGAGCATCATCTTATGTGTATGGTGTATGTATGGCACAATAGCTCAAGCAAGTCCCCCCCACCATGCAATTCATGGCATGGTATCAAAGCAATGCCATTGAGAGAGGCAGGTTTTGAAGACTGAAGTAAAGAAAAAAGAAGTAAGGATTTGAGTAAGCAAATAATGGATAAGAAACTCTCTCATTCTTCTACTATTTCTCTTGAATAGTGCTTGTGGGGGCACTAAAAGCAAGGCAGAGTAAAAATCTCAGATTGTTGTGAGATTTGGTGTGTGAGCAGAGCACTATATATTTTGCAAATGATTCCTTTATGATTGGGTACTACCTTTTTGGCCCTGTTTTAGACCTACAAGATTACGAACAATAGTTTCGGGGTATATTGTAATTTTGGTTGTATTGATCGAAAGTGGATGCATAGGTTATATATTTTGGTTTTACAAGAAGCAAACACAAGTTTTGTCTACAAAGAGCTTGCAAATTATGTGTACTATTGAGTAGTTAGGTTGCTTGGTGTGATGCTATGCACTTGTTTTAAAAGGTTGCAAAAGACTTATTGTTTTATATAAATTTTATGATAATGATAGAGAATAATGGAAATCCCATCACTGAGAAGCTAGACTAGAATAACTACCCATCATGGAAGTTTCATGTGACAAACTTTCTTATTGGAAAATGCCTTTATGAGTTTGTTTCATATGGAGAAAAAGAGCCAGAGCTAAAAAATCCTATGGTTGCTACTACAGAAGAATTAAAGATGTGGAAAGAATAAAATGCAAAAGATAAAAGGTAATATATTGGCTGTCTATAGTCATTGATAACACTATGTTGGGGTATATCAGAAATATAGAAACCATATGTAACTTGGACAATCTTCGAGAATATATTTTCAATAAACACAAAGGTGTGGAAAATTCAACTCAAGCAAAAGTTGAATACCTTGAAGAAAGAATGATATCTATAAATGACTATGTTTTGAAGGTGAGAAGCATTGTAGATAACTTAGCATCTATTGATGCAATGCATGATGATGATGATTTGGTTTCATCTACCTTGGGAGGCCTTAATAATAAGATACATGAAAATCATTTGTCACTTCTGTGTATGTACAAAAGCCATTTCCAAATTTTGATGAGTTAGTCTCTCTCATGATTATGCATGACTCAGGGAGGAATCTTGAGACCTTGTTACTAGAGCAAGGCCAGAAACTTGGAGAAAAATAAGACACATCCTTACGGATTGCAGGAATCATCCCATGGACAAGATTTGTATCCCAGTTGAAAATTTAATATAAAGTTTACTTTCAAGGAATTTGTCTGATTTGTTTTTGTGTTAGTGCATAAAATTACGTAAAGGAACATGTGACTAACATGTTAATTAAGGAAGCTACTTGTATGTGTTACCACTAATATGCCCTTAGGTAAGTAGGAAACTAAAGTAATCAAGGGAAGCGGGTGAGCAGAACTCCCGATGGGTCATACGATAGGGTGGTCCTAGAGAACTGGGAGGCTTGTCAATATTCAAGTCTCGATGATGTATTGACCTTAGATAATTAGGGTAGAACCTTGACTCATATCATTTTAGG
Source organism: Lygodium microphyllum (assembly GCF_053477565.2). Lineage (NCBI taxonomy): Eukaryota > Viridiplantae > Streptophyta > Polypodiopsida > Schizaeales > Lygodiaceae > Lygodium > Lygodium microphyllum. Next base: position 81,275,828 of record NC_141137.1, on the reverse strand, counting down.
GGACCAAAATGGGACTTTACCCTATGGGTAGAGAGAGGTCGAGCGATGTATCCCTCTCATTTTCCATTCTCTTTGGACCAAGGGCGATATGAGTCTGCCTTAGTTTAGATGCTCTACGCAAAGTAGATCTTGTCTAAAGATCGATGCTAGAAGGCAATAGAATGACTTGACCATTAGAAACCCAAGAAGATTCATGTATCCTAACAAGGTTGGCCGACATGTTTTGTTGTAGAGTAGACTCGGGAGTCAGTAACTGAAAAGCTCCGTGACATTCTGTGGAAGTGCCAAGTGGCATCTTTTAGATCAAACTCTTGATGGACTACTAAAATGTGTCACGACCTAGGTACGTTACAGTTGGTATTAGAGCAAACCAACAAATAACATAAGCAAGCTAAGAGTAAATTAGGTAGAGTGAAGTAATGTTTTCACTAGAAAATATTTGTATTACTCACGTGAGGATTGTTGTTGCGTCTAGACCTATGAGACATGGAGAAGATTCCTCATATTTTATATCATGTTCGGGACTGCTATGAACTCCTCAAGTTGTCACCAAAGAGCTAACATGATGGGGATCCTGGATCACCTCTACAACCCTTCACCGCTATTTTTGGAAAGGCATTGGACTTGGAATGTAGGTTACTACTACATAGATGCCAACAGGTTTGCTTCTCTTCAAAACAATTTGAAGAGGCTAAATGGTTGGAGGACTTGAAGGTTATCAAGTTATTCATCTTCCATGAGGCACATGTGAACTCGATCTTGCACATCGGACGCCGGCAGGTAGAATTAAAATAATGGGGTGATGCAAACATCATGTCTATCAAAAGCTAGGATTTCCTGAACTTCCCATGACTTATCGCTTCCTGAGAATCCATTCCCCAAAACCATATTACTACTCTCTCCCTGTAAAAGAATCTAATAAGGAATTGTTCTCCTAGTGTTGATGTATCTTTTGAATAGTTATCCAACCTATCTCTATCTCCCTCGAATGATTGTACTTGAGGCTTATACCTCTTTTGAATAAATGAGAATTATATGATTACCTAACTTGTTGCACAGTGTTGAAGTATGTGTGATTTAATGAGAACCGGTGCATTGAGACGAGTTGTGAAGAGATGTGTAAATGCAATCTTAATGTAAAAATTTAATCAAATCAGACACAACCCCAAATGCAAAATCAAGATCACGTTCCAGTACTAAGCCTGGGGTCGTACTTTAGCAAGGAGACAAATTTTGAGTAGTATGCCTCCAAAGATAAGACCAAATCGCTTTATCTTAAAGAATCCATTCATCTTTTGAGTCTATATGCCAATGGCATATATCTCCTTTGCACTACCTCTTTGATTTTATCTTGAGTTATTGTTCTTTTAGGTATTGCTTGGTCCTTGCATCACTACTTCCACCAAAGCCTAGCTTTTCCGGTCAGCTTGAGCTTGGCAATCATAGCTTGGTTTGTAGGTGTTGTTCCTACTGCACTGAAGCAATCCTCCATGGATTCAATCCATACTTCAATATTGGCTTCAACAGTCTTCCTTTTTCCATCAAATTATGATGGTTTCATTTGTTTGAGAAGAAACTTCTTCTCTTATGCCTCTACCGGACTACGAGCATATCCCAACAGGTTTCCAAAATTTGTGATGGGTTAGATCCACCAATGAATACTCGGTTGGAATCTATGCATCCTACAGATTTACAAGACGCATTGATAAGAGCAGGTCTCATTGCCCAAGAAGTTCAGCTCAAATCCAGGAATAATAGATCTTGGTCTTACAAAGACCAGAACTAGGGAACGACAAAAGCCCAACTTTAAAGAGTATAGGGACAAGGTCAAGGACAGTGGAAGAAACCAAAGGTGAATGTAGTCAGCGACTTTGTTCCTACACAGAGAAATGACCAAAACATGTGATGCTTCTATTGCAATGAACCCAGACACTTCAAAAGAGAGTGTCCCAAACTTGGTGAGGACCACTGCCAAGGACGATTCCATGGGCAAAAACCAGAGCTGCACATGGTGGGGGTCAAGCAGCAAAGGGGAGGGCAAGGACTTCCAATATCACCATCAAGGAAGTAAATGAAGACAAAGAATCAACTATGGAAGTAGAGATTAAAAAGGTGACAGTCCATGCTGCTCTCCATAAAAAGGGACTAAATCGCCAATTCTCGGTGATCCAAACCCCTTCACATTATCGATGTAAGAATTTCAAAACATTGATTGACTATGGAAGTGCACATTCTTTAATTTCTCTTGCTTGTGCAAGAAATCTAGAAATAACCACAATAGTTGCACCCACTTTACTTGTGGAATTAGCAAATGGGCGTGAAATCACTTGTATTAGACAAATTGCCAAAGTGAGATTTCTACTTGGTGGAAAGCAAAAAATTGTAAAATTTAGAGTAATGAACCCAGGGGCTCATGAATGCTTACTTGGCATGGATTGGTTAATACCCAATGATGCCCACATTCACTGTGGAAGGGGCCAAATTTCCTTCCAAAGTCCTGAAGGGAAACTAGTCACAACTCAAGGGGACGCTGGTAAAACCAAAATCCAATTAGCAAAGGCATCACTGATAGTTAAGGGAATGTAGAAGGGTTTACCCATCTACTTGATCAAGCTGAATAAGTTAGAGCAAAGCAAGGAGTCTGAAGAAGAACCTTCATGGCTGAAGGAGTACGCAGATGTGTTCCCCAAAGACTTGACGCGGAGCTACCGCCCTCAAGGGAGATTGATCACGAGATCAAACTCATAGGAACCGCTCTAGTTGCAAAAAGACCTTACAAAATGTCTATTCTAGAAGCTATCAAATTAAAGGAGTAGCTCAAACAACTTTTAGATCAGGGGTTCATTCGGCCTAGTAGTTCGCCATGGGGAGCTCCTGTGTTGTTTCAGAAGAAGGATGGAATGCTTCAACTATAGAGGGCCGAATCAAGTAACCGTATAGAATAAATATCCTATCCTGAGGATAGATGAGTTACTCGATCGCCTACAAGGGGAAAAAATCTTCTCAAAAATTGACTTAAGGTCGGGTATTACCAAATCCGCATCAAGGATGAGGATATTCCAAAGACAGCTTTCAACACCAGATATGGTCATTTTGAGTTCATAGTAATGCCGTTTGGATAAACCAATGCTCATGCTACATTCAATAGGCTAATGCAGTATATCTTTAGACCATACCTTGACATGAATTTGTGTCCACTCCCACCAAATTCAAATTAGCATCTTGGAACTTATTGAGCAAAAACAACTTTAGTCTAAAGCCATTCGCAGGTTTAGCCAACAATTTACCCTCCGAATCAGCCAATTGAAATGTTCCTTGCCTTAAGTCCTTAAAAATTTTGTATGGTCCCACATACCTAAGTTTTAATTTGCCAAGATGCTTGCCCAATTTAGAGTTATACATTAAGACCAAATTTCCCTATTTGAATTTCTTCTTGTTCAAGTACTGATTCAGCCATGCAGATCTTCTATTCTAAATTACAATAGCCACATAAGCACTGTGAAATCTATCTTCATCCATAGACATCAAATGCTCCAATCTCTGTTTAAGTGAATCCTCTTGTGTTAGTCTATTTGAAACTGCCACCCTCAAAGATGTTACTATGAACTCCATTGGCACCACAGCTTCCATGGCATAGACCAATCTAAATGGTGTGAATCCTATACTAACCTTAAAGGCTGTTCTGAATGCCCAGAGTGCTGAATTCAATTTCAGATCCAATCCTTCCTATTTTCTAAAACAATCCTTTTAAGAATTTTAACCAAAATCTTGTTACTGCTCTCAGCTAATCCATTGGCCTATGGATGATACACTGAGGACATTTTATGGATAATCATATGAGTTTCAGTCAGAACTTTAATCACCTTGTTAAGAAAATGGACTCCCTGATCTGATACAAGTTCCACTGGGCAGCCAAATCTAGTCATTATGTTATTATAGGAAATAGGCCACACTCCTTGCCTTATTATCCTTTAATGCAACAGCTTCAACCCATTCGGTACAATAATTTGTAGCAACCAAAATATATCTATTTCCTGAAAGTTCTACTGTTGGCTTGAATGGACCCATAAAATCTATTCCCCACTTCTCAAAAGGACCCAATGGAAAAATTGGATGCTACCTCATTATGTCCTAATTCCTTGGATATCCATCGCTTTAACATTTATCATAGGCCTTTGCATACTGATGTGAATCTTTGGCCACCATAAACCACTCTGAAATATTTTTCTACTAGTTAGGTCACCTGAAAAGCGACCTCTAGAACTTCATGTATAAGCTTCAATTAACACTGCTACCTTTTGACTGTTAGGAATACATCTCCTAATAATCTGATCCACTCCTCTCTTGTAAAAATATCCTCAAATTACTGAATAGGTTGCACTTCTTAATACCAGCTTCCTCCCACGGTCTTTGGTCATTCCCTCAAGGAATATACCTTCAGTAAGGTAATTAAGCATCTATTCATACCAATCATTTGACTTGGTTGCCTGAATCTGAAATAAGTCTGCATCAAGTAAATCATTTGGTATCCCTTCAAAAGGTTCTCCTAACTCCAATCTGCTTAAATAATCAACAATCAAATGTTCTCTTCCAAGTCTATGCACAATGGAATATTCAAATTCCTGTAATAGCAAAATCCATCTAACCAATCTTCCTGTTGGTTATGGTTTATTGACCAAATCAATCAATGCCTAATGATCCACATGAATTATGATTGAATTGCCCAACAAATAATGCCTAAACTTTTTCACTGCAAATATAACTCCTAGGCACTGCCTACAGAATAATTTCTTTATGCTCATGTCATCACCCTACTTGCATAATAAACTGGTCTAAACCAGCCTTTCTATTTTTCTTGCATTAACACAGCTCCCACTGCAATATCGAAGGCATCTCCAAACACATGGAATGGTAAACTCCAATCAAGAGGCTACATTATTGGTGCTACTTGTAACATCTTCTTCAGTAATCTGAATGCTTTTTCCTACTCTTCTGTCGAGACATACTTCACATCCTTCTTGATCAACTTGGTCAATGGAACACACACTTGAGACAAATATTTCAGAAATATGTTATGCCACTTGATCTGTCCAACAAATGTGCTTAATTCCTTCAAGTTTGCTGGTGCCTTGGCCTTTTGAATAATTGCCACTTTCCTAGGATCAACCTACATTCCTTCTCCTGAAATGATATGCCCTAGTAAAATCCCCCTTTTAATAGCAAAAGCACATTTGACTGGATTAAGACTCAACCTAGCCATTCTGCATATTTCAAAGCATAATCTGAGTTTATTAAGGTGATCCCTAGCCTTCCGAAACACACTAAAATCATCTAGAAAGACTCTCATCAATGTTGTCAAGTATGGATCAAAGACTTTCTATACCCATTTCTGAAATGTAGGTGGAGCGTTTTTCAAGCCAAATACCATTACATTACTAGCATATACTCCCCACTCTGTAACAAAAGTAGTCTTCTCTCTGTCTTCTTTTGCCATCAATATCTGATTGTAACCACTAAATCCATCCAAGAAACTATACATCTGATGACTTGCAACTGCATCCAACAGAGTATCCTAAAATGGTAATGGGAAAGGATAAGTTATAGTGGCTGCATTAAGTTTCCTGTAGTCAACACAGATTCTAAGTTTGCCAGTCTTCTTTGGCACCACCACTATAGGTGATAATCATGTCACATTCTCCAAAGGATAAATAAATCCCACTTTTAGAAGTTTATCCAACTCCTCCTTAATAGCCTTTGCATAATTTGGGTTCATCCTGTATCTCTATGAAATAACAAGAACTGCATCTTTTTTGAGGTTGATCCTGTGCATACAAAACCTAGGATCCACTCCCTTCATATCAATGTACGTCCATGCAAAAATATATTTAAATTCCTGTAATATCTGACTCATATATGTTTTGAATTGGCCTTCCACATGAATAGTGACTTTGACCATATGAGGATCCTCTATAGAACCTAAATTAAGATCATGTAAATCATCTTCTTGGGCCCTTGCTGTTTTAGCCATTTGCTCCTCAAAAGCCTTTTTAGCCTGAATAATTTGCTGAATATGCATCTTTTCTTCATGTTCAAATAATGGGACCTAAAATGGGCCGGCACTGCCTATGGCACTAGTCGGACCTCATGCATACGACAGACAACCCCACCACACGGCCTCATGGGCCAGGAGAATCTAGAACTCACTTTGCACTAAATGCTTATGACATTTTTGCATTTGTATCCAATATGTAGTCCAACGTTCACCTTCCCTTCTCCTCAAAGGGAGATCCCATAACATATAGGCATAATGCCTTGTAATACACACATAGGGAAGCATCTCTTGGCTGATTGCTGCGGCTCCACTGTGACTCTCCTACACCTCGGGGATTGGCCCCAAGATGCGTCGCTAACACATATAACATTCGCACAAACTCCACTCTTTCATAATTCAGCATTCCAGGAGGTTTTGATTTGCCTAACAAAACTTTCCCCAACGGAAGCACCTGTCTAACCGACAACTTGGGTTTCCTGTCCTCTCAGCTTTGGTCAAAGTTTATCAAACAAGTGCAATGCATTCTAGGAGATACCACATGGCATGCTTGATGCAAGGTGTATGATGATTGTGCACAACCATTTTATGATTAAAAAACCAGCCATATGAGGCACGGAAAACAGCCCTTTCATGAATTTTAACTAAGCGTTACGTGCTGCGCTGCTTTAGGGACTAGCACCAGAACTTCCGTGCTACTAATCACCTATATTTAATTATGGAACGATCCCTAAATACTATGCACAAAGAGGGAAATCAGAATTTGTATCTTTTCAGCAATTAGATCGTCACACAAACTTTCTCCCCCCTCACCGTTTAGGTATTACTGCGGTGCATAGGTGCAAATGGTTGTTTTGTATCATTTTTGTATGAAAAAACCAATAAGCACGTACTATAACACAAAGGACGAGGCCAAAAAGAGGATTAACCTCATTCTTTAATCTTTCCGAACATTCACACATGTAAATCTTATTTTTCCATATTTTTTGAGCGCGAAAACCCTAATTTTTTCTATTTTTTACTATTTTTTCCTATTTATTATTCATGGAGAATAGGTATTTTCTTATTTATTCATGTTGGCTTATTATTTTGACTAAATCTTAACATTTTCTTTGATTTTATCCCATTTTCACTCCTTTTTCTCAACTCAAATTTGAAAAAAAACCACTAATTTTTTATTAAAAGTGACATTTTATGATTTTTTAAAGAATTAATAACAGCTCTAAATCATTACGGGTTCTGCATTTCTGTAGTTACAGCCCTCAAACATGATGCGAACAAGGTTCAAACAAAAATTCATTGCATATGAACAACATTTGGACCATGAAACAACAAAAACAATCAAATTTCCTTGTAAAATTGAAGCATACCGCATGTCTTGCGTGTTGCAAGTTTTTTAATAATTATTATGGGCAGCCCACGGACCGACTAGCAACCATTCTTCAGTGCTGAACCTCTTTCCTCAACCTCCTCTTCATCTTGAAGCAATCCGATCACAGCTGGACAAACATTCTTCAACCCCTCTTCTTCTTGATTTCTTGCATAGGAATTGCCTCTATGCAAGAGAGAGAGGGAGGAGAGAGAAAGACTGGTTTTTGTTCTCCACAACCAGGCAGCCAATTGAGGAGCAGAGACCGGCAATGGAGAGCGAAGATAGGATGAAGAACAGCCATGGGATCAGTTGGGGGGTTGCTTGTAGGCTCTCCAACCCCCCTTCTCACCAAACATGGATATGGCGCCTCCATCCATGTAGGCGGTGAAAAAAAATGCAAACCCCCCCCCCCCCCCCCCCCCTCCCCCATGTTTTTCAATTTTGGGCTCGCAAAGGGTCACACCCTTTGGGCTCTCCTTTAGTCCATTTCCACTTGGCATTTTCGGGCTTGGCCTCCCGGGCACTCCTTTTTCCACGTTCGGTGTCTGATTCTTGGTCTGAAAAATCCTAGGCATCCATCTTGAAGTCCTCCACTACCGGGCATCTCCCAGGGTCTTGTCTCGCATGCCAAAAAATTATGAAAATTCTCCAACCGCCATCGAGTGGCTCTTTTAAGAATTTCTAGGCATTGCCGCTTAAAATCGTACTGATTGCCACTGCCGCCTTCAACGAAGTCTATTTTTCCCCGGATATTTGCAATTTTTGGCTATTTTTAAGCACTTATCGGCATAAAAAATCATCTGTCTCATCAAATAACTTCATGTTTATGTCGTCCTCTTTTGAATCTTCTTGTTTGCTTTCACTCAGTTGTTGTGAAGCTTCAGGTTTCTTCTACTCCGTATAATGTTCCAAAATTCTAGTCATCTATATCAAATACAAGTACTACTGATTCATTAACTTTAAGGAAAGCATCTTCTTCTTCATCTTCAACTTCCTTCACCATGTTAATACCCTATGCATACAAGGCTCTAGCTTCTCTAGGCAAAGTTGCATTTGGCACCATCTTCATATGCACTTTCTTCTTTCCCTTCTCGATTGTAATTTTAGCAGCTCCCCAATCATGTTTGTTTGAACCAAGGCCTTCCCAACAAAATTGGATAAGGGTTGTCTCCTTCATCCATTTTCAGAACCAAAAGATTCATTGGAAAGATAAGTCCTAAAACAGAAATTTGTTGATTTCAAAGAATTCCTAGAGGCTGAATCCTCCTTTGATGTGCCATCTTCAGTTGAAAATGAGCTTATTTTAACTCAGGTAGCTTTAATTTGGTATACAAGAACTTAGGTAAAATATTCACACCTGAACCTCCATCCAATAATGCTTCCTAAATCTCCCCTTCTTGAAAATTAACAGTGATTCTAGGTACTTTGTAATACACATCTCTAGCTTCAGTCTGACATGCTTCAGGTTCATCCACCTGTTCTTCCTCCTCACTCAACTTTCTGAGTACATGTACCTGTCTTTTAAACTCAGGAACCAAACTTAAAATCTGATCCATTGTAATAGTGGTATTTCTCAAAACTTGAGCTGTCAACTGTGCCTCCCTTATCTCTTGATGCTGGATCTCCTCCTAAATACTTAACTATATATCAAGTATTTGTTGCTGCAATTTTTGTTTACCATAGTCAATTTTTTTAAAATTCTGAATTTCCTTCAAACACCCTTATCTAACCTGTCTTTGATTCTCCCAATACTGAGGGTGTTTCATCTCCTTATGGGATATAATAGGATCAACCACATACTTTCCACATGATCTTGTAGTACCATAACTGATGCTGATTTTTCAAGAATCTCCTCCACCTGTATGCAATTTTATTGAACAATCACACTGGACATGTAACACATTGAGATAGTCCCCTTGTTGTGTATGCAACACAGGTTCATTAACTTGCCTGGTCTCCTCCACAATGACTACATTAGCCTGTGGTGGCCTATTCTATTGTGCATGTGCAGGTGGTCTTTGATTGTTATATATGATAATAGAAATACCTCTCTCCTCTTTGAGTTTACACCACAATGAGCAATTAGGACCCTGCTTGTGATTCATTCCTCCATAGTATGTGCATGGGTCATCATTCAGATTACCATTTCCTTGAGGATTAGGTGGTCCCCACTTATTTCTCCCTTGAAATCTTTGAGATGGACCTTCCATTGCTCTATTTCTGTCAAGTTCTACTGCATTTGCAAGCTGGTGCATTTGCCCTTGGCACTTGCTGTCTTGGGTTTGCCCTATTGTTAAGATTATACCAAAAAGTAGCATCTATGTGCCCATGCTTCTAGCATGTATTACAATATGGTTTGTCCTTCTTCTAAGATGTTCAAATTCCCATACTCTTCACCGTTGCAATAATTTGTTTATTTAGGTTCTGAGACTTGCTCTTTTTTTTCCCCTTACTATTTTTGTCCTTCTTTCCCTAGATTTACTTCTGTGCTTCTCTTTATTTTTCTTCTTCCTGCTTCTGGATTTCCTATCATCATCTTCTGAATCTTTAGAGTTTGAAGTTGAATTGTCATCTTCTAAATTTGAACCTGATTAGACTCTGAATCTGAGTTTGAATATGAATCTGTATCTGAATCTGAATCACTGCTATACTACTACTACTTCTTCTTCTTCTTCTTCTTCTTCTTCTTCTTCTTCTTCTTCTTCTTCTTCTTCTTCTTCTTCTTCTTCTTCTTCTTCTTCTTCTTCTTCTTCTTCTTCTTCTTCTTCTTCTTCTTCTTCTTCTTCTTCTTGACGGTTCCCAACCTTTTATATGCTCTTATGGTAGTTTCTACCACTGATTAAATCCTCTTGCACCTCCAGGAATATCTGTACTAGCTACTACAGTTCTCAAGGATTCCCTCAAACCATTATAGAAATATTCCCCTAACATCTCATTGGTTGGCCTTGCAAGTCTTCCGTTCAAATCTAAAAAGTGTTGTGCGTAATCCTCCACAAGGAGCCTCTTCTGTTTCATTGTTTTAAGCTTCTTCAGAATATTAGTGGGTGTTTTCCACCTTCTGAATCATGCGAGAAATGTTGTTTGCAATGCTTGTGTATCAGCAAAATGGGTTGCACTATACTGTATAAACCAGTTCATAGCCTTACCCTCCAATGTGGCAGCAAATTGCTGCTTTTTCACATAATCTCCATACAATACTCCTAGTCCACTTGCTTTCCATTTTGTGCTAAATTGAGCTACATGGGCATCAAAGTCTTCCTTTTTGGACTCACCCTCGAAGTTTGCAAATTTGACTTTGAGATTTGTTGGATTAGGGGGTAATGCTATTGATCCTGGTTGTTGTGTTGCTACAACCTTTCTTCTTACTGGTTTTTTAGGCAATGGTTGAAACCTTAGTTTTCTCCTTGCCTCTCTGAATTTGAGACCATGCTAGCAGCCCCACAAATCGATTTCTGTTTCTCTCCTCATCACCTAGTGTAACCTGTAATTGTTGATCAGTAACAACATCTCCTGCTATATGACTAGGACCTACTTCTTCAGTCTCTGTACTTCCTGATCACTCAGATACCCTAAATTCAGGATATCCACCTGACTGCCACTGCTGGACCTCTATTGTTCTTTCTTCTTTTGTTTCTCTTCCTGCAATAATTTTTCTTGTAGCCTAGTATAATAGGTTCCAAAACCTTCACCCTTATATTTTTCAGTAGACATACACCATACACATGTTCTGTCTCTGTCACATCATATTATTCTACTGATGAGATCGAGATGCACAATGATCACAGTGATGACTTGCACAGCCACACTGATTTTTTTGTCTTTCTTTGACCAATTTAGGTGTATAACTCAGTCGATAAGGTTGACAAAATTGCCAAAGATCCTGATTATGCCAAATTTGTCTAAACACACTGCATGTATTCTTCAAACCCAAAGGAGCAACTTGTTTTGTCTGTTCTTTCCACACTACCTCCTTGACATTTCCAATAATGTCCAAAGGTAAATCAGGAAATTGTGTGTTCAGAAATACTTGAATATATGCCTCAAACTCCTCTTGTTTTGTTGTCCAATTCTGAAACTCTTGTAACAAAGCATGTGCAAAGGATTCCCAATCCTCCTCTTCAGTAGTCCAATACTAAAATTCCTCAAGCCATGAATCCATTTTTGACTGTATCCTTTAACTCATGAATCTTCTGTACCTTTTCCATTCTGAAACATCCCGCCTGATTCCCAAAGACTAATTTGCAGGATCGCCAAGTGTTAGGTGTCAAAAAGCTTCCCCTAAGTTAACCCAAAACGGACATCTCTCTAATATAAAATAGATTCAGATTCTGACTAATATTCGCCTTTCTGTCTTTGTCATCACTTCAACATAAAAACTATTTTTCCATTTCATAATGCATTTTGCAATTCAGATACACTTTAAACCAAGACAAAAATCATTTTAAACCAAGACAGGAATCATTGTATAAGACAAATTGAGACACAGTGATATTAATCTGTTCTGTATATTCACATCTTCTGCTTAGAAAACATCGATTACAAAAATTCTTGTTCTCCTGACTTGAATAGACACAGTCAAAAATCTCACAACTCCTCCTTCTAACTTCCCAAAAAGACTCATAATCTACTCATGACTTTTCATATCTGAACCATTACAAAGGCTCAAAACTACACTTAAAGACTACTTAATAGACCCCCAGGTTATGCCCTTACCTTGCCTTTAACATCCCCTATCTCGGTCTTTGACTAATCCATCTTCTCTTACGCTCTCCCATCCCAAATCCATTCCTCCTTCTTTATCTCTTGAATCCACTTGCGGACGATAGCCCCCAAGTGAAAGATCTCTCCAAACCCTGAAACTCCCAGCACAACCAATGGGACCGCAAACCAAGGGACTGCAACTATGGGAAACACATCTCTTATGAATCAGGTGCACCCCATTGTATTAGGGAAAAGAAATTGGGAGAAAAGAATGTTTCCATTGATTATCGCAACTTAATTGAGCATGTTTCAAGATAATGAGTGTACTAGGAAAGTTTTGTTCATTGCATTCATCTTAGATTATTAATTAAAATTGCACTTAGAAGCCGTTAATTTGCACAAAAATTGCATGGAAATTTCATGCTAATATATATATGAAAAGTTTCAAGAATATGCATTAAATTGCAATTAAGCCAAATAGATTTTATGCATCCGCATTCGTTTGCTTGGTTGAAATAATAGGAAATCCTATTACATCTCATAAAGCATAGATTGAACTTGTGATAGAATACATAGGGTTCCTAGGAAGTTGAAAGAATTTCAAACCCTAAAGAGAAGGATTCTTCTCAAGGTCCATCTTGCTTGAAGTTGAAAGGAATTCAAAGTCCTTAAGTAACTATATGAATTATGTGACAAGCCCTAGTTCAAATGAATACGTAGGGTTTCGTTATAGGGGAAGCCAATGTCTCAAATTGCAATCAACTTTGCAATGATAGTCCTTCATTCAAAAGAATGAGGAAATTAAATTAGGTTATCTTTGGAAATCTCCAACAATAATGGGGATAAAGCCGAGACTAGATGCTATCGCATTAAATTGAAATTTCCAGAGAGAACAAAGAATTGTCTAGTACATATGTGCACTTCTGCTTGTGTTTGTACTTAGGAACACCTATTTGGAAAAGGAGTCATCTAACAAAGGAATTGATAAGAAGAAAATATTTCAAATTGGATTCAGGTTGAAACACCTGGGAAAGGCATGTTGAGCATGCCTAGCTAGCCACCAACCCTATCCAAGCATGTTTTTTTCATAACCACGTAGGGAATGTGGACCAAACCCATCCTAAGAGGTATCTCTGTAGAAACGTCTGTTCGTAGGAGGATGCTTGGGTGCCAAGTGGGCTTTGACTATAAATCCCTTGCCCCCAGATCGTACTTAGATGGTCTACATGACTCGGGGAGGAATCTGAAGTCCTTGTTATTAGTGTAAGGGTGAAAACTTGGAGGAAAATAAGATGCATCCTTACGGATTGCAAGAATTGTCCCATGGACGGGATTTGTATTTCAATTGTAATTTTAATATAAAGTTTAATTTCAAGGAATTTATTTGATCTGTTTTCATATCAGAGCATAAAACTACGTAAAGGAACATGTGACTAACGGGTTAATTAAGGAAGCCACTTGTATGTGTTACCACTAATGTGCCCTTAGGTAAGTAGGAAACTAAAGCTATCAAGGGAAGCGGGTGGGCAGAACCCCCGACGGGTCCCGTCCTACGACAGGGTGGTCCCTGAGAACTGGGAGGCTTCTCAACATTCAAATGGTGATGATGTATTGAGCATCAAAATTCAACATATTTTAAGCATTCAATATCCCCCTTCTCCCTATTGCTTAAGATTATGCATTTGATGGTAGGTTTAGAGCGTATTTTTAATGTATCTTTTCTTTATGAAGTAATAAAAATCCACTTTAACATAGAAATAGGGTTGAACTAAGGCTAAACCTCATTCCTTATCCCTAACACACATTTACAAATACAAATATTATTTTTCTCTTATTTTCGAATATAGAAAACATATTTTTCACTATTTATGCAAATTTAGGGGCGCAAAAGAAAAATGATGCCCCTCCCACAATTCATGTCTTTTCATTTTTTTCTTAGTTAAGCTACTAAGCTTAATCATTGAAATATCTAGCTCCAATTTTGGATTTTTTTACACTAAACGAAGTGGTTCTTGCTGAATGGAGGCCCAAAAAAACTCCAATTCACAAACAAACTGGACAGTCGGCTTCATGGTGTTGAAATCTATCAACCTAGCGTATTGGTCAAAAGATAAAGTAGATTTGGTTGGATGTTTACTTTACTCGAATTTTTGCTATGAATGCTACCATGTATACTAAAAATTATTTTGTGAAAGACTTTAACGATAAGTGTATATTGGTCACAAAAGGAAGTAGACTTGGTTGCATGTTTACTTTAGATGTTGAAATTCCTACCATTTATGCTAAAGGCAAAGGAGTGGTTTGCAGACATTGAAACATGGTACAAATGTATTGGACATGTAAATGTGAAAAGGCTAAAATTAATGTAGTCCAAAGGGTTATAATGTTGCTAGTGCAGAATTTCATAAAGTGTGTGAAGCATGTCAGTTTGGTAAGCAGATAAGATGACCTTTTTGTATGATAGAGCTATGAGCATGAATATACTTGATATTGTCATACAGATGTTTGGCGTCTAAACAAAATATATCTCTTAGCGGTAGCGAATACTTTGTCAAATTTATTAATGATTGTTTAAGGAAGTTGTGGGTGTATTTTATGAAGGAAAAGAGTGATGTGTTTGAGCACTTTAAAACTTTCAAGGCTACTGTTGAAATATAAATAAGCTTGAAAGTTAAGCGCTTGAGGTCAAATGGAGGGGAGAGTACCTCTCTAATGAGTTTAGTGGCTTCTTGAGGTCTCATGGGATAAAGAGACAGTTTACTTGTACGTATATCCCACAACAAGATGGGATCATACAAAGGAAAAATATGCATATTTTACAAGTTGCATAGGCATTGATAACTGTGCCAAAATATTTTTGGTCTGAAGCTATTCATACTACTATCTATATCATGAATAGAAATCCCACAGTTGTAGTTCATGGGATGATCCCTGAAGAATGCTTTACAAGTAGGAAGCCCGATGTGTCACACTTGAACATGTTTGGTTGTATTGCATATATTCATGTGCTAGATGAGCTACAAAAAAAGCTTGATCCAAAGGCTAAAAAATATATTTTTCATTGGATACTCTTTGGAGTAGAAAGAGTATCGCTATTAGAAGGTGAGTTTAGAGTGAGTAGAGATGTTAATTTTTATGAGATGAGTGGTTGGTATGCATCTAGTAGTGATGGATTGAATGATGATGATGATCATGATAGTTGTGTGCAAACAAAACAACAAGAATCACAAAGCCTTAGTGGACTAGAAACATCATCTAGTAGTACATCCAAAATTATTGAGAGACTAAGGAGTAGCCCCATATCTTCATGTGTATCTACAAGTGTTGCAGATCAAGTCAAAGTGAAGAAGAAATTGTCAAATGGTAATGATGCATCTACTAGTCCTTTGGGGTGTTGAAAAATATGCAATCATACTCCTATGATAGCCTCTTTGTATGGGGTAGCAATGCAAGGAACATGCAACAGGCTATAAGATCTACCTTGTATCCCATAGGCACAGAAAGGGAAAAGTGGTACCATCCTACAACTATAAAAGAGTGTATTTGACAATCATTTGAATGCAATGATATTGTACTTTGTACTTTCAATCTATGTCTTTGTCTACTCAAGATTGTGTTTATGAGTCCAAGTTAATTAATCTTGGAGCCTAATTCACTTGAGTAAGAGTCTTGTCTAGTCTTAATCATCATGCTTCTTGTCTATGATTTTTGACCTCCATAGCTAACCTTGCTCAAGATCCATAGCCATCAAACTTTAAGCTCACTTTTCACTTCATTTTCTTACCCCATTTGGCTCAGCCTTGCTATTGCCACTTTGATCTGGTGATACACTGAGGTTCCGGCAAGCAAGATTGCCGCATTAAATCAACAACAACAAGGAGGGGAGGATTCAACATCAATCATCAAAGCATAGTGCCTTTTGACACTTCTTTCACTTGTGTCTCTTGACACAGTTGGTTTCAACTCTTGAATTGATCTATTTTTAGAGATTTTCTACTGCTCAAACCTCCAAAATGGGCAAGGATTCACTCTCTTTCCACTTCAAAGGAGCAGACTTCCACACTGGCAACACGAAGTTAAATTGATCCCTATGAAGAAAGGTCTGTGGTTAATCATCGATGGCCAAGAGAAGAAGCCCGAGATGTTGCTCTTGTAGTAGTATGGCAATAGAATAATGAAAAATCCCAAGCAATCATCAAGCTTGAGCTTGATGACAATTATATCCACCATGTAGACACGTGTGACACACCTCATGCTACCTGGGAATGGTTGGACACATTGTTTGGTGCCCAATCAAAATCTTTAAAATATGGATTGTCAATTGAGTTTTTCAAGCTAGATATGAAGGTCAATGTATCCCTTGCAGCTCACCTTAATTATATGGAAATTTTACTAACGCAACTTGCAGAAATTAACTTCAAAATGAAAGAAGACATATGCATTGGATTCTTGCCCAAGAGTCTTTCTCTAGAATTTGGTAATCCCTCCACCACACTAATTAACATGCCAAATCCAAAGCTAGTATATATTAAACATCACTCCTTGAAGAAGAGAAGAAGCTCAAAGATAAAGAGAAAGCACACATTTCAAAAGAAGAATAGGTGCTCTATGGTAACAACAAGTACAAAGGGAAGAAATTCATTATTTGTGACTTTTGTCAAAGAACTGGACATATTGAAAAAAATTCCATACTAGGAAGAGATCACATAAGGCCTACCTTGCAATTGTCAAAGGAGAAGAAGACTATGAAGAAGAAGAAGAAGAAGAAAACAGTCAAGAGTAAAAGGACAAGTCTCATTAGTCCTTTATTTTCCACTAACGACTTTTTTAAGCCTTAAATGTGCTTGCATTAATGCTCCAATAATAAGCCTTGTAATTCTCATGTAACATTTTGTAGTACAGCCTCTACACGCTTAGTCATATCTCTAGCTCTATATGGTTGGTTTTTCCATATCTACACTTAATAAGGTTCTATGTGATAGCCTTTGTATATTTCAGTGCTTTCATGATTGTGATTGAGGAGGGGTATTCAAAAAAATGCAATCATACTCTGATAGCCTCTTTGCATGGAGTAGTAAGGTATGGAACATGCAATAGTCTATAAGAGTTGCCTTGTATCCCATAGGCATAGTGAGGGATAAGTGGTACCATCCTATAACTATAAAAGAGTGTACTTGACAATCATTTGAGTGCAATGCTATTATACTTTGTACTTTTAGTCTATGTCTTTGTCTACTCAAGATTGTGTTTATGAGTCCAAGTTAATTAACATTGGAACCTAATTCACTTGAGTAAGAGTCTTGTCTAGTCTTAGTCATCATGCTTCTTGTCTATGATTTTTGACCGCCATAGCTTACCTTGCTCAAGATCTGTGTTTCTTAACATGGTGTTTGATGGAGATTCTAGTGGTTCAAAGAGTTTGGGTAATAAGCTTAGTATTCCTTCAGTCAGGACACTAGGTATACAGAGAGCACATGGTAATGTAAAGGTTCCATTGAGTGAGCCAATGGTACGCAACTGTAACAGTGTAATATTTCCTGCTAAAAAAATATTACGTACTCGTGAGTCTCATGCAAGGACAATGCCAGCATTGAATATATGGATAGTGCGACCTTTTACTTGACGTATCCTTGGCAAAAACGAGACCAAGGGTTTAAAGAAACTCCTCTTAGGAGGCCAAAAGGATAATTTTGGAAAAATGACAAAAAAATTTATCCCCTCTTTCCTCCAGATGACGGTCGTGCCAGAGGAGAGGGAGGGGAGGCGCAATGACTGAGCATCCTTGTTGGATGCCATGGAGGGGGTGAATGCCATGTGTAAGGCTGTGTGGGGGAGGGAGGTTCCCCTCCCTTCACCTATAAATACCTTGCATGGAGGGAAGTGAGGGAGGAGCTGAGCGTAACGCTACAAGAAGGAGAGTGGGTGGAGATTTGACGCCACCAGTCGAAGGCTAAAGGAGACGTGGAAGAGCCACCCTGCTCTGCCGCACCGTGAAGGGAGGAGCGCCACCGAAGCCGTCAGCTGCTGTTGCCGCCAACACACCACCATTGAAGTCATCCCCTTCTCTCCACGTGGAGTGGCCACGCCCACAAAAGCTTCTCAGAAGCTTCTTGAGAAGCTTCTAAGGGGAGGAGCTAAGCCCCCATTCCTATGGCTTTCTTAAGCCTTCCTCTAGAAGGTTTTTTTTAACCCCTTTTCCCCCGGGATTTAACCCCTTCACAAGCGATCTATACATCCCCCTTCTTCCCTTCTCCAATCCATTAAGTCCATTTAAAACCCCCCTTTTTCCATGGGGTTCCATATAAATCTTTTTAATTAGCCACCTTTTAGCCCTGGGTTTTGAAAAACCCCTTTTCCTATTGACTCTCAAGAGGGTTTTTATAAAACACCCCCCCCCCCCCCCCCCCCCCCCCCCCCCGAGGTTTAAGCACCCCCTTCCCCGTGGAAATCCTCATTTCCGGGTTTCAAACCCCTTTCCCATCAGCCCTACAAAGCGGGTTTTTCAAACCCAGAGTTTAAGCCCCTTAGCATTTCCACAAAGTCATTCTTGACGGTTGTAAGGTCCTAATCGTGAAATCCCTACTTCAAGGAGGAAACCTATAAAACCTTCTAAAGCCGATTCCGAAAGACGGTGCAAGCGGTCACAAAGGGAGTTTCGCATTGAAGGAGACAGGCCAAGATCATAAGTCCGCAACCAAGGCGAGAAGGTTGAAGTCTCTCGATGGCTCCTAAGAAGGCACAAGGCACAACCGTAGGAGGATCATCTCCTAACATCCATGTGGACATTTCACTACAAGTCCAGGTTTTTCTTCCTAAATTTGATTGACATCATAATATTTCAATTGTGCATGGATCATTTATGAAATTAGAATGCACTTTTTCGATTGAAATACTTTGGATAAATTAAAAGGAAGTAGCTTACGATCAAGGAATTGGTCATTGGTATTATTCCAATGGAACGAATGAAAGGACATGAGACGTCTATGCATTCATAGCAATTTGTTATATGCATTACAAGTAACAAATTTAGATCAATTAAAGATCATCTTTATAAAGTCGAAATTATTATTGTACACTTCGATTAGGCATGGAAAGAATAAATCGCATGTCGCATTATTAGGCATCTTTCCTTCAAAATGATTCATTAAAAGAATGTTGCTAATAATCCGTAGGAATTTGCAAGGCATGGAAATGGTTCTAGAGCTGCATGAAGTAGATTAAACTCTAGTAAATTGGTATAAATATCGTTTCAACTGCGTAATTGTTAGAAAAGGCTGCATGGTTCAAACATAAAACCCTAAAGCTTAGTAGCATGAATCTTGATTGCATGTTATAGAAGGATCACTAGGAATTATGCCATAACTTAACTTACGCTTTGATCTTAGTCGAAAAAATTAAGGATTGTAAAACTACTCATACATAGACAATACATCATGTGGTTACAAAAATGGTATCGTAAATATCTTCAAGAATAGACAAGAAAATTGGTTTAAACCTAAACACCTAAAAACCACGAGGGACTCGTTTAGAAAGGGTTAATTCAATGCAACATATCCCGAAGAGCTAACTAGGGTTTAGCACGTTGAGGACATGACCTAATCGCTCTTATTGCCAAAGTTGAAACTCTTAAACCTAAAGACTTACCCACATTCACGGAATGTAGGGGCAATAGGATGTACTTGCGAGAGACGATCTAGGGTTTTTACCCTAAGGTTCTCTCACTAAAAGGTTGAAACTCGATTTGAAATTGGAACCCTAGGTTCGACAATATCGACCTAGTGCAATCAGGAACGGATTGTTATGAAGACACCCTAACCCTGTTTCTTATCTAATCATGATTTCATGATTAGAAGACACCATTCGACGGATAAAATAGTCCCATGGTTTTGATGCGACGCTTGTGCAACAAGTTGCAGAGTCGCATGATCTTGTGATTTGATCACAAGGGAATGGCCAATTCCTCGAAATGAGATTGGCAGATTCTTATGCAACTTTATCTTGCAAGAGGATGAATAATTGTCCTGATATAGTACCTTTCTTGGGTAAAGTGACCAAGATACGGGGATTAGATATTTGCTTGGAAGCAAAGGACCAATCAGTAAATTGGAATAACATATTTATTGCTAATAGAACTTAAGGTATTGGTTAAGTTGGGTTAATAGGGTATGGCCCTAACCCAATGATATAGGGTTAACAACTAAACCCTTGGGGAATCTTGCCAAGTCGCAATTGATCTCGGATCGAGTTCTGGATGCATTCGAAAAGAAGGATTCACATTAGGGCCAAAAACGCTTCAAAAAATGCACTTTTGTTAATCACGGGATTAAGGAAAGGGCCAAAGAGAGTTCGCCACGTGTGCAAGAATATGGTATTCTTGTCTCCTCTTTTTTAGAGATAGTGGAGTCCATTTCGTGATTCTCTCTTCTTTTTTAGCCAAAACCCCTAAAGTCTGACATGTTTTGGAGTCCCAAAGACGTTATTTACTTACAAATCTGACAAAATACATGACACAGATGTGATGAAATTAATAATGAGTTTTTTGAAAGTCGGGAGATCTTTCAATATTGTTTTTGGTGCCCAATACATACTCATTTGGGTTCTTGGCGCTACTTTTTAGTTCATTCACCCCTCTTTGAGCTTCTTTCTCTGCGCTTTCATTCTTTTCATGGCTTCCTCCAGGCACCCTTCTCGTTTAATACACTCTTGCACAGTCTATAGCCAGGGAGTAGATGGAAATTTTGAGCCCAAAACCTTTGCTATAAACAATTGGGTTACCATGCTGCCATCTTGCAAGGGCTCCCATAAGGTGAAAAGAAGAAAACGAGAAGATATAAAACATCACTGGAAGGGGCGTATCATTGCCTTCAAAATTATGCGCGAAGGCTGGTTTGTCAAGGTGCAACATGTTTACATGGCCAAGGATATGCACTTGCCTCCAAACGAACGTGTTCCCCAACAAACACATTGTAAGTTATAAGTTGAATAACGTATATAATTCTTTTCCATTTATGCAAGTTCTAACAAACGGTTCGTCATTGTAGATATCTTTCCGTCAACAAGTATTGAATGGCAACCTGTGGAAAGCCTAAGTGGGACTTTCCATGCCATTCATAAGGTATTGGCAGACATTATTTATGCCGATCAAACTGTGTCTTTTTATAGTGAATGCAAGATTTTTATATATTATGCACAATATGTGGTTCCCTCTAAAGCGGATAGGTATGGGAATATCGAAGATTTGCCATTGCCAAGTCTTTCATCTCTAAATTGGGAGATTCCTAACAAGGTAACAGTGCAGAGTTTTAAATTCAAAATATCTTAGGATATTAAAAAGTCCATGACAGCTGGAAGGATCTCAAGAAGAATACGTTTATCATGGTTTGTACCCCTCCATATCTTCGTGGCTTGCTTCAAAACAGCAAATTTACAAAGAACGAAGGTATCCTGGTTAAGTAGAAACTTTTCGGAAGAGGATTTGGACAACACTATAGGGACGCATTGGAAATCTAGAGAGTGCAATCATAAAGGTGATATCTTGAGGTGCAGTGCATGCCCTCAATCCTTGGCTTTAGCTTACAGTATCCCTCGCCAAAATCTTGCTTTGGGCTTTGATTACAGGTGATACAAACTAAGATTGGGTATTTGGGTTCCCTTGGATTTTGATACAGATAACACACCATATAAACTTGTGGTGCACGTTTTTCCGCATGAAGAAGTAAAGAAGGTGAATGTTACTTCCAATTGGAGTCTGAAAGATGTGAGGGATACCTTGGAATTGCTAGACAATACATCCCCTAGATATAAGTTCAAAGTGAATGGTGTAACAATTGGTAAAAAAGCCGAGCGCTCTTTCTTTTGTACGAGTTGTTTGTCTCCCACAATTGTGAGTTTGGGGCCTTGAGAATGAAAACTTGGTAGGAATTTATCTTAATAGACTGTCCTTAAGATATTTTTTAATGGGAACTTCATAAGCTATCGTGAAGCAAGTCGCCTTTTGAATGTGTATAAATAAAAGGTACATTGCATCCGATTTACAAGTGAAAATTTTCATTACACAATGAGGTACAAAAATTGCATAAAAATGTACAAAGCCAAAATAATAAGGCTCGTGTATAAAATGTACATTACATTCGATTTACAAGTGAAAATTTTCATTACACAATGAGGTACAAAAATTGCATAAAAATGTACAAAGCCAAAATAAAAAGGCTCGTGTATGCTTATGTTTGCTATTTTCATTATTTATCGATTTCTTCAAATATATTTTTTCTCACAGGGCCTTTCTTTGATTGTTGAAAAAATTTGACCTTTACAGGTAGTCTCTTTTCTTGGGGCATAAGAGGGGATGGATCAAATTTAAGAGGAGAGAGCACTAGCATTCCTTTTTTCTTAGACTCTGCAGCAGTGGTCCCATTGCCTTTTCCCTTGCCCTTGTCTTTACCATTGCCATTGTCCTTACCCTTTCCCTTGACCTTTCCCTTGCTTGTGCCCTTGGCCATTGAAGTTTTGGGAGGAAGAGGGGAGTCAGGATCATACGGTGTGATTGCTTTGTCTAGAATCAGCTCGATGCATCTCTCCCTTATCCACCAAACATATGATTCAGGATAGTCTCTACACTGTAAGAATAAATATTATAAGTTAGTGAAAAGACATCATGATAAGGGTTACACAAACATCAAATGAAATAAACTTACATTCACTCCTATTTGTAACAGCTTTGAATCCACTGTTCTGCAAATGTTTGAGATAACTCTCCATCCACAAGAATGCGCATCGCTTTGCAATGGAACTTCTTGTAGAAGAAAAGTATACAGCCTTTGAGGATCAGCAAGATCCTCGTATGTTGTATCCAAAAATGTAGAAACGAGTCTACCAACACTGCAAAAGGAAGCTTTGTAAGTTCAAAATATTATTTATAAAAGAAATCAAAGTAAGTAATTTTCTTCCAACATACATTCGTGCTTGACCGTGAACACCGCTGAGAGAATTCATAAAGATAATTTCCCTTGAAAGACAATTAATGTAGATGAGACTCCAATGCCCTCTGCAAATTCATAAAAGAGGTGAGTAGAAGGGTGAAAGCAAATGAACATAAATTTTCCTCTACAGAAAAAGAAAAATACCTTTCTACATAAGGGAAAAAGATGTGGTAATTTCTCACACTATCGAAGCTACGAAAAAATGGTGAAATATTAGAACCAAATTTTGCAAAAAGTCCCACAGAGAGAAGTGGATCAACAATGTATATGGTTCTTCGGATATCGAGAGTGAGAGAGGAGACCAATGCCCTACAGATAATAACAAAAGCTATTCAATACCAATTTCATCCAAAATATAATTGAACCTATAAGACTTAACTTATGCAACAAAAAACCTTACCTTATGCAACAAAATACTACGGAGTCAGATAGTTGGACATCCCTTTTTTCCAACATGGGCTTGTCCTCCAGAGATATACTAAGATATTCCTCCTCAGGTTCCCCAGCAACATTCACAAGAATCTGCCCATACACTTTGCCCATCCTCTCGCTGTTGACGGGAGCAAGTGATGCGGCTTTCCTCTTGTAAACATCGTCTTCAGTTTCAAACACCTCCTGATTTTCTTCACTCAAGAAAGCCTCTTGCTGGGTGGCACCCCTTGTAGGGTAAAGGTCACTAACATCCTCAACATTTAGCTTTTTCTCTTTCCTGGACAATTTTGGGGGAACGTTAAGGATTTCAAAGGCTTTTTGATCATTGGAAGGCAAGGGCCTCAGGACTTTGTCAAACCTATACCTCACTCTGCTAATGATGCTGAAATCTTTATTCATAAGGGTGATCCTATGAGCATGGGCGGCAGCAATGTAAGCGTCGTTCATGAAATCAATAACAAAATCTTCTGCGGCCTCTTGCAGGGCAAGAATGGCTGAGAGTTGCCACTTCTTATTTAGACCAGAGACAGTTGCCACTTGAGACAATCTATCAGAGATCTCTTTAACCACCCTTATAAAAGCAGCTTTTGGAATGACATGCTGTGTAGCTCTCTGGGCTTTCCTGATCTCACTGAAACATCTCTGCATATAGAAGAACCTGGACTTCCTCTTTCTCTTTTGTGGCTTGGGGTGTTCAGTGGCTTCAGCAGATGTGGGCTCAGGTACCATTGTAGGGAATGAATCTTTCACAGGGTAAGCCTCATCCTTTGCTTCCTCAACTTCAGGTGAAGAAACATTTATAGAAGATGTAAGGACAACACCTGGTGTAGGGGGGATTTCTGTTGTAAAATGCTCTAGAGCCTGTGATGGACCAGCTTCTTCTACCCCCTTAGATTCATCAAATTTTAACTTTCTTCTACCCCCACTGTCCTTCCCATCTAGATACACTCTTCTTGCAGTTTGCTTTGTCCTTGCCATCCAGAAAAGAAAAAATAACAACCAGAAGGACAATAACTGAAAGACAAATTGGCGAGGAAAGTGACGAAATGAGCAATTCCGATACGGCGCGATATGAACAAAGCGAGCAGAATGGAACAGCGCCTTTGCTCCGTATTGGAGATCAGATGCTGATACGGCGCGATATGGAGGAAACCAACACTGCGTAAGGAAGCCCTCGCTCCGTATTGGCACGATATGGAGCAAACTGGTGATACGGCGCGATATGGAGGAAACGAGCACACTGTTTGGACGCCCTCGCTCTGTATTGGAGATCAGATGCCGATACGACACGATACGGAGGAAACGAGCACACCGTTTGGACGCCCTCACTCCGTATTGGTGATCAGATGCCGATACGGCGCGATACGGAGGAAACGAGCACACCGTTTGGACGCCCTCGCTCCGTATCGGCACACCTCTTTTTGCTAGCGAAAAAAGGACTTGTATCGCACCGTATCGGCAAGCAAGGCGGAAAGAGCTCGAGAAATGAAAAGTGTACACGTCGGAAAAATGACCACTTATATACCCAGGTAAATCATGACACGTGTCAGACATGTGTCCGATACTGATTGTGCCACGTATCTGCATTTATGGTCCGTATGCTACATGTCAAGTAATGACCGGTCCACTTGTTCGCCACATGGTTATCGGCCACGTGTTGCTGACTGGCCAAAGACCAAGCCACTTTTACCCAGGTTAACAAGCCAACTCCTAAGAGTTGTTGCACTAAACAAGTGATTATTTCACTAATTGTTTTAATTTGACTCAACTTAGCCTTCCCTAAAATCTACAACGTTGTTTGTAGTAGTCCAACTGCAAAGATTCTAGACTTCAATAAATTATACTGGGCACTAAATTGCTAAACCTAAGATAACTATGGCTTCTCCTCATCTCTCAGAGGCAGCTCCTCATAATGTTCTCCTGCCATGCTAGTGGCGGTTTATCCAGGAAATGTTTTTAATGTTTGACTTTGGAAAGGTTGTTTCAGGGATATAGATCTCTTGGATCTATTTGTATATCTCCATTTAAAATTCCTTTTTATGTTTCTCTCCACCTGATTAAAATTAATTCTTTTTATTTGTTTAATTTTAAACAAACATTCAAATCAAATTTCTGACATACCATAAACCCCTAAATTTTAATCTCCCTTGGTAGACATTTCCCACTCCGTATATTAATTTCGTCGTTGCTTATTAGTTTTTAAATACTTAATTCATTTTGCAAATATAACGTCCTTTCCTTCTTTTCAATTATTAAACATCAACTAGAATAAAACAAGTTCTTTCATACTCTTATGGTTCACATTCATAATTTATTTTAAATTCCCATAGCACCCTTTAATTTATCAATGAGTCCTAGTAGCCCTCCACTCCATATATTTAAGAAGTTGATTTTAAAATGAATAACATGTAAAAATTTAACATAGATGCTGAGGCTTTTTCTCATGCCATCCAATCATTAAATTGTTTGATTTTATTTTGGTTTTAATTTAAACTAAATTTTATAACTGCAACCTAACATTATAAATCATTATAAAGTGTTGTCAAACTTTTTATTTGTAATTTCCCATGTTTCCTAAATGTTCACACCGTGTATAATTTCTCCTTTCAAAACCAAAACACCATATCTTTATACGAGCGTTTCTTAAGTAAAATATTATTAAATCATTATTTCTTTTCTTTAACCCTTACAACAAAAATGCACTAACAAATCAAAGATTTTGTTTTTAATACTTCACTAAGAATCCATAGTTTATATCAATAAATAACACATTTTACATAAAGGAAAACTATGCCTTTTCCTTAAATATAACTCTTTCCTAATTGTTTAAATATAACAAGCCATCTTTAAAAATCTTGATAGAAATTCAGTAAATTCCCTGACTCATAAGCTTTATAGAAAAAATATCAAAACTTATAAAATTTCAATCAGTAATTTTATAAAATTTTATTTATGATAATTTTAAGTCATTTTTTAGTGTTTTCGACTGTTTTTTGATTTTTAATAAATAAAAACCAGTTCAGATAAATACAAACAACCATGTAGCATAAGAAACCAGGTTAAAAGACATATTTTAAAAATATTAAACTAAAGAAATTTTCATGCCATATCGTTTATTTTAGATAAACCAATTAGACACTTACTTGTAAAACCCGCAGGTCGTCGTCACGTCCTTGGAGACCGTGTCCTCTTTCTGTCTAGCCACTATCCAGCCATTGTGCATCGCAAACTCAACATTTCTCGTCTCTTGAGAGATCTTATCACTTCAGATTAGATAAGTATATGGAAACTCCGAATTCTCATAGGGAGATATGGCGTCGTGCGATGAAGGCATTGATGGAACAATTCATTCTTTCCTCTTCTTCTTGCTTGTGATCTTGTTTTAGAGATGCTTTTATCTCTATCTCTCTCTCTCATTCATATTCCATCCATCCATTGCTCTATTAATTAATAGACGTCACTCAGTACTCCGATCGAGTGCATGCAGGAGTTATTTGATTGATGAGGAGAAGGAAATTACGGAGGAGGCCAAGGAGAACAGAGTTCATTCGGTTGCTGCAAAGGCTAATACTGCCGAGGCCCCCAATGGCTGCCATTGCGCTTCAAGTCAGCCCTCCTCCTAGTTGAGGTGGTGTGGGAGCATGTATCTGCTGGCCTCATGCATTATACCACCACCACCCACAACGTTGAGATCTGGAATATCTCTGCCACCACCTGATCACGGAGACATCTCTCCCTTCACCCTGGCACCGATCACCAGCACGCGGCTGCTATTTCCAAGATATTCAAATGCATAATTCTGAGAAGCATTTATCATTCGCACCACAACAACACCATTCTCATATCCATAGCGGAGTTGACTTATCCATTCAAAATCAGTCTCATCTGAAATATTAGCATCCCCCAGACTTTTCACAACATCACGTGCATGCACATCAATGACAATCAATGCTCCAATGGTCTTCCTTTCAAGGCTTGTAAGCTTTCCACGAACCTGTAGGACCCTCTGGAGCGCCTCCTAAATTCAAATGAAGAGCACCCATGAGAGTACGATAGCAGCGGTCAGTCAATGGAGTGATCACCAAGCGGCTGCTGCCGATTCTACTGATTGCTGACTGTGAATGCCAGCGAGACCGCCACCAGTGCTGGTCACGCTGTGAGGACGGCAGTGCAGCGTATGCCTACGTGGAGGCCTGCCATAAGACGTGGACTGCTTGCCAGGTTTTGTCCCCATCAGCCATTGCCTAGAAATGATAGTTGCATCGTCTTCAGAAGATGCAGCACACGAGCATCCTCCAATTTGTCTTTCATATTGTGAAATTTCTGAAACTTTTCCTCCACCTTGCCATTGTCCAGAACTGCCGCCCTGCCTCTCACGCTCTCTCATCCGCTCATGCTCACGCTCACGCTCACGCTCTCATTCCCAAGAGTGCTCTCGTTCACGCCCACGTTCTCTTGATCGATCTCGTTCATGTCGATCATCGTCCCTTCTTTCCAAAATTTTTTATGCAAAGCAAGTCTGTCGTCCCTACGATTCTCGCCTCTCACGCTCTCTCCTTCCTCCTTCCCTTCATAACCGTTTTTTTTTCCCTCCTCCCACTACAATTTTTTTTTAAAAAAAACAATGATGCTCCCCTAATAATTTCTTCATCAACTCAATCCTTCACTTTTCTTTCTAACAATCTCTCCCTATCCGTCCTCATCACTCCTAATTCCCTTTCTCTACCTTTCGAGCTTGCAAGTAAGTATCTCATTTTCCTTTTCAGCCTCTCTCGATCTATTTCTAACAAGTTGCATTGTGCTTTGAGCTCCTCAATTTGATCTAGCTTGCTCTTCGTTGACTGCGGGCCAGCAGAGACAGGTCGGCATTTGGTTGTGCTTGTCGGAACCTTCTTCAGGTTCTTGTCCAAAGCATCTAAAAGCATCCTCAGTTTGCCATAATCCTTTACTCAATCAGCTCCAAGAGATGACTTCATGTTAGCAACGATTTCGTGCTGCTTTTGCAAAGTATCCTCCAACTTCTCTATTTTCTCCTGTGCTGATCTGACTGTTTTTTTTTAATCATCTCTTATCCCTGAACATTTTTCTGTCTCAGAAGTTACATCTTTCCTGACCTCTCTAGCTACAATGTCAGCTTCCTTCCGTCTTGTAAGACCACCTATTCTATCTGATCCTTTTTCAGTTCTATGAGTTGAAAACTTCCTTCTTCTTCATGTTCTTTTCGGATAATCTCTACATTGTCATGGCCAAATCCTCCTTTCCTCTTTGGAAAACTCCCTTCAAAGACTCTTGGATGGCTCTATAGTGCCTACTTTTTGGGAATTTCCTTTCTTACTCCCTTATTGGCTTATTTTCTTGAGTGACTTCTCAATATTGGGCTTTTGTTCCACCCTTGGTCATTTGTCCTTCATTTATCCCATTTTTTTACTACTAGTGCTACTTGGAATGGCTTTGACAATCCCAAGGCTATAGTAATGAGCTTATGAGAGCACTACCATAGGTGATCACATAACTTGGCCTTAGTAGTGATAAGCTTTTCATAAGGATTTTTGAGAAGATCCATATGTGCCTTGGCAACTGATGAAAACCCTCAATGCAAGAGATATTCTGCTACACTAATGATAGGGATACAAACCAAAAGTCCCCTGATACTCTTGGCCTTGACAATTTGACTGTCTCATTGAAAAAATCTTATGTTGATTGCGAAAAAATTCCAGCTTTCCAATTACCTGATATTCAACACCTCCCCAAAGAAATCTCTATAATAATCATCAATGATCTAATGATCACCCCTTGATCATCACTACAATATTACTATCAAATTTTTATCTAAAACTCCACCTTCCTCTCGTACCAGAACTTCCTTGTACCACATCTCCTAGCTAGATTGCAAGGACACGGCCTCCAAAGACAGCAACAACGAACACCGCATCTGCATTGAATTCATGTAAAAATTTAGTAATAAGGTGTCAATTGTATACAGTTTTGCCAAAAAATTGTTGCAATAAATGGCATGTTTTTAGGTGTTGTCAGTTGCCCAACGGCTACTGCCACGTGTATGAGACTAACGGATACTGCCAGGTGGCATAATCCGCACCTACATAAGGGTGTGTTTCTTATCTGTACGGATTTTTTTGGTTTCCGACCTCTGTTTGTATTGCTGATACGGCGCGAGAGCGACTGTTGGTTTTCTTCGCTTTCCTCTCTTCGCTTCGTTTTGGAGGTTCTGTAGATCTAGTCTTCTTTCAGCGTTCCCCAAGCTCGTGTGACCACCTTTGTTGTGGCTCTAGCGATTCTTACTGGAACCACCGATACGGCGCAAGGGGGCCTTTCCGTCTGAATCGTTTCTCTCTTATCGCGCCGTATCGTCAGAAGTTGGAAACATGTCTGAACCCATAGAATCCAAGGTTTCTTCATGAACTGGTAAAAGAAGAAGGCTTTCAAAAGGCTCAAGTGCATCAACATCTGATCAGCCTGTGCATTCTTTTTCCTCTCCATCCTCTGCCACCAGTGTGAGAAAGCCAAGTACATCTCCAAGGAAGCGAACGTCAGTAGTGAGAGGTCAAGGAGTATCAGAGCTCATTGATATCACTCCATCAGAGAGGCTACTTGATTTTATGCTTCAGAATGGAATGGATCTCTCATTCTATGGAGTTGTGAAAAATATTTTTAATCCTGATTGGGAACTTGACAAAGTTCTGAAATCTTGTGAAAAATATATTATGGAGGACTTTTTGGAGTTTGAAACTCTTGCAGGTCCTTCTGTTGAAGTTGGCACAATTGAATATGTCCATGTTCCCATTGGGTCAACACGAAATGAAAAGGCAGTATTTACTAGAAAGTGCAGGGCCCACTCTCTGGAGAGGTTTCATTCAACAGACATATTTTGATGCACTCATTCCAAAAACTGCAAGATGATGAGAAAATCTGCTGCTTTTATTATTTTCAGCCTTGTCAAATACCCTGTGAAAGCTGAGGAGCAACAGTTGGAAGGAGCAAAGACTGCCAGCTTTTGCATGTTGGATGATCTGGCAGATGAAAGGGAAACAGAGGAGGTTGTAGATACAGATTTTGAGGCTTCCATTGCTGAGAATTTGGATGTTGCTCACTTCAAAGCTGAGACTATCATTGAGGAGAGCCAAGGAGATACAAACCCTCAACCTGATGAGAGTTCTCACCATATTGTTCCTTCCCTGCCATGTATACCTTTCAAGGACAAGGAGTACATTTTACTATCAGATATTCAAACACTTTTTAATCTCAGGGAAGATTATTGTCTTGCAATTATTGCAAAGGCTTCTGATGTTGCAAATGGGATAATTGACACAGAAAATGAATCAAAGGAAGAGATTTTGAAACTTGATAAAGAAACTCTAAATGATAAGTTTATTGATGCTGGTGAGGCATTCTCTCTTTGTTTTGAAAAGGCCAAAGAAGCTGAGAAAGAGTTGAGTATTACTGATGAGGACTTTGATCGCATTCAAAGCGAGCTCGACATTTCCAATTTTGGAAGAGAGGAGTCTGAATATGTTAAAGAATTGACTAACACCAATGACACATCATCATCAATTAATTTATGGAATCCGTTTAAATTGGAGTACGATGAAAATCAAGTGGTAAGATAATTTTGAATTTGCTTTTACACATTGGTAGGTTTACATTTCATGCTCATTCAGTATGGGTTTTATTTGCAGTTGGAGATTGCTGATATAGATAACTTCTTGGGGCGTGGCAAAGGATCGAGAGCTGCTAGTAACACCACCAAAGACATTGCACTCGGCCACTACTTGGCTAGGATTGACCTTGAATCCTTTTTTGTACTTCATAGTAGTTTCTCAGAGGACGTAGCATGGCCGATACTTTGTATTAAAGCTCTTACAAGGCTTCTAGGTTTCTCAGGATTACAATATAATGCCCACAAAATAATGTTTTTGGAAAAGACTGCAGCAATTAGGATTTTTGGCTACTGTCCAGGTTACTCTGCTTCTAGAGCAGGATACTTTTTGGCGTTTTCATCCTACGCCTTAGCTGCAAACAGAACTGATGTAAAATCTATAGCTGGCTACAAGAGAAAAAAATTTCTACGTTATAGAGGAAAGATTCCTAAGGAGGAAGAGAATGTGAGAGTTTTGGAAAACTAGCTTTGTATATATTCTTTCTTATATATAAAAGTGCGATTGCTCATGTGTCATTGCCGTCTTTTATTTGCATTCTTTGAAGTTGTCGTCGAAAAAACCAGTTGAATAGCTCCTCCAAAGCATTGCTTTTTGTAACTCCTCCCCCATGCCTTGTGCTTTGAGAATAACTTGTGCGTGCTTGATAGTGGGATTTTTCCATGCCTTGATTGCTATAAGTTGC
The DNA here is from genome assembly GCF_053477565.2 of Lygodium microphyllum. NCBI lineage: Eukaryota > Viridiplantae > Streptophyta > Polypodiopsida > Schizaeales > Lygodiaceae > Lygodium > Lygodium microphyllum. The sequence continues at coordinate 81,243,937 of NC_141137.1, read as the reverse complement.
TAAGGGGCCATGCTCCTCCACAAAGAAAGGTCCATGAATATGAAGAATATGCTGCAATACAAAGCAACACAAATTTTATACCAATTGAAAAACCTATCAAAATAAGCCGATATTAAATAATTATTACTTTACCAGATAAAAAGTGATATCTTTTTCTCCCCATGCCTCTTTTATCGCCTGAACAAGCTTTGTGATTGATCTTTTGAACTCTTCCGCATATGTATATGTTGTCTTATGTTGCCTGAGGAGTTTCAGAAAAACATCAAGGTGTATCCAGACCTCCATTCTAAGAAACGCAAGCCTCGGCGTGCTTGCAACATTTGTTGTGATCTCACATAGCTCTCTCCAACACTCCCAAGCCGCATTCACCTGCTTTCCTGAATGGTTTCCTAAGAATCGTCTAGCTTTTGAGCCTCCCATAGAGACATCGGCCAAGATATCTCTTGTTTTTCCTGAAAGTATTGGATCCTTTCTCAAGTGAACTTGGCCCCCATGAAATCCCATTTTCGATAGCAATGCCTCGCATTTATCAATACACTCATCTGATAAAGATAATGGCTTAATGGAATATGCGTAGTCAAGATGCAACCTGAGAAGCTTATCGATTATTCTAATCTCTGCATGCAAAGTACAAATATGAACATTCTTAAGAGAGATGGAAAGAATGGGATCCCAGATGTCTTCTATGTTTTTAAATTTACTCAAATCTATAGAGTCTCTATTTGGGGCTCTTCTTACTGGTCGCAAACTACTCCAATCTTTGGATCCAATACTTTCCATGCAATAAATGCAAGGATATTTTGCATTTGCACCATTACATATTCCAAGCATACATTTGATAGTTTTCAAATCAGCACTCATATGCCATTCCACATTAAATTTACCAACCCCATCAACTACCAACATTTCGCCTTCACTTTGAGACTTAATGATATTTGGAATACCTGTATGGTTGAACAACCATTTCAACGTTTGATGATTTTCAATTGGTACCTGGGCTGCACCAATCCACCAAATCTCCATCTCGGATTGGATCTTATGCAATGGAGCTTTGCCCTCGCCATTGCCATGGTCCAATGCCATGTTCATGAGGCAAATGCTAATTCTTTCCATCTTCTGTCCCTTTTGAATCTGTGCTTCATCCAACTTCAAGGCAAACTTTAGAACACCATAACTTTCTTCTACTGTGATTTTATACATGTGAACCATTGCAATTTGCACCTTTTTTAGATCAACCCATATATTGTTAAACTCATTGTAATAAAAAATTGCCTGTTTTTTTTGTTTTTCATAGGACATAGACCTTTCGATGTGAAAGTAATCTCCAAAAACATGTGGAATCTTGCGATTCATGGAAATTCTTGCAGTGGAAACTGCAAGGGCTTGGGGCAATCCAAATATAGTTACCCTATTGCGTTTAAGATTTTTAAACCATAATCCAGAGATAGCACGGTAACCTTTTCGACTTATACCCACAGTATCGCATGTCTCTACGATTTCATTTGCTTTCACTGTGCCTTTTAAATCCTTCACTAACTCTCTTAGAGTTGGACCTCTCAAATCCACATTTTCTGGTGACTTAAGAATCCTCAAAATGTCTTTCTTATTCATGGTTTCCTTAAAAAGTTTGATTCTTTCCTCATTCTCTCGGATATTTATGCCTAATATGTTAGAGACATATTTCTTTGTAAGATTTAGTCTCCTTTTCTTTGCTCTCTCACACAAGCTGGTTATATTTTTTAATGGTCTCTTCCTCTCTCTAAATCCTACTGGAGTTTCTCTCAAGCGTATTAGCTTATTCTGCAATGAATTGTTAATATTTTTCAAAATATCAATCTGACTTGTCAACTCTAAAATTTTTGTTTGTGTAGTTTCTAGTGCTTTTTTCATTTCGTGCACTTGAGCTATATATGTGTAAGATGTAGAATATAACCTCATACAGTAGCCAAGCATTCCATTGTAACCTTCTCCAGCATATCTTATATAGTCATGGACATTCAAAAAAGGAGGTGGTTTACCTGTAGAAGGATCCCTGCGATAGATATTTCCATCCACCCACAAATCTATATGCTTTATTCCTTGTGTTCGCAACCTGTTGGCTTCAATCTCATCTATCAATACTCGATGATGTATACTTCTCCAAGATGTGTAAGTCGGATCTAGCTGAATAGATAGCTTGTATTTACGTGTGCTTGCGCCTGTGTTATTTGAAGTAGTATTGCTAGATATTCTAGCAAATGAACCGAGCAAGAATCTCACAGTGATAGAAAGCAAGTGCAGCAAAAGGAATGGTAAAAGAGAATAGTGTATAGAAAGAAAACGCGGGAGCAAACAAATGCGAAGTTCATACGAAAATCTCGAAAATACAAAATCTCTCGAGTTCCAAGACAATAAACGGCCGAAAAGGTGACCCCTGACCTGGATTAAAAGATGAGGGCAATTAATGGCCGACCTCTTCAATGAACCAAATATTCTCTCATTAATCACATCTGGACAACCAAATTTAGAGGTTTTATTCTTCCTAAACCTCAACTAATTAGCAACTTAATCACTTTCTTACAAGTGCCATTTTTGAAGCGTTTTTGGCCCTAATGCTCCTTAGTAGTTGGCCAAATAACGACCACTAGAAATGATTCTGCTTGTAATAGTTGTATAAAGCACTCTTTGCTTTGTTTGCTCAAGGAATTAAAGGATGAAAAGATATCTAAATGCTTCAAGTTGAAGGCTTGAAGGGAGAGGCAGCCTCAGTTACCCCCGATTTTTTGCTTGACCCTAACCAAGGGGGTTGTTAACAGCGCCAGGAAGGTGGACCGAACTTGCCGCAAGAGGTCTCTCCGTTGAGTGCTACTTGGAGCAGGAGGACGCTTGGGTGCCAGATGGGGCTCTAGCCATAAATCCCTCGCCTTCCAAGCCCTACACAAGAGGCCAATGTGACTCAGGATTGGATCTCGAGGCCCGCATACTAGTCTACGGGCGGAATCTTGGATTAGTAATCCATGTGGATTGCTAGATAGCCTTTGGGCAGATTATGGATAAGCCTACGGGCTTTATAAATGTATTTCAAAGATAAATATAATAAGTTGTGAAAAGAAACTTGTTTGACATTGCTTTTCTATGTCAAGTGCTATGATTACGTGAAGGAAGCAGTGCCTAACGGGCTAATTAAGGAAGATGATTGATGCATGTCCAACTAAATGTGGTAGGTAATTAAATAACTAAAATAACTTGAGGAAAGTGCGGTGGATGTGGCCATGGGTCCGTCCTACGAATGGGTGGTCCTGATTGGCCGAGAACTTTTCTCAATCTTGATGGACAGCAAGAAGATCGTTCAAAGGACACGAACAACAAGGGCGCTGACCTAGAGTCTAAGTTATAATAATCCCGATTCACGTTGTTTTAGGGGAATGAAATGGGTTTATGCCTTATGGCAGAGAGGTTGAGCTTTGCATCCCTCTCGTTTCCCATTCTCCTTGAACCAAGTGCAGCGTGAATCCTCTTCGGACCTGGCATTTCTGCGTAAAGTAGTTCGCTCGGGTTCGATGCTAGTTGCCGTTTAGGAAATGACCAATAGGAAAAACCTTGATTCAGGTCCGACCTAAGTGGGAACGGCCAGAATCATGGCAGACACGGAAAATCCTAGATCGCAAACCCCGTAACATTCCATGGGAGTGTCAGGCGGAGCTTTCTAGACATCCTTTCTGATGGACTACTAAGACGTGTCTTGAAGACAACAGGTGGACACATTACAGTTGGTATCAGAGCGAACCAACAATGGATTTGTTTTTAAGGAATCTTAATAAGAAGAAGTAAAGCAAATGTTACTATTCCAAATATTTCCTTACTTTTGTTGTCTTGCAAAATTACGAAGCATGGAACAAGTTCTTAGTGTTCCGAGTCATGTTTATGACTGCGATGCATTCCCCGGATTATCAACAAAGGGTTGAGATGATGAACATCTTAGATCGTATCTATAACCCATCACCTTTGTATGTGGAACGAAGATGGACGGGTGCCTCAGGAATCTACTATATAGCTGCCAACTGGTTTGCATACCTTCAAACCAACCTAAAGAGGATCAAGTGGTTGGAAGACTTGAAGATCGTGAAGCTATTCATTTTTATGGAGGCTCACATAAACTCAACTTTACATATTCGAGGTCGGAGGGTTGAGCTGAACTCATATGTATATGAGAAAGTGACCTGTGTAATCCCTGCCGACAGGATCAAAGTGTTGGGGTGCTATGAGAAGAATGGGTTCCAAAGAAAAGGGTACCTTGATCTTCCGATGATTTACCGATTCCTAAAGATCCATGACCCGAAACCATACTATTATCCAGTTCCTATAGATAAATGTAATACAACATTATTCTCCCCAAACTAAATGTAAACAGTTGCCCTATCATTCTAAGAAATGTTGTATTTTGAAAGGGCTATGCCCATATAAATGCAATAAGACTTCTTTTTATCAATGTATGTTTTGTTCATGAGAATTGATAAGAAGTTAAGTGGTTAGATTGCTTGGTTGATACCTAAAATGGAGATGAAATATAAATCATAATGATCAACGAGTAATAATATTAAGAAACCTTTATCCAGGCGGCACAACCCCAGGTGCAGATTCCCAGTTCACCTCCTACATCAAGTACTGCTGTAATCCAAGAGAAGAAGTTTCTTCTCAAGCAGATTAAGCCACCTGAATTTGACGGGAAAGGCAGAACTATCCAAGCAGATGCTGAAATTTGGATTGAATCCATGGAGGATTACTTTGAAGCAGCCGGTACTGCACCAGCCAACCAGGCTATGCTCGCCAAGCTAAAGCTCACTGGTGAAGCTAGGCTTTGGTGGAAACAATGGTGCAAAGATCAAGGGATAGCGGAAGGATCTGTTACCTAGGAGAAGCTGAAGAAAGCCGTGCAGGGAAGATACTTACCACCTGTGTATCGCACACAAAAAATGAATGAGTTCTACGAGCTAAAACAGATGGGCCTCACTCTTGACGCATACTACTCTAAATTCGTCTCACTTCTTAAGTATGCACCACAGATGGACATGACACAGTAGGTGTCAAAATTTTGTGCTAGTTTAAACCCACCAGTGAATACCCATCTCGAATCTATGCGGCCATCAGATCTTCAAGACGCACTCATTCGAGCTGTGCCTATAATTCAGGAGGTGCAAGCTAGACCAAGAGGTACCAAAACTTGGTCTTTTAATGACCCAAACAGAGGAGCATATAGACCTCAAATGAAGAGAGTTCAAGGTTAGAATCGGGGACAAAGAAAGAAAGCAAGGACTAATAATGCCAACAGCTTTGTCCCTACCCAAAGCAATGGCCGGAACTTCCGTTGTTTCCACTGCAACGAGCCAGGACATTTCAAGAGACAATGTCCCAAGCTTGGAGGAGGACATTGCCAAGCACCTTTCCAAGGAACTGGCCGTGGCCAAGGAGCCGCTACCCGAGACAGAGAAAGAACCACCTGTGTTTCCAACAGGGAAATGTGCGAAGAAGAAGAAGATTCGACCATGGAAGCAGAGTTTGAAAGGGCGACAGTCCATGCTGCTCTTCACAAGAAAGGGCCGAATCGCCAATTCTCGGTGATTTAGACACCGTCGGACTATCAAGGTAAAGGTTTCAAGACCTTGATTGATTGTGGCAGTACACATTCCTTTATCTCACCAGCTTGTGCAAAAAGATTAGGAATAGCCACAGTAGAAGCACCTATCTTGCTTGTGGAATTGGCAAATGGTCGTGAGGTTACTTGTACCATGAAAACTGCTAAGGTGGAATTCTTTCTGGGAGGAAAGACGACTTCGGTCAAATTCAAAGTCATGAGCCTAGGTATCCATGAGTGTCTATGCAGAATGGATTGGCTTAAACCTAATGATGCCCACATTCATTGTGGAAAGGGCCAAATTTCTTTTCGGAACTCTAAAGGGGATTTAGTCACAACTCAAGGTGAGGCTAGAGTGCCAAAAATTCAATTGGCCAAGGCATCTTGGATTATAAAGGGAGATAGAAAAGGACTACATGTCTACTTGATTAAGCTCAACAAGTTAGATCAGAAGCAGGAGTCTAGTGAAGGACCTTCATGGCTAAAGGAATACGCGGACGTATTTCCTGAAGAGTTAACAAAACTCCCGCCTCAAAGAGAAGTGGATCATGAGATCAAGCTAGTGCCAAGAGCTGTGCCAATTGCAAAAAGACCCTATAGAATGTCCATACCGGAAACAATTGAGCTAAAGGAACAACTCAACCAATTGCTAGATCAGGGCTACATCCGTCCTAGTAGTTCACCATGGGGAGCTCCAGTACTGTTCTAGAAAAAGAAAGATGGAACGCTTCGACTGTGTATTGATTATAGAGGGCAATCAATCAACTATCAAGAACAAGTACACTATTCCTAGAATAGATGAGCTTCTCGATTGTCTTCAGCGTGCAAAGATCTTCTCCAAGATTGATCTCAGGGCTGATTACTATCAAATAAGGATCAAGGAAGAAGATATCCCAAAGATGACCTTCAACACAAGATATGGACACTTTGAGTTTCTAGTTATGTCATTCGGGCTTATGAATGCGCCTGCCACCTTCAACAGGTTAATGCAGGATATCTTTAGGCTATATCTTGATAACTTCATACTCGTCTTCTTCGACGACACTTTAGTCTATTCTAAACAGGAAGAAGATCATGAATCCCAACTTCGGATTGTCCTTGAGACAATGAGGGCACACAAGCTGTATGCTAAGATGAAGAAATGTGCATTCTTCAAGCGTTAGATTGAATATCTGGGATTCATCGTATCAGCGGAAGGAATCTCAGTGGATCCAGCCAAGGTCAGAAATGTGCTAGAATGGCCAATACCCATAACTGTCAAAGAAAAAAGAAGTTTTCTTGGATTGGCAGGATGGTATAGGGTCTTCATAAAAAACTATGCTTTGATTGCAGCACCTCTGACGGACTTACTGAAGAAGCAAACATCAATTGCATGGTCAACTGCCGAACAATCTAGCTTTGATAGATTGAAGCAAAGTTTGGTGTCAGCATCTATCCTAAAATTTCCAAACCTTAGTAAAGAGTTCGAGGTAATAACTGATGCCAATACACTTGCTTTAGGATGTGTGCTCATGCAGGAAGGTCATCCTATAGCATACTCCTCAAGGAAACTGAAGAGCCATGAGAAGAATTATGCTACCCATGATCTAGAATTGTTAGCTATCATCCATGCCCTAAAGCTTTGGAGACACTACCTGTTGGGTAATAAGTTTACTCTAGTGACTGATCACAAAAGTCTCAAGTGGATCTTTACCCAGAACAAGCTCAACATGAGGCAACGTCGGTGGATTGAAGTGCTGGAGGAGTATGACTTTGAAATCAAGTACCGACCGGGAAAGGAGAATGTAGTTGCTAATACACTTAGTCGCAAGGCATTCCTTAACTCATTAATCTTGTAAAATCCATCAACAGCTAGATCTCTAGCTACAAAGGTATCTATGCCAAATAATCCAATAATTGAGCTAGCTAAAGAGGAAGCATGCCATGATCCATCCTACCAGAAGATGCTAAGGGAGATCTCTATCAAGGACCAGGACCAAAAGCTACAGGCTAAGTATCATGAATTCTCTATCAATAGTGGACTTGTCTACTATAGAACGAGGTTATGTATACCGGCAAGCCAGTCACTTAAGCAGAAGATATTGTGGGAAGCTCATGATTCCCCTTTCTCAGGACATCCTGGCTATGCCAAGACTCTCAATGCAGTTAGGAAGAGCTACTATTGGGAGAGGCTTAAAGGTGATGTTCTCAAATATGTCACTGAGTGTTTGTCTTGTCAACGTATCAAAGCCGAACATATCAAAATGCCAGGGAAGTTGCAACCACTCGACATTCCCCAAATAAAATGGGAATTCATCAGTATGAACTTTGTTGTTGGCCTACCCCAAGTTCAGGGAGGATACAACTCCATCATGGTTGTGGTTGACATGTTGACTAAGGTTGCACACCTTATTCTAGTAAAGACAAACTATAAAGCCTCAGACATTGCAAGGTTGTTTATCAAGGAGATATTCAAGCTACATGGGTTACCCAAAAGAATCATTAGTGATCGTGATTCTCTCTTCGCATCACACTTCTGGAGAGCTATCTTTGAAGCAATTGGGACTCAACTCTGTTTTAGCACAACTTACCATCCCCAAACCAATGGCCAAACAGAGCAAGTCAATCAAGTCATTGAGGATATGCTAAGGGCACACTACTGTCGTGAGCTAAAAGGTGGATTCAGTACTTGCCTTTGGTTGAATTTGCCTACAATGCTTCTTACCAACAAAGCATTCAAATGACCCCTTTTCAAGCATTGTATGGTCATGACTGTCGAAGTCCCCTAAACTTCTCAGATCCAACCTTGAGGGTTGAAGCTTCAAGGCAGATGTTGGAGGAGATGGATGACCAAGTAAAGTCAATAAGACATGACATCCAAGCTACAAAGGATAGTAGATAGAAGGCATACATGGATTTGAAGCATCAAGATAGAATCTTCGAGGAAGGAGACATGGTTTTCATTCGTGCATGCCCAAAGAAGAGTTCTCTATCCTTAGGATATTGCAAAAAGCTAAGTCCAAGGTATTGTGGACCATACAAGATCCTTAACTGCCTAGGACCTAATGCTTATAGACTGCAACTCCCCGAGAACCTAAAGGTTCATAATGTATTCCATATCAGCCTATTGAAGAAGTATGTACCTAATCCTAGCCATGTACTTGATGACCAACAAGTTGTAATGCCTAGTCTAGGAGTCCTTGAACTAAGGCCTGACAGGATCTTAGATGTTAGGGAGAGACAACTGAGATCCAAAACCTTGAGAGAATGCCTCTTCCAGTGGAAAGATTATCTTGAGGAGGATGCCACTTGGATAGATGAAAGCACTCTCAACCATCAATATCCCCAGTTTATCTCGAGATGAGGACATCTCGATTCCTCCAAGGGGGAGAGAATGTAATATTTCCTGCTAAAAAAATATTACGTACTCGTGAGTCTCACGCAAGGATAATGCCAGCATTGAATATACGGATAGTGCGACCTTTTACTTGACGTATCCTTGGCAAAAACGAGACCACGGGTTTAAAGAAACCCTCATTCTTCATAAGAACCTCCTCTTAGAAGGCCAAAAGGATAATTTTGGAAAAATGAAAAAAAAATTTATCCCCTCTTTCCTCCAGCCGACGGTCATGCTGGAGGAGAGGGAGGGGAGGCGCGATGACTAAGCATCCTTGCTGGATGCCATGGAGCGGGTGAATGCAATGCGTAAGGCCGCGTGGGGGAGGGAGGTTCCCCTCCCTTCACCTATAAATACCTTGCATGGAGGGAAGTGAGGGGGGAGTTGAGTGTAACACTGCGAGAAGGAGATTGGGTGGAGATGTGACGCCACCAGTCGAAGGCTAAAGGAGACATGGAGGAGCCACGCTGCTCCGCCGGCAGCATGAGGGAGGAGCGCCGCCGAAGCCGTCAGCTGCCATTGCCGCCAACACGCCGCCATTGAAGTCATCCCCTTCTCTCCACGTGGAATGGCCATGCCCACAAAAGCTTCCTGAGAAGCTTCTAAGGGGAGGAGCTAAGCCCCCCTTCCTGTGGCTTTCTTAAGCCTTCCTCTAGAAGGTTTTTTAACCCCTTTTCCCCCGTGATTTAACCCCTTCACAAGCAATCTATACATCCCTCTTCTTCCCTTTTCCAATCCATTAAGTCCATTTAAAACCCCCCTTTTCTGTGGGGTTCCATATAATCTTTTTTATTAGCCACCTTTTAGCCTCGGGTTTCGAAAAACCCCTTTTCCTATTGGCTCTCAAGAGGGTTTTTATAAAACCCCCCCCTGAGGTTTAAGCACCCCCTTCCCTGTGGAAATCCTCATTTTCGGGTTTCAAACCCCTTTTCCATCGGCCCTACAAAGCGGGTTTTTCAAACCCGGAGTTTAAGCCCCTTAGCATTTCCACAAAGTCATTCTTGACGATTGTAAGGTCCTAATCGTAAAATCCCTACTTCAAGGAGGAAACCTATAAAGCCTTCTAAAGCCGATTCTGAAAGACGGTGCAAGAGGTCACAAAGGGAGTTTCGCATTGAAGGAGATGGGCCAAGATCATAAGTCCGCAACCAAGGCGAGAAGGTCGAAGTCTCGATGGCTCCTAAGAAGGCACAAGGCGCAACCGTAGGAGGATCATCTCCTAACATCCATGTGGACATTTCACCACAAGTCCAGGTTTTTCTTCCTAAATTTGATTAACATCATAATATTTCGATTGTGCATGGATCATTTATGGAATTAGGATGCACTTTTTTGATTGAAATACTTTGGATAAATTAAAAGGAAATAGCTTATGATCAAGGAATTGGTCATTTGTATTTTTCCAATGGAACGAATGAAAGGACATGAGACGTCTATACATTCGTAGCAATTTGTTATATGCATTACAAGTAACGAATTTAGATCAAGTAAAGATCATCTTTATAAAGTCGAAATTAATATTGTACACTTCGATTAGGCATGGAAAGAATAAATTGCATGTCGCATTATTAGGAATCTTTCCTTCGAAATGATTTATTAAAAGAAGTTTGCTAATAAACTGTAGGAATTTGCAAGGCATGGAAATGGTTCTAGAGCTGCATGAAGTAGATTAAACTCTAGTAAATTGGTATAAATATCGTTTCAACTGTGTAATTGTTAGAAAAGGATGCATGGTTCAAACATAAAACCCTAAAGCTTAGTAGCATGAATCTTGATTGCATGTTATAGAAGGATCACTAGGAAGTATGCCATAACTTAACTTACGCTTTGATCTTAGTCGGAATAGTTAAGGATTGTAAAACTACTCATACATAGACAATACATCATGTGGTTATGAAAATGGTATCGTAAATATCTTCAAGAATAGACAAGAAAATTGGTTTAAACCTAAACACCTAAAAACTGGGACGGACTCGTTTAGGAAGGGTTAATTCAATGCAACATATCCCAAAGAGCTAACTAGGGTTTAGCACGTTGAGGACATGACCTAATCGCTCTTATTGCCAAAGTTGAAACTCTTAAACCTAAAAACTTGCCCACATTCATGGAATGTAGGGACAATAGGACGTACTTTCAAGAGATGATCTAGGGTTTTTACCCTAAGGTTCGCTCGCTAAAAGGTTGAAACTTGATTTGAAATTGGAACCCTAGGTCCGACAATATCAACCTAGTGCAATCAAGAACGGATTGTTATGAAGACACCCTAACCATGTTTCCTATCTAATCATGATTTCGTGATTAGAAGACGCCATTCGACGGATAAAATAGTCCCATGGTTTTGATGCCACGCTTGTGCAACAAGTTGCAGAGTCGCATGATCTTGTGATTTGATCACAAGGGAATGGCCAATTCCTCGAAATGAGATTGGCAGATTCTTATGCAACTTTATCTTGCAAGAGGATGAATAATCGTCTTGATATAGTACCTTTCTTGGGTAAAGTGACTAAGGTACGGGGATTAGATATTTGCTTGGAAGCAAAGGACCAATCAGTAAATTGGAATAACATATTTATTGCTAATAGAACTTAAGGTATTGGTTAAGTTGGGTTAATAGGGTACGGCCCTAACCCGAGGATATAGGGTTAACAAACAAACCCTTGGGGAATCTTGCCAAGTCGCAATTGATCCCGGATCAAGTTCTGGATGCATTCGAAAAGAAGGATTCACTCGTTAGCAGTTCTCTAAATAACGACCACTGGAAATGATTGTGCTTGTAATAGTTGTATAAAGCACTGTTTGCTTTGTTTGCTCAAGGAATTAAATGATGAAAAGATATCTAAATGCTTCAGGTTGAAGGCTTGAAGGGAGAGGTAGCCTCAGGTACCCCCGATTTTCTGCCTGACCCTAACCAAGGGGGTTGTTAACTGCACCGAAAAGGTGGACCGAACCTGCCGCGAGAGGTCTCTCCATTGAGCACTACTTGGAGCAGGAGGACGCTTGGGTGCCAGAGGGGGCTCTAGCTGTAAATCTCTCGCCTTCCGGGCCCTACACAAGAGGCCAACATGACTCAGGATTGGATCTCGAGGCCCGCATACTAGTCTACGGGCAGAATCTTGGATTAGTAATCCCTGTGGATTGCTGGATAGCCTTCGAGGGGATTATGGATAAGCCTACGGGCTGGACTTTATAAATGTATTTCAAAGATAAATATGATAAGCTGTGAAAAGGAACTTGTTTGACATTGCTTTTCTATGTCAAGTGCTATGATTACGTGAAGGAACCAGTGCCTAACGGGCTAATTAAGGAAGATGATTGATGCATGTCCAACTAAATGTGGTAGGTAATTAAATAACTAAAACAACTTGAGGAAAGTGCGATGGATGTGGCCATGGGTCTGTCCTATGGATGGGTGGTCCCGGTTGGCCGGGAACTTTTCTCAATCTTGATGGACAGCAAGAAGATCATTCAAAGGACACGAACAACAAGGGCACTGACCTAGAGTCTAAGTTATAATAATCCTAATTTATGCTGTTTTAGGGGAACGGAATGGGACTATGCCTTATGGTAGAGAGGTTGAGCTTTGCATCCCTCTCGTTTCCCATTCTCCTTGAACCAAGTGCAGCCTGAATCCGTATCGAACCTGGCATTTCTGCATAAAGTAGTTCGCTCAAGTTCGACGCTAGTTGCCATTTAGAAAATGACCAATAGGAAAAACCCTGATTCAGGTCGGTCCTAAGTGGGAACGGCTAGAATACTTCCGCTACGTGGCAGTCGTGCAGAAAATCCTAGATCGCAAACCTTGTAACATTCCATGGGAGTGCCAGGCGAAGCTTTCTAGACATCCTTTCTGATGGACTGCTAAGACCTATCCTAAAGACAACAGGTGGACACGTTACAAACAGGGCCAAATACCCTCTTAAGAGCTTTTTTTTTGAAGGTTATGCAACTTACCATTATACTTATAAGGTAAAGGGAGTTGAGAATGTTGAGCCCACTTTTTTTAAGATATTGTTGGTCATGCTCATTGGGATGTAGCAATGGATAAGGAGATGGCTGCATTAGAGGCTAATAAGACTTGGGATCTACTACTATTACCTAAGGGTAAGAAAGATATTGGATATAAGTGGGACCATAAAATTAAGCACAATACAGAGATCTTTGTTAGCACATATAAGGCTAGGTTGGTCTCAAAAGGCTATGCTCAAACATATGGCATAGATTATGTGAAACATTCAGTCCAGTTGCTAGGACGACAACTATTAGATGTATGATTGCTTTGGCAAAGTTAGATTTTGTAGCAAATGGATATAAAGAATACCTTATTGCATAGTGAATTGCAAGAAGAGATGTATATGGAGCAATCAATAAGTTATGAGGATTTATAGCATCCCATATATATGTATAGGTTTAAAAAGACACTTTATGGGCTAAAGCAAGCACGCAGAGGATGGCCTAACAAGATTAGAGAGTATCTTGTTAACATTATCTTTTATGTTTTTGATATTGATCACTCCCTTTATATGAGAAAGAGAGATGCTAGTTTAGTCATCATAGTCATTTATGTGGATAACTTAATTATTATAGGTGACAGTGATAGTGGGATTGATGAGGTCAGTGATATTTTTGAAGAAGAAGTGAGATGAAGGATTTGGGTGAACTAAGGTACCTTTTTAGTATTGACGTGATCAAATGTGATTATAGTATATGGCTCTCCCAAAGGAAATATGGCTTGAATATGTTGTCCAAGTATGATATAATGTGTAAGTTTCTTTTAGTGCCATTGGAGCAAAATGTGAAGTTGAGTGCTAATGCTGGGTATGTGATAGAAAACCCTAATATGTTCAACAAGATAGTAGAGATTTTGATTTATATGACTATCACAAGGCTAGACTTGAGTTATGTTGTTGGCCTTGTCAACCAATTTATGTAGATGCCTAGAAAGCCTCATTTGGATGCAATTATATACATATTGAGGTATGTGAAGTCCACTTTGCATTATGGAATTTTTTATGAGGTAGGTAAGGATATACAAATGTTTGGATACATAGATGTAGATTGGGTTGGTAGGATGCCGACAAAAGATCTACTAGCAGATTCATATTTTTCCTTGGTAGTACAACAGTTATGTGGAGTAGCAAAAAAGCAACCTAAAGTTGCTTTATCAAGTATAGAGATTGAGTATAGAGGTATTGCTATGGCACCATGTGAGGTGGTATGGCTTCAAAAGTTATTGGGTAATTTGGATGTGCACGGAGATGGGGTCCAATTGTCATTCACTGTGATAATATGACCAACATACAATTAGCTAGAAACTTAGTATTCCATGCTAGGATAAAGCACATTGAGGTGCATTACCATTCCTTGAGAGAGAGGGTGCTTGCAAGAGAGATTGACTTGGTACATGCTAGTATAGAAAATTAGAGTGCTAACATTTTCACAAAGGCATTAGGTGTAGAGAAGTTTTAAAAATTTCAAAGCTTACGTGGAGTGGTAGAGATAGAGTTGAGATTGAGAGGGAGTGGTGAGATAGCAAGCTCAACATGTGTGGAAATCAATAATAGACTGCCTAATCAGATGGGTCCGCATGCCTATACTTAGCACATTGGTAGTCATTATGATTCTCACATGCAAATTAATTTATCACTTATTATATTTGGTTTGTTGCACCTATCTACAACTGGCACAGTTATAGCACCAATCGATTAGTATAGTTAATTGTGCCCTATTTTCCTTAATAGGCAACTTTCCTTTATATTGTATCTTATCTATACTTTGTGTACATTGTATTGTGTGTGAAAGAAGTAGAAAAAACCAGCAAGAAAATGTTTTCACCCCCATCTCTCTTATTCTGTTCTTGAGTGAGCTTCCTCTTGTGTGTATGGTGTGTGTTTGGTATATAGATCAAGTAAGTCCCCCACCACACAAATCTTGATATCACGAAAGTTGCAATGACTTTTTATTGGAATGTCCAAATGAAGTGATTTCTATCTTGAGACCTTGGCAAAAAAGTTCCCTATCCATCTGTAATCATCAATTTTCATTAATCACTTTTATAGATCTTAGAACCAAATTTGATATCCTATCCAAAACTATTCAGGCACCTATTTGGACTCTATTCACATCTATAATACCACATGTACATGGTTTTTCCTATGCAAAATCCTATGTAGGATTGAATTGCACTTGTAGAGTACTTATATCACTTGTAGTACACCCTAAGAGTGGTAAAAGTTCATGCAAGTACCTAACCTAAAATATCCCATAGACTATTTGAAATGCCATGTTTCATCCCTATTAGGCCAAAATCACTGTATAAGTCCCATGATAATACTGAGGTAAGTTGAGATCAATGAGTAGATACAAAATTTGACCCAAATTCAATGCCATGATACTATCTTCACTCCTCCACCACACCTTGGGGAGGTTACTCATGAATATATGTATGTATCATGTGGGTTCAAAATAAGGGATTTTTAAAATAATACATTTATACATTTTCTACACACAAAAGGATATGAAGGTATTACTTACATATTGAATAAAAAAGGGTTGTGTTTTATTTTTAGAAAAATCAAAGATAAGGGTATCTATAAATAGGCATTGAATACATATGAGATATAGAGGTTGTGTGTGTGTGTGTGTGTGGAAACCTCGAGCATGATGTTGTATCTCAGTGTGAGGAATAAAATGGCAAGACGGGTACCTACATGGGCTTTGAGATTTGGGGATATATAAATTTCCTCCCCAAGTTGAGAATTTTACCCCTTCACAATCTTCCATGTGATAGAATGTCACCTCTCTTTTGGCTCACATCTCACTCAGCATCCACTTGTTGCTTGCAGATATATTGACATGGCAATTGCATAATAGACTAATCAAACGATTATGATGTGCATATATAGAAATGATTCTTTGATCCTTTCAATGAGACGCAAGTGGAAAATAAGAAAATGGTTTGAAATTGAATGGAAAAGAATAGGGATTTTACCCTTTGACAGTGACTCATTGCATTACAAGTTTTTTCCACTTACCAACTTGGATACTTTTTCTTATGACAAAACGATGGATTAATTAAACAAGGAAGGTTATCCTTAGGCATAAAATGATAGCATTGAATCAATGTATAACATTAGTGGGCACAAGCATTTCATGGGGCAAGAAAGAAAAGATTTCAAGCATAACTTCAAGCAATCTTGAATTGATTTTATATGCTTTCCATA
Source organism: Lygodium microphyllum (assembly GCF_053477565.2). Lineage (NCBI taxonomy): Eukaryota > Viridiplantae > Streptophyta > Polypodiopsida > Schizaeales > Lygodiaceae > Lygodium > Lygodium microphyllum. The sequence goes on along the minus strand of NC_141137.1, from coordinate 81,227,730 downwards.
ATGAGGTCCAATCATAAACCACTCTTAATCTCTCTTTTAGCAATATGATAGGTTGAACAAGTGAATAGAAGAGATATTAAAGAGTATGGGTGTTAATGGTACCTCTTTTAGTTGTTGAAGATAGATGTTGAAGCCCAAAAGGGTCAGTCAATTCACCACATGCCTAATCATTGCTCCACACATGCCCTTTCTATAGGTAATCAAGAATGATCAAGAAGATTGAATTCTTGATTAAAGGCCTTCAATGATTTTTGATGCAATATCCAAATCCTTGATATAAGATTTATTGATGAAGAGGAATAAAATATTTGATGTAATTCTTGAATAATTACTACCATCCCTACTTCAAGAGAGCGTAAATTCAAAAGATCCCATCATGGATCATTAATGCCGGTCAAGAATGAGTTGCTTGAGCTTCGCTTTACATATCGGGAGTGGAACAGAACAAAACCCCAATGAATAGAACCATAATGGACCAAGATTTTAGAAAAAAGTCATGATAGCTTGCTATAATGAAGTTCAAGGGAGAGTAATCCCATCCAATCTTAATGTTGTGGTAAAATTCTTGTTGAATCTTGAGGTACAATGAGGAGAGTGATCCTTTAAGTAATTGACCTCCAAAATTTCCTTGAAATAGGCAAGTTTTTTAAAAAAATTCAACACTTGCAAATCCCCAAATCAAGCTTTGCAAGTCTTTTTTCAACATCGTCAGGAGACACAATAATGAGATTAGAACCAAGATCAACCATGGAGTTTGAAAAAAGCTTGAAGAAGAATAGAAAAGTAAGGTTTTCCTAAAAAGTAACCATAGTGCTAGTCTTCTCCAAACTCTATGAGTGCCATTTTGGCCAAGTTACATCAAATTTTATATCCTAGAAGTTCACGACCTATTAAAATAGCATCTTGACTACCATTTCTTCCACAACATTAACAATAGTCTCCAAAATTATCATGATTAAGAATGGTAAAGCCTATCTAGCCGCAGTTATGATGTGACCACACCCAATGACCAAGATCTAACTATAGCTCCCTGTCTTCATCAATGATTACAACTAGAAGCTAACATGAAAAGGGACTATCTAACAAGATCATAATCTAAGCTCTGATACCAATGTTAAAGAGCTAGACTCCAGAGCCAAAGAAATGTAAAATAGACTCAATAAATTATGGAAGCTATGATCAATATTGTCATAACCTATGATTTGATTATTATGGTAAAGGCAACAAGGAGCTCACCACTTGCAATGGTGGAGTAAGATACTTACCCCTTAACTATCATGGGAGGTCCACACAAGGAAGCCTCAAGAGCAATATTTGATGAATGGAAAAAAGATAATGGACATGTGTTTCCCACAACTTTATACATCCCCACTTCTCTACCACTAAGTCCTATACTTCATAAGAGAGTTGCTTGTACAAATCAACTCCAAACTAAAGAAGACCCATGTTGCACTTGGTTCAAAGATGGTGAGAAATAAGGAGGAGCTAATGCATCAACCCCTTTGCCCATGAGACAAGTCTCACCTCGGTCCCCTAAAATGAAACAAGACCAATCTCTATAATATTTGCTAAGATAATCATTGTCTAGCTCTTTCTTAAAATATCATGAGTCTAGCACTTTTGAAGGTGAATTCTTGATTCATTGAGACCACCCACCATAAGATGAATCCATTGTCGTTCACTTTCCATTTAATATGAAGTATCCTAATTATCTAATTACCTAGCACGATTTATATAGCATATAAAAATATCTTCTTTAATTAATTTATTAGCACTAGGTTTATTCACATAATTTATGTACAAACACAAAGAGAAGATCAAACAATCCTTAGAAGATAGTGATAATAATGTATTCTTCTACACCCTCTTTAAGGTGGAACACCAATCCAACATTTCCATCCCTTACAAAAAGACTCATATGCAAATCATTTGGATACCTGTATCCAACTCCCATGAACACAATCCATAATTCACTCTTTATTTAGAATAGGGTTTCTAACATCCGTAGATATTAGGCCATGGAGGTTTTCCATCTCCATCTTAGGTCCACAGCGGCGTGTCTAGAGCCTTCTTTACCCCAACCTGCTGTAGGAGTGAACCAATATTTGGTGGCGGCCTTCACACTATTTGACTTTTCTCCCAGTGATCGAGCAATGCCCTTTTGGGTTTCTTGCCTTTACAAGCATCTTTTTCTTTTCATGGTGCTATCATGGAGGTGATCCACCCATGAATCAAACCCTCATCCAACAAAACCTCAAAAAAAGTATAACTCTCTCCCTTAGGGGATCCTCAAGGTTATTTTCTCAAGAATTTATTTGGAAATTATTGGATTATTGTATTAGACGCACCGCTATTTCTTATAAAGCATGCACATAGCCTCTATGTAAATATTTATTAGCAAAATAGATTTTTAGAAGATATGTCCAATAAAATATTAATGGTTCTAGAGAGTTGTGGGATGCACAACTGCTAGCATCCATTAATTCAGATTACTCTCTCTCTTTTTCAGTACACTCAAACTCTTTATGCAAAGAGTGATTGTAAAGGGCCTAAATCTTGGGCAAAGAAGATTTCATAATATTATTATAAATACGGCATGGAGGGAGCTGCCCACTTCATGTCGGGGGGAGATTGAACCCAATCTTGAGTCACTTCATCTTACTTTACCTTCTCTTTTAGTCTATGTTTAATTTCTCTTGAGTCGTATGCAATTTTATGAGTAAAAGAGGGAGCTTCTTCCATTCGCTACTCGCAAACCACGCATCCGTTCCCCTTGGGCTTCCAATCACCTACCCTCTAGCGTGAAGGCAAGCCCTCTGCTGCAAACGGGCTCTACGGTCCATTTCATCGCAAACTGACTACACAGCTAGATTCCCAGGCCTTCAAAACCCCAAACCCCTCTATCACAGTCAAGAAATTCTATTAGTTTTCCAAACATTGCAGAAGACCCACTCCCACATTATGGCACCATGTTTCGTGAAGAATTGGAGCTTTCAGGTGATTAGTAAGCTTAGTTAAAGCTCAATTAAAAGCTTTGCTTAAGCTTAATCAAGAGCTTAAGCTCTATTTTGATTTCGAGGGGGGGCATTTTTTGATGCCATGGCAGCATCCACGACATCCTCTTGTCCTAAAATGTCAAGTTTTTTTTAAAAGGCTTAAAGCCTTATCAAGCAAGTTACATTACTAACTTACATAATCAACTTCAACCTCTCTTACTCAATGTCATACATAGACTCTGCAAATCTTCACAAGTCACAGCTGACTATCTCTTCCATAGAGGCAGTTCTCACGCAGTTCTTTCCAGCATCATAAATTTCATAAAATTCCCATAAAAATTTCTTGCCTTTCTTGCCTACTTCCATCCATAATTTCTTGTCCAAAGACCGTTTAAATTTTTGGTCTTACACACCAAAATTCTTCAATGACAAGCAAGGCGTCTTTTCATTTGCAAGGCGTCCTAAATCTCTGGGTTTCTCCATCACACAATCATGGCCAATTTCGACTCTGCATCATCGCTTCTTGAGCCAACCTTGGAGCAGCGTATGGATTTAATATCCATGCAACTTGAAGAAGAGCATCAACACCGCATATAGCTGGAGCAAGAACTGAAGTCCCTCAAGTGTCCTGCCACTGAAATTTCTACCAACGATGACAACCTAGTTTGCCCCATCAATGCTACTTTGGATGTCCACGCTAGTCGAAAGGAGTCCAAGATAAGCAAGCGTACATTCAAATTTAATTCTTTTGATGGTCTTAAAGATGGTCACAAAATTCTGTCATGGTTAAGTCAGTTCGAAGCTTATTTTGACAATGAGAAATATTCAAAAAGTGATAAAATTAAATGTGCATCTCATTATTTTATTGAGAAGCTGCATTATGGTGGGATGTCACGCGTAAAAGCATTGATCATCCTCTCACATGGAATGACTTTCGCAAGAAGGTTCTTGCAAATTTTATCCCTACACAATTCGAGCTCCGCATGCAACAACAATGGGGCCTATTCATGGAACGGGAACCTGAGTCTATCCTTAATACACAGAAAGAGATTTAGAAGCAAATGGAATAACTTCTAAGTAGAAAATTAATTCGTCCAAGTAGTTCGCCTTTTGGAGCTCCTGTATTATTATTTAAAAAGAAAAATCAAACTTACCGCATGTGTATAGATTATAGAGCACTTAATAAAATAATGGTTAAAAATAGGTATCCAATACCTAGAATAGACTACCTTCTAGATAAATTACAAGGAGCAATAGTGTTTAGTAAAATTGATTTCAAATCAGGATATCACCAAGTTCGTATGTCTACTTCTGACATTTTTAAGACAGCTTTTTGTACACAATTTGGACATTATGAATTCTTGGTAATGCCCTTTGGACTTACCAATGCACTAGCTACATTTAGTAGAATGATGAATAGAATATTTTTGCATTTTTAGCATTGTGTAATAGTCTTTTTTTATGACATTCTTGTTTTTAGCAAAACTGAAAAAGAACACGAAGAACATTTATCTTTAGTGTTTAGTTTATTAAAACAAAACCATCTATATGCTAACCTTGACAAAAGTTCTTTCTTTCAATCTGAAATAGAATATTTAGGTCATATCGTGTCTGTCAAAGGCATACGCGTAGATCCACGTAAAATTGAAGCAATTAAGTCTTGGCCAACACCTAAAAATGTACATGAAGTTCGTTCATTTCTAAGACTCGCTAGCTTTTATCGAAAATTTGTTAGAAACTTTTCATTGCTTGCTTTACCGTTAACTCTTTTGTTAAAGAAAGATCTTGTTTATCGTTGGGGCGACAGCCAACAACGATCGTTTGAAATACTTAAGCATGCACTCACACACACACAAGTTTTGCAGTTACCTGATTTTCGTTTGAAATACTTAAGCATGCACTCACACACACACTAGTTTTGCAGTTACCTGATTTCAATAGACCATTCTTCCTTGTGGTTACTGATACAAGTGGTTCTAGCATTGGTGTGGTATTGATGAAAGACAATCACCCTATAGCATACTCTAGTTGTAAACTGAAACCTTCTAAAGTTAAATATAGTACATATGACAAAGAATTATTAGCTGTAGTTCATGCATTGCACATATAGAAGCATTATTTAATGGGTTTGGAGTTTATGATTAAAGCCGATTAGCAGAGTATTAAACATTTATTGTCACAACCACAAATATCTGATAGACACATACATTGGGCATCATTTATTCAATCCTTTCATCCACTCATTCAATATCAACCAAGTAAGGAAAATATAGTAGCCGATGCACTTAGCCGTAGGCCATCATTAAACAATATTTCTGTCATTTCTACTTCTTCGTTAAACACAATGAAAAATACTTATCTTCAAGATCCTGATTTTCATGATGTTTGGGTAAATTTATCTAACAATCAATGGATCCCTACTAATAACTTTTCTGTTTCCGATGGTTTTCTGTTTTATGAAAAACAGTTATGTATTACTAATCCTTTTTGTCATTTCATTATGCAAGAAGTACACGAGCCTCCTTGTATGGGACATTGTGGTATTATCTCCACACTTAGAAATTTACATGAAGAATTTTTCTGGCCAAATATGCAACGTGATATCTCTAATTATGTTTCTGAATGCATTGTATGTCAACACATAAAAAGACATCATGGTAAGTCATATGGTTTATTACTTCCATTACCTATCCCAAATTCACCTTGGGAGCAGATTTCTATGGACTTCATTATAGGTTTACCACAAACTTCTTCACATAATAATATGATATGGACCATAGTTGATAGATTTAGTAAACAAGCTTACTTCATTGCTTGTAAAAATACCTTAAGTGCTGCATAAGCCACTAATTTATTTCTCAAGCATATTTTTGTGCACCATGGATTGTCGAAAATTATTGTGTCCGACCGAGATCCTCGATTCTGTAATAATTTTTGGATTACATTGTTTACTAACTTAGGAACTAAGATTTATTTTAGCTCTGCATTTCATCCAGAGATTAACGATGAAACAGAGGCCACAAATATCACAATTTTGGATTTAATCCGTGCTTACACAGTGGGTTCAAATAAGGTATTTTTAAAATACCATTATTATAAATTTTTTTACATATAGAAGGGTATAATATAAAGGGGTTATTTACAAATTGAATATAAAAGGGTTATGTTTTATTCAAGAAAAATTCATAGATAAGGATATTTCTAAATAAGTCTTGAATGCACGTGATATAGAGGATATATAGTAACTTTTAAGAGAGAGAGAGAGAGAGAGAGAGAGAGAGAGAGAGAGAGAGAGAGAGAGAGAGAGAGAGAGAGAGAGAGAGAGAGAGAGAGAAGATACATAGAGAGAGATGGAGGGAGGGAGATAAAGAAAGAGAGAGAATGTGTGTGTGTGTGTGTGTGTGTGTGTGTGTGTGTGTGTGATATCCTGACTTTAATTTAAAAAATTTCAAACTTCTTCACAAATGGACTTTAAAATCATTAAATAGAGAAGATCTCAAGAAAAAAGACCTGAGGATCATAACTCAACATTTTTTGGATTGACAAGGACTGTAGCCACCCATCATGAAAGTTACCGCGTGAACAAGAGTTATGAGTCATATTAGTCATTAGTGGTCCAAAAATACTAGATTTTTAGAAAAAACTACTATGTTTTTTATATTTTAGATATTATTTATTGTAAATATCCTAAAAAACTATGAAAATTTCTAGAACAGAGTGTCATGTAAAAAAAGCAAGTGGTTTTTTCAGCAAATTTGGAGATTTAATACAAAAAAAAGGGGATTGGCAAAATCGCGCGTGTTGCGATTGTAGTTTACAGGTAGAACACACACTCTGAAAACAAGGAGGAGAAGAAGGAGTGATCTAGAAGATTTTTAAGCAAGTGTCTTGGATTTTTAACCCCCTTTCGGAGCCAACAGAACCATCAGATTTTTTATATGAGCATCAGATTGCTTATTTTGCCAAGGTCCCTCTATAAAGAACTCTTCTTCTTAGTCACAACCCTTCCTCTCTAATTTAGCTATAAATATGAGGCATGGGGAGCCATTGAGAGTAGTTCGAGCAAGAGGGGAGAGGCTCTTCTCAGGAGTATAGAACAAGAGGGAGTGAGGCAAGAGAAGCACGAGCACGGAAATTTCTCCTCAAGAAGACAAGGAGGATATTCTACGAGCTCTTAAATTCCATTCCTCCACCCCTTCTATCCTATTCCTTCCTATTGAATCAAGACTCTTCTTGATTTCTCGAAATCTTTGATGATCCCTTTTTCCCTCCTGTCAATCAAAATTCCATCAATCTAATTACCCCCAAGCTCCTTTGCCGAATTCCCCTTTTTTTGTAGTCTTGCAATTAAAGACCATGGCCCCAAATAAGAAAGCTACAAAGGTCGCAGAGGCAAGAGCTACCAATAACATTGCAGACACAATTACTACAAAAGAAATAGCGAGATTGGGGATTACAAAGAAAGTTGCGAATACCATCAACCAAGCACCCGTCATGGATCTTTAGATACTAATTTTCTTAAATAAAAGTAGCTAGCAAGTCTTTATTCCATGAATAGGCAACAAAAGCTACATGCGAAAAATAAGATTTCATTTTATTCATGCATATAATTTCTTTGAGGAAATTTTAACTGTGAATTCCAAGGGTTAACTTGGGTCTCTACAAGATGAGCCTATGCGAGTACAAGGAAGGTACTGTGTCCCTAAAATATTTAATATTTTTTATTTTTGTGTTGATCAAATGAAATCTCTGAATCACAAATGCTAATCCTCAATATATAAGAGACCTTGAGATGCAATTGCCAAATGATACTGATTCTAATTTAACTAATCAAGATTTTCTTTTATTGCAAGTAAAGACCCACGAAACTCCAAGGGAGTTATCCTCAAGCATGAAATTCTTACTTAAATTCATCCAAACTAATCCCCAAGGAAGAGGGAATCCGGAAAGACTATTGGAAGGTTTTGCCACTTATGCTGATTTGTCTCAAAGTTATTTTCCACTTAGTCTAATTTTTCTCGGAGTTATTTTGTCACTTATAGTTATTTTGCCACTTATGCTAATTTGCCTCGATGTTATTATTTTTGGAAAGAAAAGATTTATCTTGGAAATAAACTTGTTAAAAGTTTATGTATAATGCATTCGAAGTAAGATATTTGTGATTGTAAGCTAGTTACTGATCTTTCTTAGAATCATCACGCCAAAAGATGAATGATTGAGTATAGATAGCCAACTGAGGCAATGTTCTTGATGGCGCTAGACCTCCCTAAGACCAGCGTGAATAAAACATAATCCAAGGGTTTTTTCTTTTTATTTCGTGTTAGTGAGTTCTTGATGGCGCTAGACCTCCCTAAGACCAGCGTGAATAAAACCTACTCCAAGGGGTTTTTCTTTTTGTTTCGTGTTAGTGAGTTTAGACCAATCATGATGCGAAAGGTCTTGTCGTAGGAAACTCTAGTCAACAGGAGAAGGTGAGGATACCAGAGGGGGCTTTGGTCATAAACTCCTTAGGCTCTTACAAACTGCCAACTACCCTTCGATATCCAGATTGTGTTTTGGGGGTTCCAATACTAGTTGGGGAACGGAACTTGGAGAGAATAATGCTTCAAACAGAATACATTGTAAAAGTCATTTTTCTAAAATGAACTATTAAGAAGGAATTGGTTTACTTTATTTTTGTATCGTAAATTAAAGGCGTGTAATAAATTTATGTCAGGAGATAATTAAAGGAAGCTAATTTTATATATTGAACCTAAAGTGGTAGGTAATTAAATAACTAAAACTACTCTCTCGAGGGAAGTGGGAGGATGGGACCCCCAATGGATCCAGACCTATGGCTGGGTGGTCTTGGTAAGCCAAGAGCTTTCCTAAGAAGGAATAAAAATCACACTTGATGGATCATTAGAAACTTGAAAGGCTAACTCACATTGCGTTAGAATCTACTAATATTAATTAGCCACTAGTAATAGATCTGACAAAAAAACTCAAGTTGCAATCCTCATGGGAGTGGCCTAAACTTCCACTGCAAGGTAGACTCAAGCAAGCCTAGTTAGAAAACTCCAAGTGTTTTATCAAAATCCCAGACGGCGCTTCCTAGGACATCTCTTGATGGGCTACTAAGAGCGCACCACCAAAGAATAGCTCAAGCAGGCACGTTACACACACACACACACACACACACACAAGAGAGAGAGAGAGAGAGAGAGAGAGAGAGAGAGAGAGAGAGAGAGAGAGAAGGGGCGAGAAAGAAGATAGATAGAGAGAGAGGGGGAGGGAGAGAGATAAAGAGAGAGAGAGAGAGAGAGAGGGGGGTAGAAATAGAGAATAAAAGAGAGAGAGTGTGTGTGTGTGTGTGGGGGAGAGACAAGTCTTGGAAAGCCCATTCTCAGTACTATCATTGCAAAAGAGGGAAGAAAGACCTACTACAACTACCTCATCTCTAAAAACCTTGTATTCTTGTGCCTAAGGATTAGTGAAGCTATTAAAGACACATAAAAAAGTTGATGATTGTATGTAAACTCAAAGCCTAGGGAGAAGGACAAACATGGCACCCAAAAGAAGTACTTTAGATTCAAAGCATGCAATTGCAACTACAACATCTGCTCCACCTACATTGCAAGCCTTCCTGGTGCCTTTTTTAGAGTTGAACTTCCTTTTACCTAATCAACACTTAGAGGGATAAGTGATTTAGTAGCTAAAGGTAAGCTACAATTCAATAAAAGTAAATATTAAACTAGTATAATGAGTAGTATGATTTGCTTGAATAGCATGATTTACTTGATGAAGAACTTTATTTGATTACACTCTAAGAAAGGATATGTTGTGGATCATAGCTTCTTGCTAAGTATTCAAGGACATTTTTTGGTTTTTTGAATTGGTCTTTTGGTCTTCCTAAACATGATAAATTGGTTGATTTGTATGGAATATTTAAAGTGATTATTTGGACTGATGTTATGGAAAAGAAATGTTTTCCTAGTAGCTGATGATGATAGGCTAATTGCTTGGTTTTTTATTTATACACAAATTCTTGTGCCCTCATAGGACATATTTCTAGTTATGCACTAAACCTCCCCCAAGGTTAGTGGGAAGAATCCCTTCGTCAAGGGGCTCGTTTGATTATGTTGGAGACTAGGATTGACGGCCCCAAATCCTGCCCCAGATATGAGAGATCTCTCTCTAGGGATGATGTTATGCTTTGAGACAATAAGGGTGCTAGGGGAAACTTTGTCCATAAATCCCTTGGGTCTGTTGAGGACTAGCATAATCCCTATGAGCCTAGTATATGGACTTTGTGTAACTACTTCCTAATGAACACTAAAGAAGACTATGATGACTCACAAGACCAAGGAAAAAAGTGTCTGAGGGTGGTGAGATAGGGCACATCTGAAAGAGATGCCCCAATCATTGATGTTTCCTTTGCAATAAACTAGGATATATCCAAGCTTATTTCCCTAAATTGGATCAACAAGAGGAGAAAATGGCACCAAAGAAAAGCCACATAAGTGAGATAGGGAGGGTATTAAACTAGGAGGTGACAAGGGTACCAGGGGGGATCTAGCCATAAATCCCTTGGAGACAAGCCTAACTCGTATGAGCCTAGGATAGACTTTCTAAAAGACCCTAGTTCTAGTTAAGGGCACATTGGTGCATTGTGTACCATGAGATTTAGCACAAGTCCTAGATTAAGGGATAGAATGATAGGTTCGTGTTGCACTAATGTATTGTATTGGGTTGTTATCATCTTGATATCTTGGTCAAAATTTGATGGAAGGCCAATCCTCAATGGATTTGGGCAAGGAAGAGGGAATGATGATAAATAAGCTGACAATGATAATGATGGTAGTGATAGAAATAATGATTCTTGATACCTCTCCTCTCATATTCAACATTCAGAATCTTGCCTTCTTCCTTCCTCCACAGGCACCTCTCTTGGCATCTCATGTCCCCCTCGATTTCACTCTTTGCCAACAACCTTCACATTAAATCATGTTGTTTTTTTCCTTCATTTTCATTTCCTTTTTTTGGACAGACTTAACCTTCTTGCCTCACAATATCCCCCCTAAAACTTATCACTCAAATATTACAAATTAACCTATGATAAACTCCCACCCTAGCATCTCTAGAAGCATTAAAAACAAACCTCCTTCATGTCCTAATCTAGCTATCCCACTAATAAGATCAAATATGCATCCATATTAAAGAAAATTCATGGTATAGGTAAAGCAGCAAATGGTCATATTAAATCCCCATGCCTTTCATAATTGTCTAGTCTAATAACTTCAAGTGCCATCTAAAAAGGATGAGCCTTCAGATTGATTATTAAGCTTCCACTAGCACATTTCCACTTTTGATATCCCTATAAATAAATCTATCTTTGGGCATGCACTTTACATTCCTAGTATTATAGCACTAAATTTGTGTATCGCATTATGGCTATCCTATCCACCTTCTTTCCTTTCCAAACTTCATAGACACATCCTCTAAAGACCACAAATGCAACATATCCATATCTAATTAATTCAAATAGATGTCAATAAAGTGGATAAGTGTATACAAATTGGTTTAAAAAGTTTGTAATTTGGAGAAAATATTTAGGGATGTCATGGAATTTTTCTCTAGTTAACTTTGGATCCTAGCATTATCTCCTTTAATGTAGTCCCAATTGACAATCTCAGTAAACCCCTTAGACATTATGCAATAAAACCCAAAAATCTACCATTATCAATAACATGCTAATCCAGGTAAATTGTCACACATACTGGTCTTATTATACAAGCATGTGTTGAGCAACACCTATAATGTTTGATAGTCTATAAACACTATTTGCAACACCCAATACCTACAACCATTTTGTCAAATCATAAGGTTCACAGAACTCTCAAACCTTACTAAATTTTCATACGAATAGTCTCTAACTCCCAAATGGAGGTCAAAATGTGCCCCAAATGGGAATCTATTAGCATAGCCATGGACCAAAGGTCTACTATACTTCCTCAAACACTCCAACCTCATAAATGTATCTCATCAATTGAATATTCTATGAGATACATCTCCACAAATGTGCTCCACAACAAGGCTTCCTTATAGACCCTTGTACTTATGGCTCACAACTCCTTTCTTGGATGCTAGTATGATACTATGGAGAGAGAGAGAGAGAGAGAGAGAGAGAGAGAGAGAGAGAGAGAGAGAGAGAGAGAGAGAGAGAGAGAGAGAGAGAGAGAGAGAGAGAGAGAGAGAAAGAGCTTGAGCTCTTGCAAGACACACAACACAAAGAATGCACACAAGATAAGCTAAAAACACTAATCATTCTTCTTCTTTTTCTTCATGTCTATAGCTATCTACAAGGAATAAAGAGAGAATACAATGTACATAATATACAAGTAGTCTATAGCACAAACATGCTAACTAGAAAGATGACCATATAAATACCTTGTAGCTTTGGTAGGTGGACTAACTGATGTCCACCGACTATAAAGTACATTTAGAAGTATATGCCAATACAAATACTAACCCATTAGGGATATGAGTGTGGAAACATTCATCTAGATACATGTGTGTTAGCTACTATTGAGCTTTACATCTCAACATATGACCTTTTTCACTTCCACCTTAAGCCATCTACTCGAGTGTGAAATTTGTAAGGAGTATTTTGGCCAATCATGGGGAGCCAACAAATACACCTTTCCATTTGAAGATTTGGAAATAATATATATTCCATGCCCAAAGAAGAGAGAACTCCCCATAAAGTACAATTTCATATTTTGAAAAGGTCCCAGAAACATTAAAACTTAATCAAAGGATCTATGCATGGATGATGGGAAGGAGGGTATGGAGCTCATAACCTCTTGAAGGGAGGGGTATATGGTGAGAAGTCATAGGGGGGACAAGAAGAAGACAGATTTCCCCATGGCTTATAACTCTCATGTATGAAAAGGTCCTAAAAACACTAGAACTCTTATTTGGCTACTACTAAGTGCATAGACCCTCCCATCAAGTGGGAGGAGCTACTTTGCTACCATCAATTAGAGGCTCAAGTAAGTTACTCATGAATATATGTGTGCATCATTTGGGTTCAAAATAAGATATTTTTAAAATACCATTTTTATAAATTTTTTACATACATAAGGGTGTAATATAAAGGGGTTATTTATATATTGAATAGAAAAGGGTTATGTTTTATTCAAGAAAAATTCATAGATAAGGATATTTATGAATAGGCCTTGAATGCATGTGATGTAGAGGATATACATATAGTAACCTCCCTGAGATTAGAGGTCATGAGTATGTGGAGCTTTTCACACTTTGGAGGGGGAGGTATAGGGTAAGGAAGGATGGCAACAAGGGAGGTGGATGGGAATGGTTTGGAAGGTGAGAAGCTAGTCCATCTTATGAGGTACACTATGAAGGAGGAAGAGGTGGAGAGAAAGGTTGATGTGGAGATGGCAGTGGGGGAGGGAGGATGAGATGGTGAGGGTAATGATGTGCGTGACAAGTTGGGGGAGGGAGACATGAGGCAAGGATGGGCTAGGGGTGGGGCTAACACTACAGGGGGCCATGCTAATGATGTGTGGCCCCTCTTGAATTTCCTGATCTTAGCTAAAGCTACTAAGAAGTTGCTTGATCCTTTCCAAGGTAGCAATGGACCCCTATGAATCCTATTTCCATCCAATATGGGGTGTGGCTCCATCTAGTATTTATCCTCCTACTATTGAAAGCCAAAACAAGTGTTTTTTATAGCATGATGTACAAAAGCCCTAGTATGATGATGATTTTCTAGCTAATGATTGATTTTTTGCCTTCAATATATTACCATATTCTAGTATTGATGTGTGTGGACATAGTTAGAACCACTGAGGCACTTTTTTTCATCCTTTAGGAGGCCTCTTTCCCCCAATCTTATACCTGTGTCTATTGAATTTTAAAGCATAGTTACTATTGTAAGTATTCTCTATTGATACTTGTCAATACAGTTTGAGTTGTGCTCTCTCAAGTTTCATCTTCTCCAAGCTCTGTACTTGCATTCATGCAACCCTAACTCACAATTGGTATCAAAACATGAACTTTGACCTCTTAGCCAAAGTAATAAACATCCTACATTACTTGATTTTCTTAAATTGGGATGAGATTTGACAAGCATTTGTAGGTAGATAAATATTGTGGGCACCTACTTTAAGGACTCATCATCATCATATTTTTTATTTGGATTTGTTTTGGCCTCCATTTACACTATTTCTTGTACTTTCTAGGCTATTTTATCCTTTCATGTATAATTTTTTACAATAGTCAATTTTTGCCCATAAGAGCCCTTAATATATCCTTTATACTATACTACATAGCACATGTTGGTTTTGTACATATATTCCTCTATACAAATAAACTTTGCATCCAAGTACACTCAATGGCCATGGCTGACTATAATGATGTATTTGGTAAATTGAATATTGAGGACAAGTTGGATGGAACAATTTATTTATTATGGATGTATATGGTATCAGAATGTGGGCTTTGCCACCCAACAATTGGTAGTTGAGCATGGGCTTTGACATCTTGGGTAGAGCCATCGACACTCTCTATTGCTTGATTTGGTTATATTGGGATGAGATTTGATGAGTGTTCATAGGTTGACAAATATTACAAGTGGGTTCTAAGGATATGACATCATCATATTTTTTATATGGATTCATGTTGGCCTCCATTTACACTATTGCTAGTACTTTTCAGGCTATTTCATTCATTAGTACAAATTGTTTTATAATAATCAATTTTGCCAATTAAGAGCCCTTAGGATCTCCTTTATATTGTGCTACATATCACATGTTGATTTTATATAAATATTCCTCTATACAAATAACTTTTGCATCAAGTGGCTATGGCTATAATAATGATTTATTCTATATGTTGACTATTGAGCACAAGCTAAATGGAACAAATTATCTAATGGGGACTTATATGGTGCATCATGTATTGGATACAAAGAGGATTTGGAACATTGTACATGGGACTAAAAGATGTCCTACTGGTGTTTTAGAAGCTATAAGTGTAACAGAAGTAACATAAGCAGTGAAAAAGATAGAGTTCAAGGAGGGTCATAGATAAAGGCAACCATACATTTGAGAAGCAAACAAAACCAAATACTCATTGCATAAAGGTTGCCTCTTTAAATAGGCTCATGTGTACATTGGATATATTGTATTGGGTCAATTTTGACTTGCCATCTCAAATCCTTATCCTTCCAACTATATCATTGTCATATTTTTGCACTCTAAAGAGTAGTTAATATCACATTTACATACAAAGAAGGCACCATCCTTTGGTATGCTCAAACAAATATTACAACACCCCCCCCCCCCCCCCTTGGTTCCTTATTCAACTCCATTGCAAGGTGGTTAGGTGGTTACTTGATTGATTTTGCAAGGATTGATTGTTCTCCCCTCACTAGGTATATTATATGTATATTGTTAGGGATAGTTATGCTCTTTATCTTCAGTCTCTTTCAGTCTTCAAAAAAGGTGTTCTTTTGTCCTTTTTTCTTGCTTTTTTCTTCCACAAAAATGTGACTATCTTTTGAATGTGCATGCTTATTCATAGTGTCCAATTTTTTTACAATGATTGCATTTGTGTAGGTGCTTCAATCTTCATTCAAAAATGCTGATGTGGCCTCCCCTTCCATAGAGATAGCATTCTTTAGGTTCTTTCTTTGCAAAAAACATGGTTTCCTTTCTTGTTGATACATCAATCTACCTTTAATTCCTTTTCTTTCAATAGGATTGATGATATGTAGCCCTCAAGGTTAAGTGTTTCATGTGTAAGGAGAGAATATTTTAAGTACTCTTTAGGTAGACTAACAAGTAGCATTGCTATTGCATCCTTTTCAAGATTTTTTATCTCAACACCTTCAAGTTGATTATTTAGACTTCTCAGTTTTAATACATGCTTGGCAAGTGATTCCTTATATTCATGATGCAAACTATAGAAATCCATCTTTAGATAGACCTCTTGATTTTTTGCTTTAGTACCAAAAGTTTCATCAAGCTCTTCACATGCTTCTTTTACTGTCCTTTAATGTTAATGTGTTGGATTGGAGCAAGATGCAAACCAATTAAGACAATTGCTTGTTCATCTTTTTCTACCCATTCTTTAGTCATTTGCAATGGCGTACTATCATGGATTACCATCCATAATTTTTTGTGCATGATTAAGAATTTCATTTGAGTCGCCAAAGTGTATTTTTCCCTACCCTTGAATTTTTTTATGCCATAGCAACTATTGGAATTTGAGGTCATTCTCTTTACTGAGAGGTCTTACCAATTTTATAATGATTCTTGGCATTGTCTAACTCCAATTTATAAGGGAGAGAGAATAACAAATTATAGATGGGCCAAATGCATATGAACAGTGCTTTGACAATCAATCAGTTAATGGAAACACAGATTACTCTCCACAGTCTAAACAAGAGTTGAGTACAAATCAATTTGTTGCATAGTGTGAATGGGAGCTTGTATGCAAACTAGTCTGCACGAGAAGCCCGATTGTGAAAGAAATTTTATGAGAGGCTTTTAAATATTAATGTTCAAGGTTTTAAAGAAGATAAGGTAAGAAAGACAAGGGAAAAGGTCATGGACAAAGCATCAAAAAAATGACATAGAATGTGCAATGAGAACATTGATTTTAGTATGGGCACCCATGGCAGCAGCAGATGATAAAGCTCTATCCTCTCTAGTTTATCTTCTTTCTTTCTCTTTTCCTTATCTACTTGATCAAAGACAAAAAGTAAGACTCATCATGCAATTGTTAGCTGTTTTGATTTGCATTGACTTGCGCACTAGGTCGTGAGGAACTGGCTATCTTGAATGGTGCTGATTTAGTTAGGATGACAATGTGCATTGGTGGATAGAACAACATAGTTATCAAAATAGCTAGCACAAGAAGAGACCCTGGATGCTAGAGAAATCTGAAGTCGACCACTATGACTATTGTGATGGCATAGTTGTTGATGACATGTGCTATAGGATCGTAATGTGGTAGGACTATTCTTAGGTTGTTGCTTCTATTGAGTTGCCTAGAACATATTGTGGCCACTAGAGCAACACCTTGAATTTGTCCTGAATGTCTTTCAGCCTCACAAATTTCTTGAATTTCAACTCAAATTTCTTCTCTTTATCATGTTTTGCTTCATCTTCCTCTCTTCTTTCTTTGCTCCATAATGAAAGATAAATCAAATCCCCATTCACACGCTAAACACAATAGCTTGAAGATCAATGTCTTGATTAAGAACTAGACCTAGAGGAGGCAAGGTAGATGTTTCAAGCGTGGAGAGAATGTAAGAGAGGAAGGAGAGCATGAGTGGCTTTGATACCAAGTGAAAAGATAGAGTTCAAGCAGGGTCATAGATAAAGACAGCCATAAATTTGAGAAGAAAAGTAAACCACATACTCATTGCATAGAGGTTGACTCTTTAAATAGGCTCATGTGTACATTGGACACATTGCATTGAGTCAAGTTTGACTCGCAACCTCAAATTCTTATGCTTCCAACATAAACAAGTGTTCTTGAGCATGTTGCAAGTTCCAATTCTACTCTAGAGCACCATCACCACCACCTTCTCTTGAGAAAATTTCCCAAGAGATGGCAAAGATGAAGAGATTCATGCTTTGATTGCATTGCGTATTAAACATATCATGATCCCACATATTCACTCATGTAAGATAGCTAAGGATACTTGAGATATTCTTGCACATTCATATCAAGGAAGAAATGAGGTCCATGTTGCTTATATGTGCAAGCAATAAGTAGTGTACATATGCTAGGTGACTTCATGGACAAAGATCTTATGGAGAAATTGATTGTTACAACTTGCCAGTTCACTTGTGTAGACTGTTCTCACAATGATCTTCCTGATGCTTATCAAAGTTTTGCATCTACTTTTCATTTGATGCTGGAAGGTAATTTGGATGCTTTGCATTTCATGGTTTTGTTTTTGTTTTGTTGTAAAAAGAGTAATCTAGACAAACTAGATCCATTATATGTGTGATAGGCCAAGATTTTGTAGCTAATCAGAAAGGTAAAGGAAAAGCTTCCTTTTCTACTACTAAGCAAAACTCTAAAAATGTTATTTTAAAAAATAAGGCTAATAAGGATGAGAAGAAAAAAGAGAGCCAAATATTTTTGTATGCAATTTACAGAGTCATAGATAGTTTCAAATGCAAAACTTTGGCACATGCATTTTCCTTGTTTGAAATTTGCTAGTTTATTGCATCTACAAAAATCTAATATGGCATCTCATTAGCTACTCCTAAGACACCTACAAAACACATTTATGAAAGTTACATGTTGGTAAAATGTAGCAGCATGCTTCATTTTCAAAAGATGGTTTAGTGAGAGTTATTCACAAACTATAGTTTGGACATAGTGACCTTTGTGGTCCCATGCAAATATGTTTTTTTGGAAATTTCTTGTACTTTGCAGTTTTCATTGATAACTACCCAAGCATACATGTATATATGGTTTATAAGCTAAGTCCAAAGTGTTTTTGTTCTTCAAGTAGATTTGTTAGTATGGTTGAAAATTTATCTAGATGTAAAATCAGCACTCTCTACTTAGATCGAGGGGAGAGTATATGCCTAATTAATTTTTACATATTTGGCTAATTGTTGGACAAAACACCAATGTACAGTGCCCCATGCACTACAACAAAATGGTGTAGCTAAGAGAGAAATAGATCATGGAGATAGTTGAGAGAAAAAATAGATCACTCATGGAGATAGCACAATGCATGATGAAGAGTCAAGTTTTTCCACAAAGTTCTTGGTTTGAGAATGTTTTATCTATCACTTTGTGTATGATGCTTGGCATGGTAAAAATTCATCTATGGCTCACTTGTGTGTTTTTGATTGCTTGGTTGATGATTTGCTACCAATACAACAACGAAGCTAGGTGACAAGGCAATAAAATGCATTTTTAAAGGACATAGTAATAAAAGTAAAGGTCATACGCTATATGATCCCTAAAGTATGCATATCTTGGTCAATCATGATGTTATCTTTGTGGAAGATGATATTCAACCTTTCCTCTCATGTAGAGAATGAAAAATGTATGCTTATAAGATATCTATGTCAATTTGTTCTCTCTTTTTAGTGGTGTACAATCATATGCAATGCCAAATGAGGTAGTTTTTTAGCCTACTAGGTTTCTCATAATAACACAAATCAGATTATTTGTTATGTAGATATGAGTGAGGTACTTCTTGATGAGAGAGTAGAGATTAAGTAGTCTATGACTATGCTAAAATTTCTAGTACAAACATTTCACAATAATAAGTTGGATGCATTGCTTGCTAGTCATACTCATTCAAGTTCTCATAGTTTCCCTTATATATTAGATTGCTATGCTTTGGTTGTCTCTAATCTGTGTGACAAATGACCTTTTGTCTTTTGAAGAGATGCAAAATTCAAAAAATTGGATTGTTGCTATGTAACTTGAGTATGGTACTATTGTTAAAGATGGTACTTGGTCCTTATGTGATTTATCTTGTGGCAAAAATTTCCATTGTATGTAATCAGATTCGCAAATTAAAGTGCAAGCTAGATGATAGTGTTGATTGCTAGAAAGCTAGACTCATGGTAAAGGGTCATGCTCAATAGAAGGACATTGATTTTTATGAGACTTTTGTTTCCACTTGTTGTATGATGATTGTTCATAGTGCACTAGCAAATCAGAATGGCTAGAATACACATTAGTTGGATATCAAAATTGCACTTCTAAATGGTGATTTTCATGAGGAAGTATATCTTTTTTAGCCTCATGGTTTTGTGCAAAAGGGGTAAGAAAACAAAGCAAGTATATTGAAAAAAACATTGTATGTTTTGAAGCAAGTACCTTGGGCTTAGTATGAGAAGAGATATGAATACTTAGCTAGATATGGTTTTTAAAATAGTACAATTATTAAAACATTATTCATTAGGGGTTTTTTGAACTAAAAAATGGGCCTTCCAAGGAATGCCATGTCACAATATTCTCTAAAAAAGGAGACATGGTAACATTTTTGCAAATGAGCTCCAAATTTGTCAAACTTTGAGCATTTGGATTTTACTCATCAAGATCTTTTTGGTGACATATGGGTTGATAGGGTTTGGAAGTACATTAATATTCCCCAAGAAAAAGGGAATCTTTGGTATAACTTCATTGTTCCACTTTCAAACCATATCAACCCATATATCACCAAAAAGATCTTGATGACTAGAATCTAGATCCTTAAAGGCTTACTAATTTGGAGCTTATTTGCAAAACTTTTACCATGCCCCCTTTTTTTAGGGAATATTGTCACATGGCATTCGTTAGAAGGCCCATTTTTGAGCTCAAATCTCCCCTAATGATAGAGATTTGGTATTTAGGATCCAAACCTATTGCTACTCCTATGGTGACAAGTTTGAAGTTGATCCTTTTTTATGTCAAATACTACTTTGGTATATTTCCCTATTAGTAGGTTATTGAATGTTTGATTTATTTATGTACTATGAGACCTAACATTCAATTTGTAGTCTCACATATGAGTAGGTTCATGCATAGTCCAAGCACTAAGCATTGGCAAGTAGTGAAGTGGATCTTTTGCTACTTTAGTGGCACTCTATGTCTTGGGCTATTTATCCCAAGGGGGGTCATTATTGCTAGATTTACATGCTTTTTTAAATTCTGAATAAGTTGGTTATTATGATACTTGTGCGCACATCCACAAGAAGTTTTTACTTCATGCTTGGTAGATCATGCATATCACGATTGAGCAAGACGTAGCTCACTATGGCCACACTAGTTGTGAAGTTGAGGACACGACATCTTTCACATCTACAATCAAGTGTGTTTGGCTCATATGACTCTTGGATGATTTGGGAATTGGACACCATCTTTATTGATATTTAGAGTGCATTGAAAGTTTATTGAATCTAGTGTTTCATGCACATGCTAAGTATATTGAGGTGCAATATCAATATGTTAGGGAGAGACTCTTTGTAGGAGAGATTAACTTGGCCTATTTGCCAACATAGAACAACCTTACAATCTTTTCACAAAGGTTTGGGCTCATGAGAAATTCAAAGCTTGCCACAAAGCTTTGGGCTTACTCCCCTTTATGGATTGATCTAGTCCACTAGGCATGGCCCTTTTCTAAACATGAGTGTCACCTATTGTTTATTGTATTACTTCCATGAGGGATTTGTTACATATTGTGGTAGTGATGTGGTTGAACACGCTTAGGACCACTAGGGCACATTTTCCTTCTTTAGGAGTTTTCCCCCAGCCTTGTGTGTGTGTGTGTGTGTGTGTGTGTGTGTGTGTGTGTGTGTGTGTGTGTGTGTGTGTGTGTGTGTGTGTGTGTGTGTGTGTGTGTGTGTGTGTGTGTGTGTGTGTGTGTGTGTGTGTGTGTGTGTGTGTGTGTGTGTGTGTGTGTGTGTGTGTGTGTGTGTGTGTGTGTGTGTGTGTGTGTGTGTGTGTGTGTGTGTGTGTGTGTGTGTGTGTGTGTGTGTGTGTGTGTGTGTGTGGAGACTTGTAGGACATACTTAGTCTTGTAACTATTCTCTATTTGATACTTTTCAATACACATTTGAGTTGTGCTCTTTTAAGCTTCTTCTTCTCCAAGTTGTGTACTTGCATTCCTACAATCATTAATCTAACACAATCTCCAAAAGTTTGGGTATTTTCTTGATACCTACCACTACCTTTGACACCCACATATGTCACTATATTTATGAAAGTTTCTAGAAGGATAGTCCCAAAGAAGCAACTAAAGTTTTCCACCAATGGGTGATACCCTATGCTTAAGACTAGGAAGAGGATCATGACACGATATTAAGGGAAATAATGATGAGATCCAAAGGTGGAGACTATCAAGCCATTATACCATGGGACCATATAGATAACTACCTTTTTAGGGACTATAGGGAAACTATTAAGGAGCTCCTACACTACATCCATAGAGATGAGGTGAAGTACAAAGATATTTTGCTCCACTAGGACTACCTCCACCATGCACACAAGGTAGAATGAAGTAAAATTGTAGCTATACTCAAAAAGGGGAGTGAGCTACTCATGACCTATCCAAAGACCATAGTCTCTTTGTAGCTATACTTAGAAGAAAGGGGAGTGACCTAGTCGTGACCTATGACCTATCCAAAGATTAGGGTAAAAGCATATATACCTGGCTTGGAAAGTGATGTATAGGACATTACTTTTTGGCACTTAAAAGTGGGTTGTTGAAAGTACTTATGTCCTTAAAGAGAATTTCAAGACTAATTTAACAATAAATTTGGTAATTTGGACATTCATGCATCATTTTTTCTCCATTAATGGAGGTTGGTAGTTATGGCTACTATCCGGTATGGCCATGAAATTTCTCTCCCTCTCTCTTGCATTCTCTCTCTCAACTATTCTATATGGGCACTCTCTCCCTCCCTCCCTCCCTCCCTCCCTCCCTCCCTCCCTCCCTCCCTCCCTCTCTCTCTCTCTCTCTCTCTCTCTCTCTCTCTCTCTCTCTCTCTCTCTCTCTCTCTCTCTCTCTGTGTCTCTCTCTCTCTGTCTCTCTCTCTCTCTCTCTCTCTCTCTCTCTCTCTCTCTCTCTCTCTCTCTCTCTCTCTCTCTCTCTCTCTCTCTCTCTCTCTCTCTCTCTCTCTCTCTCTCTCTCTCTCATTTTTTGTCTTTCTTTCTTTCTCTATCTCTTTATTCACTGGTTTGTAGAGCTTGCATCTATTTGCGCTCCTTGCCTCATAATATGTAGACAATATGGTTGCAAATTGGTGCAAAATGTTTTCATGTTTCTACAAAAAGGAAGCATGTACTTATGATCTTTCTTGTTGGTCTTGTAGGCAAGTCCCTTACAACAATGGATCCCTCCACAATTTCTCCATCACCAAATAGAGAGGCTAAACTTCAGTGCAAAAAAGTAAAAAGGGAATATTGGGCTCCTCAAAATCAAAAGCAATGAATAGCGATGGTGAACTGTGGGATGGAATGCAGTAATATGGTGCTCGATGAACAAAAGAAACATAGGATATGTCAATCCATGGTAGAACGCTTTGAAAAATTAACCATTGTAATGGATGCATGTGCTAGGAAACAAATCTCTAATGAAGTTCTTTAGTATCCTTGCTTCAATTATATATAGTGTAAATTGAAAGAGTTGGAAGCAATAATATTAGAAACATCTGTAACACTTTGAATCATGTGAAGAACCCAAGATCTTTAGATGATTATCTTGTAAATGAATCAACAATGTTGATGTTGATGATAAATGGAGAACATGGGGGCAAAGCACTAACATCAGCATACCATAAGCTATCAAGCTCACGGGAATCCACAAAAGAAACATATATATAGCCAAACATCACTTGGAAATGGCGAGTTAATATGATGGTTTGTTCCTTTCATTTGCATGTCATCATAAACAAGATGGACAAAGAACCCACATCTCCCAAATTGTCCAAAGACTTGGTCTTTTAGTTTTGACAAGGGTGTCCCCCAACAAAAAGGATGTTTGTAGTAAGATACTCTCTAGACATATATATGTAAGACATCTAGTAAACCTTCCAGAGGAGAGAAAAGGGTATGCTACTCTAGTCATTTTTTGACAATGGTTTCACTTCTCAATCTTGAGCGTAAATGGAAGCCATCCAAGTGCATTGTGAGAGACTTGGAATAGCTACATCAAGCATTAAGAAAACAACAACAGGAGTCGATCAGGCCAGCATGAATTTATGCCTATTTTCCTATTGCCTCAAGGTGTCATCAGGTTTAGCAATTGTATGCTTTGTGACACACACATCCAACATGGAATGGTTAGTGATCTTGTGGAAAAATACTCATATCCATGTCAAGAATCTTGTGGCAAATACTCATGTATCTAGGTAGCATTTGGATGAACTCTAATCACCTACTCTCTGCATGTAACACGCTATATGCAGTCATACAAGTTGGAATGCTTACAACTCTTGAGCTAAATGCCTTTGTGGAGATTAGGGTGTTGGTTATTGATGTTGGTATGGTGCTAAATGATTAGTGGTAGGCCCATGGATGTTTGTAAGCATTTAATGCTCAATCTTGATTTTATGAGGTTGGTTTTTTGGCTAGCTATAGCTTGATTGAAGGTTGAAATGTGTATGAGCATTGACACTCATATGCCTATGTATTGAGTTTCAGTGAGTGTGACACATTTCTAAGATGCAATTGAGTCATTTATAAATTGAGAATACCTTAGTTATGACAAAGAATTGATTTTTCTTATGTCACAAACTGCTTGTCTCTATTCATTGTTGGACAACTTGTCTATAGAATGGTTATGTAGTAAATGATGTCTACAAGGGTATGATATCATTCTTCAATGTCATGTTAGATGTCTAGAGATGCAAAGCAAGTCCTAAGCCAATACACTACTAGTATAGTGGAGATACTAGTGCAGTCACTCTGAAAGAACTGGAATCATCATAGTAACTGAGAAAAAGTATATCTATGTATGAAATTGAGATCCTTGGATACCTTGCTTGATGATTAAAATGAGGTGAATTAGACTAAGTATAGAATGTATGAGTATTGCTTCAGTGTTATGCAAGCATTGAATCATTGAAAAGACTATCATTTGTTTGCAAGGAGTCAGGCATTGATAGTTAGATTATTGCAGTGAGTACATAGAGTTGTGACCATGCCAACGTTGAAATGCATGCATCTGAGCATGGCTATGGTGGCGTGAACACATAGAGTGAACCCATGAAGATATAGAGATGAAGATAGAATGTCACACAAGTGAATTAGGTTCTAATATTGAGAATTGGAAGACATAAACAATCTTGTGTGTGTAGACAATGACACAAACACTAGAGTGGAAGGACAAAAGCACTATGACATTGCATTCAAAATGAAAGGAAAGTACAATGCTTTATAGCTTTAGGATAGGCCCACTTTTCTAATTTATGCTTAGACGATTCTAGATAGCCTACATATCCTTTATCCAAATTGCTCCATACAAAGAGGCTACACTAGGTTTATTCTTGCAAGCTGGGTTAGAAGACTTTCCATGTGATTCAGATAGGATGCCAAGGATGTATGAGGCTTCATATCCAGTCTGAAAGATTCAATTAATAGACCATACTTTGAGAACTTTGATTGTGCACCAAAGAACGTATCCCATCTTTTCCATGTATCATAAGATGTGTCACAGTTATCCACATGATGGTTGTAGCTGTCATCCAACTCAAGCTTTATAAATGCTTGAGCCTTGTCATCTTCTTTTTGCCATGCAACTACAAGAGTTGCATCTTGGGGCTTCTTCTATTGTCCATTGGTGATGTCCCATAGGCCCTTCTTCATCAGGATGAGCTTGATACAAGTTTTCTAGGTGTGAAACCTGACTCCTTTGAAGCAACATGTCGATGAGTCATTGCCCATGTTGGATGGCTAGAGCAGCAACAAATCAACAACAAATTCTCATATTTGAGAAACAAAAGAGCTCATCTTGAGTGTGCTAACAAGCACAAGTACCAAAAAGCTTGATGATGATTCTTTGATGCTTTTCTTATAACTTGAGTCCCCTCCTTGCTAGTAAATCAGTTGAATGCTTGCTAGGAATTGAGTTGGGATTCACCTTAGAGAGAGTGGCAAACCCTTAGAGGAGCTTGATGATGCTTGAGGTTTTCAAACCTTCCAATAAAACTTCCCCTCCTTGAAGATTTGAGTGGTGAATCTTGCTGGGTCTTTAGTGTGATAGTAGATCATAGTGACAGTGAGTTTCTTGAATGGAGAGGAATAAACAAATGATAACAAATATGAGCTTTGATGCTTGTGGCTATGGCTGCCATAGTAGGGTTTCTTGGAGGTGATTTTTTTTCCTTCCAGCAGATCAAAGCGTGCACCATTTGGTTGAATACTTGATGGGAAGATAGCCTAGACCAAGGGCTTTAAATTCCCTATACATGAAGGAGGAATCGTAGTGAGCAAAAGGCATCACGGTTGTATGACCAAAGACATGTGCATTTTAGGGAACAAGCTAGAATTTGTGCAATGACGGCTTCTTTGATCAACAACATCTGGTTGCGATGTAAAAGGTAGAAGCGCCTAGAGTCATGGATCAAATTCCTAGAAGGAAGCTCATAAAGATATGCCTTGTACTACATAGAAATCCAGGAGCTCCAATGTGATAGGGTAAAGATTTGGGTATGGTAGACATGAAGAGAAGAGTAGATATGAAGGTGGAAACTAAGTTCATGAGCTAGCAATGAGCTGACCAAAAGTGAAGGGAAGCTCAGATAGCAAAGAAGGGAGCCCATGCTTGCCATGGATCTGATACCATGTTGAAATGCATGGATTTGAGTATGGCTATGGTGGATTGAACACATAGAGTGAACTCGTGAAGACATAGAGATGAAGATAGAATGTCACACAAGTGAATTAGGTTCCAAGATTGAGACTTGGACTCATAAACACAATCTTGTGTGTAGATAATGACACAGACACTTGAGTGGAAGGAAAAAAGTACTATGACATTGCATTCAAAATGAAAGGAAAGTACAATGTTTTATAGATTTAAGATAGGTCCACTTTTTTGCTTTGTGCTTATGGGATTCTAGATAACCTACATATCCTTTATCCAAATTGCTCCATTTAAAGAAGCTACACTAGGTGTTATTGCCTAAACCTCAATAGGCAAGTGCTAATAGGACCGACAATGTCACTCACATAGTGGGTGAAAAATGGGAAAATAACAACTATACTATATGAAATTTTTGTATGGAGAATTTCCTAATCAAAAAAGGCTATTGGGATTTGGTGAGAGATAGGTGAAAAAGTTGAACCTAAGATTCCAAAACATAATTCCATGGATGAACAAGAGAGAGCACATCGTGAATGGTTTGAATGTGCTCCCAGAGTCTTGCATTGTCTTTCGTTATGTATCTTTGATGCAATGGTCATGCAAATTATGAATTGTAAGACACCAAAAGATGCGTGGGATATTTTGATGTGATACTATGGTACTACCACTAGTGCACATAAATTAAGTTTAAAAAGAAGTTTAATACCATGGATAGGAAAGGACGATCCATACAAGATTAGTTAATAGAGATAAAGACCACTGTTGATCAACTAGCATCTATTGGAGCTGAGGTTGATGATGAGGATCTAGTTACAATTAAAATAGAATGGCCTTGGACCTGAGTATAAGTCATTTGATACATCCATATCGATACAATCAGAAATGCTTGAGTTTAATGAGCTAGTTGCCTTGTTCATGAAGAGGTTAAACTTGGTTTAGCTACTACAAGTTCAAGTACCTCCAAAGGGAGAGATGCAGCTTTTAATTTAAATCAAAGAGGCCATGGTAGCCATGGCAAAGAGTTCTCTCCTAGATGAGAAACTCAACAGAATGCATTTCAGAATATAAATAATCAACAGGGACAGAATACTAGAGGTGGTAGATACTTCCAAGTGAGGGGGAGATCCAACTCTAGAGGTAGAGGAACATGGAAGTCATAGATGAGAGCTAGATTCTGGGACCCATTTTTGAAGTGGAAAAGTGGCCCAAGAGGCGTAAAAGACCAATTTTTCATGCAAAATGAAACGATGGTGGATCGATGAGCTAGAGTTTCCCTCGATAAAGCTCAATGTCAAGAATGCAACACAAGTCTTGATTCGTCAATTAGAATCCATCTGACCCCCCATTTAATCCCCACAAGGTTTTGCATTATAAAGTAGCTATGTGATTCGGGAGTTGGAAAGTGTGTGATGGAGGCCAAATTTATAGATTTCGATGCCATGAAGCTGATGGCCAAACGAATCTCGAATCATTGGAGTTCATTTGCCCCTCCAAAATGTAAAAATCCACTTGTCGTGGGCAATGTGAACACCCAAAGTGTGAACTAGATATTTGTATAAATCAAATGAAATAGAAATGATTAAAAAACATACAAGAAATTAGCCATGAGTAGGGAGGGGGTGCAAAATTTTTTGTGCCCTAAATTTGTAGAGATTCATGCCTTCTCAATGCTAGGGATCATCAAGGAATGAGGGCACATCCTTGATCTACTCCTCAAGGGCTTCAATTTGGTTGTAAGCACGTAGATTTTCATGAAGGTAATAAAAATTTTGATTTTTAGTCTTTCTCTCTCCTCTCTCCTCTTGTTGTGTGTTTCCATGGTTGATTCTATGAGAGAAGGGGGTAGGCTGAGACGAGAGATTTTGTTCGTGGGATGATGCTGGAGTGTAAAAGAGCATAGATCAAGGTTGGAAGGATTGTCAATGGTGATTGGAAAGTGCGAGTGGGCCTCCAATCACGAGACTTGTACGTCATAAGAGACGTGGTTTCATGAGTAAGCTGTAGATTCTATTGCTGTATGATAAATTTTGGTTGGAAATAGTTGGAAGTGGCTACATTTGGTTTGAATGTTTCTAATTTATAAAAAAGTTTAAAAAATCAAGAAAAATCAGTCATTCAATAATTTCTTTGTAAACACACAAAACTCACAACATTGTGGTTTAAGGAAAATTATGTGTTTTTGGGGTTTTGTTGTGTGTACAGTGTTTGTATGGGATGAAATATGATAGAAAAATAATTCTTAGTAAGATCAATCAATCTAAATTAGTAAATAAAAAAATTATCCATAAATAAATAGCATAAAATAAGAAAAAAATAGTAAAAATAGATTTCTTATATTCAAAAAATAACAAAATAGTATTTGTGTTTGCAAATTTATGGTAAGATTGAGGCGTGAGGTTTAGCTTCAAGTCCAACCCTATCTCTATGTTAAAGTGGGTTTTTATTGCTTACATGAAGAAAAAATACATTAAAAATATGCTCTAAACCTACCACCGAATGCACAATCTTAAGTGATAGGGAGAAGGGTGGTGTTAAGTGCTTAAAATATACCAAATTGTGATATTTTTCCAATGCCTGGCATATAGGACATGTGTGGTTTAAAGTTAAGAGGATCCAATGATACAAGAATGCTCGGTGCTAGCCCTAAGCAATGCAACAATCTCAGTCAGAAGAAAGGCATGAAAAGAATTGTTTTTGCACCTTCACAATGCTGGTTGTTAATGAATTAAAAATTTTAAGCACTATACATCATACACAATTACATTCCACGCACCATATGGTATCATCTTGGATGCATAATAATTGTTTTTATGGACGATGACTACGTAGGGAAATGCAAACAAGTATAAGAATTTTCATTATTGTGGAAAGTATAGCCAACAATAAACTACATAGGAAAATGCAAACAAGTATAAGGATTTTCATTATTGTGGAAAGTATGGCCACATTGCCAAGGAATGTTGGAAGAAGCAAGCCAATCAAAGGCAAGCAATAGGGTCATTATGCTTTGTCTAGTCATGTTGAGGATGCTTCTACTGACATGTTGTTTGCTATGACGTATGTCTGGAATCATGTTGCTAAAGAAAATAAGTCAAATGATATATGATGCATTGACTTTGGGACATCCAATCATATGACACCACATGGAGAATGGTTTAATGACATGGTTTTAGATAAGCATGGGTGTGTTTGTACCAGGGATGATACTAAGCACAATATTGAGCATAAGGGTATGGTACCCTTGGTAATTCATGATGGCCAGAACAAAAGACTGCATGATGTATTACATGTGCCCTCTACTATAAAGAATCTATTATCAATTGGTCAGATGGTAGAGTAGAACTTACAAGTTCACTTTAATAAGCATGGCTATTTTATAGAGGAATTTGGCAATGGTTGCAAATTGATTTCTTGAGGAAAAAGACATGGTTAGATGTTTACACTAGATGCTACATTGCCTCAACTGAAGTTGGCCATGTTTGCATATGGTCAGGGCATTGTTAGAGACCTTAAAATTTGGCACAAGAGGATTGGTCACGTGAATATTCAAAGACTACAGACTATGCAAAGAAAGTATCTAGTCATAGGTTTGCCAAGGTTTCCATATATTGAGTTAGGTGAATATTCATCAAAGGCTACAAACTATGCAAAGAAAGCAATTGTGCTCATAAGTTTACTAAAGTTTGCATATACTAAGTTCATGTCTGTGACGTGTTAGTTCGGTAAGAAAGCACGGTTTCCCTTTATGAAACATGTATAGAACAACTCTAGGCCACTGCACTTGATACACTCTGATGTATGGGGACCAACCCATAATGCATCTCTTGAAGGATGCAAGTTGTTAACCCTCAAACGAATGAAGGTGGAAAATCCGGAAAAGCTAAAGCAGAAGACAAAGGCCAAGGCAAAGTGAAACGGAAGACAAAGACGCACAAGGAGAAAAGTCCTAAATAAGGGAGAAAGGCGTGCAAGAAAAAGCGCAAGTCAATACTTTTGTAAAAGAGCGTAAGCACATCATGGTTTAATCCAAGGAGCACCGGGCTCTCACTCGTGCAATTTGTAAATGTAGGCGGGCGGTGGAAAGGAAGCTAGGAAGATAGAAGGACAATGGGAAAAAGGGCCTAGGCCGCGACCGACCATGTAAAAAAGGGGATAAGGGGATGACCGCCCAAAAGGGATTTAGGGTTTTGTATATAAAGTTGAAAAGTGAATGAGAAGCTCATTCTTGTGTGTGGCCAAAAGTGGCTCTCCTCTTCTTCTTCTTCTTCTTCTTGCTTGCTTGCTTGAAGCTTGTGCTTGAGAGAGGGAGTGTGAGAGTGTGAGGAAGTGAGTGTGTGAGGGTGAGGGACCCGGGGAGGAGAAGCTCTCCATCTTCTCCTCTCTTCTTCTCTTCTCTTCTCTTCTCTTCTCTTCTCTTCTCTTCTCTTCTCTTCTCTTCTCTTCTCTTCTCTTCTCTTGCTCACGGCAATGGAGCTTGGAGCGTGGAGCTTGAGGATGGAGCTTGCTTGAAGCTTGCACTTTTATCGTGGAGCTACTGGAGTGCGTGGGAGAGGAGATAACTCGATCGGCATGGAGGTAAGCTCACTACACCCATAGATATGGATGGCGCATCGGCTATGTGAGAGGTAGCCATTAGTGCTCGGCTTGGAACGCTTGAAACAATAAGCAGTCTGAGGGTCTTGGCAGTTGAGCGAAAGCTCCCACATTTTGGTTCCGTTGTCGAGACCAATGGATTCAAGCATTGAGCGCTTGTGCGCTTTGAATCGAGTATTGAAGTAGGGTTTTCCCCAAGCCGGTGCTTGAGATAGATAGGTAGGAAGTGAGGGAGTTTGAAGAGGTATTCGATCTCCTTAGCAAGTAGGTTTTTGGTTTTTTGGATTTGGAAAAGCATGTTGGAGTAGTGTAAGTGATTGCTTTGTGATTTGTATGCATTTAGGGTAGGAAAAAACAAAGAAAAAGAAGCAAACAATAGGGTTTTCTGTTGCTGTATAACAGGCTGAAATAGGAAAATAGGGGCATAGATCCTTGGAGTGCCATTGGATTCGAGCACCACAGTGATTCCAGGCATGTCTGGCATTTCCTTGTAGTGTTTTGCACCTATCTGGAAGGCGATGGATGATTCGGTGGAGTAGACGTTGACCTAGAGGCATCGTGCACAACTCACGGGCCATCGTCCGCACCGTCGGACCAGGCTGTCCGAGTCCCAAAATCGAACCACCTCGAAAATCGGACCTCTCCAAAAATTGGACCACTTTTTTTATCCGATTCCCTGAATCAGACTAGTCCCAGAATTGTCCGACAACTAGAATCGGACCACCCTATCCAATCCGATTCCTAAAATCGGACCACTTTGAAAGTTGGACCACTTTTTTTATCCGACTCCCAAAGTCAGACCGTCCGATTACTAGAATCGGACCACCCTGTCCGATCCGATTCCTAGAATCGGACCACTGCAAGAATCGGACGTGACCAAAATCGGACCACTGGGCCGATCAGACCAACCCAAAATTGGACGTCCGATTCTGATAATCGGACTCCTGAAAATCGAACGTCTGAGAATCGGACAAAAAACTGTCAAAATCGGATAGGTATCTAAAACACAAATTTTGACACACCTAAACCCCAAAATTGACCCCATAGGCTACGTAGAGCTAAAGGCACATCATAGATCCATCATTGGGCTAAAACTTAGAGCAAGTGGTTCAAAATTTGGCTATAAACGGTCCTCCAAATTGCGCATGGTGTTTACCGTAACGGCCCTGTTGGCCGAGAGGGACTGCCCCCTGGACCCCTACAAAGGGGGCTCTTCCCCCTCTGCACCTCCCCCAGGTAGGTTGGAGAGAAAACGTGCGCCGTGACAGGTCCTCTAAATTGGACCCTAGTGTAGTAATGGCTCTACATGAGCATGGATTCTCACTCGCAAAAGAGCAACCAAAAGCCCATACCCGAACAGAGAGAAACAGAGACCCTAGAACATCAATGGGCCAATCTAGCCAACAAGGGCAAAAAGGCCACACTGCAAAAACACATACGTGTTGCATTCAGACTGCATCTAGTCAAAGCGGAAAGCAAAAACATCAAGCTACAACAATGAGAATGACTAGATGTGACAGTCTTGATGATAAATGCTCCTTAAATAGCACTGCACTGACGATCCAAGACATCAGTGGAGAATCCACATCTGGGCGTGCAGTTGGTGACTCAAGGGCATTTGTCAGAAGGCTTAAATTTACAAGCCAAGACCCGGAAGACGAAGACATAGTACCACCTGCTTATCTTAGGGTCAAACTCACCGCGAAAAGAGAGCATACTATCGATACTCTGATTGATGAAGGAGCATATTTTAATATCTTGACCTATGAATCATGGACCCTACTAGGCCAACCAGAGCTCACACAGATTAATGCAACTCTTAGTCTTTACAGGGGACACCCACAAGCACTCATAGGGAAGTGCAAAATCCTTGTGACAATTGAAACGGAAAGCTTGCCTATCTTATTTCATGTTCCTCCAAATAGTGCTAATTACGAGAAGGAAACCCTCCTAGGAAGGCCCTTCAAAAGGGCAACCAAATATGAGGCCGACTATGTAGCACAGAGAATACACCTGACACTACCAGGTGTGAGGATAGTCATAACCTTTAGCAAGCGTGACCTCATCGAACCTCGAGGGAAAGGCAAAGAGGGGGGCTGACATAACAGTCAATCCTGCTAACAAGAGCAAGGACTTGTTGGAAGAGTTGATACAAGCACAGGTCGAACAATGAGAACCAGTGAGTAAGGCCATGCCTAAAACAAGAAGGTCAAGGGACAATGCCAAGGATAGGCTTTGGACTTACAAATATCGTAGAAGACCCCAAAAGAAGCCCAAGCCTTATAGACGAAGGCATCGATGGTATCAAGATTGTGGGAGAGAAGGAAGGAATCTCACTTGTAGCTTTCTTGCTTGCACAATGGGGGAATACACACAAGGGTGGAGGCTGAAAACAGTTTTCCTCTTCTTAGTTGTGTAAGCCAAAATAACTCTAGTACAAAAGAAATAGAAGAACCCTATATATGGGTCTCAAACCAAACTCAACTAACTAAGGTGGCATACTAACTGAGCCACGAACTAGAGTAGATAAGGATAGCTGTCATCTAGCTATTATTCATGGGCGGTGTACCAACCGCATCTGCACTGACAAGTCGGTGACATAAATGCACAACGGTCACCCTGGCATATCACGAGTGGAGCTTGATATCTCAACAGATGGAGGATCAGCACAACACCGTGATGGATATCCAAAGCATTTCTACGTGCTCAAGGGTATTACGCAGGTAACCGATGGATTTGGGTACCAAGACCCCCTGCTAAACCACCTCTATCAGCTGAAGGCCAGATTGCATCAAAAGCAACGAAGCATAGGAGTAAATCTAAGAGAAACTCCAGGTCTCGAGGCAAGAAACCAAACATGAGTGTTCAAAAGAAAGAGCCTCAGTCTAGCATGCTTAATAAGAAGATGTCATATGTAACCATTGAGTGTGCACAAAAGCCATTAGTGCCCAAAAAGCCTTTAATTTCCCGAGAGGATAACAGACATCATAGGCACAACATTGCTCATGGCAAGGCTGATCGCTCAACAAAGCAAATGGCACAATCGTCTAATAGCCTCGAGTAAATCATTCAGCCAGTGCCAAGTCCACCTAAGAGTCCTAGATCTCCTACACCCTCTTTTTCCAAACGGACACAGGAAGCACATCAGCGGTCGTCAAGGGCGGCTGCTCACTCCCAATCTCTATCTCCATCTAAGTTTCCAAATTTCCAAGAGGGGGGACATGACACTAGCCGTAGCTCTTGGCCCAAGGATATGCCTGTGTAACCTAATGGGACTAGATCAACTCATGCTCGATCTACACAGATGAATGATCAAAGGGCAACAAAAAACATGACCACTTCCAATCGCCCTAGGGACCTGACACCGCAATCCACCAAGAGTAGCCAGCCCAGTGGACTAGCCACTACTACTTCCAATCAAGGATCACAGCAGTAACAGCCCTTGGCTGTGACAATGCCCATTGCGAAACGTATCCTAGGTAGTTTACCTGTGGAGGAGGTGTCGCAACCAACTTCCTTGACAACTCCAACACTTCCTAGGGTGGAGGAGTTAAACACAAGGGAATTTGCTGAAGAGCTAGACTCTCAGAAAAGGGAGGCAGTTGTACCCTCACAACCTGGCGAAGCTATTAAGTAGGCCATGGCTATGTCCCATAAGGACACACTAGAGAAAGAGAATTCTGAGGCCCAACCAAGCACATCAACGATTGACCTGGTCCAGGGTCCTGAGTCGTTGAGAGATACACTTCCACTGACCAAGAAAAAGAGGAGAAAACAATGAAAATAACAGCAATTGCAGGTGGTTGTGGACCCCAAGAACATTGAGACGAAGAGCGTTGGAGAGCTGAGGAATAAAGCATCAAGTCCATCCACCACTGAACCAATTGATGCCTCTCCTAATAGCGGTGAAACCTCAGACACATCTGTGTGCTCTGAAAAATCAAAGCAGTCATTACCATCAATGGCTGCTTGCAACGCTCAATCCACCAACAATAGAACTCGCATTGACCTATCAAGAGTGGACACAACGCTGTCACAACAGGGTGACAAATCTATACCAGTCACATCCAAGGAAAACCATGATGCAATAACAAAGCCTCAGGAGAAACATGGAAACCTCGAGAGAATAAGAAATCCTAGCGTTAGCCAAACCTGCTCGTCTAGGCCTGAGCCCCCAGCTATGCTAAAGCCCAGGGAAACTCCTAGAACCTTGCATGAGATAGCAACCGAGCAAGCCCTCATTGAACATAGAAGTGTCATAGAATGCTTAACCGAGTTGGATGCTAAGCTCAAAGTGTTTGCACGTGTCTATGTCCTGGCAAACATGGATGCGTTCCCTAAAGAGCAGGTTGAAGAATACTTGCCATTTTCCTTATCCTGGGAAGAGCAAGAACATCTTGACGAGCACTATAACAGGCTCCTATATGAACGCATGCAACTCATGTTTGACGAGGAAGCCGACGAACTACGCTTAACTATAACATTCAATGATGTGCTCTACCAACCAAATCTCTTAGAGATAAAGCAACTAAAGTGACTATTAGAGGGTCAAAGGCAATTTGAACAACATTGGTGTGAAAACCGCGTTACAATGGCCGAACTAGGAGCCCAGATCATGACAGTCTTAGAGAAGCGATTGGCCAAATGGCGGTCTCAAAGAGACCCAACCTATGTGGCACCAACTTCCCTTCGAGTGCTACCTACCATTCGGGGTACGGACTTAGCTAAAACTAGAAGAGTGAACTCTCTGTTTGATAAGGTTCTCACTGAGAAGGAGTTACATGTTGCCAGTAGACTCGGACAAGGTTCCATGCTACTCGATGTTGCAAAATATGTATTGGTATTGAGTAAGCTACCACGAGTACTAGATGTGTGTGCCACGCTCCAGTACAATCCAGAGTTCTACAATTGGCTTTTACCCTCGTGATGTAACAAGGATTCATAAAATATGTACATAAATAAACAATGAATTTTGTGACCCTGTATAGACAATATCAACACACACACAAGCAATGATAGTCAAGCGCAGGGAGAAGAGTTGGGTTCAACAGGCTAAGCTCCTCAGGTCCTCCTCTCAGCACACATTTAGAAGTTGTGTGATTGTTCTCACCGCCAAGTGGAGGGCATGCAACCCTCATTACCACCATAGGAAGCCCTGACCAACATCTTTGAGGGTGTAGACAGGGCACTGTCCCTTTCTATACACCTTTCCCCCTTTCCGGTCTATCCTTCCGAGGATAAGCCCTGCCCCACTCCATCACAACCAGTCCACGCAACTTAGCATAAGCCAAGATCTGCTAATGGCTGGAGGAAAAATGAACATCATTGTGGGGGGCAATCCCTCTGCAACAAACACTGCATGCCTCATCTCTCCCCTCCTCGTCATATGCGCTTGATGATCCACACTGTAATCCCCCCCATGCAAATGGTTTTATTCTGTATCAAGGCCTAATCCTTGGTTCGCATTTTGCAGGTCCCCCTACATGGAAGACATGGAGTACCTAGGGCAGCTGGCTTACAAAGACACTCTCCGTTGTCGAAGGAAACATGCAGCACAAGCTCCTCTGCTGGTGCACTACGTGCCTACCCTCAAAAGGTATGCAAAGAAACGAGGTCCCAAGCGACACCGCCCCGAACGTAGGCCGAAGAATCCCCAGGCTAGGGGAGTAGAAGCTCAAAGAAGCACACAAGGTGTGGCAACACCGGTTGTGCAAGCCCCCAACAAACGCTTGGGCATCAGGTGCTCAAAGGCAGAAAGGGCAGCTCGAGACAAGGAAGAATTCTATGCATTGTTCAAAAGCATTTTGGAAACGATTGCGGCCAAAGACTACACCATTCAGGTCCCAGCCTACATCTTCCTTGCCCAACCTCACAGGAGCCCCTCACCAGCAGAGCCTCAATTGCCTGACCACCCAGACTCACCCCGCCTCGTGCAAATCGAGTAGCCCCTATGATATACAAGCAACTTAACAAGCCATCCTGCCATAACTTTTCGTCTTTTGATGATTAAAAGGGCAGGCTCCCCACTTGTACACACTTCCCCTACCTATCGCTAATATATGCCACGTCTTTAACAAGCACTAGAATAGGCATTGCAATCAGCATCATAGGATTTTGAAAAAGTTATATCTTGACATGATTGCATTTGTTCGTTGTACTTGACGCATGCGACTTGCATATACTCTCATGAAGTGACAAGTGGATGCAAGATGACACAGGTCTTTGTGCAAATGT
Source organism: Lygodium microphyllum (assembly GCF_053477565.2). Lineage (NCBI taxonomy): Eukaryota > Viridiplantae > Streptophyta > Polypodiopsida > Schizaeales > Lygodiaceae > Lygodium > Lygodium microphyllum. The sequence continues at coordinate 81,190,563 of NC_141137.1, read as the reverse complement.
GTTCAATGCCCAAGTCACAGCAAGACCACCAACCTCACAAAGAACTGCGACAAATCCACGCTGCCGAACGTGAAAAATCACCCTTGCGAGTTCCCACATCTTACGAACCAAAGCATAGTCATGGGCTACGCTCTCTTCCTGGGTCAAGCTCTACAGTGGGCTCATGACAGTTGTTACCTCAATTGTACCAACATCGCATGTCGCAAAGAGGTTTGCAGTATCTCAAGTGTATCTCTCCATCTCAACAACTGCTTCTCTAACAACGAGGCTAGGGCACAATCATCACTGTAATATCCATTTCCTGAGCCTTCGAAGCTTGACATTTCCCAACCCATTATTGCAATGGTTGTACTCAGGCAAGTCAAAAAAAAAAGAGAGAGAGAAAAGAAAGAAAGAAAGAAAAAAAAAACATAAGAAAAAGAAACAAAAAAGAAAATAGAAAAAGAAAATAAAGAAAATAAAAGAACGAAACGATAAGAAGCACCCACGATCACAGCACAGCACCTAGGGGTCCTCAAATTAGGTGCATCCAATGACCTTGGTCGGTTGGCTCCGTCCCTAGTCCCCTAGCCCCCTAGCATCACCCACAATAGTTCAAGGCACATCAAGGGCAGGACATACCTTGGGCGCTTGTCTCACCTATGGTTAGACTTGTCACCTTGACCCATTCACACGATTCCCTCTTGCACTCTGCCTTAATACCATTGCAATCAATTGTGGTAAGCACTGCACGAATGGCCATGAAAATTACACTGTCCTCATCACACAGGTCCAATAGCTACCAGCTACCGATAGTGCAGTGTCCATGTGTTCAATTATGTTACATCGTGCAGTCACAATGCAAATGATGTCGCCTATACCTTCACGTGTACTTCTTCTCAACATGGACAACTTTGCTTCATCCACACATCGTTATGAGAAACCAGCCCTCGATCTTCTAACTACGTAATATCTAGTATGCACGACTCTCATAATATCTGCAGCAAAATATATACACAGTTTGGGTCCTCAAGTGTAGGACAATACTCTTAGCTTGCTTAGATTTCGACCTGTCTCCCAAACTAATTAAACTATGTATTGTGCATGATAGAGAAGACTAGCACTACCCCTAGGGAGAGACCACTTAGGAGAGGTTTTCAATTGCAGGTATTGAGGACTCCAACGAAAGTTTCGTTCGCTCTTCATCGACACTCAGCTCTGAATTCCTATCCTTTATCATCCTGCACCCCCGCCAAGAATCATCATGTGCAGAATCCCCAACAACCTACCACTTGTACTCCATCAGTGCAATCCCCACAAAGAACAGCCCTACCACCAGCCACCTTGGCCCCCAACGACCTTCCTCCCCACCACTACGAACACTCCTCTATGGCAACCACAAACATCCTTGCCACCCACATCTTCGGTGCACGCTAAAGCCTGCTACCTACAACGATGAGTGCCATGGGATGGGCACTCGTCTAGGAGGGGGGTAATGTTAACCCTCAAACGAACGAAAGGTGGAAAATCTAGAAAAGCTAAAGCAGAAGACAAAGGCCAAGGCAATGTGAAACGGAAGACAAAGACGCACAAGGAGAAAAGTCCTAAATAAGGGAGAAAGGCGTGCAAGAAAAAGCGCAAGTCAATACTTTTGTAAAAGAGCGCAAGCGCATCATGATTTAATCCAAGAAGCGCCGGGCTCTCACCTGTGCAATTTGTAAATGTAGCCGGGCGGTGGAAAGGAAGCTAGGAAGATAGAAGGACAATGGGAAAAAGGGCCTAGGCCACGGCCGACCATGTAAAAAAGGGGATAAGGGGATGACCGCCCAAAAGGGATTTAGGGTTTTGTATATAAAGTTGAAAAGTGAATGAGAAGCTCATTCTTGTGTGTGACCAAAAGTGGCTCTCCTCTTCTTCTTCTTGCTTGCTTGCTTGAAGCTTGTGCTTGAGAGAGGGAGTGTGAGAGTGTGAGGGAGTGAGTGTGTGAGGATGAGGGACCCGGGGAGGAGAATCTCTCCATCTTCTCCTCTCTTCTTCTCTTCTCTTCTCTTCTCTTCTCTTCTCTTCTCTTCTCTTCTCTTCTCTTCTCTTGCTCGAGGCAATGGAGCTTGGAGCATGGAGTGTGGAGCTTGAGGATGGAGCTTGCTTGAAGCTTGCACTTGGATCGTGGAGCTACCGGAGTGCGCGGGAGAGGAGGTAACTCAATTGGCATGGAGGTAAGCTCACTATACCTGTAGATATGGATGGCACATCGGCTATGTGAGAGGTAGCCATTAGTGCTTGACTTGGAATGCTTGAAGCAATAAGTGGTCTGAGGGTCTTGGCGGTTGAGCGAAAGCTCCCACACAAGTATTATATGACATTTATAGATGATTTTATCAAGTATACATAAGTGTATATCCTAAAGCATAAAGATGAGGTATTTGCTATCTTTAAGGACTTTAGACAGTAGGTTGAAAAGGAATTTGATTGCCCTATCTCATGTTTGAGATATGACAGTGGATGTGAATATGTATCTAATGACTTGATAGATACTTAGAAAATAATGGCATTTACAGGTTAGTTATACTGCATAGTGGAATGGAGTGGCTAAAAGAAAGAACCAAGTTCTTATGAGGCTACTCATGCAGTGCAAAATGAGAAGAACATGCCATTGTACTAATAGGTTGAACCTATTATGATAACAATGTATGTATTGAATCGAACTCCTATGCAGGCATTCATGAAATGACATCATACCAAAAATTTTATGGGTACAAATCAAACATCAACCACTTGAAAGTTTCTAGATGCATTGCATATGCACATATCCTAGATGAGAAAAGGTGGAAATTGGATCCTAAGGCACAAAAGTGTGTGTTCATTGGTTATTCTTAGGAGTGCAAGGTCTACAAATGTCTTGATCCATTGAGTCATGAGACTATCTTCAGCAAATATGTTATCTTTGATGAATTGGCTTCATGGTATGCATCACCACCTATTGTTCCTACTGATATGCCTTTGAAAAGTGGGGCATCGACTTTGTGGGTCTTATTACCTTGTCATCTACTACTCAGAAGAGATACATTATAGTAGCCACTAACTACTTTACAAAGTGGTCAGAAGCATGGGCGATGAGGCAAAACAATGCAAAAGAGACTGTCAGTTTCCTACTTGAGTAGATCATTTGCCATTTTGGTTCGCCAAAGAAAATAGTATTGGACGGTGGAACTCAATTTTTAAACAAAGTGATTAAATGTTTTACTGAAGCTTGGCAAATCAAGCATAACAAGATGACCCCCTATAATCCACAAGCAAATGGACAAGTTGAAAGTACCAATAAGCAACTAGTGGGTATCCTGTCCAAGATAGTCTCCAAAAAGAAACAGGACTGGGATACAAAATTGTATGTGGCAGTATGGGCATACAATACAACGTTTAAACGAGCCACTGGCCACACCCCATTCAAATTAGTTTATGGGGAGGAGTGTGACTTCCCCTTAGAAGTTGAGTTTTCGACCATAAGATTCACAATCAATCATTCTTTGGGTGAGGAGAATGCCCTATTTGAGTATTATACGACTTTAGCCCACTTGGATGAGCTCAAATTGCAAAGTTTGCTAAGGTAGCTAAACATCAGATGAAGCGGTTGCATGATCTAAAAGCAAAGAAATATACTTTTAAAAAGGGAGCTCTTTCTAGAGAAGTTTGGAACCTAGATGGGATGGCCCTTACAAGGTAGTTAGGATAGGTAGCTGATCTACAGGGAGTTGAATTTAAAAATAAGGTTAATCTTAATAAGATTAAACCTTATCATTTTTGAATATGCTAACGCGATAAATGCATTGCAGGTCCAATGCTAGCGTTGATCTGAGACTTGCAAGGGAACTTAAACTGGTTGATAGAGCACTTAATTCCTTATTTGGAGCACCCATACTTGAAGCAACTATATCATCAAGGGAAGCTTATTTGGTGGAGCAAATGATACAAAGTGATTGAGCAAGAAGACGGAACCTTTGTGTGGGAGATCAAAGTTTTCTACCATCATTGCTTACAAATTTTGACAAGCATCCCGGTTGAGTTCAATGAAGAAGGTGGGATGGAGCCGTCAGTTCATCCTCTAAGCATGTTGAATTTTGACTATCATAATTACAAATAGGGGAGTTCCTGATGGCTGGTTGTGTAAACCCATTGTGGATGTACACATTATACTTTGATGGAGCATCCAGGGTCCCTAATAAAAAAGGGAGTATTGGAGTAGTTAACCGAGATCCTCAACATAGAGTTACAATGAAATTAGTTGTTTATCTTGGGGTAGGATTCACCAACAACATGGCGGAGTATAAAGCCTTGATTATGGGGCTGAATATTGCCAAGAAAGGTGGTATTTGGCGGTTGTTAGTAAAACGGGATTCCCAGCTAATATTAAATCAACTAAATAAGACATACACCATTCGGAATCCTATTCTTTGCATGTATCATCGAACTACTATGCCCTTACACTTGATGAATTTGAGAGAGTATCTCTTCAGGTGATTCTAGGTTCTTGGAATCAATTTACAGATTCCTTAGCAAATTTTGCTTATGAAGAGCTTAGAGGACCTATTCTTCAACTGTGGTCCTAGTTCGGATGTTGCTATTGATAATGAGATAGGACTTGGTCGCTTGTGGGGAATTTTATCAGACCACACATTATATGGTAGGCAATGGTTGGTATGGGTAATGCGAAGAGTGGCTGAGACCCATCTACCACTATTATCTTGGACCCACAGGTTAGTTTAACGACATGTTATATGTATGCCTCTTGATATATATGCACGAAGTATGGGTCACAACTTGATGCATTTAGTTTAGGGATGAGAGCCCTATTTTTCCCCTTGGAATGGAGTGTATTTTCATCTATCTGCCTTATTCCAAGGAGGGATGAGTAGGTGTTGTTTTTTCTGATTTTGTTAGGCCAAGAGGGCCATTTTCGTCAAGTTTTAATGTTTTATTTCATTAGGCCAAGAGGGTCCGTCAATTTTGCAGTGACATGATTTATTTCTTTAGGCCAAGATGGCCAATTAGTTTGCAGTAAAATGTGCTATTTCTTTAGGCCAAGAGGGTCATATGTCTAATTGGTGCAAGTACGTTTAATAGTTTCTGTTTTAGTGATTACATCATACAGGTTGACGAAGTCAGTGGAGGAAGCCTTTGCTACGGAGGAGCTCCTTGTGGCCATTCCAGCTAGTCTCGTCCCCTTTTTGGGTATTTTTTTCTTAAGCAGATAGTGATAGATGTGTGTGTGAGGGGGTACTTTCTTTTCATTTGTTGGGGACCGAAAATCAAGGCATGAAGTCCCAGGTTTAGGTTAGGAATGTCTAGTGGAGGTCTGGTTAGCCATTACCTCCTGCAAAGGTATTGTCAGGCCCTGAAAGACCTGTTTTAGAATATAGTCCTAGTGATCCTATTTTGCTGACCTACTAGGTAGCCGTTCTAGGAGTTCCTGTTAGTGTGAGAGGTAGTTAGAGAAGCCTGCCCTTAAATATCTAGAGAAGAGAAAGTTCTAAACTTATCTAAAAATACATATACAGAGGTGTGTAAAAAGGGGTTATAACCCCTCTCAAAAAATAGAAAACGAAAGAAAGAAAAATCCTTGAGCAATGTTCATTGCCTTGCGAAGGCCTAGTGTCGTGGCCTAGGCCCTCTTTCCGCTTGTCCTCCTATCTTCCTAGCTTCCTTCCTTCCCCCCATCTACCTTTACAATTTTCACAAGAGGAAACTTGGCACTCTTTTACAAAAAGTTTTAGGGACACCTTGCATTTAAAAATGTGCTTTTTCCTTTGACTTAACTTTTGAGGCCACCCTTGCGCTTTCAATGGTTTCCCTTCCCGCTTCTTCCATTGTGTTTGATTTCCTTTTGGGCCACCTATTTTGGCTCCCGGCTTGTGCTTTTCCACTTTTTCTGGTTTTTCTTATGTTGAGGTTAACAAGGTGCATGGTCAAGGATACAAACATTCAGATACAAGGTGATTGTTGCCACATTGGATGCATTGGTCATGTGGTCTTATGGGTCATCAACAAGGCATCTTAATCTTTGCCATCTCCAACTTAAGTTTTGCCACTTTATTTGAGATATCTATACTATTTCCTTTATCCTGATTGTCTATGAGAAGTTGCTCACTATGGATTGTAGCTCTCTCACTATGGATGGTAAGGTTGGAAGTAGTCTATATAGTGTTGGCGTTTCTCTTCTTTATCAGGTTATCCACTAAATTAGTTCTTCAAAAACCGTAGCTTCTATTTGCAAACCTAACTTGCATGCTAGTGCCTTGTAGAGTTGCAAAGGCCCATGAAACTCCAAGGGAGTTATCCTCAAGTATGAAATTCTTACTTAGATTCAGTCCAAACTAATCCCTAATGAAGGGAAAATCCAGAAAGACTATTGGAAGGTATTGCAACTTACGCTAATTTTTCCACTTATGAAAATTTGTCTCAATGTTATAAGTATTGCCACTTACACTAATTTTCCACTTATGCTAATTTGTCTCTATCTTATTAAGTATTGCCACTTATGCTAATTTTTCCACTTATGCTAATTTGTCTCGATCTTATTAAATTTTGGAAAGAAAAGATATGTCTTGGGAATAAACCTATTAGAAGTTTAACTATAATGCATTGGAAATAAAGATGTTTGTGATTACAAGCTAGGTACTAATCTTTTCTAAAATCATCAAGCTAAAAGATGGATGACTAAGTATAGATCACCGAGGTAGTATTCCAATGAGCACAGAATGCCATGCCTGAGGCAAAGTTCTTAATGGCGCTAGACCTCCCCAAGGCTAGCCTGAATAAAACCTACTCCAAGGGTTTTTTCTCTTTTTTTTGCATTAGTGAGAATAGACCAATCATGATGCAAAAGGTCTTCTCGTAGGGAACTCTAGTTGGGAGTAGGAGGTAAGGATACCAGGGGGCTCTTGTCATAAACTCCTTAGGCTCTTACGAATTGCCAACTACCCTTTGATTTTCAGACTGTATCCTGGAACTTCCAATACTAGTTGGGGAACGGAACTTAGAGAGAATAATACTTTGGATGGAAAACATTATAAAGGTCATTTTTTTTCTGAAAGGAACTATTAAGAAGTAAATTGCTTTACTCTCTTTTTGTGTCGTGAATTAAAGGCATGTAATGAATTTGTATCAAGAGATAGTTCAAAGAAGTTATTTTTATATGTTGAACCTAAAGTGGTAGGTAGTTAGATACTACTAAAACTACTCTCTTGAGGGAAGAGGGAGGATGATGGATCGACCTATGGTTGGGTGGTCTCGGTAAGTCGAGAGCTTTCCTAAGAAAAATACAGATTACAGTTGATGGACCATTAGAAACAAGAAAGCTTGATTCGCATCACTTTAGAATCTGCTAATACTAATTAGCCACTAGTAATAGATTTGACCAGAAAAACTCAGGTCGATGCTCGTGGGAGTGACTGGAACTTCCAATGCAGGGTAGACTCAAGCGATCCTAGTCAGCAAACTCCAAGGTTTTTACCAAAATCTCAGACAGTGCTTGCTAGGACATCTCTTAATGGGCTACTAAGAATGTACCGCCAAGGAAGGCTTGGGCGGCACGTTACATTTGGTATCAAAGCACACGTTGATGTAGAACACGACGCAAGTAAATACAACTAGTTATATTTCTAGCATAAAATATCTTTCCCCTTAAGTAGTGGAGTCTTCTCTTGTTGATATATGTTCTTCCTTTCTGGCATAAAGATGAACCTTAAAAACAATTCTTGATTTTCCAAGTTATGTTTACCTCAGCAATGCACTCCTCTAGTTTCAGCTGAGAAACCAGATGATGTGGATATTAGATCAGATATACAATCCTTCACCCCTGTATTATGAAAGGCGATGGGTGTTAAGCGGAGGGTATTGTTACATTGGCACAAACCGTCTTGCTTACCTCCAGAATAATTTAAAGAGTTTAAGGTGGATGGAAGCCCTTAAGATTGCCAAGATTTATCTCTTCTATGAGGCCAAATTAAACTTAAACATGTTCACTAGAGGGCAACATATCAAACTAAACCAGCACATCTATGAGGAGGTTACAAGGGTTATACTGGCTGATCGAATCATGGTTGTAGGATGCTCCAATTGCCACAACTACAAGAAAGATGGATTTACCTGATCTTCCTCTAAAATATAGATATTTGAATCTTTATTCTCGGAATCCTAATTACTATGCGATGGATGTATCACAATGCCATTCCTAGATTGTGGTAGAAAAATATTTTCCAAGAATAATATGAGCTCTCGAACTACTCAAATAATATTTTCCTTTTCTATTGACGTAAAGAATTATTTTTGTCCATCCATTTGTCTCCTTGATAAATTAAAAAATAGTAGATAGAATTTTTTTTCTGATTAAAAATTAAAACTCTCTTTTGAAGTATATACCCTGATCATTGTTGGAAGGAAAAGTAGTACATAATTTACTTCCTAAATTAATAAGGTAGAGTAAGCAAGTGAACATCTTTTTTTTTCTAAATATGATTGGCAAGAAAATTGATCATAAATTGCATAATTCTTAGAATGTCACCTCAAATCTTAATACTATGGAAGCCCAAGAGAAGAAATTTCTTCTCAAGCAGTACAAGCCACTAGAGTTTGATGGTAAAGAAAGGGACATTCCAACTAAAGTAGAAACATGGATAGTATCTATGGAATACTATTTCACTGTTGCAACATTGTCAAATCAAGCCATGATCGCCAAACTAAAACTCATAGGAGATGCACATCTTTGGTGGAAACAATGATGCAAGGACCAAAGAACATCTGAAAGCGCTATCACTTGGGACAAGATTAAGGACGCTGTGTGTGGGACATATCTTCCACCCACATATCAAGCCTAGAAGATGAATGAGACTCCAAATTCGTAACACTTCTAAAATATGCACCTATGATGGATGTTTCACAACAAGTATCCAAATTTTGCAATGTTCTAACTCCGCCCTTGAATACGCGTCTTGAATCAATGAGACCATCGGATTTACAAGATGTATTGATTTGAGCAACTTCAATAGTTCATGAGATTGAACAAAGGCCAAGAAGTGCAAAATTTTGGAACAGAAAAATTCAAAATAAGGGCAACTTCCAAGGATATGCAAAAAGAGCTCAAGGATAGTAGCAACCAAACAAAACGAAAAAGGCCAAATCAAATGTTGTGGGAAGCTTTATACCCACAGGAAGAAGCAATGAGACTCCAAGGTGTTTTTATTGCAAGGAACTAGGACATTTTAAGAGGCAATGCCCAAAGCTTAATTTCGCGGGCAAAACCAAGATGCCAGCGGAAAGGTCATTGGAATAAACCTAAAGGAGATCAGACTTGATAAAGATCCCACGATGGAATTCGATATGGAAAGAGCTAGAGTACACACTACTCTCAATAAGAAGGGTCCAAATCACCAATTCTCAATAATTCAAACACTAGCAAATGATCAAGGTAAACCCTTTCGAATTTTAATTAGCTCTATGGAAGTACCTACTCTTGGGTATCACCAAAATTTGCAAAAAGGCTAGGCATAAACACTATTCTCACACCTAGAATGCTTGTGGAATTAGCAAATGGCAAAGAAGTTCTATCAACATAACAAACTAGCAAGGTAGAATTTAGTTTGGGGGGAAATTCTTCCACAATCAACTTCCAAATTATGAACCTCAAGGTTTATGAGTGTTTGCTAGGAATGGATTTGGCTAATTCCAAATAATGCCCATATCCATTGCGCAAAGGGCCAAATCACATTCCACAACTCAAGGAGAACAAGTAACCACTCAGGGAGAAGCAGGAAACCCTAAGGTTCAGCTGGCTAAAGTCTCCCAAATAGTAAAAGGACTGAAGAAAGGATTATTCGCCTATCTAATTAAACTCAACAAGGCCGAGCATGATAGTGAAGCCAAGGATCAACCATCTTGTCTAAAAGAATATGTGGATTTTTTCCAGAAGACTTGACAGAGCTCCCACCACAGCAAGGGAAGTAGATCATGAAATTCAACTCATTCTAGGTGCTACCCCTGTCGCCAAACGACCTTGCCGAATGTCAATTCCTGAAGCCATTGAGCTGAAAGAACAACTCAAGTAGCTATTAGACCAGAGATACATCCGGTCAAGTAATTCACTATGGGAAGCCCTGGATTTATTTTAGAAAAAGAAAGACAAAACACTCCACCTTTGTATCGATTACTGTGGATTAAACCAAGTGTGCTAAAAAGAAGAAATGTGATTTCTTCAAGATGTAAATTGAATATCTAGGATTCATAGTATCGGCAGATGGCATTTCAATGGATCCTGCCAAGGTCCAAGATGTACAAGATTGGCCGCCCTCAACAACGATCAAGGAAGTGTGAAGCTTTCTAGGGCTAATGGGCTGGTATAGAGTCTTCATTAAAGACTATGCCTCAATCGCCACACCTCTCACTGACCTTCTCAAAGAGCAGGTCTCCATTACATGGATGTCCGCCGAACAATCTAGCTTTGAGAAGCTTAAGTAGAGTTTGGTAACCGTCCCTATCCTAAGGCTACCCAATCTTAACAAAGAATTCAAAGTCATAACTGATGCAAGCTCTCTTGCTTTGGGTTGTGTGCTTATGCAAGAAGGAAATCCAGTATCCTATGCTTCAAGAAAATTAAAGATCCATGAGGAAACTATGCCACACATGATCTAGAATTACTTGCTGTAATTCTCGCCGTTAAACTATGGAGACATTACCTGCTTAGTAATAGGTTTTCTCTAGTCACTAATCATAAAAGCCTAAAGTGGATTTTTATTCAACAGATCTCAATATGAGACAACGCCCATGGATTGAGACCTTGCAAGAATTTGACTTTGAAATCAAGTATAGACCAGGCAAGGAGAATGTGATTGCATATGCCCTAAGCTGTAAATAATTCCTTAATGCTCTAATCCTAGAAGAACCCTTTAGAGCTGGAACTCTTGCCACAATGATTTCAATGCCCAGTAACCCTCTCATAGAAATGGCTAAATAAGAGGTAATGAAGGATCCGAGCTATCAAAACTTGTTAAGAGAAATTTCCTTCAAGGATTCAAATCCAAAACTCAAGACTAAGTATTAAGATTTTTCCATAAACGAGGCACTAGCCTACTACAGGACAAGACTATGTATTCCTACAAGTTAGGAACTCAAAAGGAAAATACTCTGGGAAGTTCACGATTCCCCATTTTTGGGCCATCCTGGTTATGCTAAGACTCTTAATACAGTCAAAAGAAGCTTCTGCTAGGAAATAATCAAGGGTGATGAACTCAAGTATGTCACCGAATGCCTAAAGTGTCAACGAATTAAGGTTGAGCATGTTAAGTTGCTAGGGAAGCTCCAGCCACTTGATATCCCTCAAATGAAATGGGAGTGTATCAGCATGGACTTCATAGTTGGATTACCCCTAGTACAAGGAGGATATAACTCCATAATGGTAGTCACTGATATGCTAACAAAAGTTACACACCTTATTCTTGTAAAAACCAATTACAAGGCTTTTGATATAGCCGGGCTTTTCATTAAGGAAAATTTTAGGTTACATGGATTACCCCAAAGAATCATCAATGACCGTGATTCTCTCTTCACCTCAAAGTTTTGGAAGAGTTTGTTTGAAGCTCTGGGAACCCAGCTTTGCTTCAGTACTACTTACCATCCCCAAACCGATGGTCAAACAGAGCGAGTCAACCAAGTTATTAAGGACATACTGAGGGCTTATTGTAATAGGGAACCCAAATGGTGGATTCAATATCTACCCTTAGTTGAACTTTCCTACAATGCATCATACCAACAAAGTATTCAATGACTCCTTTTCAAGCATTATATGGGCAAGATTGTCTTACACCATATTAATTTTTTCCGATCCTACCCTATAGGTAGAAGCATCTAGGTAAATGCTGGAAAAAATAGACCAGCAAGTGAAAGCTATAAGGCAAGATATTCAAGCCACCAAGGATCAACAAAAGGCATATGCCGATCAAAGAAGGCAAGAACACATCTTCAAAGAAGGTGACATGGTTTTCCTTTATTACAATTTAGAGAGAAAGAGATGGATAAAAGCTCTGGTTCAGGCACAAAGGGTAGCAGACATGTTCCCCATTCATCCCATGATCTTCCACACAATAAGGTCAACTCAAGTACAACACACATACACAAAACAATAACCTAGTTCTAACCATGGTTAAGTCAGTATGACTTAACCTTATTCAACTAAGGTAAGTTTATGAGCTTGAATCTCAACACTCCCCCTCAAGCTCAAGTGGGGTACTTCACTCCAAGTAGCTCTCTTAAATGCACAAAGTTATCTTTACCCAATGACTTGGTATAGATATCTACAACTTGTTCTTCTGTCCTCACATGGACTAAATCAATGTCACCTGCAATCACCTTTTCTCTGATAAATTGATAGTGTACCTCAATGTGCTTATTCCTAGCATGATAGACATGATTACTGGCTAGGAGCACACTACTCATATTGTCACAATAGAGTGTGACATGCCTAACTTCTTGCATGCCCAAATGATCAAGAAGCTTCATGAGCCATGCTGCCTCACATATAGCTAATGTGGCACCTCTATACTCTGCCTTAGTACTAGAGAGTGCAATTGTAGGTTGCTTCTTACTGCTCCATATGACCATACTACTACCAAGGGAAAATGCATACCCACTAGTAGATCTCCTGTCATAGGTACTTCCTGCCCAATCAGCATCTGTATATCCTGTAAGCTCCAAAGGCTTACCATGCTCATAGAATAGACCATAATTTGATGTAGCCTTCACATATCTCAAGATCATCCTCACTGTATACAAGTGCAACTTCATAGGCTTCTGCATGAATTGACTAATCAATCCAACTGAATAGCTAAGATCTGGTCTAGTAATGGTAAGGTAAATCTGGCTACCCACCATTTGTCTATACATAGTGACATTCTCAATCTCATGTCCAACATCTACAAGTAGCTTAACATTTTATTCCAATGGAGTGCTCAAAGACTTGCAATCCAACATACCATACTTGGTTAACATGTATTGTGCATACTAATTTTGCAACAACCAAGTACCATGAGGTGTAGAGACAACCTCAATCCCAAGGAAATACTTCGGTTCACCCAAATCTTTGACTTGAAATTCAGCATGTAACATTTCCTTGATCTCTCCAATTCTCATGACATCATCACCTGTAATGATCAAGTCATCCACATAGATGATTAATATCACAAAACCAGCCCTTGTCTTCTTTGTAAATAGGCTATGATCAGCCTTGCCCATAGTGAAACCAAGTTTCTGTAAGCATGCACTTATCTTAGCATTCCAAGCTCTAGGTGCTTGCTTTAGCTCATATAATGCTTTCTTCAATCTACTCACACGTGTAGGAAAATCTAGATGTACATAGCCCTCGGGCTCATCCATGTATACTTCCTCAACCAAATCACCATCAAGAAAATCATTCTTCACATCCATTTGATACATACTCCATCCTTTAGATGCTGCCAAAGTAATCACTGTCCTCACGGTTGCCATTTTAGCAACATGGCTGAATGTCTCCTCATAATCAAGACCATATTGTTGTGCATATCCTTTTTCCACAAGTCTTTCCTTGTATCTTTCCAATGTTCCATTTGATTTGCACTTCACTTTTTATACCCATTTGCAACCAATATCCATTTTTCCTTCAGGCAAATCAACCAAATCCCAAGTATCATTGTCAGCCAATGCTGAATATTCCTCATCCATTTCCTTACACCAATGATCATCCAAAATAGCTTTAGAAAACTTTGTGGGTTCCTTGAAGCTAGTGACTTTTTCCATATATGCATAGTGCCTCACTGTATAACCACTGTATGTAAGCCTATCCACAAGCTTCCTGACTCTTTCTGATCTCCTCAATTGAGGTGCAATATGAGACTCTCCTCTCTCATGAGGTGGTACATATCTATGTCTCACATGAGTCACAATTGACAGAACACCAAACTCACTATCCAAGCTATCAGTGCCAGGTGAATCATAACCACAAGTGAGTGGCCCTGTAACATCATCAAGTTTTCCTTTGCCTTTATCCACATTTCTCCCCCTCACTGACATACCCATGTGTCAGTGTGGATAAAGATGTTGAAGTCCTCAATCTACCTGTCCAAGGACTAATTGATGTAGTAGCATCTTTAGAAGGCCCAGAAATTGCTGCACTTTCATTTGTACCTACATGTACATAAGTCTCCTGACAAACATCATCATCATTCATCAAAGTGATCCTCTTGTCATGCCATGATTTCAGCTCATCAAATACTACATCTCGTGAGATTAATGTCTCATGAGTAGAAGGATTGTAGCATTTGTATGCTTTCCTATATTGTGCATACCCAATAAAGATGGCCTTTTCTGACTTTGGATCAAGCTTCTTCCTCTTTTCATCTGGAACATGTACATATGCCAAGCATCCAAAGATCTTAAGATGGCCAATGTCTAGACTTATCCCATAAAGCCTCTCATGAGGAGTCACCTCATGTATACCTTCTGTTGGTGTACTATTCATGACATACACTACTGTAGTCATTACAGCCTCTGCCCAATATGCATTTGGTAGGCTCTTCTCATTCAACATGGATCTAGCCGATTCCATGATCACCCTGTTTTTCCATTCTACCACACCATTTTGTTGTGGTGTGTACATGCATGTCAATTTCCTTTTAATCCCATGGGCTGCCAAGAAGTGATCAAAGTCTTTAGAAACATATTCTCCACGACTATCAGATCTCAACCATGAGATGTAGCAAGCCAATTCTTTCTCCACATGTCCCTTGAAGTCTTGAAAAGCATCCATGACATCACTCTTATGCTTTAGCACATACAACCATGTGTACCTACTATAGTCATCCATGAATGACACATAGTAATGTGATCCCCCAAGAGATACATTCTGTGAGGGTCCCCATACATTAGAATGTACAAGCTATGATGGTCTAGTAGTAGTGCTTACATGCCTCATAAATGGAAGCCTTAATTGCTTCCCAAATTGACAAGACTGACATACATTTTCCAATTCCACATGCTTGAACTTAGGGAGTCCAAGTACAACTTGTGTATGCTACATATTCTTCATCTTTTGAACATTTACATGACCGATCCTTTGATGCCATATCTCAATGTCCCTTATTGCAGCATTGTCATGTGAGTACATAGCAGTATTCAATGCTGGAATTTTTGTATCCAATGTAAACATCCTGCCATTTCTTTTGCCTTTAGTAATGAGTTTTCATCCTTGACCATACTCTTCAATGTAGCATCCATCTCTATTGAATCTAACTTGTAGATTCTATTCAGCCATTTGTCCCACAGAAAGTAAGTTTTTGGATATGGAGGGTACATGTAACACATCATAGAGACTCTTTTTCTTGTCACCATGCATCATCAAAGGAACAGTACATGTATGCATAATGTCGTGTTGCGTATCATCCCCTATGTGCAAACATATCCATGAGCACCTTCTACCAATGTGTCAAACCACTCTCAATGGGGAGTCATGTGGTTAGATGCCCTTGAGTCTATATACCATACATCATCTGATTTGTCTTGTGTAGGCAAACCACCCTTTCTTCACATGTTGCATAGCAAACAACATGTCATCCTCCTGCATACCACTAGAAGAAGCATAATTACCATGTTGCCTCCCTCTTGCTCTCTGATCATTCTACTTCTTGCGCTGCATATGCATTTCTAGCACCTCTTCCTCTAAATTTTGATCTTCCTCTTCCACCTCTACCCCTTCAATTTGAGTAGAAGACACTATCCCTATTGTTTTTAGACCCACTGGAACTTGTATATTGAGTCCAAGTTTCACTTCTTCATGCAATAGAAGTGCCACAAGTTCATCAAAGTCAGGCTGCTCCTCCTGACGCACTGAAATGGAAGTGTCAAACTACTTATATTCCTGTCCAAGTCCATGGAGGGTAGTGGCCACCAAATCATCATCCTCAATTTCAGCTCCAATTGAGCCTAGTTGTTTTGTAATGGTTCTTATCTCACTGACATAGTCTTCAATAGACCTTCCATTATTGGATATGTGGCTGAATTTTTGCTTCAGTTGTGTCTTTCTTGCATGAGTGACATGCCCATAATTCTTCATCAATTAGTCGCAAGCAGCTTTGGGGGAAGTACAATTTGCAATTTGCATAGTCTTTGTGTCTGTTACACATAACAACAGCCAATGGAAGACCTTGTTGGCCTTTTCCAACCAAGTCATGTGTGCCTTTAATTGATTGTGTGTTGGAGGTCTATCCTCCGGTAGCTTGGGCTCATCTTCAAGACTTGTGACTAGGTTCCAATAGCCTCTTCCAATTAAGAAATTAGACATCCTGAATTTCCATAGAATAAAATTGTTGTAGTCCAGCTTCTCACTATCTATCTGAGTGATAGTTTCCTTCTCACTTGTGTTTGCCATGTTTGCAACCAAAATAACTCAGTTCAGTCTTCTAGGTGTGAATGCTCGACTCCTTGCACACAACCAATAGTCTTTTTAATAAGTCACAACTTACATATATTCAAGCAATACTCATAAATTTTGAATTTATTCCAGTTTAGCTCATTTTAGACATCTAGCAACTATTAGTACATGAAGGGCATTTCATAATTCCAATTGCATAACATAAGTATCACTGCTCATACATTTTTCAACCTCCACTCTAGTAAGACTATAAATAGTCAGTAGTTTGTCAAATCAGCCTCATAGAAGTCAAGTTTGAGCATACAATGCTCTTGAATATGCACATGTCTATCACTGACCATTTAGTGCCATACTACCGACATCTGTAATCATCACCCCTAAACTCCACAAAGACATTCAATTCCAAAATTGCATAGATTTCAGTTTATATGACTGCATAAGATCCAATACATGTTGGAAATAGATACTCAGTATTCCTTCAACTGACTGCTTAAATACATTTGTCATAGCATTTCTGACCTATCCATGAGTGCTTTACTCAGACATCATACTCTCCACAAATATGCCATTCATCAGCGCGATGGGCTGCCATTAATCACTGCCAGTGCATAAGAGAGCATCAAGTACAGATCTTCAAGCCTCACTTGATACATTCACTGCTACTATAGAAATTGTCTTCAACAAAGATTTTGCATGCATCAACAATGGGTTTGTAGCCCATACACCTGCAGATATTACCTACTATGGAAGATTGGGCCGTCTCCACTGACAATCTTGGGATTGTGTGCAAGAGTTTGCAAGTATCCGTATTCGAAGTGTCAAGTTGTGCACTGTTTAGCCAAGCATACATGGACATGCACATTCTGGGTGTGCAGTAGCCACACTGAGAGCCATGAAAACATGCAATTCTTTCTTACACTGCATGGAAGCCCTTCTGCATATTTGTTTGAAGAGAAGAGAGAGACAGGGTTGAGCAATGTCTGAACCATTCAGGTTCCATCATCTTCTTCTCATTATTTCATCATAGAGTAAACCACACATACAAGAGTAACATAGAGTAAGTGACACACTCACTAGACAGACTAACCATAGTCAGGTCATCGACTAGCTAACCGACTTATTTAATGTAGTCACATGTAGGAGACAGCTGTACACTAGCTGTCATGCCGGTAGTACATAAAGACAGTCACACACGACATGGGGAGCTTGACTTCTAACACTCCCCCTCAAGCTTAAGACAGCATCTGCACACCAAGTAGCTGTCTAAAACCACAAAACTTATCTTTACCCAGAGACTTGGTAAAGATATCTGCTACATGCTCATCAGTCCTCACATGCATAAGATCAACCTTTCCTGCAAGGACCATCTCATGAATAAAGTGGTAGTGTACCTCTATGTGTTTTGTCCTAGCATGGTAAACTGGATTCATGGCCAGGAGTACACTACTCATATTATCACGTAACAATTTCACTGGAGCATCAACCTGAATATCCAAGTCAGCCATAAGCTTGAGTAGCCAAGCAATCTCACATGCTGCCAATGCAGCCCCCCTGTACTCTGCCTCAATACTAGATAAAGCAACCGTAGGCTGCTTCTTGCTGCTCCAATTGATCATGCCACTACCAAAGCCAAAGGCATAGCCACTCGTAGATCATCTGTCAGTTGAGCATCCTGCCCAATCTGCATCTGTGTATCCAATCTGTGTATCCTGCCCAAACTGGCTTATCAGCTCTACTGCATAGCTCAAGTCAGGCCTAGTGATGGTCAAGTAAATCAGACTACCGACCATCTGCCTATACATAGTCACATCTTCTACTTCAGCCCTAGTGTTCATGTCTAGCTTTACATTCTGGTCCAGAGGTGTATCCAGTGGTTTGCATTCAGCCATGCCATACTTCTTAAGCATTTCCATGGCATAGTGCTTTTGCATCAGCCATAAGCCATTTTCAGCTGGTACAACCTCAATACCCAAGAAATACTTTAGATCTCCCAGATCTTTCATGTCAAATTCAGATTTCAGCATCTTCATAGCATGTTGAATTCCCATGTCATCATCTCCAGTGATTATCAAGTCATCAACATATATGACCAGCACTACCAAGCCACTGTCAGTCTTCTTTGTAAACAGGCTGTGATCAGCCCTGCCAACAACAAATCTAAGACTCTGCAAGTAACTACTGATCCTAGCATGCCAGGCTCTCGGAGCCTGCTTCAACCCATACAGTGCCTTTTTCAGCCTGCACACATACTGCTGAAAATCAGGGTGCTCATACCCTTTCGGCTGAACCATGTATACATCCTCTGCTAAATCACCGTTGAGGAATGCATTCTTAACATCCATCTGCTGCAATTTCCAGCCTTTTTCAGCAGCCAAGGCAATAACAGTTCTTATGGTTGCCATTTTTGCAACCGGGTTGAATGTTTCATCATAATCCAAGCCATACTACTGAGCATATCCTTTAGCGACCAGCCTTGCTTTGTACCTTTCCACACTGCCATCAAACTTACATTTGATTTTATAAACCCATTTGCAGCCAACAGGCTTTTTCTGTTCAGGCAGTGGTACCAAATCCCAAGTCTGATTTTCAGCCAAGGCTTTCATCTCTTCGTCCATAGCCATGCACCAATTTTCATCCTTTGCTGCTTCAGCATAAGTACCTGGTTCTTTGATCTCCATCACTTTTGTCATGTATGCATAATGCTTTGCAGAATAACCAGAGTACATCAACCTGTCAACAGGGTATCTGACCCTCTGCGATCGTCTAGGCTGTGGTGCACTGCTCGATTCCCCTCTCTCATGAGGCGGAATATACCTATTATGCCTCGTACCAGGCGTATAGACAGTCGAAATGCCAAGTTCACTGTCTAACGTATCAGCAGACTCATATCCAGAAGTCATTCTGCTAGGTGGCGTCATACCATCCTCAGTAGCTTTCTCTTTTCCTTTGCTGTCCAAGACATCATAATATCTCCCCCTCACTGGCATACCAGTGTCAGTGGACGATGAGTGTCGCAATCTCCCTGTCCATGAGGATACTGTCTGCTGACTACTAGGTCCTGTCATATCAGTGCTATGCTGCAACTCAACTGTAGATACATGAGTGAAAGGCATATCCAATGGCACTGCAACTGGTGATACGTACCATGAGCCCAATTCATCAAAGATGACACCCCTGCTTACCAAAGTCTCCCTGGTAGAGGGATCATAACATTTGTATGCCTTTTTCTCCTGCGAGTATCCAATGAACACACTCTTATGCGCTTTGGGATCCAATTTTTTCCTTTTCTCATCTGGAATGTGCACATAAGCAAGACAGCCAAAGACCTTCATGTGTCGTACATCCAGCTTATAGCCATAGAGCCTCTCAAACGATGTCATGTCATGAATGCCTGTAGTGGGAGTCCTATTCAGAATATATGCGGCTATCACAACAGCCTCTGCCCAATAGAAAAGCGGCATATGCTTCTCATTCATCATGGCCCTAGCAGCTTCCATCAGAACCCTGTTCTTCCTTTCAGCTACTCCGTTTTGCTGCAGAGTGTAGCTGTAGGTTAGCTGCCTACGAATGCCATTTTCAGCCAAAAAATCAGCAAATTCATTGGAGACATACTCCCCACTGCTATCAGATCTCAAGCAAGAGATGTAACATTCAAATTCCTTCTCAACATGTGCTTTAAATTTCTGAAAAATAGCAAAGACCTCATCTTTTGTTTTCAATATGTAAAGCTAGGCATATCGACTGTAGTCATCAATGAAAGATACATAGTATCTGGAACCCCCCATAGATGCATTATGAGCTGGTCCCCAAACATCAGAGTGCACTAACTGCAGTGTAGCATCAAGAGTGAACATTCTTCCATTTCTGTGGCCTTTCGCGATCAACTTGCATCCATTGCCAAACTCTTCAATAAAGCAGCCATGCTTATTGAAGCGAACCTGCAAGTTCTGCTCTGTCATCTGGCCCACAGACAATAGGTTCTTCGTAATTGAAGGGACATGCAAAACATCATGAAGATTCTTCTTCCTGCCATCATGTACAACCAGAGGCACTTTCCCCTTGTGCTCTATGCTATGTTGCGTATCATCACCTGTGCATACATAACCATGCTTTTCAGCCACCATATCCGTGAACCAATCACCATGAGGGGTCATGTGATTCGAAGCCCCCGAGTCAATGTACCACACTGCATCATTAGATGATTTTTTAGCAGCCTTATCTTTGACATACTGCATGGCAAATAGTCTATCACCAGAGTCATCTGCCTGACTGGACGTAGCATAATGTCCATGCTGCTTGCCCTTCTGATTTCCCTGCTTCTTCCAGCAATCCTTTGCAATATGCCCATACTTTCCGTAGTAGTGACAATCCTTATCTTTATTTGGATTGTTTGATTGACGCTGCCGCTGCCATGAGCCTCTGCCACGGGAGTTAGATCTCCCCCTGCCTCGAAAGTTTCCACTACCTCTTGCATTTGATGACTGCTGATTGCTATTACTATAGGATGCATTCTGCTGGCCTCCTCTGCCAGATCCATAGCCTCTACCACGGCTACCACGACCACGCTGATTCGAATAAAAAACTGCATCCTTATTCTTTGAGCTGCTTGACCCTGTAGCTAAGCCAAGCTTCACCTCTTCATGAATCAATAATGCAACCAGCTCATTAAAATCAGGCATCTCAGCCCGCACAGATACTGAAGTGTCAAAAGACTTGTACTCCGGACCCAATCCATTTAAGGTCACTGCAACCATATCCTCATCTTCTACCTGTGAGCCAACAGATGCCAGCTGATCTGCTATGGTCTTAACCTCTATGACATAATCTTGTATGGATCTATTCTTCCTCTCCATGTTATTGAATTTCTGCTTCAGTTGTATCTTCCTTGCACTTGTAGTTGTGCCATAGTATTTGACCAATATATTCCATGCATCTGCTGGGGATTTACAGTTCATGATCTGCATCACCATAGCATCCAAGATACATAATGACAGCCAATGTAAAACTCTGCGAGCTCTTTCCGTCCAAGCTTGATGCGCTCGTCTTTGATCAGCTGTAGAATTCCTATCTGGAACTTCAGGTTCAACCTCAACACCTGTCACTAAGTCCCAGTATCCTTTGCCTATCAGAAAGTTCTCCATGCGGAACTTCCATATTGCATAATTGTTGCTATCAAGCTTTTCTCCCACAATCTGGGTTACATTATCAGTTCTATCAGCATTTGCCATGTTGCAGACCTTGCCTGGCTACCTGCAAACCAAGATCTTCTTAACAGTTCAACTTCAGCCCAGAACTGTTTATGACAGTTTTCTGCAATTAATTGCAGGAAAAAAACCAGTAAATTTCAGTCAAATATCAGCCCAAACAAAGTCACAATCGGTTGATCCAACTCATAAAGACAACTGTCAATACATATGCCTGATGTTCGATTCAGATTTAACTCCTACAGATCCACTGCCAGGGTCCAAAAGCATGCAATCCAAACCTGTAAACTGCAATTACAGCAGCCTTTCCAAAGTCAAACTCCACCTGGATACATGTAATGCATGTTCCAAAGCTGCTCAATTGACTGCTGGTACATATGCCACTTCAGACATAAGCATAGAGACATCAGTCAGTGTATTCTTAACAAGTGCCAATGCCAACAGTTTATGTAAAGATTGCAGTCAATAAACCAGCATAACCCGCTTCAACTAACTCAAAAAAGTCCTTAAATCAGACCATACATTTGCTTCAGTATGTCATCGTCAGTACATGACTATGTAGTGACAATACCCTGTCTACATCTGACAAGCAAGTCAAACAAAATGTCTGCAATTTATATTCATCCCAAGAAGACAAGATTTCTTTTATTTCAGCTGCAAACTTTCAGTATTCAGTGGCATTTGATGCTCCTCTCAACCCAAGACAATTCTAACATGCATATGACAGCATATATGTCTTTCAGATGTCTACATCTGTCACTCTGTGCTTCAGTAGAAAGCAAAATGCTTACTACCCACAATCCAAGACAGTTTTCAGCCACAAAAGAAGCTTCAGATCTATGTATTTCAGTCACCAAACTTAGCTTGCAATTGATCAAGACAAGTACATGTAGCCTCCAGCATGTACCTATACTTCACAGGTGCTTCTGGGCATACTCAAGAGCTTCCAATGCTCTTCAAAGTGTTGTAGACTCCATGTATGCTGTGTATACAGCAGTGCAGACAATTTACATAGTTCTGCCCACTCTATTTCAGCTCATATCAGAGCTCAACCACAAGTAGTTACTCCATGTACTTCACAAAGACCTTTTTCAGTAAGCATACATGCTTCTCATGACCCATTTATGGTCACCATTGAGTGCAGTATATAGTGCAGGCCTTCAGCCCAAACAGGCGCAATCACGCTGGTTGTACACCCCTGTTTTCAGTTCCTGTTGATGAAGATGATGATGGTGATGTTGATGCCACACCCAAATGCACTCTAAAAAACCTCCTCAAGGCTCTCAAGAAGCCACAAGCTCTGATCTTGACCCTGGAGTGTGTAATGAACAAATACCTACCTGCAGTCCACAATGGCAGCCTGTCTGCACAAAAGAAAAATGAGTCTTCACTTCCTGGAAGTAGATCTTCACTTTCTCTAGCTCTCAGAGATCCACCAAGTCCTGCTCTGATACCATGTTTGAAGAGGAGAGAGAGACAGGGTTGAGCAATGTCTGAACCATTCAGGTTCCATCATTTTCTTCTCATTATTTCATCATAGAGTAAAACACACATACAAGAGTAACATAGAGTAAGTGACACGCTGACTAGACAGACTAACCATAGTCAGGTCACCGACTAGCCAATCGACTTATTTAATGTAGTCACATGCAGGAGACAGCTGCACACTAGCTGTCATGCCGGTAGTACATAAAGACAGTCATACACGACACGGGGAGCTTGACTTCTAACAATATTGCCTAGGCCCTCTATAGTAATCATAGAGCGCCCATCGATGGAGCAGAGAAATGTGAGGTAGGAATTAATGGTGAACTCTTCAATCTTCCTGGTCTTTTGGTCATATTTGGACAACTGAACAACATCACTCGAGTAGTTCTTGGTTGTGTGCCAGTTGAAACCTTCAAATTTGTCAAGCCATCTACAGTATGAATTTTTTCAGAACACACAGGCTACTGGGAAGTGAGGGAGAGCAAGCAACAGGTCACTGATCAGGCAGGGTAAGACTGAGACTGCGCAGTGGCTCAACAAACAGTTCTCAAAACCAAGGCTTTCTCAGAGGCTGTGCAACAATTACAATGCATCTCAGATCCACAATCTCCCATCTATGCACTGGACGCTCTCAACAAGCTGAGTTCTCTACATGCTCTTGGTAATATCAGTGCTCTTCGTTATGATGCATGCTAGCACTGCGCAAACTATCTCTTGTGGTGAGGTGCTTGGTAAGTTGGAAAATTGTGGGAGCTTTCTTCTCAATGAAGTGGCTCAGCCCTCGCTTGGGTGTTGCAGTGGAGTTCAATAATTGAAAAACCTGGCCAATACCAAGCAGGTCCGACAGCAAATCTGCTCATGCTTTGAGAAGGAAGCCAAGTCCTTCAATCACAAGCCTTCTGTTGTTGCTGCTCTTCCTGGCATCTGTGGCGTGCCCTTCCCCTACTCCTTAAACCCCAACTAGGATTGCAACTTTGATACCATATTACAATTCAGAGAGAAAGAGATGGACAAAAGCTCAAGCATGAAGGGTAGTAGACATGCTCATTGTTCATCCCATGATCTTCCACACAGTAAGGTCAACTCAAGTACAACACACATACACAAAACAGTAATCTAGTTTTGACCATGGTTAAGTCACTATGACTTAACCTTATTCAACTAAGATAAGACTATGACCTTGAATCTCAACATCCTTCGAGTTCACCCAAAGAAAAGTTCCTTATCTTTGGGGGAATTCAAGAAGCTAAGTCCTTGGTATTGTGGGCCATATAAAGTGCTAAAGTGTCTAGGTCCAAATTCCTACAAGCTACAATTCCCTAATAACTTGAAAGTACATAACGTATTTCATGTCAGTCTATTGAAAGCAATGTTCCTAACCTAGACCATGTACTAAATGACCAACAAATTGTAATGCTCAGTCAAGGAGTCCTCAAACTTCAACCATAAAAGATACTTGATATGTGAGAGAAAACTCAAAGAAGCAAAACCCTTAGATAATATCTCGTCCAATGGAAAGACTACCCTGAAGAGGATGCCACTTGGATTGGTCATGAATCACTATGTAACCAATATCTCCAGTTTCATTCGAGATTTGAGGACATCCTGATTCCTGTAAGGGGGAGAGGATGTGATATCCTGACTTTGATTTAAGATATTCCTGACTTCTCACAGAGTGGACTTGAAAAACTCCAAAATCATTAAATAGATAAGATCTCAAGCAAAAAGACCCAAGGATCTTAACCCGGCATTTTCTCGGATAGATTAACAAAGACTGTAGCCATTTTTTCACGGAAGTGACCATGCAAACGAGAGTTAGGAGCCATAAGTTGAATTTGACTACACACTTAAAACTTGGTAAGTAGAGATAAATCACAAAGCTTTAAGCCTTAAAGCTTAAAAAGCTTGAGAAAATAAAAGGAAGAGAGGAAGATGATGACGGTCTGACCACCGCCCCCTCCCCTCTTTTCTTTTGCAAAAAAATGGTGCACTATCCCCCCCAATTTGGCATCTCCGATTCTGTACCAAAAAGCTTAAATTCAGCTCTCCAGAGATTCAACAATTAACTCCAGCAATCTCCCCCCCTCTTCTCAGTTTGATGAGAGGCTTGGGATGAAGCAAGATCATCCGAGAGCCAGGCGAATTAGTCATGGCATCTTTGGAAGTCTCTCTGGACCTCAAAGATCAAATCACTAGCATAAGATTGCATCTTAGAAGCTTCAGATTATTGATTTTGCCAAGATCCCCTCCATAAAGAGTTCTTCTACTTAACCACAACCCTTCTTTTTCAATTTAGTTATAAATATAAGGCATGGGGAGTTATTGATGAGGGCAGTTCGGAGCAAGCGGGGAGAGGCCCTTCTCAGGAGTATAGAGCAAGAGGAAGTGGGGCAAGAGAAGTGTGAGCACGGTAATTTCTCGTCAAGAAGACGATGATACTTCGAGCTCTCGAATTCAATTCCTCCATTCCTTCTATCATATTTCCTTTTGCGGAACCAAGACTCTTCTCGATTTTTCTAAATTCTTGGTGATCCCCTCCCTCTCAAATCAAAATTCCGTCAATCTAATTACCCCCAAGCTCATTTACCAAAATTCCCTTTTGTGATCTCGTGATTAAAGACCATGGCCCCAAAGAAGAAAGTTACGAAGGTTGCAGAGGTAGGAGCTACCAATAACGATGCGGACATAATTACTATAAACAGAATGGCGAGTATGGGGATTACAAAAAACGAAGCCATGAATACCATCAACCAAGAACCCATCATGGATCCTTAGGTACTATTTTTCTTAAATAAAAACAACTAGCAGGCCTTTATTCCATGAACAGGCAACAAAAGCTGCATGTAAAAAATAAGATTTTATTTGATTCCTGCATATAATCTCTTTGAGGAATTCTTAATCGCGAATTCCCACTAGTATTTTAGGTCTATACAAGATGAACCTAAGCGAGTACAAGAAAGGTAATGTCCCTAAAAGACTTAATATTTCTGATTTTTGTGTTGATCAAACAAAATCTCGCATGGGTAATCACGGATGCTAATCCTCGGTATATAAGGGACGTTGAGATGAAATTGCCAAGGGATACTGTTTGTAATTAAAATAACTAAGATTTTCTTTTATTGCGGGCAAAGACCTACGAAACTCCAAGGGAGTTATCCTCAAGTATGAAATTCTTACTTAGATTGAGTCCAAACTATTGGAAGGTATTGCCACTTAGTACTCTAATTTTGCCACTTATGCTAATTTGTCTCGATGTTATTAAGTATTGCCACTTACACTAATTTTTCACTTATGCTAATTTGTCTCAATGTTTTTAAGTATTACCACTTATGCTAAGTTGTCTCAATGTTATTATTTTTTGGAAAGAAAAGATATGTCTTGGAAATAAACTTGTTAGAAATTTAAGTATAATGCATTCAAAATAAAGATGTTTGTGATTATAAGCTAGGTATTGATCTTTTCTAAAATCCTCATGCTAAAAGATGGATGACTGAGTACAGATTGCCTCGGCTGAGGCAGTATTCCAATGAGCATAGAATGCCATGACCTGAGGCAATGTTCCTAATGGCGCTAGAGCTCCCCAAGGCCAGTGTGAATAAAACCTACTCCAAGAGGGGGTTTTCTCTTTTGTTTCACATTAGTAAGAATAGACCAAACATGATGCAAAAGGTCTTGTTGTAGGGAACTCTAGTCAGCAGGAGGAGGTGAGGATACTAGGGGGCTCTGGTCACAAACTCCTTAGGCTCTTACAAACTGCCAACTACCCTTCGATTTTCAGACTGTCTCCTAGACCTTCCAATACTAGTTGGGGAATGGAACTTAGAGAGAATAATACTTTGAATAGAAAACATTGTAAATTTCATTTTTCTCTGAAAGGAACTATTAAGAAAAAATTTGATTTACTATGTTTTTGTGTCGTGAATTAAAGGCATGCAACAAATTTGTATCAAGAGATAATTCAAAGAAGCTGTTTTTATATGTTGAACCTAAAGTGGTAGGTAATTAGATAACTAAAACTACTCTCTTGAGGGAAACAAGAGGATGGACCCTCGACGGTGGATCCAAACCTATGTTTGCGTGGTCTCAGTAAGCCGAGAGCTTTCCTAATAAGGAATAAAAATTGCACTTGATGGACCATTAGAAACCAAAAAAGCCTAATTCACATCACTTTAGAATCCACTAATACTAATTAGTCGTTAGTAATAGATTTGAGTAGAAAAACTCATGTCTATCCTCATGGGAGTGGCTAGAATTTCCACTGCATAGTAGACTCAAGCAAGCCTAGTTAGCAAACTTTGAGGGTTTTATTAAAATCATGGACGACGCTTCCTAGGACATCTATTGATGGGCTACTAAGAACGTACTGCCAAGGAAAGCTTGGGTGGCACGTTACAAAGTCCCTTTTTGCTACACCAATCTCATTAGTTTTCCAAGCATGTGTTGGAGTCCTTGCCAATTCTATTCCTAGAAAACCATCTAAAGACTTCATGCCATGTGTCTTTGTATATATGTTCTTTCCTATGGTTTTCCTTCACTAAACTTGTAGCGATATGACACCATACTCATGTAAGGTTAACTATGGAAATTGAATTTTTGTCAATATTATTCCATATTCTACTTAAGTGTGAGGATGTTGTGAAAAAGTTATTGCTTGACAAGCAATTCAAGTTTCAAATAATGCGCAATGCGCACGACATGACAAAGAGGATAACTTGAAATTATTTGGAGCCAAGATCATTACAATCTTTAGCCCTAGAAATGATGCCAAGCAAGCACAAGAGTAGAGAACTAAGGAAACTTCTTTTAACTCTCAAGCAAGCGGTCCAACAAGGGGGATAAGGACTTGATAGAAACACCATGTGAGCTTATATGGAGGAACCAAAACTTGCAAGCCAAGTCACCTCACTAAGCAAAGTAAAAGAGAAAGTAAGCAAAAGAAGGATGCTAATAAGGTTGAAATAACCACAAGAATGGAGAGCCAAAAAGATGTTGAGGTTTAAAGGCTGCTTGCTATCCCTAGCCACCTACATCTACTTGTACTTAGTTCTCGAACAAAACTAGTCTTTGAGTTTGTCCAAGTATTAAGTTTTAATGACTTAATGAGATCTTTGAGTGAATTTAAATACATGCAAGGACTTATCTTAAGTGGTACAAGTCTTCCAAGCGAAAAAATATGAAAAAAATATGTGTTTAGAAAAAAGTCGCATCTACAACTATTTTGGGAGGATTTTTCAATTCTGCCTACACTAACTTGTCATCAGGTATATTCACTTTGATTTGAGTACCTAGATGATCCTATTCTGTGTCCATATGAAAAAGTTATGGTCAAAACAGGTTGTAGCCAGCATAAGGCTGCAAAAAAAGAGACGAATTCAAGAAAAGCATTGAAGTAGAGAGAAGATTGATAGATACTTGTGGATGCATGTTTGTGACAGATCTAGGGAAGATTGGGAATATTATACTACTATTATACAAAGTTTTGCATTGGTTAAGTACTTAACTTGGAGTTTACAATGGATTTTTCCTTGATTCGGGTGTTATCTCTTGCATGGAGATATTGATAGGTATTTGATTGAGCTATCATCTTGGTTGCAGGATTGTAACTCAAAAAGTGATAGTGAAGTTGTACAAATATTGAAGCAAAGGTTCTTTGCGATGAGTAATTGTAGGATATAGTGTAATTTCTCTCTTGCATACTTATCTTACCTATAGTTTCTTTTGTCTCTTATATATAAATTCACATTCTCTAAATCCCACTAGTTTAGGCCTCACAATTTACCCTTCTGATTTGGTGAACACCCGACGTGAAAGGCCACCTTCAGAATCAAAACATGGGAAATCAAACTAAAGAGGTTGCCAAACAAGAGATATTAGAGATTTTATGTGCACTTATGAAATGATCAACCATGAAGAGGTAGTTACCAAAGCTTTTCAATAAGTGATTGATGGAAGAAACATCTCTAGGTTTCTATTGATCTTTATAGAAAGCTATAGATAACCAGTGTTTTGAGTGATGGGATGTTGTGATATTTTAGCAAGGTTGTGGCTCATGAACTTCAATCCGAAACAAATGCATTTACACAGAGCATGGATGCAAACTGGGCTAATTTCAAGAAAGCCTCAAAAGATGAGTATTATATTGATGATGTTGATAGGGTTTTAAAAATGTCTTTTCTTGAGTGGTTTGCAAAACTTGCTAAAGGCCTTTGTGCTTTAGAATTGTATAGGGAATTTGAATAGTGTTATGACCAATTGAGTGCTATAGAGCTGCTTACTCTAGAGATAGAGAAGATCATATTTTCCTTGTATGTTGTAGATCCTCTTGATAGATTGAACTGGAAAAACTCTTGGAAGATGATATATTAGAGTAGGGTCTTAAGATAGAGTGGAATGATGTTTATGAAGTTGTTTCTAAATTATTGAAAAGACAAAGAAGAAGGGAGTAGCTAACTATGCCTAGAGTTGTTCCTAGTTCGTAACGAACAAAGTGAGTGCTAAGACAAGTGTATACATTGCCTTCTTTTATTTCCTCAAAGGATGATGTAATGGATGATCTTGTTAAGAATATATAGGATTTACAAATTAAGCTTGCAATGCTTGAAGATCTAGGAATATTAGTAGCTCTAAAGATTCCACATAGGGAAAGTTTTATCCATAGATGTAGTTTGTGTGATAATCCATGATATGATCGCAAAAGATTGTGCTTTTCATAAAGAGGCTTTGCACAAAAATCCAATTTTTTGGATTAAAGCCAAGATTCATGTCAGTGAGGCAGGATTTCCCCTTGCAATGAATTTTAGGAACAAAGGTATGCATAAAATTCTTGAGAGTGGGATTTTACGACCCAAAGAAAGCCAAAATTGCGCCAAATTTTGTCAATTTGAAGCGAAGATTAAAGCTCGATGGAAGCGGTGAATGCTGATTTGACAATTTTAAGCGGCCGTGGAAGACAAGATTTAAAATCACTTCGAAAGACGGATCTCACAGTGGTCTCAGATTTTTCATAATCTTTCTAGGTGTCAGAATGAACCGACACAAGTTCCAAGCCATGTGGGACTCTGAGACCGTTAGGCAAAAAATTTTGGTTCATCAATTGGATGTCATACGACGCGGGAGTAGCCAAAGGCCGAGCGGCACGAAGAGTGTAAATGAGACTTTAATTGTCAAAAGTTGTGCCCCTTGGGAGCTAAGGCCCCCCAAAATAATTTGTGTGAGGGGAGAGGGGGGTTTTCTCATGGAAAAAAAATATGGCACCCTCTATTTACGGTGACGATTTGATGGAGGAGGGGCTATGGGGGACTCAAAAAGAAGCATATAATTTGATCATAGCTATCTACTTTCGATTTTCTCACTCCATATTGCTAGTCTCGTCTGAAATTGGTGACCTAATCATGGAGATTGAAAATCAGTCTTTCTCTCTCCTCTCTCTCTCCTCTTGGGGGCTATTCATGTGGGTATTCTTGGGAGAAGATCGAGATGAAGATCGATTGTCTAGCTTGAATCGGATTGATATGAGATCATGTCAACATTGAGGAGTGATGAGCAGCGCTATTTGAAGATCAATGGGGGTTTCAGTCGTTGTTTGAAAATTCAATTCTTGAAACCTGAAACCCAAAAAGCGGCGGTATGCCTCTTTTTAATAGAAATTTGGATTCTTTTTTATAATTTATGGTGTAAGTCTTGTTCATATGTGATGAAAATTTATTTGAAGCTTGGTTTTGATGTGTTTGAGGGCTTTGAATCATAAAATCCAAAACCTATGTCTGTATGTGTGAGTTATTAGAATTGATTTGAAGCTTAGTTGTGATGTGTCTGAGGGCTTTGAATCATAAAATGCAAAACCTATGTCCATACATGTGAGTTATTAAAATTTTAAAACCTGAAATGCATGTTTTAAGAGAAAAAATGATATTTGTCTTGGTTTTGAGGAATCAAAGCATGTTCATATGGGATAAAATCAAATGTGATGATGGATTAGAGTGTGAATTAGTTTTTTGAATTTAAAAATACAGCATTTTATGTAAAGAAAACAAGAACAAATGCTCAAAAATATAGTTTTGAGACAAAGAAAATAGGAAAAAAATAGGTTTTTTATTTGAAACTTTATGAAAGTTTAGAATCATATTTGTGCAAGTATAATGAAGGTAAAGCATGAGGATTGGCTTCAATTTACTCCAACTTCTATGTCATAGTGTGTGCTTATCACTTTCTATAAAAGAAAATTTACATGAAATACCCTTTTAACCTACCCAATCAAATGTGAAATCTTAAATGGTAGGGGAAAAGAGATTATGGGAGTTAAATATCATTTTAATTGTGATTTTATGCATATTATAGCATACAGGATTTGTTTGATTTAAGTCTTTAAAAAAAGGGCAGTAGCATGGGTTATTCTAGTGTGTTGCCTCAAGTAACAACGCAATATGCTAAAGTAAAATCATGAAAGGGCTGTTTGTGCACATCCATACTAATTGATTTATAAGTCTTCTTGTTTGACCACATATGTCATTCGCTTTGCATCCGCATTTTCATACATGGTATAAAGAGAATTATCTCTTGGATGCATAGCACTTGATTTTGAATGATTGACCCACGATGAGTGTGAGGTTCCCTAAGGTGAAGTAGGTCTAGTGTTATTGTTTCCTTTGGGGACTAATGTGATAAGGATTATATTATCTCCTAGAACGAATATAATGAAGAGTGGAATTTGTGCGTATGTGTTATATGTTGAGACGGCACATCCCAAAGCTAATCTCTGGGGCATAGGAGAACCATAATAGGGCCACAGTGATAAGCTAGGGGGGTTGCTCCCTTTGTTTGTGTTACAAGGTGCTGGCCACCGATATGTTTGGGTACTCCCTATGCTTGGAGTCAAGAAGGGCATCACGTTCGACTATAATTCAGAGATGGTATCTATAAACACATTCTTTGGATAAATTTGTTCATAGTGTCTATACACTCCTAGACTATAATTCAGAGATGGACTACAAACAAATTCTTTGGATGAATCTATTCATAGTGTCTATACACTCATGGCAATGGTTGCGAGCTCGTGGGATTGTTAGGTGAGTATAGGAGGCTCCGCTAGAGCCCTAGAATCAGTTTCAAGTCCAATTTTAATCCTGATAGGTGGTTCATTTATTGGGAGCCGCTAATAAGTGGTGGTTTCCAAATCTTGGCTAATTAGAGACTAGTCAATCTGTTTATGCCAAAGAGCATTGAGATAGACCCATTATTCCCCGATAAACAATGTCAAGCCGAGATTTAAAAATAAGAAAGAGTCAAAAGTGCTAGATGGTGGGTTGAAATCCTTAGGAGGTATTCCCCTCAACGTAGCAACCTGATACCCCTACAAGAGGGAGAGGTCTTAGCGACCCTAGTGCCACAAACAATCCATTAGAAGGAGGAGGAAGCTTGAGTGCTCCCCTTCTCCTAGTAAGTTAACCTAGTTGAAGTGGAGTTGTAGTCACATCGTTACAAACTCCTACAACAAACCCGATTGTCATTATGGTGCAACCTATTGCAATTCCTGCAGGAATGCTAGATTTGCCAACTTTAGGGTTCCCTCTACCCATCTTTAATGGGTTTGTAGAGGAAGATGTGCAACTTTACATCATTGAGTTTTAGAAACTCATGTTTAATTGTCGAATCTAGGACAAAGGATATCTTATGATGTTTTTTAACATAACCCTAAAAGGGAGGGATGCAATGTGATATCATGACTTAGAAGCCGGTGCTATAACCACAAGCAATCTAATTTTTTACAACATTTCAAAGGGAATTCACCTTGAAAGAGGTGGTCAGTGTATTGGCTGTGTGTTCTAAATGTGACATGTTAAGAGCCCCATGAAAATGCATGAGCATATGTCAAGAAGATAAAAGAGGTCTTTTGCAAGTTGCAAGCCTCTATCCCTATCCCACGTAGTACTGCCCAATTGCAATATTTATTGCATGGATTGGACTTCAATATCCAAGTGCACTTGAGTTGTGTCCCTCTAATGAATATAGATACTACTATAACCCGAGCAGAGGAAGTAAAGTTCCTCTTACAAGTGGCCTATGCCTTGAGGGAAAATCTAAATTCAAGCCTTGGTCTTGGAAATAATTTAGGACTAGTTTTGTTGGAGATCAAGGTGCGATTAGTACCCCTATGTCCAACCCAAATAAATGTTGTTAAACTAGTAGTTAGCCAAGTAGCTCCTTTTGTAAACCAAGGGTCAATCCAGTTAGTAACCCCTTTACAAGTTGTGCAGCCTAATGAGAGGGTAGCTCTCCTGAAGCCATTGGTTATGAGTCCTCTACATAAAAAATTATAGAGAAAGTAAAAGATATGATGAAACATTATACATATATGATATTCAATGCTGAAATGACTTGTATTTTTTGGCTAATTTTTGTTATTTTTTAGGAATGAATGGTTTATTTTTTATGGATTTTGAATGATGATTAGTTGTTTTGGAAGTGTTTGAGAGTGTTTTGGATGAGGCTAATTATGTTTTGGAAGCTCATGATGTTTTTCAGTAGAGATATGAGGCTCTGTGATGTTCTAATAGGTTCTGTTGAGGTTTTGATAGCTTCTGTTTTTCTTCTGTATGAAGCATGGAGTAATGATTGATGAAGTTTGAGATTGTTTGAAAGCTCATTGAGTGGTTTTTGATAGTTTGGAATGGTTTTAGTATGAGCTATGTGGTTCTGGTGCTTTCTATTGACCTTCTATAACCCTCCATTGAGCTTTTGTAGAGCCTCTATTCTTGTTCTGTTATGTTCTGTATGCCTATGTAAGTGTTCTATGGAATGTATGTGTGACTTTAGGAAAGTTTCCTAGACTTGGAAAGAGGTGAATGTAAGTTCAAAAGAGCTCAAGGAAGTGAAAGAAGTAATTGCTGAAGACTCAAGAGAAGACTAGAGTGAAGGGATAGTAATGAGCTTTGAAGAGTCACTGTAGTGGCTTTGGTAACCTTTCATATCAGACACACCTCTTGAGAGGGGTATTCATGACCAAAGAAGTATTATTGTGAGGAATTATTGAGTATTGTAGTGAGGAGCTGATGTATTATTGAGAGAGAGAGAGAGAGAGAGAGAGCCAACAAACAATATATCTATCTATAAGAGATTGTGGGAGAAAGCTATGGAATCCTTGAAGATGAATCATATGTGATATATTTCCATTCAAAATGGAGTATTTTTTTGTGTTTTCCATGTCTATCAAAGAATTCTATGAAGAATATGAAGAGAATGATGGATTTTGTTAAAGTTAAAGCCCTGAGAGAATTGTTTCTATAAAGTTACGTGAAGATTTTTTTGCTCCTCGTGTTCTTTTCCTTGTTGTGATTATGTAAAATATGAAAAATATAGTTATTGATGATAGAATATAGATTTTCTTACAGTAGAAACCCTGTTTCCTTGGTGTTCCTTTTGGGGCTCCATTTTTTTGGTGCACAGCCAGGGAAACTACCATCAACAAGCATCAGAAGATGCTGAAAATGAAGGAAATGGCATTGCCAAGAAGAGAAGAATTCAATGGATGCTTGCAAAGTTCCTTCAACCAATGAAGAATTGGAGTTACGCATTGCCAACAAAGCCACTTTCTACAAGAGGTTCATCCCACAATGGCGGAAACATATCGCCATCTTGATACATGCTCTATATGGTGGACTATTTCCTCTCCCTATTGAAGCAACAAAGACGTGCATCTTGGTAGCAAACTATTTGCGAGCAAACTGAAGTGTGGAAATAGAGAGAATGATCATCCATGGAAGATTTGGCATTCATTGAAAAGTTTCTAGACATTATCAAGTGGTAGATTCTGAAGAAGCCTCAAGAGTTGTGGTGGTGAGTGGAAGTTCACGAAAACAAGAAAGAAAAGAGTTTGAATTTGTTCATGAATGCTCAATAGTAGGACACGTGCGATACATGGTGCACTGATAATCTCTTGTTTGTCCAACTAGCAACCCAGTGGAAGTTGGTGGATAGAGTATTCTTCACAACATATACTATTGAAACCATCAAAAGTTGGTATTACTATGATGATGGCACCACAATGATCCTTAGAAGAATGAATTTTAATACCTTTAGAATGGAGAACGTAATACGTTCCCCTCTGTAGTAGTTTAAAAGTTGAATTCAGAGATGTAGAAAAGTAGGAAGTAGAAGAGATGTTGGGCAGAGGGTCCTCCAGACACTAAAGTCCCCTCTGATTTTGTTCTGTTGAGTACAGACCAAATGGGTGGAGCCAACTTCCTGATGAATGACATAGTCAAGAGGCAAGCATTGGAACGAGTCCAAAGGTATGTGAGAAGAGAAAAGGCAAAAATCAAGGCCGAGAGTGAGCTTGCAGTAGTAAATCCTCCTTTGACACCCTAAAAGCACTCTTTACAAAAGTCCCCATGGCAACTCAAGGTCCCCTTCCTAGTCAAATCTGTCTTGGAAATATTGATGATAGGCCAGCAAATGTAGTCCCATTGCCCATTTTTAAGGGAGAGTATAATGAATACCATGATCTTCATGTAGCAGAGTTTATAGTAGCATATGTGGCTAACAATGCCAAAATCCCTAAGCATTGGTTAGCAATATTCCCTGCCACCTTCAAAGGCGCGGCGTTTTAGTGGTATGAGAGACATGCAACAGAAACTTTTGACACATGGGATGAGACTTGAAGTTGGCCTTCCTCACTAAATTCAAGCGTGAAGGTTTTGAAGAGCGGATGTGAGAGAAGTTTATGAACCTAAGTTAGTCCTCTGGTGAATGAGTAGAAGCCTATGTCTCATGAATGGAATCCATACTCAAGACATGGACCATCATTTGGATGAAGGCATTCAAAAGGGAGTTTTCCTTAGAAACCTACAGCCAAAAGTTCGTAAGTTCATGGAATTGAGAAGACCAGTCAATCTGCAAGCTGTAGTGGAAAGTGCAAGACTGTATGACGAAGTTGAAGCAAGGTTGTCAATGACCTCAGGAAGAGGAGTCCTACCTCCTCTGGAACCCCAAGAGGAACACCAAGGAAAAGGGGTTTCTATTGTAAGAAAATCTATCTTGTAACATCAACAAGCTTTTGTTTCATTCTTTTGAGAACCACAACAAGGAAAAGAACAAATCTTCATGCAACATCATAGTAGATGGAGCCCCAAGAGGAACACCAAGGAAAAGGGAATTCTCTTGCAAGAAAATCTATCTTGTAACATCAACAAGCTTTTTTATTAGGTTTCATATGATCACAATGAAGAAAAGAATACCAAGCACAATAAATCTTCATGCAGCATCATGTAGATCTCCCACGGATTTGATAGAATCAACCATATTCTTCAACATATTCACAAAATCCATCAATATAACAAAGAAAGCAAAGGAATACACTATCTTTGAATGGAAATACATCACATAGTATTCATCTTCAATATCTTCATAGTCTTCTCTCTCAATCTCTCATATACAATCACTCTGTTTTAGTAGAATTGGCTATCTCTGTCTCTCTCTCTCTCTCTCCATCAATAATACATCATATCCTCACTACAATCTCTCATAATCACTCTCAATAATCCTTCTTAGGTCGTGGATACCCCTCCCAAGAGGTATGTCTGATATGAAGAGTCACCAGAGCCACTACAGTGTCCTTTCATAGCTCACTACTGTTACTTCACTCTAGTCTTTACTTGAGCCTTCAGCAGCTACTTCTTTCACTTCTTTTAGCTCTTTTGCACTTGTATTCACCTCTTCCCAAGGCTAGAAAACTTTTCCAAGCTATACATACATTCTACAGAACACATACAGAAGCATACAGAAGGTCTACAGAGGCTCATCAGAAGCTCATCAAAGAGTTACAGAAGATCAACAGAAAGCATCAGAACCACATAACTCATACCAAAACCATTCCAAACCATCAAAAATCACTCAATAAGCTTTCACAAGATCTCAATCTTCATCAATCATCAATCCATCCCTCCTTACAGAGAGAAAACAGAACAAAACAGAACAAAACAGAAGCTATACAGAAGGTCTACAGAACCAATCAAAATCAATCAGAACATATCAGAACCTCATATATCCACTGAAAACCATCATGAACTTCCAAAACACAATCAATATCATCCAAAACATTCTCAAACCACTTCCAAACCAATCAATCAACCATTCAGCTCTCAAAAATAACAAAAATCAGCCAAAAAACAAGTCATTTCAACACTCAACATATCCCCACACTTAATAAGGAAGCGTCCTCGTGACCCAAGAAAAAGGGAATACAAGTGCATTCAAAAGCTCAAGTTTGATCTTCAATATATCTTCAAAAACAGTCCATCCAACCACGACCCCAACTTATAACCTGTATCTTATATAAAAATACAACGAAAGGAAAACCCTTTATACATTAACACTTCTTATCAAACTGAAAATCACAACAAACTTGTAAAGGATATAAGAGGTTTCTTCTTCTTCTTCTGCATCAGCATCTTCAACTCTCCAACCACGACCCCATCGCCACAATTCTTCGAAATGTAGCTCGGGCGAAAGCCAATCCAATAGGCAACCACCACGATCTTATTACATAAATTAACCCACAACACAAACACTACACACAACACAACCATCTAAATGACTCCTCCAAAAAAAGAGATTTTCATTAAAAATCATCCACCATACATTGGAAAAGGTATCAATGAAGATGATCCCTCTTGAAAGATTGGTGATTTCGGAAACGATCCATGGATAAGGATTCATCTACAGATGTCTTGGGAGGATTCTGAAAAAACTGAAGGCAGCACATCCTTTCCAACAGGACAAGGTATCTGCTAGGCAAACAGAGGGCATGAAAGTACAATACATCCAGTTGCTGGGAATCAATGCTCACATTGACATTCATGCACAACTTTGGAATAGGCTTTGAATCATTATGAGAATGCCTATGCATATACGCCAGATACCAAGCAAAATGAGCTGTCAAACGCACAGAAGGATCTACAGACTGAGAATACTACTAAGCAAAATGAATATAGTACTGGTATGCTTGACTGGCAAGCTGTCCATTCTCCTGGAATTACTGGCCAGTTTATCTGAGGTCCTGTAAGGGAATCATTTGAGCTCCATTCCCTTCTTATGGAAATCTGATGATCAAACCCGCCATAGTCACTAACCAACTGAGGTGGTTGAGATATAGAAGTGGTAGGAGAGGGAAGTGGAATAAGGAAAAGTGAGTAGGGAAGAGTAATCCCTACTGACTAGTGGGACATACTGGATAGGGGGAGGAGCGTGAGAAGGCGCCATTCAGATGGTTATCCACACACCACAAACACAGACAAGCAAGGAGAATGCCTGCAAAGCAACAGACAAAAACCAAGGATAAGATATCAACCAAAACAATAAAACGTGACTCAACCAACTATCCCCAAGCAAACCATAGCCTAGAAAAACTTCGACATGACCTCTACACTTATGCGATCGAAAGCTTCATGCTATGCAACATGCAAACACCCAAATCCTCGTATTAGGCAATAAAGAAAAAAACTACACACTGTACCCTTAACCGTAACAAAGACACTGAACCAAAACATAACAACAACCCACACATAGCAAGACCACAACTTTTGATAAACATGTTTGACCATGGAGACAACTTTGAAGACTTCACGTACCCATCCCACGAAACGAGTTCATTAAAAAGGGGAAATAAGTGCAGTGAGGGGGAATTAATTTAATGAAAGGTTTATTTTAATAAATTATTAAGAAATGGGTGAATTTTTATTAAGTGATAAACCTTATCAAGAAAACGGCGGTTCCTTCTTAAAAATTGAATTACCAATTATTAGGTTAAAGCGATGCTTTAATCCGAATCCCGGACTTCGATACCCAGACTGGGTCTCTAAATGCAAATTCATTTATTAAAAATTAAGGTGATGTGGAGCGCTTTTTTGCCAGCGCGTGCTCTTGTGACGGCTGGTTCATTTTTAATTAAAAATATTAAAGTGCCTCTTAAGTGCACTTAGCGCGTGCTAAGTAAACGGTTGATTTATTTTTATTTAAAAAAATGGTGTGTTTAGCGCGAACGCACACCATGGTGGTGTTTAAGATTCATTTTTTGTGTTGAATTAACCGTGGGTTTTGGGGCAGCTGAAAAAAATAAAAATAAAAGGAAAAATGCCTGGTATTGGTGTATGTAAATGCAAAGAATGCGCTCTTCTCAATCTAAAAATATCTGGATTTTTTTAAATATTTTTCAGGTTGTGTTTGGAATGAAACAGGATTTTTTTAAAAATGAATTTAGGTGTTTCATGAAGTATTTTTTCAGCTTAGAAAATAGTCCACAAATAAGTAAAAATGTTAATGGAATTTTTTGGAAATTAATTTGGAATTTTTTTGCATTTTTAATGAAATTTTTTCATTTTTTGGGTATTTTAAAAGAATTTTGAATTTTAAAAGGGTCTGAATTTTTTTCTTGAATTTTGAAGGTTAGAAAAAAAATATGGCAATTTGTTGCAGAAATAGTGGGAATTTTTTTAGATTTTTTTGTAATTGTTTATAAATTTTAAGTACCTTGTAATGATTTTGTTTTAATTTTTCAATGTTTTTTTTAAAGGGTTTGCGGGTTTTTGAATTAAAAATCTGGGAAAATACCCAGAAATAGGCTGCGTGGCAGCTGCGTGTCAACAACCAGCTAACGATCTCCCGCACACGATCCCGCACAATCAATCTCAATCACCCACTCGCGCGTACACACCTGCGCGTGTGTCTGCATCTCGAGGGTGTCTGCGGGTGGGACGGGGGTTTATGGAGGCGGTGTGGTGAGGTTGCTGCGGGTCTGCAGGGTAGGATAGGGGTCTTACGGGGAGTAGGGGACTTACCGAGGGGAGTAGGGTGGTTTTGGGTATTTTAAAAGAATTTTGAATTTTAAAAGGGTCTGAATTTTTTTCTTGAAATTTGCAGGTTATAAAAAAATATGGCAATTTGTTGTTGCAGAAATAGTGGGAATTTTTTTAGATTTTTTTGTACTTGTTTATAAATTTTAAGTGCCTTGTAATGATTTTGTTTTAATTTTTCAATGTTTTTTTAAGGGTTTGCGAGTTTTTGAATTAAAAATTTGGGAAAATACAGAGAAATAGGCTGCGTGGCAGCTGCGTGTCAGCAACCAGCTAACGATCTCCCGCACACGATCCCGCACAATCAATCTCAATCACCCACTCACGCGTACACACATGCGCGTGTG
This sequence comes from Lygodium microphyllum, assembly GCF_053477565.2. Taxonomy (NCBI): domain Eukaryota; kingdom Viridiplantae; phylum Streptophyta; class Polypodiopsida; order Schizaeales; family Lygodiaceae; genus Lygodium; species Lygodium microphyllum. The sequence goes on along the minus strand of NC_141137.1, from coordinate 81,150,257 downwards.
TCTGCGTCTCAAGGGTGTCTGCGGATGGGACGGGGGTTTATGGAGAGGGTGTGGTGAGGTTGCTGCGGGTCTGCAGGGTAGGACAGGGGGCTTACGAGGACTAGGGTGGTTTTGAGTGTGGGGTGAGGGTGGGACTGGGGGCTTATAGAGGGGTGGGTTTGTGGGATATCTGCGGAGGAGGAACAGTGGGTTAGGAAGGGGTACGGTGGAGGTGGGTTTGTGTGTGATTGGGGGTTTGGGTAGGGGTAGGGTAGGTTTGTGTGTTTGGGGTGGGAGAAAGGGGGGCGCGTGTGGGACTGGGGGCGTGGGTAGGGGTTGAGGGTGTGTGTGCTTGGGTGGGGGTAGTGGGTAGGTGTGGTGTTTGTGGTGGGAAAGGGGGGCTTAGGTGGGGGTTTGGGTGGGGTGTGGTGGGTAATGGGGGGGGAGGGGGGCTTAGGGGGGTAATGGGAAGGGGGGGGGGGGGGGGGGGGGGGGGGGGGGGGGGGGGGGGTGAGCAAGGGTACACGTGGCGTGCAGGAAGGCGTGGAGGAGAAGTCGACGACCGGAAGGCGGGGGCGCAGGCGGGCGCCACGTCCGCGGCGGCCACGGCATGGGGCACAGGTGGCAGGCGTGAGCGGGGAGGTCGCCACAGCGAGAGGGCGGCGCGTCAGCAGGCACACGGCTGGAGGCGGCACCAGAGGTGAGGCAGAGCAAGAGACCGTGGCAAGCGGCCACGTCAGCAACAAAGGGGGTGGGAGGCGGCTCCACGTTGTCAGCGGCGGCGTGGGCGTCGTGAGGCAGCGGCACGGCGGACTTCACAGCGCTGGCGGGGAGGAGGGTGCACGGGCCACAGCTACAAGGCGGGAGAGGGGCGGGACGTCGGCAGCCACACGACGACATCGTGGAAGGGAGGGCGTGGGCAGAGGGGCGGGAGCAATGGTGAGTAGGGGGCGCTCCACGACAGCAAAGGGCACAGGCGGCGACCACGATGGGATGGAGGCGGCACGGGCTGGAGGGCGCTGTCGGGAGAGGAAGGAGGGTAGGAGAGGTGGAGGAGGGTAGGAGAGGGAGAAGAAGATGGAGGAGAGGGAGGAGAAAATGGAGGAGAGGGAGGAACAGATGAAGAGGAGGGAATGGAGGAGGAGGGGAAATAAGGAGATGGAGGAGAGAGCAAGGAGATGAGGATGGAAGGGAGGAACCACGCAGAGGGAGAGGGAGGGGTAGGCAGTTGGGGGGAAAAGGGGTCGGGGTAGGGGGGGGATAGGGAAGGGTGTGGGGATGGGGATGGGCAGGGGCAGGGGCCCATGGCGGGTGCCCAGAGGGAAGGGGTAGGGGGAAGGAGATCATGGGGTGGGGTGCCCGAGGGATGGGGCGCCCAAGGGGAAAGGATGGGCGGGGGGGCCCATGAGGGAAACGCGTACCCCCGTCCCGCGCGCGTGTGCGGGGCAGGGTAAAAAAATTTGCCGTGACGGGATCAGAAGAGCGCCCGAATGACGGGACAAGGCACGCGGACGCGACCGGGGCACGTTAAGACACGTAAAATCGAAAACGGGCGCGTTCACGGCGGGACGAGTCGTGTGAAAACACAAAAAAATAAAGAAAAATGAATATCTCCCAATCCGGGCGTCAAAACAAAATGTCATAAATGCAAAAAGTGGGCAGGATGGCAAGAGGAAGACAGGGAAAATGTGCAACAGGGGTTCCAAGGGAAAGACAGGGCGTTCACGTGCAAAAAATGTAAAAAATAGAGCAAAAAACACAATTAAAAATTAACATCGGAAGATCTGTGCATCGGAATGAGGTGCAGGAAAAAGGAAAAATGTGCAAAAAGACATGCCCGACAATTCTATCACAGCAAAACATAGTTCCGACTGAGATAAGACGCGTTCACATGGGAAAAACCCAAAAAACAGACCCTAAAATGGAATCGAAAATTAATATTGGACGAATTGCTCGCCGAAATGACATATAGTAAGAAGGAAAAATGTCCGTAGGAAGGGAGGGTACAAGGTTGTCATGTCAAAACGCAGGTCCGACGGAAGTAAGAGAGGTTCACATGCAAAAAACACCAAAAATACACCCAAAAATACATTGAAAAATTAATAATAATAAATCCAGAAGTCGAAAGAGGGGGGAGGAAAAAGGAAAAAGGTGGGGGAAGACACGATGGACACGGCTAGAAAATCAAATTGAAATTCTGATGCAAACAGGGCAGGTTCACATGGAAAAATATCAAAAAGACGCACAAGAAAGTCTCGAAAACTTGCAAAAATTAATATTGGACAAACCGTGCAGCAAAACGACACGGAGTAAAGAGGAAAAATGTTAGGGGGAAAGTTGTTCGCAGGACTATAATGTCAAATCATTGTTCCGAAGCAAACAAAGTGCCTTCACATGGAAAACCGGCTAATGTGCACAAAATGCTTCAAAAATTAATAACTCGAGAACTGGGCACCGGAATAAGGGTAGATAAAAAGGAAAAATGGTTAGTTCACAGGGATGAACAGGGCTATAAGGTTGGATGTGGACTTTAGTGAACATAGGGTACATTCACATGGCAGGACCGTAAAATCAGGGAATGAAGGAAAACGGCAAGGAAACAACCCCGAGGGTGGGTGAAACATAAACGGGTGGGCGGGAAGGAACCCCATTAGGGTAAAAGCAAGTCATGGCATAGAGGCATTAGCAGGTTGAGGTATATGCAGAAGGATATGCAATGTAGACGCGTAGGGACGCGTCCCCACACTTAAAACCTTAATGGATAGGGTTAACCAAGCAACAGGGACCTAGGACCACATAATAGACCATCCACTAACGTCCCCACACTTCAAACATGATTGTCACTGAGAAACAGAAGTGGTAGGGTTAGAAAAACTTGGCCCATATTGTCGAGAATCAAGGTTGATTGTCGATGGCACTTCATGTGTCGTTGTCGGCTGTGCAGTAGGTACCAAGGTATCATCATAGCACACATCCTTCATGGCAGGGACCACACAGCAACACCCAGGGAGGTAGCTGGTTGAAGGAATCGCAGGAAATTCGTCGATGGCGAGGAATATTGCACTCAACTCACAATCACTCAAAGGGAATGAAAGAACTATCACTCGCCCCGCGACTAATATCACTCGAGGAAGAATGATTGAAACCCATATCGCGTACCTGGGTTTAGAAATCGACAAGGGGATGGTGCAGAGGGAGTATGCCAAGGTGCACAGTTGATGGTGCATTAGTGCGTTCAACCCGGCTGGCATAAGTGCAAGGAGAAAGGCAAGGGAGCCTTATAGTGCAGTGTACATAACAGGGTGACGTGTCCTGTGATGACGGTAGAGACCCACCCTGTGGGTGCATAGGGAAACGGGAACGTACCTGACTCCAAGTGTCGTAACGTCCCTCAATCTCACCTCTCGGTAATTGATTGAAGAAACACCAGTCACACTCAGCCCACCCTTTGTATCACACTCTGTTGATAGATACAGGAGGGCAGCCCTTTCCTGAAACCCATTGATGTTATCCTCACGGTCACTTGTGCAAAGGTTGTATGACTTGTGCGCATTTGATGGTGCAACTGTGCATCCCACCCTGTGTCGGTATACGGTGCGAGAAGGCAGGCCAGGGAGCCTTATAGTGCAGTGCACAGAAACAAATTGTGCTTTATGGATTGAGAGGCCCATCCCGTGTATCGAACGTTGTGTTAGATAGGACATGTCGTCTGCTAGAGGACAGTTAGACACTCTGCAGAGAGACCCAGGACACAGTGTACCAAGGGAGGCAGCTTTGGAACTGGATCCTGGGGATATCAATTGATGAATCCACTTTCTGGACTACTGGGTGTTGCCACCTTTTCCACAGCCAGCTTCTCGCCCAAGGGTGTGTGCCACCTTTTCTTGGAACGAGGCCTGCTATGACAAGGAATTTCTTCCTTTTCTCCCATAATAGTTTTTTTTTTCGTTTTTCGCTTTTCTTTTTCTTCTACTCCCGAGGATGTTTCCACCTTTTCTCGAAGAATAGGTCGGCATGACAGGAACCTAAGTCCTATTCTCCCATGACCAATATGTATATTTTTTTTCTTTTTTCTTTTTTTGTTCTCTTCGAATTAAGAAAGGGAATGGTAGAAATACCACTTGTCAGAACCAACCTCGCCACTGCCACTGGTGGAAAATAGAGGATAAGAGATCAAGACTGGAAGGTGGGGCTGAGGGGACAGAGGATTGTGCCCACTTCATGAGGAGTGGCTGAAGAACGGCTATCAGAAGTAGCATTATAAGAGTGACAGTGCCACGCCAACGAGGGACAGGATCAGGTGACCATGATTGTCAAGATCCCCAAGGAGGGAAGTACTTCTTCAGGCAATATCCATTGATCAGGAAGGGATCATCAAAGGCATCAACGGTCTGCACTTGGACAGAGCCATTAGGATTGATGGCAAGTACCTTATATGGGCCCATCCACCGCTGTTGAAGCTTGCCAGGAAACTTGCCAAATCGTGAATCATAGGCTAGGACCAAATCACCTTCTTTGAACTCCTTGTGCTTGATGAAGCTATCATGGTAAGCCTTGCGTCGAGCTTGCGTGGCTTCCATGCACTGTAGACCCATCCTGCGAGTTTCATCCAAACATTCCAGGTGCAGGATGTTGGGGGTAAAGGCGCCTCCGCCGTGCCGCCCCGTGTATTACTACACTGACAGTACCCGCCACTGCACACTGTAGGTGGCGGGCGCCCGTCACGTCACTTTATTCTTTATTCTTTTAGTGACAGTTTGAATAAAGGAAGGCCCGGTCACACATTGTGACTGTTGGAGTTCCCATTTCTTGTCTCTCTCTTTCTTGCTCTTGCTCTCCCGCCATAGCTCGCGTGCAAGCTTCGATCCTTCTCACCTTTCAACTGGTATCAGAGCTTGGCATTCTCTTGCTCGAGCTCGACTCGGTGCTTCCCGACCTTCGCATCGACTCGCTTCACGCATTGGGTCTCCATCCCGGCAGCCATAGCCGACCTCTTGAGCTCCCGACTCTCCCCGGCTTCCCGAGCTCCATCCTGGCCTTCTTGAGCTTCATCAGGGCCTTGCCCTTGAGGTATTGCTTCAGCATTTGCAGGCATTTGAGTGTATTCTCAGATTGAAACAGGGCAGGAACAAAGGGCAGCCACTCTTCTTGAGCTCCATAGCTCATATCTTCCCTCCCCTTTGCATTGGGCCTTCATGGCTTGGTATGTGCCTACCTTGGGCCATCATTGAGCCCCCCATTACCCCCTTTTCAGCCCATGTGGAGCAACAGCAAGTTCAGCACCAACAGGGCAGATTGCATCATTTTTTCCAGGCTGTGAGCACTCATCTACTTCAGCTCCACACTTGGCCATTGCTTCTTGCTCTCTACCTTGATCAAGAGGGCTATAGACTTCATGTTTGATGTCATTCAAGCTTTGGGTATTGGTCTTGATCTTTCGGGGCTGATTTCTTCAGATTTGGGACTGTCATAAACTGTCATAACAGGCTGAAAACAGGGCAGCACCATTGGCATTAGCATTTGTTGCTTATACTCCATTCCGGTTGTGCTATTTGATGCCCGTATGCGGTCTACATGATGCCTAGTGCCTTGGGAATGTATGCACATGATTATGCCATGATTTTGGCTTGAAATATTGGCTGATTTGGGACTGTTATTTACTGTTATACAGTGCTGGAAACAGGGCAGCCACACTTGGCATTGGCATTTAATGCTTATACTCTACTCCGGTTACCTTGTTTGATGCCCGTATGCGGTCTACTTCCTACCCGGATGTATTGGGGATGTATGCATTTGGTTTGACCATGATTTTGGCTTGAATTTGGGGCTGAAATCTACTGTTTAGAACAGTAAATACATGCTGGAATAACAGTGGGCTGAAGGTACTTTACATGCTTTGGCACTTACCTACCGATACCGGATGTATGCTTTGAGCTTTGGCATGATATCTCTGACATTTGGGGACGACTTGGAGCATATGTATGAGATTATGGGATGCTTTTGAGCTTCGCATTAGCTCCGTCTTCACTGGCATTTGGACCGACTCGGCATGCTCGTGGACCGCCTATGCCTCATGTCTCTGCTTGACAGTTAGGCTTTTGCATTACATGCTTTGGTTCGTGACATATGCTATTTGGTTCGTGTATGCCATACCGACATTTGGAGCTTGGATTTGGATGTATTTGAGCATTCCCGGCTTACTTGATCACTGATCTTGGTTGCTATTTGGATGTCATTGAGTTGACCGAGAGCTTATTTGGGCTTATGTATTGCTTCATGGTTAATATGACCGGTGCTTCATGTATGTCATGCTCTCTTGGATGCGCTTGATGCATTGACAGGGTCACTTATCACTGGTGCTTTCTCTTGGGTTGTTTGAGCTTCTGAGCTCGCTTTGTACGCCTTTTGTGCCAGTGGGAGCATTTTACATGCTTTCTTGACCTTTGACAGTTGCATGCTATTGGAGCACTTACATGTATTTGAAGCAGTTTATGTCTTGAGCAGCTACATACACATTGAGACTTTGGGATCATACTCCGATCTTTATGGATATGCATTGATGTACTCTTGGTTCACAGGATGCTTATGAGCTGAGTCTCATATTTGGATCTTTCTCTTTGAGCAGATACCTATTTGTGTCAGGTTTTGGCAGTTACAGGAACACTTTGCCTAGAGTGTCTGGGGGTGTGCCTTTCACTGGCAGATGTTATTTTGACATGCTTGGTGTTGAGCTCATGTTCTTTTCACTGTCATTGGCCTTGCTTATGTCCGTTTCATGCCGGCTTTGGACCTAGCATTGTTTGCTTGACATTGGATCCTATTTTGGGACAGTTTGCTCTCTAGACTGCATACCTGCAATTTATTACAGCAAGCAGTTATTGGTGGACTGAGGTGTACTTTTCATGCTGAAATATCCTGATTTGGTGTACCGCACCTAGTACTAAGTGGGCAGCAACTTTTGGCACACTTTGCTCACCCTTTGGACCCCGTTTTGGTCATTTTTGGGCAGTTTCTGCAGTAAAACAGCAAGCAGTTTTGGACTGTTTGGGCATTTCCAGCCTGTATAATGGCGTCATCTTCGCATGATAGTGCCATCTTTAACATTACAAAGTTGGATGGTACCAACTACTCTTACTGGAAGAGTCAAATATGGCAGGTTTTGGTGCAGAAATCTCAGATTAAGCCACTTCGGTTGAGTGGGGAGCAGCCTGAAACTATGGACATTGACGACTGGCTTGAACTTGATGAGCTATGCAAGTCCACGATTGTATTGTCTCTCACTGAACAGGTACATTATAATGTATTTGAGAAAGCACAGAGTGCATGGGATCTATGGAATAAGATCAAGAATCTTTATGATAAGAAAAGTCCGGCGAGTCAGATGTACTGGTTGAAGCAGCTTATGGATCTGCGCATGAAGGATAATGCGACTATGTCTGCTCACTTGAGCCAGTTCCATGCTATACTGAAGAACCTGACTTCGCAGGATATCACCTTTGGAGAGGAAGTAACTCCTCTTTTCTTGCTTGGAACTCTGAATGAGTCATGGGATGTATTCCGCACTGCTCTTTGTGCCTCTAGTGCTACTCTAAAATTGGCAGATGTTGAGAGTGCTCTTCTTCAGGAAGAGGTGAATCGCAAAAACTTGGATGCCTCTCGTGGTAGTCATGCTTTGACAGTTAGAGGCAGGAATGACAGGTATGACCGTGGTAATGGCCGAGGCCGTGACTCGCAGAAGGGTCGGTCTAAATCTCGTGGTGGCAAGTCGCGTAGTAAGTCGCGTGGACGCAATGCAAATGTCACTTGTCATCATTGTGGGAAAAAGGGCCATATTAGACCACAGTGTCATGAGTTGCGCAATGAGAAGCGCAAGGATAAGGGGAAAGATAAAGTGCAGGAGAAGTCCTCTGATCGCAGCATAGTACCTGCGAAGTCCAACGTCAAGATTGAGGAAATTAATGTCACGCAGACTGAAGAGTCCGATGGTGGTGATGAGTTTATACTTGCAGCTAGTTCTTCTGATGCTTCACACTTGACTGAGACACCTAGTATGTATGCACAGTGCTGGTTATTGGATTCAGGTGCGTCCTTCCATGTGACGCCTTACCGTGAGTGGTTTCACTCTTACCGTACTGTATCTGGATCAGTCAGACTTGGAGATGACAGGTCTCTTGATATTGTGGGCTGTGGAGATATTCAGTTGCAGTTTTCCACTGGCAGTTCCTTTTTGCTCAGGGATGTACGTCATGTACCTGCGCTTACGCGTAGTCTTATGTCTGCAGGACAGTTGGATGATGCAGGATTTCATGTCTGTTTTGGGGATTCTGCCTGGAATATTACCAAAGGCAGACTTGTGCTTGCTAGAGGCGCCAAGGCTGGCAGCCTCTATCCTCTTGTTGTATCTGGGTCTTCTGTAGACCATGTTTTGGCAGTGGGCTCTATCCCACATGTATCACTTTGGCATGCCCGTTTGGGGCATATGTCTTTGAAAGGAATGAAAATGTTATCTGGTTTGCAGTATCTTCCGCCTTTGGATTATGCATGTTTTGACTCGTGTGATCATTGTCTTTATGGTAAGCAGAATAGGTCTACGCATAAGAAATCGGGTAGGCCACGCATGAGTGAGCCCTTGGCATTGGTGCATTCCGATGTTTGTGGGCCTATGCCTTGCATGTCTATGGGTGGCGCGAAGTACTTCGTTACCTTCATTGATGATTTTTCTAGGAAAGTGTGGGCTTATCCCATAAAGCAGAAGTCCGATGTCTTGGCAGTTTTTCAGAGATGGCTTGCTCTTGTTGAGAACCAGACTGGGTATAGGCTGAAATGAAATTGAAAGGTGAGAAGGATCGAAGCTTGCACGCGAGCTATGGCGGGAGAGCAAGAGCAAGAAAGAGAGAGACAAGAAATGGGAACTCCAACAGTCACAATGTGTGACCGGGCCTTCCTTTATTCAAACTGTCACTAAAAGAATAAAGAATAAAGTGACGTGACGGGCGCCCGCCACCTGCAGTGTGCAGTGGCGGGTACTGTCAGTGTAGTAATACACGGGGCGGCACGGCGGAGGCGCCTTTACCCCCAACAACCACTTGCCACCACGAGATTTAGACCGACCCTTCTGCGAGTCACGGCCTCGGCCATTACCACGGTCATACCTGTCATTCCTGCCTCTAACTGTCAAAGCATGACTACCACGAGAGGCATCCAAGTTTTTGCGATTCACCTCTTCCTGAAGAAGAGCACTCTCAACATCTGCCAATTTTAGAGTAGCACTAGAGGCACAAAGAGCAGTGCGGAATACATCCCATGACTCATTCAGAGTTCCAAACAAGAAAAGAGGAGTTACTTCCTCTCCAAAGGTGATATCCTGCGAAGTCAGGTTCTTCAGTATAGCATGGAACTGGCTCAAGTGAGCAGACATAGTCGCATTATCCTTCATGCGCAGATCCATAAGCTGCTTCAACCAGTACATCTGACTCGCCGGACTTTTCTTATCATAAAGATTCTTGATCTTATTCCATAGATCCCATGCACTCTGTGCTTCCTCAAATACATTATAATGTACCTGTTCAGTGAGAGACAATACAATCGTGGACTTGCATAGCTCATCAAGTTCAAGCCAGTCGTCAATGTCCATAGTTTCAGGCTGCTCCCCACTCAACCGAAGTGGCTTAATCTGAGATTTCTGCACCAAAACCTGCCATATTTGACTATTCCAGTAAGAGTAGTTGGTACCATCCAACTTTGTAATGTTAAAGATGGCACTATCATGCGAAGATGACACCATTATACAGGCTGGAAATGCCCAAACAGTCCAAAACTGCTTGTTGTTTTACTGCAGAAACTGCCCAAAAATGACCAAAACGGGGTCCAAAGGGTGAGCAAAGTGTGCCAAAAGTTGCTGCCCACTTAGTACTAGGTGCGGTACACCAAATCAGGATATTTCAGCATGAAAAGTACACCTCAGTCCACCAATAACTGCTTGCTGTAATAAATTGCAGGTATGCAGTCTAGAGAGCAAACTGTCCCAAAATAGGATCCAATGTCAAGCAAACAATGCTAGGTCCAAAGCCGGCATGAAATGGACATAAGCAAGGCCAATGACAGTGAAAAGAACATGAGCTCAACACCAAGCATGTCAAAATAACATCTGCCAGTGAAAGGCACACCCCCAGACACTCTAGGCAAAGTGTTCCTGTAACTGCCAAAACCTGACACAAATAGGTATCTGCTCAAAGAGAAAGATCCAAATATGAGACTCAGCTCATAAGCATCCTGTGAACCAAGAGTACATCAATGCATATCCATAAAGATCGGAGTATGATCCCAAAGTCTCAATGTGTATGTAGCTGCTCAAGACATAAACTGCTTCAAATACATGTAAGTGCTCCAATAGCATGCAACTGTCAAAGGTCAAGAAAGCATGTAAAATGCTCCCACTGGCACAAAAGGCGTACAAAGCGAGCTCAGAAGCTCAAACAACCCAAGAGAAAGCACCAGTGATAAGTGACCCTGTCAATGCATCAAGCGCATCCAAGAGAGCATGACATACATGAAGCACCGGTCATATTAACCATGAAGCAATACATAAGCCCAAATAAGCTCTCGGTCAACTCAATGACATCCAAATAGCAACCAAGATCAGTGATCAAGTAAGCCGGGAATGCTCAAATACATCCAAATCCAAGCTCCAAATGTCGGTATGGCATACACGAACCAAATAGCATATGTCACGAACCAAAGCATGTAATGCAAAAGCCTAACTGTCAAGCAGAGACATGAGGCATAGGCGGTCCACGAGCATGCCGAGTCGGTCCAAATGCCAGTGAAGACGGAGCTAATGCGAAGCTCAAAAGCATCCCATAATCTCATACATATGCTCCAAGTCGTCCCCAAATGTCAGAGATATCATGCCAAAGCTCAAAGCATACATCCGGTATCGGTAGGTAAGTGCCAAAGCATGTAAAGTACCTTCGGCCCACTGTTATTCCAGCATGTATTTACTGTTCTAAACAGTAGATTTCAGCCCCAAATTCAAGCCAAAATCATGGTCAAACCAAATGCATACATCCCCAATACATCCGGGTAGGAAGTAGACCGCATACGGGCATCAAACAAGGTAACCGGAGTAGAGTATAAGCATTAAATGCCAATGCCAAGTGTGGCTGCCCTGTTTCCAGCACTGTATAACAGTAAATAACAGTCCCAAATCAGCCAATATTTCAAGCCAAAATCATGGCATAATCATGTGCATACATTCCCAAGGCACTAGGCATCATGTAGACCGCATACGGGCATCAAATAGCACAACCGGAATGGAGTATAAGCAACAAATGCTAATGCCAATGGTGCTGCCCTGTTTTCAGCCTGTTATGATAGTTTATGACAGTCCCAAATCTGAAGAAATCAGCCCCGAAAGATCAAGACCAATACCCAAAGCTTGAATGACATCAAACATGAAGTCTATAGCCCTCTTGATCAAGGTAGAGAGCAAGAAGCAATGGCCAAGTGTGGAGCTGAAGTAGATGAGTGCTCACAGCCTGGAAAAAATGATGCAATCTGCCCTGTTGGTGCTGAACTTGCTGTTGCTCCACATGGGCTGAAAAGGGGGTAATGGGGGGCTCAATGATGGCCCAAGGTAGGCACATACCAAGCCATGAAGACCCAATGCAAAGGGGAGGGAAGATATGAGCTATGGAGCTCAAGAAGAGTGGCTGCCCTTTGTTCCTGCCCTGTTTCAATCTGAGAATACACTCAAATGCCTACAAATGCTGAAGCAATACCTCAAGGGCAAGGCCCTGATGAAGCTCAAGAAGGCCAGGATGGAGCTCGGGAAGCCGGGGAGAGTCGGGAGCTCAAGAGGTCGGCTATGGCTGCCGGGATGGAGACCCAATGCGTGAAGCGAGTTGATGCGAAGGTCGGGAAGCACCGAGTCGAGCTCGAGCAAGAGAATGCCAAGCTCTGATACCAGTTGAAAGGTGAGAAGGATCGAAGCTTGCACGCGAGCTATGGCGGGAGAGCAAGAGCAAGAAAGAGAGAGACAAGAAATGGGAACTCCAACAGTCACAATGTGTGACCGGGCCTTCCTTTATTCAAACTGTCACTAAAAGAATAAAGAATAAAGTGACGTGACGGGCGCCCGCCACCTGCAGTGTGCAGTGGCGGGTACTGTCAGTGTAGTAATACACGGGGCGGCACGGCGGAGGTGCCTTTACCCGGTTGTTGGGGGTAAAGGCGCCTCCGCCGTGCCGCCCCGTGTATTACTACACTGACAGTACCCGCCACTGCACACTGCAGGTGGCGGGCGCCCGTCACGTCACTTTATTCTTTATTCTTTTAGTGACAGTTTGAATAAAGGAAGGCCCGGTCACACATTGTGACTGTTGGAGTTCCCATTTCTTGTCTCTCTCTTTCTTGCTCTTGCTCTCCCGCCATAGCTCGCGTGCAAGCTTCGATCCTTCTCACCTTTCACAGGAGACGGCGTTTCAATGACTCATCGTCCCCCAAACACTCTTTGATAGCCACTCTCAAAGAGGGCAATTCCAGTTCAACAGGGAAAATAGCTTCTGTACCATACACCAGCTGGAAGGGTGTCTGTCCTGTTGCTGCTTTATGGGAGGTTCTGTACGCCCAGAGGGCCTCTGTAAGTCGATCATCCCAATTACGACGATGTGCGGCAATTGTTCTTGTCAAAATCGAGCAGAGGATGCAATTCGTGACTTCGACTTGGCCGTTGGCTCTGGGGTAGTAAGAAGTGGACTTGCGATGGTGGATCTTATACAGCTTTGTCAACTCTTCCATAACTTTATTAATGAAATGAGTGCCTCTGTCACTTACCAACTCTAAGGGACTACCAAAACGGGTGATGATATTCTCATACATGAACAGGGCCACGATGTTACCATCGTCTCGCTTTAGGGCTTTAGCTTCACACCACTTTGTGACATAATCCGTACATACGAGGATGTATCTGTTCTATTTCCTTCTGGTAGGAGGATCGATCGGGCCTACGAAGTCAATGCCCCACTTCTCAAATGACTTCAAGGGAAGGATAGGTTGCAGTGGCATGGCACTTGTCTTCGTGGGTTTCCCCATTCTCTGACAAGCATCACATCTCTTACAGTAATCAAGGCATCCTTGTGGATGGTAGGCCACCAGTATCCTGCTAGCAGAGCCTTCCTGGCTGTGGCTTCTCCTGCAAAGTGGCCTCCACATGGCTCGTCATGGCAAGCCTTCAGAACAATCCCAATCTCATCTCCTGCAACACATCTTTTGAGCACTTCATCTTTGCCTTTCTTATATAGTGCGCCGCCTAACAAGGTGTAGGGGGCTGATTCTAACATAAGCTTCTTCCTTTCCCGACTAGAAATACCAGGAGGGTATTGCTGGGTTGCCAGTAGATTGGCAATGTCTGTATACCAAGGGGTTACAATTTCTACTAGGAATAGGGAAGCATCAGGGAGGTCTGGATCATCCTACTCCTCGTCTGCAGTCTATGGGATACGCGACAGATGATCAGCCAGAACATGGGAACGACCAGGTTTGGTAATTACCTCAAAGTCAAACTCCTGGAATAGAAGGAGCCATCTCATCATTCGTCCTTTCACATCTGCTTTGTTCATTAGGAAGGATAGGGCCTCATGATCCACATAAAATTTAAAGTGGGTAGACAGCAGATAGTGGCGGAACTTTTCTAGGGCAAACACCATTGCCAAGCACTCCAGCTCTGTCACTGTGTAGTTCCATTCCCTATCAGTGACTTTTCGGCTTGCATAATAGATCGGTTGATCCAGCTTTGAGGAGCCCTTCTGGCATAGAATTGTGCCTAAGCCTTCAATTGATGCATCAGTGTGTACATTGAACTCCTTCGTCCAATCAGGAGGTTGCAGAATGGGTGCCTCAATCAAACACTACTTCAGAGTGTTGAAGGCTTTGTCACATTCTTCCGTCCAAGTAAACTCTGCATCTTTCCTCAGAAGCTTGTGCAAGGAGGTTGCCTTTGTTGCAAAATGGGCTATGAACCTTCTGTAGTAACCCACATGGCCTAGGAATCCCCTCGATTGTTTGAGGTTGGTGGGTGCTGTCAGAGCTGCAATCTTTTTTATCTTTGTGGGGTCTTTTGATATCCCTTGTGCAGAGACGATGTGGCCCAACAGAACTCCAGAAGAGACCCCAAAGATGCATTTGTTGGGGTTGAGGGAAATCCCATACTCCCGGCATCGATCAAAGCATTGTTCCAGGTGTCCCCAGTGTTCACGGATCAAACTATAGACACAGAAGTCATCCAAATATACCTCAATAAAGTTGTGTAGATGATTTTGGAATGCGGCCATCATGACTCGTTGGAAAGTAGCAGGGGCATTACAGAGCCTGGCCATGTAACAGGGAGAGCATTACATCCATGCTTCTATCTCACTGTCAGAAGTGATTTCGGAAATCGTTCCTAGTTCAGGTAGGAAGTATTCACTTATTGATAATGGCTTTGCATCTTTTGGGAGTTGTCTTACAGTATCTACTATTAAGGAACGTGCCACTATTTTCTTGGAAAGGATCTATTTGACAGCATCTTCGTCTGCTGATGTTCCATCTGTAGCCTCATTAGGGGAGTCAGAAGATAATTCTAAGGAGGTGGATCCATGTTCTTTTTGAGAACCATATAGTTTCAGCACCACTTTGTTAGGACCTCTACCCAAGGTCAAGGTTCCTTTGAACCAATCCGTCCTTGCTTTGGCTTTAAAAAGCCATGGTCTGCCCAGTAACAGAGGGTAGGATGTACCATAAGAGTTTGGCTTCACCACCAGATAGGTCAGTCAATAATCTCTTCCATCCACCACTATAGTCTTCACATATGGGAGAATGCCCAAAGGCTTGATTCTGCTCTGATCTGCCAGTCTAATGAGCCATTGGGTTGGTTGCACACCTTGTAGACCTAGATCCTTCATTGTCACATCCGTCATAATGTTCACTGATGAACCACCATCAATCAATGCATTTGCAATAAAGCAGCCTTCTATCCACACACTAGTCTCTGGGGTACCCGGATCTAGGAAGGCATTAGCCACGTCCACTTCTTTGACAGGCTCTGGAGCTTTGTTGGACTTTATTGTTGTTGAAGGAGCAATCCTTAAGCCACGTCTTCTTGTCAGTATACTTTTGAACCTTTTTTGGCAACTAGGAGATAGCATCAATAATTGTCAGAATGTGAGGTTTGGTTTAAAGGTATCTAGATCTCTGACCAGATCGTATTCCTTAATAGGATCCACTGGCTTCTCTAACCGGTTAGGGAATGGGGCAACACCCATTTTCATTTTCCTTGTTTCTTCCAATAGGGGCATCATGGGAACTTCTTCCGCCACTTGTGGCACTTCCTCCTCTTCTATCTCCTGGACCTCTGGTCCTGTCTTTGGAACTGTCTCTGTGACTCTCTGTGGCACTGTAGTGCTCTGTACAGCACTGTCAGGCTCTGTTCTATTCTATTCTTCTGGTGGAAGATTGAGCTTCACTATTCTGGCTGGAGGATTATTTTCTTTTTGGATAGGTGGTTCCTTCTTCTTTGCACGTGTAATGGCAGCAACTTCCAATTCCACTAAATTGGAGGTAGGCTCTTGGGCCTTGGCCAGACTATCAATAGCACTGTTTTTCATTGGGGCTGGGCTTGGACAGTCTTTTGCAGTGTGGCCTTCTCCTTTGCATCGACTGCATAAGGGCTTGTAATCCACTGACCTTCTGGGATTTTGAGAATTTGGTGAAATGTGTCCCTTTTCTCCGCATTTGTAACACTCCACTTTTGATCTCTGACCACCGCCAGACTGTCTTCCTCTGTAACTTTGAGAGGGAAATATTCTGGGTCCGAAATTAGGACCAAACTCTCTAGGCTTGGGTCCAATATCCTATGTTGTCATTTTGGATTCCAGCAAGTTGAATCTTGCGTCTTCTTCCTTCCTTCTCCTATCATGCATCTCCTTCAAAGAGCAAATAACCTCTGTATAGTTCTTCCGCAAACAGTAGGAACAGAAAGCTCCAGGAATGGTTGGTTTTCGTGTACATTCAGTGGCTAAATGGCCTGCTTAATGACACTTACCACACCAAGTATTTGACCGCATCACATCTCTTCCCGCTCCTGCAATGTTGGATATGCTGGCGGTATTCACTTTCAGTGTCTGTAGCTGCTCTGTAATCACATCCATCAACTCCTTCTTGATATTTGCAACTAAGTTGGATAAATAATCCTTTAAGCTTTCTCCTCCTGAGGTACTAGTAGTAGGGTTTTGAGGAGTCTCTGTAATCACTGCATAAACAGGTTGGGCTAGTGCAGAGGGGTCTCTGTTCTGATTCTGATTCAGAGCTCATGTTTGAACTGTTGGATGTTGGCTCCAGTTGGTAGGGTTCCACTGTTGCTGCTGATTTGGCATTGGGGAAATTGGTTGGGACCATTGTTGTTGTGGTTGAACCATCATTTGAGGCATTGATTGTGGCCACTGTGGATTTGGTGCACTGTATTGTGATATTGGGGGCATCTGTTGGTAGGGGTAGGGAACTGTCCCTGGGATTGCATTTGGTGGGTACATCATTCCTGGCATCAGAGGAGGTAGGACTCCTCTTCCTGGATTCATCGCCAATCTAGCTTCCACTTCATCGTACAGTCTTGCACCTTCTGTTGCAGCTTGCAATGTGGCTGGTCTTTGCAGCTCCACAAACTTACGGACTTCTGGTTGTAATCCTCTGAGAAACACCCCCTTCTGAATGCCATCATCTAGATTATGGTTAGTCCATCTCTTCAGGATGGATTCCATTCGTGAGACATAAGCTTCTACTCTTTCTTAAGAGAACTGACTTAGGTTCATAAATTCCTCTCGCATCTGCTCTTTAAAACCTTCACGCTTGAATTTAGTGAGGAATGCCAACTTCAGGTCGTCCCATGTGCCAAAAGTTCCTACTGCTTGTCTCTCATACCACTGAAATGTCGCGCCCTTGAAAGTGGCGGGGAATATTGCTAACCAATGCTCAAGGGTTCTGGCATTGTTAGCCACACATGCTACCATAAACTCTGCTACATGAAGATTGGGGTCTTCATTGTACTCTCCCTTAAAAACTGGCAATGGGACTACATTCGTTGGCCTGTCATCAATATTTCCAGGACAGATCTGGCTTGGAAGTGGACCTCCAACAGGAGGAGGAAGGGCTTGATGTGCCATTGGGACTTCTCTAAAGAGTTCCGCAAGGGCATCAAAGGCGGCTTCTGCTGCTACGAGCTCATTCTCAGCTTTGATTTTTGATTTCTCTCTTCTCACGTACCTCTAGACTCGTTCTAACGCTTGCCTCTTTATTACGTCATTCATCAAGGGGTTGGCTCCACTATGTTGTTAGTGCTCCACAGAGGGATAACAAAAGGCTTCAGTCTCTGGAGGACTATCTTGCCAACATTTCTTCTACTTCTTCCTTTTCAACAGCTCTGAATTCTGCTTTCATGCCACTTGTTAACCCCAACACGAAGAGAGCGAAAGAAAGTGGAAAAGACGCAGGGCAAAGGCGGAAAAAAGGTAACCCGATGGAAGGAAAAGAAGGAGAAAAGGCCAAAAGCGCAAGGACAACCGTTAAAGGCCAAGGCAACCACGAAAAGGGAAAGGCGCATAAAAAGTGCACCCTAAAATCTTGTAAAAGAGTGCCGGGCTCTCACCCGTGCGATTTGTAAATATAGAAGGGTAGTGAAAAGGAAGCAAGGAAGATAAAAGGACAATGGAAAACAAGGCCTGGCTATGATCGGCCATGTAAAAAAGGGAAATGGGAATGACCGTCCAAAAGGGAAGGGTTTTGTATATAAAGTTGAAAAGTGAATGAAGAGCTCATTCTTTGGTGTGGCAAAACTAGTCTTCTTCTTCCTCTCTTATTCTCTCCTTCTTGCTTGTGTATGCTCTTGAGAGAGGGAGTGTGAGAGTGTGAGGGAGTGAGTGTGTGAGAGAGTGAGGAATCAAGAGGGTGAAGCTCTCCACCATCTCCTCTTCCCTTCTCCTCTTCTCTTTTCTTCTCTTCTCTTGCGCGTGCGGCTATGGAGAATGAGGCTTGGAGATGGAGGAGGCTTGAGGATGCTTGAGCTAGCATCAAGAATCGTGGAGCTACCGAAGTGTGAGAGAGAGGAGGGTACTCGATCAAGCATCAAGGTAAGTTCACTGCATTCGTAGGATCGACGGCGCGTCGGCTAGGTGAGAGATAGCCATGAGAGCTCGCTTGGAACTCTTGAAACAATAAGCGGTCCGTGGGACTTGGTGGTTGAGCGAAAGCTTCCACATTTTGGTTCCGTTGCCAGGACAAACAGATTCAAGCTCGAGCACTCGCACGCCCCATATCGAGCATCGAAGTAGGGCATTCACCCTGGAACGGAGCTTGAGATAGGTAGGAAGTCAGGTGTTTTTGATCTTCAGAACAGGTAAGTCTTTGGAACAATCTGGTTATTAATGACTGGAAAACATGGAGAAATTAGTTCAGTGTTTTGCTTTCGATTCAGGATGTGTTTAGGATAGATTAGTAGTAGGAAATCACACACGAAAAGGCAGAGGGCTACTGCTGTGAAACAAGGGGAAAACCACATGAAACAAAGGGAAAAAATGGAGTAGACGCAAGGTAACGGCATAGAAAACGCCAGGGAAGGAACCTGTAGTGTGTAGGGCAGAGCTAACAGGGTACAAACTCTGGGAGGGCAAGAGGACCCCATTTCCAACCAACAGAGAGCGAGAGAGATAGAGAGTGAGTGAGTAAGAGAGCTAGGCCGCCGTCCGATCGACCAGAGCTAGGAGGACATCGCATTCGGCGACTTCAAGTAACCGACCTCGTCCGCCCCACTTCAGCTCTGTCGCGGGGTAATCACACGACCAATAGGATAATACACCTAGTGAGAATCGAGCAAATCGGTGTGCGTAACCCATTGGACCGATAGAATCGAACGACCGACCCAGTGTCCGATTCCCAAAATCGGACACTCGGACAACCGTCCGATCAAAACAACCCGTTCAATCACTAGGCTCGGACCAACTGGTCCGATCGGACATGCCACGTGGCACTCGGACCACTTGTCCGACTCAACCACTCAGACCACTCGGACGCTCCGACTCGGACCCACCCGGTCCGATCGAACGAAGTAACACACGTCACCAGTCGAACCATGTCCGGTCCAATTCCTAGAATCGGACCCATCCATAATCGGACCAGTAAGAATCGGATCAACCGGTCCGATCGAACCGCGGACCGATTCCTCGCACACGCCCATCCGATTCTTGAGAATCGGACACGCGGACCTTAAGACCCCCACTTCGCCCTAACAAACCTGGTCCGATCCCCACAATCGGACCACTGGTAAATCGGACGTCCGATTCCCAGAGTCAAACTAAAACAAAAGCTGACCCATCCAGGGACACACTGGGGCACTCCCCCAGCGACCCACCCCCACGTGAGCAACAGGAAGCAGCATAGGACCCTGGGACCCGTAAGGCGGCCAGGACTAGAGTAGCAAAGCCTGTCAGGCCCGAAACGAGCAACGGTGAGTAAGACGCCGGGGAATCACTCACAGCACTCTGATTGAATTTCCGCACTTGAAGAACACTTAGGAAAGTCGAAAGCCTAATTGAGCACGAGTGCATGAGGAACAACACACTCACGAGTGACCCTAAGTTGAGCACTGCATTCAAAAATTAAAAAGAACTCACTCAGATAAATTACCAAAAAAAAAAACCCACCACTAGGAGAAAACCCAAGGGTAAGCAAACGCACAGAGCGCAAGGTAGGATCAAGCAAGAAGCGACAACGACAAGGATCTGACTTACAACCAAGCGCGAGAATTCCACCATGACAGAGGGAGGATCCGATCATCGGTTTGCAGGGGAGCTAGATGTTAGCACATTTTCGGAAGCCATACAGCAAATGGTGAGCAGTTACGATGTGCATGCCAGGTACGAACACCATGGCAGGACGGCGGAGGCAATCATTGCGGACCTAGAGGAGGAGAGGAGGCTAGCCCGCAAGGCATTGCAGGGCATAGAAGACTATAATAGGGACCAACAAGCCAGGAGTCTAAGGCAAAGCATGGAGCTACATGAGGTGCAGCGAGTGTTGAACTTGGCTGGCCGAAACCGAACAGACCAGGAAAGAGCACTCGAGGAAGACCTGACGCTGGGCGAGCTCCTCATGAAACGGCTGCTTGATAACACCGCAGTGGAACAAAATGCCGATGAGCTAGCAACCTCGCTACTTGCAGGACTAGGGGCAACCCAGGGTTCAAAGAGCCAAGCCAAAATACCCATCGTCGCTAAGAAACTCGACAAGTACCAACCACCGGATGACCTGTACAGCTTTGTCGAGCAATTCGAGCAGGTCTGCAAAGCCAATGGCCTCAACGACCAGGCCCAACGTTCGCAAGCATTCGGACTTTGCTTAAGCGATAAGGGTAGGACGTGGTATACGAGCCTAGATGCTATAGAACGAGCCAACTTCAATAACCTCAAGGACCTTTTTGTCAAGAGGTTTGCCGAACCCGGATACTCTGACAACCTGCTAGTGCATCTGATGAACGTCAAGCAGAAGGAGAAGAAGGGCATCCGCGACTATGTGACCCACGTGAGAAGCCTCCTTAAGAGAATCCCCTTGGATGAAAGACCGACTGACAGGGCAGTGTCAACCGTGTTCATCAGCGGGATTCGGGATGAAGAATTATACAAAGCACTAGCAGGCAACTCGAGCTTGCAAAACGGGACGTAGTGGCTAGGGTTTTTGAGGAAGCCATTAGGGTCGATGACCAGCTCAGAGAGCGGAGCTTCAGGAGCTCGAACCCAGAAGAAATCAACCCACGGAGTTTAGAACGAACGCCAACCTCTAGCGAGCGATCCAACACGTCGTCCCACGATAAGGGGAAGGCCGCCGAGACGGACCACGGCTTGGCCGAGGTCAAGACAGAACTGGCCAAAATACAAGACATGTTAAGGTGACCTACGCATCCACACGTCTAGTGAGTGTACTGCGGAGGAAACCACCTGCCAGCAGAATGTCAAGACCCTAGGTCAAGACCCTGCGCTAACTGCGGAAGGTTCGGCCATGATGCCACACACTGCAGACTACCACGAAGACTACCATACACGCAGACCTACGGCCAGCTCTACCCGGCTAACAGGCCACAGCCATTCTACGGAAGGGGAGCCCCGCTTGCCCTACCAGCACCTAATGACACGAAGCCAGCGGTCGCTAGGCTGGACATAAATCCTATCCATATTCCTAGACCGCCTGGTCCCTATGTGACCCACCCACCGAGCGATGCTCCCGTGCACTACGTAGAGGAGCCCAATGACGAAGAAACCTACATATACCCTTACCTCTCACATGACGACAAGGGCAATGTAATCCTCATGGATTACCGACTAGTACCATTGATGGCACTAGGACGAGGACGGGGTAGAGGCTTGGGAGGGCAGCCACAGGATCCGGTCACTTGTTGGACATGTGGACATCCCAGTCACGTCTCATCATGCTGCCCAGAAAGAGAGCAACAAAGTAGGGACAAAGCTAACCAAAGGTGTGCAGAGTGCAGAATCACTCATCTTTTCATAGATTGCCCAAAACGGAAGCCGCCTTCTGGTTCAGCTAATTTGCCGTCTGTCCCACTGGGACTGTTTGGTGTTGAAAACCCCGATGGGGAGACCACACCTATCCCCCTACGAGTGATGACCCGAGCACAAACGAAGCAGGCCGGCATCTCTCTGCCAGGACCTAGCAATCTCGACACTACCTCAGTAGGAAAGAAAAGCCGTAGGCGGAAAAAGAAGAGATCAGAGGCTAAGGTTGCACTAAAAACCGACAGCATTATGACCTTACCCCACGGAAAGAAAGTCTCAAACGCAGAGGCAGAGACTTCAGCCCCTAGAACTGCCCAACAGGAAAGCGCTAAGGTAGGGGAATACCCACACCCCAGGCGGCAATTGGAAGCCATAGAAAAGGTGAAGGAATGGGTGAGGGAGGCTCAACAGCACCTCAAGGATATCGAACCCATCACGGAGGATGAGATTGAGGACCTCTCCAGCATGAGTGCACCGTTATCGCTACCCCAACCTAAGTCTGTCGAGGCTGCTACGCCACAAGTAGTGCCGACAAGGCCAAGCCTAGACGTAACAGACCCACAGGACAGCCGTGGCCATTGGCTCGGACAGTCTGAACAAAGGGAAGGATGAGTGTTTAGCAATCTCCTAACCACACTAGTGACCACCCCTGTAATGGTTGGACTGGGAGAGCTGCTCAGGCAGCACTCTACCCTATGGCAAGACCTCAAACAGTGGGTCGAAAGACCACATGAGCAAGCTCCGGCAAATGCTCAAGACCAAGATGCAGAAACGCACTTACCAAGTTTGACGCTACACTCAGATCCTAAATCCTTGCATATCAATGCCTTCTGGGAGGGCTCGAAAATGCACGCAATCCTGCCAGTCCTAGCCCTGGGGGACGCAACGAGAAAGGGGATCGTAGACACAGGAGCTGGGGTCAGTGTGCTTAACCATGCAGTGCTACAGAAGTGGGGAAACCCGCCTGTCGAAGCTGCTCGATTTAACGTCACGCTAGCAAATGGCATGCGAGTGAGACCATTCGGGGTCTTGAAGAATTGGCCAGTGAAGATTGCAGGAGTCTTGTTCTCTGTCGACTTCATCGTCATGAAGGGAGTGGATTATGATATCTTATTGGGTCGACCCTGGATGCGCAATGCCAGAGTTATCGAAGACTAGGGTAACAACCTGATCTTCCTGGGCAACCGAACTAACACTGTGAGAATAGAGATGGACACTTGGAAGACCTCACCAGTCGACCTGGATGTCATCTCTACTCTACTCAAAGGAACCACCTAGAACAAGGAACCCTATGGGTCCTTGACGAAGTATATCCCTTGCCTAGAGGACGAGCGAGATTGGATGCACGTTCTCACTACACTTGATCTGCCATTCTCAGATCATGAAGCGTACGAGCAGGCTGTCAAAACAGTTGGCAAGCCAAGAGAAACAGAGCCTACACCTGTCTACATGATGGCAGCAAGCCTCCATGACGGGCCTAAGCCTGTCGCCTCCCAAGTGCCAACCAACAGGAGAGAACTCCAGGGAATCCTGGGGCACCTAACGGACCGACTGGCACGCAACACAGCCGCCAATCTCAAGCCGCTCCAAGACCTCTTGGAAGAACCCGAATGGAAGTGGACCAGAGTGCACAAACTAAATCTTAGATACAATTGGGCATTGGTCCCCGACCAACAAAATCAGGCAGAGCAGGCCTTGGGGGACGATGAGCAGTCCAGCGAGGCGGATTCTGGCGATGAATACGAAGATTGCCAACCCTTCAATGAAGGAAGTGAGGGTGAGATGGACACCGTAGAATATGACACTGAAGGGCGAGAGATTGAGCAAATCTGAGCAGATTCAAAACCGTAGCCGAGGCCGGCCCTTAGAATGGACCAAGGAGTCATGTGTGCGAAATGCGATCGTGCTTGGTTGGAACAGATGGGAGCTGTGGATTTTAAGCAGGCCGGCTGACCCAACCACAAACGGTAGCAATGCTTAGAATCGAGTCGCCATCCGAACTACGGCCGCCAGGGGAGACCACCTCCTCTAGTGAAAATGGGAAATTCGACTCTGAATCTGAAGTTACTTCAGAGGATGACCCAGAAATCCCTAGGCCACCCATGATCAGACGCACCAGGGGAGACTTACCCATCCACCTGAGGCACCGATGGTTACGGCAGAATGAAGCAGAGCATCCCAACGATGTGCGATCAGAGGAACAAAGGAAGCCACAAGACCTCCCTAAGCGCTTTTCGAAATTCAAAAGAGGGGACAGGGTGGTGGTTCTGATAAGTGCCAAGCGCCAAGGACAAACCCGCGAACCCATCGAAGGGCCAGCCAAGGTCAAGGAGGTAAACCTAGCCCTAGAATGAGAAACACCCCGACCAGTGTTCATTGCCGAGGACCTGACCACGGAGGAAGAATCCAGCCTCATCACTCTTTTGCGGGAGTACCGGGATGTGTTTGCTTGGTCATTAGATGAGCTACGAGGGGTAGATCCGAGTGTTGTGACTCACAACATACCCATGACAACGGATGCAACGACGGTCAAGCAACGACCATACCCCATGAATCCAAAGCACGCCCATGCTGTCAAGGAAGAAATTGACAAGTTGATACGAGCCGGATTCATTTATGAAATTGAGCACACGGACTGGGTATCACCCATAGTCATTGTGATGAAGAAAAACGGCAAGATTCGAGTGTGTGTCAATTACAAGAAAGTAAACGCCGCGACAAAGAGAGACAACTACCCCTTACCATACACTGAGCACATGCTTGAGAGGGTGGCATGTAAGGAAGCCTACAATTTCCTGGATGGCTTCTCGGGATACAATCAGGTGCAAGTGCACCCTGCGGATAGGCACAAGACCGCCTTCGCCACTGAGTGGGGCGTCTTTGCCTATGTAGTCATGCCATTCGGGCTAACCAATGCCCCCGCCACCTTTCAATGCCTCATGTGCACCATATTCAAGGACATGCTTTGCAAGGAGTTAGAGGTCTTCGTCGATGACCTGTGTGTCCATTCGGCCTGGAACCAACATCTCGAAAAACTCCGCGCGGTCTTTGAATGGTGTCGTTTATACCGTCTCTCTCTCAACCCCCTGAAATGTCAGTTCTGGGTAAAGCACGGCTGCATCTTGGGACACGTGGTATCCAAGAACGGCATTGCCATGGACTTCTCAAAGGTCAAGGTTATCGTGGACCTCCCACCCCCAAGTAATTACAGGGGAGTTCAATGCTTCTTAGGTCACACAGGATACTACCGGCAATTTGTACTGAACTACGCGCTGATCGCTAGGCCATTGTACAAGTTACTAATTGCCTTCGAGTGGACCGAAGCCTGCCAACGAGCCTACGAGGAACTGAAAAAAGCCCTAACAACGGCACCTATACTACGACCCCCAGATTGGACTATGTCATTTCACATACACATCGACGCCTCTAAGTTCGCCGTGGGGGCAGTGCTGTGCCAACCTGGTGAGCATAACTTGGATTACCCAGTGAGTTTTGCGAGCAGGCAGCTCACTGAAACAGAGATGAATTATTCGACAACGGAAAGGGAGGGATTAGCCATGGTATTCGCTATGAAGAAGTTCCGGCATTACCTGCTAGCCACCCCCTTCACCTTCTTTGTAGACCATCAAGCCCTGCTCTATCTAGTCAACAAACCTTGCGCTACAGGACGTATAGCCCGATGGCTTCTCCTGCTCCTAGAATTCGACTTCTCAGTGGCAGTACGGAAGGGAAAACAACACTACATGGCTGACCATCTGTCTCGAGTACCCACAGGAGAAGCTGCTGGCCAAGGCATAGTGGATGAATTACCAGACAGCCACTTATTCCACATATCCGGTGAAAAAGACCTATTCAAGGCCGACCTAACACCATACTGGGCAGACGACATAATCCAAGTCCTCGAGCATGGGCTGCCCGAATGACCAATAGAACGGGCACGGCTTAGGCGATTAATCCTAAAGATCCAGCCCTATCAGTTGATTGCAGGCCAGCTCTATAGGCTGGGGCAAGACGGTCTGCTACATAGATGCGTATGTGAGCATGAGATGCACAAAGTGCTCTTAGAGGCGCACAACGGTATTGCAAGAGGACACTTTAGCGGGGATACTACAGCACGAAAGGTGTTGTAGTCCCAGCTATGGTGGCCCACACTCTTCCGTGATGCCTCACAATTTGTCAAACATTGCGATGAGTGCCAACGGACAAGGGTCCTGGTCTGTAAAGATCAGATGGAGTTAACCCTGGTCATCGCTCGCCAACCTTTTGAAAAGTGGGGGATTGACTTCATAGGACCCATCAGCCCTGCGGCACAATATTCACAGGCTAGATACATCGTGATGGCCATGGACTACCTCACCAAATGGGCGGAGGCAAGGGCCACACGGAAAAACGACGCTAGGACAACTGCCAAGTTTTTATGGGAGCAAGTAATCTCGCGTTTTGGTTGCCCCATCGAATTGGTTAGCGACAAGGGAACGCACTTCATCAACGAAGTGATAGCCCATCTCCTATCCACCTTCCTCATCATCCATCGCAAATCCTCACCATACTACCCTCAGGCTAATGGCCAGGTTGAGTCAACCAACAAAATTCTCATCACTGTCCTGACCAAAGTAGTCTCAGCCTCACGAAGTGACTGGGATAACAAGTTGATGGCAGCTCTGTGGGCCTACCGAACAGCTTATAAGACGGACGCCTTTTAGGCTAACCTATGGGACCGAAGCTATTCTTCCATTAGAATTCTTCGTCCCTAGCCTACGGATAGCACTCCAAGAACGATGGGAGGGGAGGGAGGCATGGACGCAACGCTTGGTCGAGCTAGAACGCCTATCAGAGGTGCGTCTCCTAGCCACCCATGCGCTTATCTATGAGAAAGCTAGACGTAAAAGCTGGTTTGACAAACACGTCAAGCAACAAGAGTTTGAGCCGGGAGACCTAGTGCTTCTCTACTCAGTTAAAGGACACAAACAGAAGATGAAATTCAGAGGTCTCGGGCCCTTTAAGGTCCGCACAATCAGCCGAACTGGTAATGTCGAGCTGGAAACACTGGATGGTGAGGGAATGGGCTTCTTTAACGGCAGTCGAATCAAAAATTACTATCCGCCCACTCACCCACTGCATGAACAACCAATGGTGGAAACGCACGTTAAAATACGAGTAGCCACACTTACGAAAATCGGCGAGAATGAGGAGCCTGTAGAACCCGCCTACCTCCGCATCACGGTCACGGCCAAGCAAACGTGCTCCTTCAACGCCCTGATTGACGAAGGGGCGGATTTTAACATTTTGACGCATGAGCATTGGACCCAACTTGGCGCACCAATGCTTCATCCCACAACATCCAGATTGAACCCATATGGGGCCCAATCCTACCCGATCCTCGACACATGCAGAGTTGCCATTTCTATCGAGACTGAAACTATTCCCATGCTGTACTATGTCCTACCCAATGCCAGGGATGCAGGCACAAAGTCATTGCTTGGGTGAACTTTAAAAAGCAAACCCGTTGCAATGTTGATTATGAGTCACAATGCATCCACCTAACAATCGGGAATGTGGCTATTGTCACGACTTTCAGCCAGCGCCTCGTAACCCCAGCATCGCTCAACGGGCCACCGATAGAAATAGCCACACCTAGGACTAAGGAGGAGGGCCGTGCATATTTACTACACCCAGATCCCCATGCACCGTGACCCGCCAAACCTAAGGAAAAACCCCAACAGACTCGCTTGCAATGGGTGCCCAAGAAGCCTCGACAATGACTTCCTATGAACGGAAGTCATTCCTAACGCTGGCTGCTGACCTCGCCGAGGACACGGGGGATGACGTTGTGGACTGCATCAAACAGCTCGACGCCACCTTTGTGGCACTGGCCCTCAGCTATGACCACCTAGACTTGGGGCTGTTAGCGGAACCCCTTGCAACAGACGTGCGCACCATGCCTTGCTCTTGGGAGACTTTTGAATTCGCCTTCGCACAAGCTTTACGCTCTACCGCTGAGCTACTCGCTCGCGAGGTCTCCAAAGAGTAAGCCATTAAGCAATGCCTCATCCCATCATTTGACCCGCGCACAACGTCCGGCCTCACTAGCCAAGAAACAACAAGGTTGTCCCACCTGGCGGACACCGAATCTCCCTTCTTGAAGCAGTGGTACACTCTTCGATTAAAATGGGCAGTGGAAGGATGCTGCATAATGACCAACGCCGAACAACGCCGAGCCATCAAGACAGTCGAGTATGATCCCACATATGTCGCGCCCACCTCGTATCAAGTGTTAACCACTCTTCGAGGTTGATCATATCTTAGGGCACCCCTATCTCGATCGCATCTTGACAGAAGAAGAGCTCCACATCGCAAGTCGGGTCAACTCCGGAGATTTCCTCACCGATGTCCTCACATACATCACCCATGTAGGCATCCGACCCTGTGACCTGGACTACTCTGCACACCTTGAATATAACCCCAACTTCTACGATTGGCTCCTCCACAAAACAACCTGAACGCCTTGGACCCACACCCTCCAATCCTGGGACGGATTTTTCTTTTCCACAAGGGGGATGGGGTAGTAAAACTAAAAAGCAAACCAAGCATGAAAGTTAAAAGTAAAGAGTGAACCAAGCATGAAAAGGCTCCAAATTAAAATGCCATGCAGAAATAGGTGATAGAAGTTTGAAAGGAAAAAATCATAGTTATAAATGATAAAATCTGCTATGGTCATCCTACGAATTGGTTGCCAAAAATACTAAGAAGTGAATTGACTGAATGTACAGGTGGCGACCATGGCAGGTCAAGACAAAGCGGGCAAACTCCCTTTCTCGGAGGAAGAACAGGTGCGGTACGGCCTCACGGTGGAAACCAGAGCATTCAATCAGCTGAAGTTCCGCCACATATTCAACTTGGAAGATGTGGTTATTGAGGAACCAGCGGTACGACGGATCATGGAGCAATGCCACTTACAACAGTATCTGAAAGCAGTGGGCCAAAGGATAAACTATACCCTGTGCGCCGAGTTCCTACGCACCTTCAACAAAAACAGGGGCACCATCACAGTGCGGGACGCGGAAGCCACCAAACAGGTGCAGGTTGAACTGACCCCTGAACTGATAAAAAGAGCACTAGGGCTTCCGAACAAGGTGGAGAAGAAGCCAAAAAGGGACGTCGACGCCATGTTGGGAATGGACAAAGTGAAAGTCCACACCAACGATGGAGTCAACTTGGCAGACATTCCTGATCTAGAGATTCAACTGCAGGTAAAAATGATGCATACCCTATTTTCGAGTCAACGGTACAATAGCATCATGTCCAGGATCAATGTGCCTTTACTCGAAAGCATCGCGGCTCAAGCACTAGATGAGGTGAACCTCAACATGTTCGTCAGAAGGACAATTGAGGCCTCAGCAAAGGCCCTGGCAACAAGAGGAAGGGCCGTAGCAGGAGAATCCCCCTCACCTCGATCAACCCGCAAGGCCTCATTCTCCAAGGCCTCCACCGTAGGTTTTGGAGGTGCCCTCACTGCGGTCCTCCATGAGGCAATAGGGTAGGGATGTGCGGGAGAGGACAAACAGGGAGATGGCGGAAAAGGTGGCGAATTGCCGTCGCAATCCCAGCCCCAAGCGAAGGAACAGTCGGATGAAACAGAAACGGACACCGACGAGGAGGGGGAACGCCAGGCTGCACCAGAAAGGAAAGCGGAGCAACGGACCAAAGCCCTACACAGAAAGAGAGAGGAGGAGCGAAGGAGAAAAGAGAAGGAGGAGCTCGAATGGGCCCGAAGAGAGTCGGTGAGAGAAGAGGAGGAAAGAAGGAAGAGGGCTGAGGAAGAGTTGAGGAGGAGGGAAGAAGAAGAATTGGAGCTGGCGACGCGTCGCTCCATCGAGGAACAGCGGAGGAAAGACGTGGAAGGAGCTGGCAGACCATACCAACTTGAAGCACCCGGCCCCAGCACTGGTACACCGGAACCTGTGCCGCTGCCTCCTACAGAAGGGAAAGGAAAAGAACCAGTCAGACCCGTCTCCCCTCTCCTCGTACCACCCATGCAAGCCACTCCCCTCAAGGTGACGCCCCCTACCACAGCCGCCTTGATGCACACCCCAAAGATCGACGAAAGCAATGTAGTCACCTGGTTGCAATTCTTGGTGGAAAGAGAGTTGGCAAGGGAAGCAGCCGGGGCCACCCCAGTCTCAGGTGCCAAAAGAGCAGCGACGGCCGAGCTGGAGCCAACGCCAGAAGTGAAAAGACAAAAAGTGGAGGAGCTTGCCACCACTACGATCATGTCCCACTCTCCACCTCCCACAGGCCACTATGATGACTATGTAAAGGAGCTGCTCGCGCAGTTGCAAACGGCCAGGCAAGAAAGGAGGGTGGCGGTGGAGGAGCTGGCAGCGGAGCGCAAATCACAAGCTGCCCTCCAACTGGACAGAGTAAGGCAAATAACAGAATATCAAAAGGAAATCGATGTGCTTAGGGAGGAGGCCAGCACCAAGGAGGCGGAGGAGCTGAAAACCCTGAAGGAGCGCGACGCTACCTGGGAGGGACGAAGGAAAATCCTAATGGAGCGTCTCACCCGGGAGAGAGAGACAAATGCCCACCTTCAGCGCAGGAATGACCAGTTATCTGCAACCAACTTGGAGGCACAGAATCAGCTTGAGAAAATTAGACAAGACGTTGCAGAGCTGGATCAGTTAAGGGCAGAACAGGTGCGCAGGTTGTAGGCGACGCGGGACCAACTCAACGAGCAGATCGCAGAGGAGCACCGAGAGCAATCTCGCTTGCGCCGTGAGCTCGAAGCCCAGCAACAACAATTTATGGCGATGACCCTCCGACAGGGGGAAAGCCTAGAAGACATGGAGAGGCGGGCAAAGGAATGGTCAAATCATAACGAGCAGAGAGTGCGGGACTTAGCACGCCGGCTGGCCAAGGCTGAGGGAGACAAAGTGATGGCTGAAAACCAGGCAGAGGCAGCCCAGCTTGCTATGATAGCTCAGCAGCACACTTTTATCAACACACTGCTCCACACCACCCACTCAGAAACAGATGAGGCCAATGATCAGTTGCAGAGAAAGCTAACCATTGCACGCAGGGCCCTCACGGCAGACCTGCACGTACCACTGCAGCTAGAAGGCCCACCGCAGAGCCTAGAGGAACAAAGAAAATATCTGGCACAAGTAGGACTGATAACACAGGAGATGGAGGACCTTGGGTTCACTGAGGAGAAAACACAGGAGGAGGAGCAAGCGGAAGGGGGTGAGCCAGAGCTTGACCTAGGGCCTCAAGGAGAGGAATATGTCCCGCCACCCCCTCAACCCCAACAAACCGAAGTGCCACCCCATGACACATCTGCCGAGCGAAGAGCGGCCCACACCACCCGAAGGAAGGAAATGGTGGAGAAGACAAGAAGAAAACTAAAGGCCAGACCCGCCCCAAAACAGCCTGCCCCTTTCCCGCTGCGCACCCAAGACTCCCCCGCTGAGTACTGCACTGAAATGATTATCTGGGAGCAGCAGGAGTATAGCCGAGACCCCTTCGACCTACGCTTTGAGTTTCCCACCGCCTTGAATAGGGTGCTGCCCATTCAGTTGGTGGAGGATGTCATCGCCATGGGGTCCCGGCTTAAGGCTAAATGGTTAGAAGAGTGTGAGGCCCACCCAACTGCTTGGGGGGCCGAGGACCGCGAATTTTGGCAAGACAAAGTCCTCCAGGTACCTCGCACAGTGGAAGGCTATAGTTGCCAACCCACCTGGAGGCAGTGCATTTTTGACGTCAACCTGGAGGCGTGGATGGAGTTTTTCAACACCCTCCCTTCGAAAAGGAACGACCCCACCTTTATGCCGTATCCTCGAAGGGTAGGAGTGGATTTTAACCCGTCCATCCACGGCAAGTTTGACTTCCCCGTCATTTATAATGCCAATACCACTTCCCATAGGAACGCTCTTCTCTTCACCCTGCCCGACTTGTACAGCTCTATAAATAAATTCCTTAACGAATTCACCTCCTGCCTTGACCCAGCATTCATCACCACCTGTAACTACCTTAGGTTAATTAGAATCCTAGTACACCAGGAACCTGCACCCCAAGAGCGCCACCTTCCACCCCTCTATTTTGACCCCAATGCCATAGACAGCACCACCATGACTCGTCTCATGATGCGTGCTGCTCTTTTGCCATCCTTCTATGGTGCACTGCTAGAAGACATGAATGACAGCAAATTCACACAGTGCAACCACCCCTTTCTCTCCACCACCACCCTCAAAACCCGCCTCCACACTAAAGGCTACTTGCTAAGCCGAAAATTCCTTAACAAGGCCCCCCGCCCTCCGCCCACTCTTTCCCACCATTCGGATGATGAGGAGTAGAACTCCCATTATCCCTTGTACTGCTGCCTCCATGTAACCACGGCAAAAAAAAAAAAAAAAAAAAAAAAGCAAAGAAAAGAAAAGAAAAGAAAGAAAGCAAGCTTCGACGACAATGGCACACCCCTAACGACGCCTCCAAACAAGAGTCAAAGGTGTACTTCATCTCCCCATTACCACAATTCTGCTCCACACGGCCCCGCCGCCCAGTCTTCTAGCTACGTAATATTTCAGTATGCACACGCACGGCACTCATATAATACCTACACATAACTAATTCACAGTTTGGGTCCTCAAGTGCAGGACAACACTCTCAGCTTGCTTAGAGTTCGACTTGTCTCCCAAACTAAGTCTTGTGCACAATACAGAGACTAGCACTACCCCTAGGGAGAGACCACCTGACAGGTTTTCAATTGCATGTGTTGACAACCACAGCCCAAGTGGCATTCGTTCTTCATCAACGACCAATGCTAATTGCCCACCCAGCATCCGACAAGCTGGAAAAATCATCCTACGCGGCATCCCCAACCAACCCCCACGTAACCGGCCACCAGTGCAAGCTCCAAGCCCCTGCCCCCCCCCGAAGTCTTCAGTGCATACTACCACTTTCTCCCTACGCCAGTAAGTGCCATGGGACTGGCACTCGTCTAGAAGGGTGGTAATGTTAACCCCAACACGAAGAGAGCGAAAGAAAGTGGAAAAGACGCAGGGCAAAGGCGGAAAAAAGGTAACCCGATGGAAGGAAAAGAAGGAGAAAAGGCCAAAAGCGCAAGGACAACCGTTAAAGGCCAAGGCAACCACGAAAAGGGAAAGGCGCATAAAAAGCACACCCTAAATTCTTGTAAAAGAGTGCCGGGCTCTCACCCGTGCGATTTGTAAATATAGAAGGGTAGTGAAAAGGAAGCAAGGAAGATAAAAGGACAATGGAAAACAGGGCCTGTGGGCTATAACCAGCCATGTAAAAAAGGGAAAAAGGGGATGACCGCCCAAAAGCGAAGTGGGGTTTTGTATATAAAGTTGAAAAGTGAATGAAGAGCTCATTCTTTGGTGTGGCAAAACTAGTCTTCTTCTTCCTCTCTTCTTCTCTCCTTCTTGCTTGTGTATGCTCTTGAGAGAGGGAGTGTGAGAGTGTGAGGGAGTGTGTGTGAGAGAGTGAGGAATCAAGAGGGTGAAGCTCTCCACCATCTCCTCTTCCCTTCTCCTCTTCTCTTTTCTTCTCTTCTCTTGCGCGCGCGGCTATGGAGGATGAGGCTTGGAGATGGAGGAGGCTTGAGGATGCTTGAGCTAGCATCAAGAATCGTGGAGCTACCGAAGTGTGAGAGAGAGGAGGGTACTCGATCAAGCATCAAGGTAAGTTCACTGCATTCTTAGAATCGACGGCGCGTCGGCTAGGTGAGAGATAGCCATGAGAGCTCGCTTGGAACACTTGAAACAATAAGCGGTCCGTGGGTCTTGGCGGTTGAGCGAAAGCTTCCACACCACTGCACAGAGGAAGGTATTCGGTCCTGAAGGTGTCAAAATGCATACGTCTAAGCATTGTGGTGGTGCCATCATCATAGTAATGCTAGCTTCTGATGGTTTCAACAGTGTATGTTGTGAAAAACACTCTGTCTACCAACTTCCAGTGGGTTGCCAATTGAACAAACAGAAGATTATTAGTGCACCAAGCATCCCATGTATCTTGCTGTTGAGCATCCACGAACAAATTCCAACTCTTTTCCTTCTTGTCTTTGTGAACCTCTACAGACCAAGACTCCTGAAGCTTCTTCACAATCTCCCACTTGATGATGTCTGGAAACTTCTCAATGAATGCCAAATCTTCCATGTATGGTCATTCTCTCTGTTTCTGCTCTTCAATTTGTTCCCAAACAGTTTGCCACCAGGATGCAAGTTTCTGCTACTTCAACGGGAAGAGGGAACTGTCCACCACATAGAGCATGCATCATGATGGTGATATGTTTCTGCCATTGTGGGATGAACTTCTTGTGAAAAGTGGCTTTGATTATGAGAAATTCCAACTCTTTAGTAGAAGAATGAACTTTACAAGCATCCATTGAATTCTTCTCTTCTTGGCAACGCCATTTCCTTCATTTTCTCTTGCAAGAAAATCTATCTTGTAACATCAACAAGCTTTTTTATTAGGTTTCATATGATCACAATGAAGAAAAGAACACCAGGCACAACAAATCTTCATGCAGCATCATGTAGATCTCCCACGGATTTGATAGAATCAATCATATTCTTCAACATCTTCACAAAATCCATCAATATAACAAAGAAAGCAAAGGAATACACCATCTTTGAATGGAAATACATCACATAGTATTCATCTTCAATATCTTCATAGTCTTCTCTCTCAATCTCTCATATACAATCACTCTGTTTTAGTAGAATTGGCTATCTCTGACTCTCTCTCTCTCTCTCCATCAATAATACATCATATCCTCACTACAATCTCTCATAATCACTCTCAATAATCCTTCTTAGGTCGTGGATACCCCTCCCAAGAGGTATGTCTGATATGAAGAGTTACCAGAGCCACTACAGTGTCCTTTCATAGCTCACTACTGTCACTTCACTCCAGTCTTTACTTGAGTCTTCAGCAGCTACTTCTTTCACTTCTTTTAGCTCTTTTTCACTTGTATTCACCTCTTTCCAAGGCTAGAAAACTTTCCCAAGCTACACATACATTCTACAGAACACATACAGAAGCATACAGAAGGTCTACAGAGGCTTATCAAAAGCTCATCAAAGAGTTACAGAAGGTCAACAAAAAGCATCAAAACCACATAACTCATACCAAAACCATTCCAAACCATCAAAAATCACTCAATAATCTTTCACAAGATCTCAATATTCATCAATCATCAAACCATCCCTCCTTACAGAGAGAAAACAGAACAAAACAGAACAAAACAGAAGCTATACAGAAGGTCTACAGAACCAATCAAAACCAATCAGAACATATCAGAACCTCATATCTCCATTGAAAACCATCATGAACTTCCAAAACACAATCAATATCATCCAAAACATTCTCAAATCACTTCCAAACCAATCAATCATCTCATAAAATCAACCATTCAGCTCTCAAAAACAACAAAAATCAGCCAAAAAACAAGTCATTTCAACACTCAACAGTAGATATCTCCCACGGATTTGATAGAATCAACCATAATCTTCAACATCTTCATAGAATCCATCAATAGAACAAGAAAGACAAAATAATATACCATTTTTGAATGGAAATAATCACATAGTATTCATCTTCATTATCTTCATAGTTCTTTCTCTCAATCTCTCATAGATAGATACATTATTTTGATAGAATTGGTTATCTCTGACTCTCTCTTTCTCTCTCAATAAATAGTACATCATCTCCTCAATAAAATAATCAATAATAACTCTCAATCATCCTTCTTAGGTCGTGGATGCACCTCCCAAGAGGTATGTCTGATATGAAAGGACACCAGAGCCACTACAATATCTCTTCATAGCTCACTACTATCACTTCACTTCAGTCTTCTCTTTAGTCTTCAACAGCTACTTCTTCCATTTTTTTTAGCTCTTTTGAACTTAGATTCATCCTTTTCAAAAGTTAGAAAATTTTCCCAAAGTCACGCATACATTCCACAGAACACTTAAAGAAGATCTACAGAGGATTTATAGAACAGAAACAGAGTAGGAACAGAAGCTCTATAGTAGGTCTACAGAGGGTTAACAGAAGGTTATCAGAGAACATCAAGACCTCATAACTCATACTAAAACCATACCAAAATATAAAAAACTATTCAATGAGCTTTCAAAAGACCTCAACCTTCATCAATCATCAATCCATGCTTCATATAGAAGAAAATCAAAACAAAACACAAACTAAATAGAAGGTATCAGAACCAATTAGAATCTCAATAGAACTTATCAAAACATTATAGAACCTCATATTTCTACTAAGAATCATTATGAGCTTCCAAAACATAATCAATTTCATCCAAAATACTCTCAAACACTTCCAAAACAACCAATCATCACTCAAAATCCATCAAAATCAACCATTCAGGCCTCAAAAACAACAAAAATCAACCAAAAAATCTAGTCATTTCAACATTCAACATCCTCCCATGCCCTAGCCCTACCCCCAAATGTAAACAGTGTTGCAGTACAATGTATCTAATCAATAGTGGCTGCAGACGATAGTGCCTCAAATAATGGTTCAACCATAACAAGAATGGCCTCAAATAGTTCCCACAATGGTGACCCAACAAAAATGGAATCCTACCCATTGGAATCAACAACCCCAAGTCTCAATAGGAGCTCTGAATTAGAACTAGAATAGAGGACCCTATGGGTCAACCCAATGAGTGTATACAGTGATTATGGAATCTTCTCAAAACCCTTCTAGAAGTACTCCAAGAGGTAAAAATCTAAAGGAGTACCTGTCCAATTTAGTCACAAGTATCCAAAAAGAGCTTATGGATGTGATTACAAAACAACTACAGACACTAAAGGTGAATACTGCCAATATATCCACTCCTGTGGGAGGTGGGAGAGATGTGATGTGTTCTAATACATGGTATGGAAAGTACCATCAATCAGAACATTTAGCTATTCAATGTACCTGAAAACCAACCATTCCTTCTGGGGCCTTCTGTTCATACTATTTGAAGAACCATACAGAGGATATCTACTCTCTGAAAGAGATGCACAAAAGAAGAAAGAAAGATGAAGACGCAAGATTCAACTTGCTGGAATCCAAAATGACAATTCAAGACATTGGACCAAAGCCCATGGAGTTTAGTCCTAATTTCGGTCCTGGGAGGTTTCCCTCTCAAAGTTACAGAGGATGAAACCTCCTTGGACAGAAATGGGTTATATCTTAGACCAAAGCCAGAGATCAGAAGTGGAGTGCTACAGATCGTCCAAGGAAATCTCAATGGGTTTGGTCCAAGGAGGAAAACCAATTTCGGTCCAAGGAGGCTTACCAAACCCATTGTCCAAACCCATTAGAGGTTTTCCTCCTTGGACCAAAGCCAAAGATCAGAAGTGGAGTGATACAAATGTAGAGAAAAGGGTCATATCTCACCAACCTATCCAAACCCTAGAAGGTCTATGGACTACAAGCCCTTATGCAATCGATGCAAAGGAGAATGCCACGCTACAAAAGACTACTGTCTAGGTCTAACTCCTGTGAAAGCTACTCCTGATACCCAACAGAAGACGCAAGAACCTGCTTCCAATTTGGTGGAATTGGAAGTGGCCACAATAATGTGTGCAAAGAAAAGAGAACCCATAGTCCTTGATACCCAACAGAAGACGCAAGAACCTGCTTCCAATTTTGTGGAATTGGAAGTGGCCACAATAACGTGTGCAAAGAAAAGAGAACCCACTGTTCCAAAAGACAATGTTACCTCTGCCAAAGACAATGAAGCTCAACCTTCCCAGGGAGAAACAGAACAATGCAGTACAAAACAATGTAGTGCAAAGCACTACAGAGCCACAGAGAGCTACAGAGATAGTTTCAAAGATAGGTCCAGAGGTCTAGGAGATAGAGGATGCCGAACTACCTCCAGAAGCAGAAGAGGTGCAAATGCCGCTCTTAGAATAAAAAGGGAAGATAAAAGTGGGTGTTGCCTTATTCCCTAGCCAACTGGAGAAGCATGTGGATCCTATCAAAGAATATGATTTGGTCAAAGACCTAGATACTTTTAAATCTAACCTAACATTTCGACAGTTGCTAATGTTGTCTCCTATAGCTATCGAAAGAAATTTAAAAGAATATTGATAAGAAGACGAGGCTTATAGATTGCTTCTTCCACAGCAACCAAGTCTAATAAAGCCCTAGAACCTATGAAGGAAGTGGATGTGGCTAACTCCTTCCTAGATCTAGGAACCCCAAAGATTGGTGTATGGATTCAAGGGTATTTTATAGCAGACGCATTGATTGATGGAGGCTCATTAATAAACATAATAACGGATGTGACAATGAAGAATCTAGGCTTGCAACAAGGAATGCCATCTATGTAGTGGCTTATCAAATTGGCAAACCAAAGTAGATACAAGCCTTTGGGCATCCTTCCATACGTGAAGGCAATCCTTATAGGAAGAGATTGTTGGTTGACATATTTGGTGGTCAAACCAAATTCCTGCGGGACCTCATACCCTTTGCTATTGGGAAGACCTTAGCTCTTTGAAGCAAGAGCAAGGACGGATTAGTTCAAAGGAACCTTAACCCAGTAGAGGACCCAACAAAGTGGTGTTGAAGTTGTATGGATCACAAAAAGGCAATGGATCCATGTCCATTGAAGTCATAATAGACTTCTCCACCAATGAAGTAACATATGGTACATCAAGAGAAGAAGAGGCCATCAAATAGATCTTTCCCAAGAAAATAGAGGCATAATCCTTGATAGTGGGCATTGTAAGCCCACTGCCAAAGGAAGCAAAGTCTTTGCACTGGATGAATACCTCCTACCTGAACCCAAATTGACTTCTAAAATTACATTTGACAACGAGATAGAAGCATGGATGTAGTGTTCTCCCCGTTACATGGTAGTAGCAGAGACAAAGACAAAGACAGAGACAAAGATAGAGATAGAAGCAGAAGCAGAAGTAGAAGTAGAAGCACAAACACAAGCAGAAGTAGAAGTAGAGGACATAAGAGAGAGCTTGTTCTTCTCTTACAAAGCCTCCATAGAGGCAGAAACTGAATTTGAAGAGGCCGAAAGTGATAATGCAAAATAAGAGTATGAAAGCGAGCTAGATGAGTCTGTCTTCCTCACAGAAGGCAGAGATGAGAAAGAAGTTCATGAATTTCATGAAGCCTCAGAAGCAGAAGATCCCTTTTTGTTCGACAGAATAACTATGGTACCCTTTGGACTGATTAATGAGTCATGTCATAAGCAAAGCCTCTATAAGAAATGGATTAAGAAGAATAGGCCTTCCTTCGGCCTTCCTTCAGCAGTGGCTCTTGTCACTCAAAGTTACCCTTCCTAAGAGAAGAAGATGATGATGCACCTTGCCAACAACCCCTAGCCCTGTAGCTTAAACGGAACGCAAAAGGTTCCTATTATGTGATGTTTTTGGATGCATCCTGAGAAGACGTCCTCGTGCCAAAGAAGTAACTCGTCCTTACACCAAATGTGAAATTGCTCTAATACACTTTATGCTCCCTAAAAGGAGTGCACTAAGTCTCCACTGAAAGAGGAAGTTAGTTTCAATGAATCATCAGAAGAGAAGATAACTCCCTTGAAGGAGTCATATTTTATATCCAAAAGCCATCCGTGGGA
The DNA here is from genome assembly GCF_053477565.2 of Lygodium microphyllum. Lineage (NCBI taxonomy): Eukaryota > Viridiplantae > Streptophyta > Polypodiopsida > Schizaeales > Lygodiaceae > Lygodium > Lygodium microphyllum. The sequence goes on along the minus strand of NC_141137.1, from coordinate 81,111,056 downwards.
CATTCATCTGTGAAGTGGAAGGAGAAAAGCAACTAATGTTTGTGGATGTTGAAGGGATTGAACATCACTTGAAGGTGGGTATCAATCTTCCAGATGAAGAATTCTTTGACTTGCGAGACCTATTAAAGGAGAACTTGGACGTGTTTGCATGGTCGTACAAAGATCTGAAGGGGATTGATCCCATAGTATGCCAACATCACATTAACTTAGAGCCTGATGCTAAACTTGTGAGGCAAAGATAGAGGTGCATGAATCCGAATTACTCTGCCCTGGTGAAATCCAAATTATTGAAGCTCCTTGAAGCTAAGTTTATCTATCCAGTGGCTAACAGAATGGGTTTCGCCCATCGTGGTAGTACCCAAGAAGAATGGTAAGCTGCAAATATGAATGGAATTTGGAAAGCTAAATTCAAAGATGAAGAATGATCATTTTCCTATCCCTTTCACATACCAATTGTTGGACACAATGGCAGGCCATGAGATCTATTCCCTCTTGGATGGATTCAATGGATACAATCAAGTCCAAATCACAAAAGAGGATCAATCCAAAATGACCTTCACAACATAATGGGGAACCTATACTTACAAAGTGATGCCGTTTGGGATCTGTAATGCCCCTACTACCTTCCAACAAATGATGATGGCTACATTCTAGAACCATCTACATGATTTCATTGAGGTGTACCTAGATGACTTCTGTGTCTATAACCTAATCCATGAAAATTGGGGACACCTAGAGCAATGCTTTAACAAATGTTGAGAATATGGGATTTCTCTCAACCTTGAAAAATGTGTCTTTGGGGTCTCGTTAGGAGTTCTTCTAGGCCACATTGTCTCTACACAAGGGATACAACAGATCCTACCAAGATTGAGAAGATTGCCACCTTAACAACCCCAACCAACCTCAAATAATTGAGGGGATTTCTTGGCCATGTGGGCTATTATAGAAGATTCATTGTACATTTTGCAACAAAGGCAGTCCCCTCAAAAAGGATGTAGAGTTTACATGGATTAATGATTGTGATGAGGCGTTCAATACCTTAAAACAATGTTTGATTGAACACCATGAATCAATGATTGTGATGAGGCATTCAATACCCTGAAACAATGTTTGATTGAAGCACCTATCCTATAGCCTCCTGATTGGACGAAAGTGTTCCATGTGCATACTGATGCATCACTTGAAGGTCTAGGTGTAGTCTTATGCCAAAAGGGCCCCTCAAAGTTAGATCAACCTATCTATAATGCAAGCCGAAAAGTAACCAATAGAGAGTAAAACTACAAAGTGACGGAGCTTGAGTGTCTAGCAATGGTATTTGCCTTGAAGAAGTTTCGACACTATCTGTCGTTGACGCACTTCAAATTCTATGTGGACCATGAAGCCCTGTCCTTCCTGATAAACAAGGCCGATGTGAAGGGAAGAATGATGAGATGGCTCTTTCTATTTCAGGAGTTTGATTTTGAAGTGGTTACCAAGCTTTGTCACTCCCATGTCCTGGCTGATTATCTTTTGTGGATCCCTCAAAGCAATGACGAAGAAGAGTAGGATGATCCAGACCTCCCTGACGCTTTCCTCTTTCTAGTTGAAATTGTTATCCCATGGTATGCAGACATAGCCAACCTCTTAGCAACCCAACAGTATCCCCCTGGTATCTTGAGCCATGAGAAGAAGAAGCTTCTATTGGAATCAGCCCCTACACCCTATTAGGAGGTGCTCTGTACAAGAAAGGAAAAGATGAGGTCTTTCAAATATGTATTTCAGGAGATGAGATTGAAATTGTGCTGAAAGCATGCCATGACAAGCCCTATGGCAGACACTTCGCAAGAGAAGCAACATCTAGAAAGACCTTACTTGTAGGATATTGGTGGTTGACCCTCCACAAGGATGCCTATGACTACTGCAACCGTTGTGATGCTTGTCAGCGAATGGAAAAGCCTACCAAATCTAGCACCATGCCCCCACAACCTATTCTTCCCCTAAATCCGTTCGAAAAGTGGGGAATTGATTTCATGGGCCCCATTGATTCGCCAACCAGAAGGAAGCACAATAGATACATCTTGGTCTATACAGACTATGTGACAAAGTGGTGTGAAGCCAAAGCTCTGAAGCAGGACGATGGCAATAGCGTGGCCTTGTTCCTGTACGAGAACATCATCATCTGCTTTGGCAGTCCCTTAGAGCTCATAAGTGACAGACGTATGCACTTCCTTAATAAGATTATGGAAGAGTTGATAGAGCTATACAAGATCCATCATCTTTAGGCCACACCCTATTCCCCTAGAGCCAATGGCCAAGTCAAAGTTACCAATCACATCCTTTGCTCGATTTTGACAAGAATGATAGCTGCATATTGTCATGATTGGGACAACCGACTTATAGAGGCCCTCTGGGCGTATAGAACCTCCCATAAGGCCGCTATAGGACAAACCCCTTTCCAGATGGTGTATGGAACAGAAGCCATCTTTCCTATTGAACTCAAGCTACCCTCTTTGTGCATGGCTATCAATGAAAGATTGGGAGATGACGAGTCCCTGCAATGCCGTCTCTTGCATCTAAAAAGTCTCCATGAGACTCGCAGAATGGCCCTACAATGCATGGAAGCCATGCAAGCCCTTAGAAAGGGCTATCATGATAGCTTCATCAAACAGAAGGAGTTCAAGGAAGGCAACTTAGTCTTAGCCTATGATTTCCAATTTGGCAAGTTTCCAAGCAAGCTTCAACAACACTCGATGGGCCCTTATAAGGTACTTGCCGTCAATCCTAATGGCTCTGTTCAAGTCCAAACATTTGATGCTTCTTCAAACGGTCCCTTTTTTATTAATGGCTATTGTCTCAAAAAGAATTACCCTCCCAGGGGATCCCGATAATCACTGTCGACAGCTTTCTCGTTCCTTGCACGATGGTTGATATGGCTTTACCTAATGCTCATGATAACCCTCTTGCTGATCCTAATGATGTTGCTTCATTCTGTTAGCCCCTCACAGCCACCTTCCCCTACTTCTTGGCTTCCTTTGCGTTTGATGTAGCAAAGGTGGCAAGGATGGTTCTAATACATGATGTTCTTGCCATTCCACTCTTCCAACAAAAAAAAACAACACAAAAAAATAAAATAAAAATATATCAGCCATGGGTGAAAAGGACTTTTGTCCCGGTCATGCCGACCTATTCTTTGAGAAAAGGTGGAAACACCCTCGAGAGTAGGGCAAAAGAAAATAAAATAAAAATTTTAAAAAAAAACTGTTATGGGAGAAAAGGGAGAAATTCTCTGCCATAATCGGCCTCGTTCCTATTGAGATATTTGCAATCACACCCACTATGGCCTATTTGTATGAGGTAGTTCTGGGCTTAGGACATGCAGGCAGACTGAATCCCATATGCACAAAGAGGGAAAACTGCTACCCATCTAGCAACTATAAAGCATTTTACTTGACTACCACTTTTCATATAGAATGAATACAATGTCTTGATGCTTTATACTTTCAGTTAAGTGTCTTTCAGTTAAGTGTCTTGTCTTTGTCAGTCCTACACAAGATTGTGTTTATGAGTCCAATCTTCCATCTTGAAACCTAATTCACTTGTGTAACAATTAAGTCCAGTGTCTTTGTCATCATGAGTTCATTCTTCTTCTTCCATCCACCATAGCTCACTGCCATGTCCTAGATCCAACACATTTCCACATGGTATCAGAGCCCAGTCAGGCATGTCACTGCTTCTCCAGACTCTCTTGGTTCCTCTTAATCTCTGCCTAGCTCACATCCAACTCAGGATCAGTGTATGACTTCATTTTCTCAACTTCATCTTTAGTTAGCTTGTGGCAGCCATGCCAAACAGCACATAGCTCTTATTGAGCCCCTGGATCTCACACTACAAGCCATTTCAGTTCATGATTCCTTCTAAGGTATTGTCCCTGACTTCAAGGCGCTTCATCTTGTCATAGAAATTGTCCACATTAGGCAATTGACATTGCCATTTTCTTAGCTCGCTACCTCATTCTGCGCATGTCTATGTCTGTACAATGGCATGCTCTCTGCGCTGCATAATGTGGCAAGGAATTATGGGGTTTTGGTAGCCTATCACCTAAGCTTCCTTGCCATTAAAAAGCTCTTGAAATGATTTAATTTGTAGTGCACACAGAAGAAAAAATTAGGCTATCCTCAGAAACCCTAAATAAGACTTCTTCCATGCAAACACATCTTTTTATCCTCGAAACCGCATTCGATTTTACCTATCCTATCCGGCCTATTTCTGTGGAGATTTTTTGTGTTCACTTCATCGGGTTTCGACTGCCGATCATTTTCATATTAATTTTTCTTTTCGATTTTGGGTGTGTTTTTATGGTTTTTCCCATGTGAATGTGTCATAGCCCTGTCGGCATGGCATTCTCATTTGATAGGCGTGTTCAATTGTCATGCCCACTTTTCCTTCTTTCTCACTTTTTTCCGACGGACCCACCCCCTCTCACCTCCCAATTCTAACTTCCCTCCACCTTTCCCTCCTCTCTCTCCTCTCTCTTCTTCTTTCTTCTCTCTCTTTCTTTCTCCTTTCTCTCTCCTCGATCCTTCACCCACCTCTCCCTACCTCCCTCTGTCCTCCTCCCCTCTCCCTGCATATCTCCTCTATCCTCCCTCCCCTCCCCTCCTTCCTCCTCCTCCTTCCCCACCATCCCCTCCTCCCTCCTTCTTCTTCTCGACCCTACCCTCCCTCCTCCTCCTCCTCCTCCTCCTCCTCCTCCTCCTCCTCCTCCTCCTCCTCCTCCTCCTCCTCCTCCTCCTCCTCCTCCTCCTCCTCCTCCTCCTCCTCCTCCTCCTCCTCCTTCTCCCTCCCTGCCTCCCCCAAGCCACTCCTCCCTCCCTGCCTACCTTTGCCGCCCGCCCCGACTTGCGCCCTCCCACCTGCGATGCCCTATCGTCACTGCCTGCCACGCCTTGCATCCTCTCACCCGCAACACCCTGTGGTGGCCACCACCCTCCTACCCACGACACCCTCTAGCACCTCCCACCCCGCCACATTCTGCCACCCGCAGACTTACTGGCCGCTGCCACCTCCTCCCACACCCCTCACCTCCCCCCACCTCTTCCATCTCACCCTCCCACAACACCGCCCCCCCAAAGAAACACCCCCTACCCCTTCTCAAGGCCCCCTTCCCATCCCCCCCTGATGCCCCTTTTTTTCCTCTCAGGTCCTCTTTACCCCTGTCCTTGCGTGTCCCCCTCCCTTTGGTCATTCAGGACTTGGACCCACACGAGCTACCTCCCTTCTTGAATTCGACTGTTCGTGTGCGAGTGTATCTTCAAATTTTTTGCTTGATAGAACCGCCTATTTGCGTGCAGTGTGTGCATGGTTGGCCCTGTTCATGTGTACGTGTGCCGTTCACGAGCAAGGACGCACGTCTCGTTTCACCCATGCCACGGAGTTGCCGTTTGAACGCAACTGCTATCGGGTACCTTGCTGTCCCGACTTTGACTATTTTAATCCCATAAATTAGAAAATCTGTCAAATTCAAAAAAAATATTTAAGTATTTAAAAATAAAAATATTTTTTTAAATCCAAAAAATTCTTTAAATTTAAACACAATAGCTGAATTAGAGGAATGGACCTCTAAATTGGAAGCCTATTTTCTCATTTACCCCCATACCAATGAGGCGAAGATTATTTTTGCCTCCCTTCATTTGGAAGATTTTGCCCACACATAGTGGAGATTTGTTCAAAGAGAAAATTAGCAGTTTCGTGATTGGGAAGAGTTCAAGATGTATATGATTCAAGTTTTTGTCTCCCCGGTAGAAAAAGAATAATTGGCTAGGCAATGGTATCAGTTTGATCAGCGAAATCTCACCATAAGGGAGTACACCAACCAGTTTATGAACCTATCCGTGTATGTTGAGGTATTCAATGATGAGGCCAAATTGCATAAATACATTTATGGGCTAGATGCGCATCTCTCAGCTGATGTAATGGCTCAAAAGACAGCCACCATGTTTGCAGCCATAGAATTGGCTGAACGATATGGTCGAAAATACCGTCGCAATGAGGGCATGCAACCCATTGCAAGACAACAAAGATACCCTATCAGGAAACCCCCATATGCCGGTAATTATCGCAGCAACAATGCAGGGAATGGCAGCCTCAAAAACCCCACTTACTCCACTTTTAATGCTGAAAGGAAATATGGCAGTTTTGGGACAACACCCCCCTCCAAAAGTGACCCAAAGTATGCTGAAAATAAGACATGGAATGGCTTCAATCCTAATGGTCAAAAATTCATTCCTCCTGAAGTTGTCAAGGATCGCAAGGCTAAAGGCTTGTGCTTTAAATGCGGGGATAAGTACACGACTGATCGTGCATCCAAATGCCCCTTTAAGAACGCCATTGTCAAGTTTAATAGAATGTATGTGCTAGAAGATAGTGACAAGTTGGAAGAGGACTTGCATGACAACTCTCCCATGATGACACTTGCTGAAAATGCTGACATAAGACCTCGGTGGCGCCCATCAATGACATGCTTGGGAATGACCCTTTGCACCCCACGTTCACTATTATATTAGCTTGCTCGATCTCCAAGGATGCATGGATTCGGGCTCTAGGAGCCCGAATCCCTACGAGTACATGGTAACATTGATGGCAAGATTGTATACATTCTCATAGATAGTGGCAACACATATAGTTTTGTGAATAAATCGACTCTTGGCCGTTTGACATGTGTTCCTACTAAATTACAGCAGCCTCTTAGGGTTCAAGTGGCCAATGGAAATGAGAAAGTGAGCTCCCATGTATGCACACAAGTGTCTCTTATGCTGACCAAAAATTATACAGCAAAGGTGGACTTAATTACCCTTGATATGGGCCCCGTGGATGTTGTTTTGGGATATGATTGGTTTCAACAGTTGGGAAAAATCTCTATGGACTTCTCTCAGTTGTATATGGAGTTTTTCATGCATGGGCAGCTTGTACATTTGGAGGGAATCAAAGAAATTGCAAATTTTCAGCTTATAACAGCAAGACAACTCAAAAGGGAATTCAAGAAATGCTCTTAGATCTTTGTCTTGCATTTGCATAAGGATAATGATGACCAACACACCCTGGGGAAGCAAAATGCAACACTAAAAGTGCTTTTGGCTGAATATGAGGACCTATTTCAGCCCTCCACTACCCTCTCTCCTCAGAGATCGGTGGATCACCCGATTAACTTGGAGCCCCATGCCAAGCCCATCAATAAACCCCCATATCGGCTCTCTAAATGTGAGAGAGAGGAAATAGCTAAGCAAGTCAAGGAGCTCACTGAAATGGGATTCATAGAGCCTAGCTCTTCCCCTTATGTCTCCCCGATTTTATTGGTTAAGAAAAAGGACGGATCCTTCCATTTGTGCATTGACTACCATGATCTCAATAAGATCACTGTAAAAAATAAATACCCCATCCCTCGAATTGATGACTTGCTTGATGAACTCAAGGGAGCACGCTACTTCACCAAGATTGATTTGTGATCCGGTTACCACCAAATAAGAATGAGGGTGGGTGATGAAGTCAAAACAGCTTTTCGGACTGATCGTGGCTTGTACCATTTCCTTGTCATGCCATTTGGGCTCACTAATGTACCCGCCACATTTCAGAGCTTAATGAACAAAACATTGTAGCCATGGCTTTTCCAGTTTGTGTTGGTATTCTTTGATGATATACTCATTTACAGCGTCACTGAATGAGCATTTTGATGCACACTGAGAGCACCGGTTATTTGCCAAGGAAAGCAAGTGTGTCTTCATGCAAACAAAGGTTGAGTATTTGGGACACATTGTTAGTGAAAAAGGCATCCAAGTTGATCCTAAGAAAGTATAATGTGTCCCGGATTGTCCCACCCCCACTACCACTACCTCCTTGCGTGGTTTTCTTGGCCTCTCCTCTTTTTATCAGAGATTTATTCGCCATTATGCCACAATTGCAGCACCACTAACCAACAGGCTGAAAAAAGAGGCTTTCCTATGGGATGATTTGGCTGATCACAGTTTTCAACAACTGAAAGACTTGCTCACTTCAGCCCCATCCTCGTATGCCTTGACTTTTCAAAGGATTTTACCATCCAGTGTGATGCTAGTGGACGGGGTATTGGTGCAGTCTTGCTGCAAGAACATGGGGTAACAGCATTTGAGAGCCGAAAATTGGATGATAAAGAGAGAGAGTTGCATGTCTATGATCAGGAGATGTTGGCAGTGATTCATGCTATTAAAAAGTGGCACCACTACTTATATGGTAGTAGATTTAAGGTGAAAAGTGACCACCATGTGCTCAAATACTTCTTGACTCAGCCCAGCCTCACTCCCAAACAACGTAGATGGGTGGCTACCCTATAAAACTATGACTTTGAGATTACCCACACCCGTGGCAAGGACAACGTAGTGGCTGATGCACTCTCTTGCATGTGGGCATGTAAGGTTTCATCCATCACTAAACTCCACCATGATTGGATTGAAGAGCTCCAAGAGGAATACTTTCTTGATGCTGAATTCAGCCCTTTTTTCCAAAAATTATAGCAAGGTGTCATGGATGACAACTCACAATATCAGCTCCACAACGACCTCATTTGGATCCATGGCCGTATTGTGATTCCCCATGCCTCTCCTTTCACCCAAAGGATCCTTGAAGAGATGCATTCTTCACTGATTGCTGGCCACTTAGGGGTCTTCAAAACATATGACCGCGTTTCAAAAAGCTTCCATTGGAAAGGCCTATAGCGGGATGTTAAAGACTTTGTGTCTAGATGTGTGCCTTGTCAGCAAAATAAAGATAGCACTCTTAAACCGGGTGGATTGTTGCATCCCTTACCTATCCCTGAAGGAAAACGGACCCACATTATCATGGATTTCATCACTGGTTTACCTACAACCAAGAAGGGTTGGGATAGCATCTATGTGGTAGTTGACCGCTCACTAAAGTAGCCCATTTCATCCCTACAAAATCTCAATTTACAGCATCTCAAGTTGCCACTCAATTTATGGAGCATGTTTTTAAGTTGCATGGCTTACCCCACGTCATAGTACATGACCGGGACACCAAATTTATGAGTCAATTTTGGCAAATAATTTTCAGCTCCATGGGGACCAAATTGGCTCCATCTATAGCCTATCATCCCCAAACAGATGGGCAGACTGAGCGAGTCAACAAGTGGCTTGAAACTTATTTGCGACATTTTTGTTATGATGTGCAGAATTCTTGGGATATATGGCTGCACTTGGCTGAATTTGCTTATAACAACTCCACTCATTCAAGCATTGAAGTCTCTCCCTTCGAAGCATTGTATGGTTATTGGGTGTCCCTTCCTACCGTGATCTTCAATGAAAAGCTCAACCCCCTTGGAAAAGAAGAGTTGGACCGCATGTGCAAGCTTTACTTCAACAATGCAAGGCAAACCTCAAAAGGGCTCAAGAACACATGAAGCTCCATGCTGATGCAAAAAGAAGACCCCTTGACTTTCAAGAGGGTGAATTGGTACTCCTCAAGGTCCCCAAGTCCTGTTATGCTACACTAAAGGACGGTTCTTGCAACAACTTGGCACACCGTTACTATGGGCTCTACACAATCATTAAGAAGGTTGGGGATGGCTTAACGTCTCCAACTAAGATCCATAATGTCTTCCATGTGAGTCAATTGAAACCTTTCATTGGCACTCCCAAAGATCATGTAGAGGAGCTACCTCCCATAGATGAGGAGGGCCTTATATAGTATATTCCTGAAGCAGTCATTGGGTAGCGTGAAAAGCAAATCCGCACCCATTCCATCCATGAATACCTGATCAAATGGAAAGGCCTACCAACAGAGGAAGCTTCTTGGCATCCAGCATCTATCTTGGATGAATTTCCACATCTCAAGGAGGCCGTATTGGCTGGAACTTAACCATGACACCTATTTTGGGCTGCAGTCTACGTCTGGACAACCAACTATTTTGCACCAGTTTTGATCCTGACCCATTTTCAGCCCCATCCCCCATACATGAGCTAAAAGTACACCTTGAGGGCTCTGCGCTAACACCTCTTTGCCCTGATCGGAGCTTCCTAGAGGAAGTTATGGTTGTTTTTCTCCAACCGTCTGGGACAGCACACTAGTAACTCTTGGACAGCCCTCTATTTTGCAACAGTTTTGGTCCTGACCTAATTGCAGCCCCACCTCACCCACATGCGCTGAAAGCACATCTTGTAGGCTCCATAACGACACCTCAATCGTCCCATTCAGAGTTTCTGACACAAAGTTATGGCTGATTTCCTACATCACACCCTTACAGGATAGGACAACATCCCTTGTTTTTTATGACAAAAACTTTATGAGACGGGATGGTTTGTAATGAGTGGGGATCACGGGAACATAGCATGGGAACATACCAGTCACACTGGCGGTATATAAGGTGTAAGAGGGTATTTTGAGGTATCACAGAAATTATCAAGAATCTCTCTTTTCACCTTCTCAAGCTTCCATGGCTTCTTCTTCTTCTTCTTCCCTTCCCTCTCTTTCTCTCTCTTCTCCCTGTCTTTCTCTCTCCTCTTCCTCTTCTCCTGCAGTCCTTCTCTCCCTTAGTTAGAACAGTTAGGTCTCTTTCATTACAATTAAAAGGTGAATATCCATCACCTTCATGATTATGGTAGGCATTTGAGCAGGCATCCTTAGTCTAATGCTTTGGTTTCTTTGGGCTAGATCTTTTGGGTAAAAAGATAGGAGAGAAGCTAGTTTCTCTTCATTTTGGGGCATTTTTAAGCCTAAGAGGGAGTGTTGAACCACTAAAACTAAGGTATGTATTAATTTTTAGAGTTACATGCATAAAATCATTATAAAATCTATCACCAAAAATATAATGGTTTATTTTTTAGCAAGAGGACAAATGCCCAAAATCCTCTTTAAAAGATCATATTTTGGGCATCCCACTTTCATTATTGACCATTCCTATCAATCAACCTTATCCTCTCATTTCCAATGCTCACCTAGAGGTCTTTACCAACTTGAAGGAAGTCTACCCAACCTATCCACGATCCAAGCTTCAATCTCTTGTTGCCAATGCTCACCTAGAGGTCTTTGCCAACTTGAAGGAAATCTGTCCAACCTACCTACCATACCACTTATCTTGCATATTGCATCCCTAACCATCTTGGAGGTCCACCATATTATCATCCAGCTTTAGCTTGCTCCACTAGTCGTGGGAGGTGCTTCCATATCTTCTACAATTTTTGCAAGTTGATGAAGGGGTTTGCCAAGTACTACCACCCTTCTTATATTGTATGGACTATGTTTCACTACTATCACAACCTTTGTTCATAGTTGATAATGGCTATTTCCATCTCAACCATCATACATGTATTTTGCTAGCCGGAGTTTTCTACAACACTCTACTTCCTAAAGGACTATGTTTCACTCCATCCACTACTACCCATGACATTTTCATCACTTGCAGACTATTGCTACTAATTTTGGGATCCATCACAAGTACAACACACTCTTAGATTTTTTCAAGACATCTCCAACACCACTTTTATTTGAACTCATTCTCAATCCTACCATAGCATTTTTTTTTACAATTGATTGTGGCCTACTTTCTACTATCATGATCCTTGATCTTTGATTATCCATGGAGATGTCATCTCAATCCACATACCTATTTTTTTCCAACTAAATTTTCTTATGGCGACCTACTTCCTAGAGTACTACTATAGTCTCCATTTTCATAATTGAACATGGGGACAACCTACTATTGTCATCATTCGTCAATCTCCAACTATCGATTGAGCTACCATCCCAACTTGCATACATGTGTTTTTGCTAGTTGCAATTTCCTACTACATCTTGCTTCTTAGAGGACTATGTTATCTCCCTCCACTATTACTTATATTGTAACATTATCCATAGATTTGCTACTATGTTTTCCATCACAAGTATGATTAGACTCTTGGAACTATTCATGATGTCTCCAAGAGATATTGTAGAAGTGTTGGTAAAATGGGATACATATCCTATAGAGGATGCGTATTGGGTTCATTTATATATTTTGCAACAAGGATATCCTTCTTTCCAACTCTAAGGATAGAGTTTTTAGTAGAAGAGGAGAATGTGATATACCCTAATAAAGCCATTGTGAACTTGTTTGTAACATGTGTGTAAATAATGTTTGGAAACGGTTTTTAGGTCATTTTGAGTGTGTTGACAGATTTTAGTGATGGCAAATTTTTGGTTGAAATGTTTCTAACACAGGGATGTGTCCAGTCTTTTAGCTTGATTTGTGATCAAATGGAGTAGAATTTGACCAAGGTTCCTCTCATGGATTTTGAAGAGGGCATCCAAGAGAATATTTTTTCCTCTCACAAGTTTAGTCAAATTCCTCACCTTTTGACGTGAGCTAATGACTCACGCATACTAGGAATTCCTCGTTGAAGATCAATGATTGAAATGATCTATCCTCATCACGATGTCCCACTTAGTGCTGATAGCTTTCTTGCCCTTAGATAATGGTACTAGATTCCAAGTCTTATTGGCCTCTAATGTAACCATCTCCTCATCCATTGATGTATCCCAATGAGCATAACCAACAACATTCTTAAAATAAGTGGGCTCAACATCCTCATGTGCAAGCTATATACAATTTTCCTTTATTCAATGGTACTACGTTTAGGGGACAAGTGTTCTTAGATTATTCATACATTGTACAAGAAGGGGAAAGATTCTGCAACCTCTTCACCATTTATAAAGAAAGTGTCTATGGCTCAAGATCTAAAGTATTTCCAAGACTTAAGTTCTCAAACTAAAGAAAGAGGAGCATGTAGGAGCCCTTAACAAGTTTGGCTTCAAGGATATGTGCTAAGGAAAAGTTGTAAGATATTTGAGCTACTCCATAGAATGTAATGATCTTTGGAGTTTTCTTTTGCCACATCAATTGTCCATAAGTCACTTGAATTGCTTCTCTATTTTTAGAGAGCTCATCCCCTACTTAGAACACCCATACTTGGAACAAAGATACCATCAGGGAAGACTTGTTTGGTGGAGCAAAGGTTATAAAGTGATTGAGCAAGAAGACATGGCATTTGTTTCAGAGATCAAAGTCTTTTGCCATCACTGCTTAAGGATTTTGACAAGCATCCACTCATGCTACACTGATGAATTCAAAAAGTTTACCACTTGGACCAAGAGGTCTGGGTAATCTTTAGATACAATATAAATAAAATTTCCTACTAAGTCAAATAGTGCATAATTGACTAATCTAATCTACAATCTAGCCGAATTGTCAAGATAGAATAATGAATAGTAGATGAACCATGAGCACTCACTAAGTAGTTGTAGTCTTCATTCACTAAGTAGTTGTTGTCTTGATGAAACAATCAACTCACAAGCTCCCTCAATCCCATGTAGTATACCAATGAGCTTCGTACATCCCAAATCCATGAGCTCCATTTGTTCCTCCAAGTTAAGCAAATGATCTCTCTCTCTCTCTCTCTCTCTCTCTCTCTCTCTCTCTCTCTCTCTCTCTCTCTCTCTCTCTCTCTCTCTCTCTCTCTCTCTCTCTCTCTCTCTCTCTCTCTCTCTCTCTCTCTCTCTCTCTCTCTCTCTCTCTCTCTCTCTCTCTCTCTCTCTCTCTCTCTCTCTCTCTCATATCAAGTTGTTTTTAAAAAAAGGAGAATAGATAGATGAGAAATAAACACAGAAGTTTGAATAGAAGGCTACCCATAAGATTCCCAAATACTCTTTGGTAGTAAGCAATCCATTCTTGTAGGTTATGGCATGAGAAGAAGCTCAATGGAGAGGTAGGAAATAGAAAGACATAGCTCAATTTAATTTGCACATACTATCGAATGATACTTAGATTATTGTTTTCACTTTAAATATGAGTGGACACATTTTACAATAGGACACTTCCATTTAAATTTGGGTACCAAAGGACGACTAGTTTCATATTATGCATGCCACCATTTAGTTATTTTTCCTATTTGATGAGTCTTTAGTAATTACCATTGGCTATGATGCTTTTACTCACAAGTCATTTTTACTTACAACTTACATAGGAGCTACTCCTACACGCAAAGAGATTTACAATAATATTCTAGAGATCCTAAACATTTGTATTTGATGCTCCATAATGTCCCACAATGCTTGGTTTTTCTTATTTTTAGCATGCTCTTTCTGCATTAGTTTTGACATGTTCTTCTTGATCTTGTTCTCCCTATTACACCTTGCTTTTTAATTTCTTGTGGGCTTGTTATGTAGGCTACCTTTATTTATGCACTTGTAGTGTTCAACCTCACATAGGATAAACAAAAATAGTTGGAGGTGTTGGAGCTCTATTTAGCTTTCTTGAATTGACCTAAGTCTTGCCTATATATATGTAAGTGATCAATATGATTAATTCTTTGGGAGTAAACTTGCTCTCTCTCTCTCTCTCTCTCTCTCTCTCTCTCTCTCTCTCTCTCTCTCTCTCTCTCTCTCTCTCTCTCTCCCTCCCTCCCTCCCTCCCTCCCTCCCTCCCTCCCTCCCTCCCTCCCTCCCTCCCTCCCTCCCTCCCTCCCTCCCTCCCTCCCTCTCTCTCTCCCTCCCTCCCTCCCTCCCTCCCTCTCTCTCTCTCTCTCTCTCTCTCTCTCTCTCTCTCTCTCTCTCTCTCTCTCTCTCTCTCTCTCTCTCTCTCTCTCTCTCTCTCTCTCTCTCTCTCTCTCTCTCTCTCTCTCTCTCTCTCTCTCTCTCTCTCTCTCTCTCTCTCTCTCTCTCTCTCTCTCTCTCTCTCTCTCTCTCTCTCTCTCTCTCTCTCTCTCTCTCTAAACATGGTATCTAACCCATCACTATTTCATGGAAGAAGAAAGAGAGGAGAAGAAAACATATCATGGAAACAATTATCATGTGGTCGATTCTATTGCTATAGTATACATATTTTATATTTTTTCAATTAGTTCTAATGAATTTAAAATGTACTTTTGATGTATCATTTGCTAAATATTGTTATTCGTTTAATAATTGCTCCAAAACTATCTTTCTTGTAGTGCAATTTTGACCACTCTAACTTGTGGTCCAAAAACCAAGGGTTTTGAAGTGGAATTTGAGAAAGCAAGGGACAAAGTGGATTCTACATTAATTTTTCTTTTGCCTTATGCCTAATATTGTAGAATCACTCGCATCTTTGAAATGAGACATTGTTTTCTCCAAAGGGATTTTGAAGTAGAAAGTTATGCTCGATTTGATACATCTCAATTGTTCTAGGTTCATCAGCGTCTTTGCAAGCTTTTTCTTTTCTCTACAAATATCGACTTGTGCGTGCATTGGTGCATTTCCTTGCTTTTTCCAATCACTTTTGGTGACCTTCTAGGAAAATGTGCTAATTTTAATCAAGGCATCATTCATCTTTTTCAACACATGTGTTCTATTTTTTAGCATGCATGCTATTTCATGTGTTATGGGTGTGCGGCCTAGTCTTATTTGCAAATGCTAAAGCAATTGTATTGGCTATCCAAAATCTATACTACTTTTATCTTAGATTTGCAAGCTACTCTTTCATCTTACAAATACTAGTTGCAAACACCACAATATGGAAAATTCAGTGATCGTGAATGGCTTTGCCTCTAGTCATCGTTCTCTTCAATATTTTCAAGGCCAAGGGTTTCCTCGATAGAAATCGATTATGATACTAATTCTTGAAGGTA
The DNA here is from genome assembly GCF_053477565.2 of Lygodium microphyllum. NCBI lineage: Eukaryota > Viridiplantae > Streptophyta > Polypodiopsida > Schizaeales > Lygodiaceae > Lygodium > Lygodium microphyllum. Next base: position 81,095,412 of record NC_141137.1, on the reverse strand, counting down.
ATGAATTATCTTATATTATTCTTGCTAATATTCTTTTTCCATCTCCACATGTTGATGCAAACTAGAACTTCATTAATGAAGGTCCTATTTTTTAGCAATAGAAACTTGATCATGCAAATTGGATTTATAATGATAAAGTAGTGCATCTATTGTCTCTTCATGATTCTCTTATGTTGAATGTATTTGCTATACACATTTCATGTTATATATGGGATGCAACTTTTGAAAAGTAATCTGTCATCATTGAAATTGTTTATCTTCATGCTCTTTTGAACAATTTGCAGTTGGGATCCTATGACCATTCATATTGAGTCCTTCAAAGACATTATTAATCAACTTGCAGCATAGTTGGTCATCCTATTCCACAATGGCAATTATTGATTGACACAGTGAAAAATCCATTATATTATAATATCATGAGTATATTGCCCTTTTTCATGTTTTGGTCATGGTGGACAAAGGGACAACAGCAATTCTTCATGATTTTGGTGTCCTTATATAAACATTGTCCATATTGTGATCGAAATGGTCATACTTCTTTTGATTGTTGGGGGCATGACAATATGATGAAGAGCATGCTATCAAAACTAAGAAACCTTGGATATCTCAAAAAAAATTGTCATGTAATTATTGTAGGAGTACAAGTCATCCTTCTCACCAATGTTTAAAGGATAATATGATCAGGATTGTAATCATGCATATGCTGCCCAACACAGCCCATCCATGGATAATCAAGCACATGAAGAGGCTAATAGTATTCATTGTTATGTTTCACTTGAAAATTGACTTCATGTTAAAGATCGGTCTATTTTTATTATGACTCTGGAGCCACTGGCAATATGAATCTCGATGGCTACACAAGTACTATGCTCTTCCTTTCAAAAAGCTTTTTTATCTTGCTAATGATACTACTTGTCTAGTTATGGATATTGGTGCTTCTTTTTATTGCACGACTTGTTGATCTTGGTTTATTTGTAGGATTTGACCATGCTCAATGCCACCTTGAGAAATATGGTTATATTATTGCAATTGCTCCTCAACAAGGAAATATTTTTGAGCTATATTTGACTTATGAATATGCAAATATTGTCACAACTCCAAGTAATGTTGATTGTAAGATTTGGCATTACCGCTTTGCACATTCCAATTTCTCTAAGTTACTAGATCTTCAACAACATTTTTTCATGGCATGGATCTTACTTCTCATCCTCACATGGGTAAATGTGAGTCTTGTGCTCTTGAAAAGCAACATCCACAACTATTTATCTTATCTACTTCTAGTCACTCTAGTGTTATGTTAGATCTTGCTCATACTGATAACTATGGATCTTTTCCTATTTCAAAGTCTCATTATTGATACTTAATCACTTTTATCGATGATTTCTCCTGTCACATAATTATTTTTCTATTGTGGTATAAGTCTAAAGCCTTATTAGCATTCAGCAATTTCAAAAGGTTGTAGAAACTTCATACAAGGTGTCACATTAAGAACTTTGTAGCGATAATGGTGGAGAGTATATTTCTGGTATATGTCCAATTAATTCGATGATTATCGTATAGCTCATGGTATTCATCATGAGCATATTGTTCAATATTCTCCTCAATAGAATGGTGTTGTAGAATGTAAGAATCGAATCTTCTCAATGTTTTAAGGTGTGTGCTAATTCATTCTGGATTATCTCAAGCTTTTTGGGATGAAACAGACAAATGTCGAATGGAGGAAAGTGATTGTAGAAGGTATGTGACAATTTTCACAACATTCTCAATAGCTATATTGTATTTAAATATGCAACAACCTCATAAAGAGGTCAAGATGGTAGGTGAGAGAAAGGTGGATCCAAAGTGGATGGTAGGTGAGGAAACAGGTGGATCCATGAAGGAGGATCCATGAAAGTGAGGGGGAAGATAGATGGATAAGTTCCTCACACATTCTACCTTGTCTCACCACTCACACCTTTCCCCTTAACTCACCATTCACATGTTTTACCTTAACTCACCACCCACATGGTCCATCCGACGACCCAACAACCACAAGTCAAGAATATTCCCAAGAATATTCTTTGAATCCCCTAAGTCATCACTCTAATGTATACCATAGCTCTTTCCCAGTTGACCCAATGATCAAGTCCACGTAGGCTATCTCATAACTATTTGGTCTTCAAGGTGAGACCCCTTCTAGTGTCTAAACTAGGAGCCTTACCAATGCCCAATGCCCATTATGGTTTTTCCTCATTTGGAGGCCTTACAACATTTGGTACTTGGATCATAGGCAAGTGACTTGAGAGGTGAGCATTTGACTGACTTTCAACAATAGCTTACTCTTTTCTTATTATCAAAATCAAAAAATAATATGGTAGCATAGCCATTAACATAGGAGTGGATAGCATACTTGGGTCACAAGCTATTAAAAGATTGAACCCAACCATCCCAACTATGATGAGCATCACTAATTCAAATTACTTGCATGTCCTCCTAATAATTATTATTATTTTGTAAAAAAACCACTTGGATATAAGTAACTAAAAGCCTTAGTTTTACATTATTCATGTCCACTCAAGGCCACTATAGTCCACTATCTAACTATGAAAACACAACTATTATTTGATGTTAACCAAGTATCTTATTAATATATATTTCAAGTATATACAATGCTTCTGTTTGGAAATGAAACGGGAACTTAAAGATATTTTTTCAATAGCTTAGCTGCAACTCAATTAGGGCTAGCCCTTTAGAGACTTCAAAACAACCAATATTTCCTTGATGTTTGGTTAAGGCACACCAAAAAGGGCACCATAGCCATTACACATTCAACAAAAATTCAGACCATCCCTAGTATTTTAAATTTCCTCTCGTGACTAAGGCCCTCAATAGGTTCTAGAACTTCACTTCCTCTTGATTTAGCTTACCCCTATCACCAACCAAGACTTTCTTTGAGCTAGATCACAATGTGAGGCCAACTTGATTAAGTATCTCCCTGACATCATCCCAAACTTGCTTTACTTCTAGAAAATATTTGATTAAATGCAAAATGTCCTCTTCTTCTCTCTTGCAAAATACACACAATCATCAGGTTCTTATGTTGTAGATTTACCTTTGTGAGAATCTTATTCATCAAAATATTCCATAAACAAACATTGAGCCTTTCTCGAGGTCTCTGCCATTTTCAAAAACCACCTCTGGTTCTTGGAGTCAAATTCTTTTATACACTTGAGCTTGGCTAACAACTTCCTTTTGTGGTAGATCTAGTTGATGAGTGGATCATCAACATTGATGACTTGCAATGTGGGCAAGTCTTCCCTCACCTCCTCCAAAGTAGAGTTGAGCCACCACCCAACAGCTTCATCATTAAACACATGAATCTACCTATTGATCCTTCCTAGACTCATAAAGCATAGTCTATCCCTATCTCAAATGTCCTCCCCTCTATGGAATCCCTTTTTAAAACATGCTAGAGAAAGTGTTAAGTATGTTGCATGTGGCAAAAAGCCTTCCTTGAAGGCATCTCTTACTTGCCAAATTACACACTGCGAAGAACAATGGCCCCTTAAGTCTAGGCACCCTACCCATAAGTAATCTTTAAGGATGAACTTCTAAGTGCGCACTAGACCTTGATCCACCTCCAATGCGATTTTGGAGTTTCCCTCTAGCAAATATAGTTTATCTACTATAGAAAATGGTTGGCGGTAGAAACTAGCTACCATCGCAACTTCTCTAATCCAGTGCAACATTAAGGTTGATCAATGTTACCCCTCAAAAAAGGTGCTTCAATTGGGAGAGATTCACTCCCCATTCCTTGCCAATGCGTGCATTGCAGAGGAAATCACGTTTTGATCGAATGCATCGATCCTGGATCCAGACCATGTGCCAATTGCAGTAGGTTTGGCCATGATGCAATGCATTGCTGATTACCGAGGTGGTTGCCATACCCACAACCATACAATTAGCCTTACTACCTAGGGAATAGACCACCACATTATGAAAGAGGAGCTCCACTAGCTCTCCTAACACCCAACGATTCAAAGCATGCAGCTGTCCTCCCTAGGATGGATATCAACCCCATAGGGATACCTAGACCACCTGGACCCATCATGACCCATCCATCAAGCAATGCTCCTATACGTTATGTAGAGAAGTCAAATGAGGACGAATCATATGTGAACCCCTACATCTCGTATGACGAAGAGGGTAATCCCATCTTGATGGATTTTGGACCAGTGCTAGTGATGGTGTTGAGCAGGGGAAGGGATAGAGGTAAAGGAGGACGGAACCAGGAACCCATCGCATGTTGGGGACTTGTGGTAACCCATGACACATCTCATCTCGATGCTCTGAAAGGGAGCAAGACAATCAAGGCAAGGTGGACCTGAGATGCCCTAACTGTGGGATCGCACACTTGCACACCAAGTGCCTTAGGTAGAAACCTTCCACTAGTTCGAGTATTGTACCATCTATACATTGGAACTATTCAGAGTTGAAACACTTGATGGCAAAGCCACTCCAATTTCACTGAATGTCATGACCCGAGCATAGGCAAAGCAAGCTGGTATTTCATTAACCTAGCAACCTCGATGTAGCTTCAATAGGGAAGGCAAATCGTCTTTCACTAATAAGCAATGAATAACATCACATTTCCTCAAGGCCCATTCTCCTTTCTTTCTTAGGAGGTGATATCTATACCCACACTATTGCATGTCATTGCTTTTTGTCCAAGGACCACTAAAACGAGTGGATTATTTTATATATCTTGTTCCAAGAAGAAACAAATAGGGAAAAAATAGCTTGTCCATTAGTGCATAGCTTGATATCACTACCATAGCGGCCACCAATCTTCCAACAAAACTATGAGCAAAGGTGGCCCATTTTAGTTTTTTAGCTTTGGTCTTTTCAAGAAACCATTCAAAACATTTCTTTGACAATACATCAAAACCTAATGAGCAACCAAGGTACCAAAATAATCTTATCTAGTTTGATGAGCTTGAATAGTATTCCAAAAGCTAGTGAGGTGGGTTGTTTGATCCCAGGTAAACTAACTCATATTTTAGCTTACTAACTACCAAAATTAAAACATAAGCAAATTCATCATAAAGAGACAAAAGTGATTCCAGTAAATTCTTATTCACTTGCAAGATGTTAGGGTTGTCATTCACAAAAAATTGGGGAAAGAAATCCTAGTTGTTGGGTAGTCTTATGGCTCTAATGGCCCACTATTACACCAATTTATCTAGGTTCCTTATTAGGGGATCAATCACCAATGCAAACAAAAGTGTAGCATTTGGGAAACCTTGTTGGATTGATCTGCAGAGCTTAAATGGGTTGAAACCCAAGTGCTCCATAACAACAAGGGTAAGAACTCAACGATCTAATCATAAGGTTTATCAATATCCATATTCAAGAGAATAGCTTCTTACATGCTCCCAGCTATGTAATCCATGATCAACTTTAGATTGAGAACAACATCATGTATTTTCTTTCCAAATACAAGCCCATACTAGTTGGGGTGGATAAGCTTAACAATGACAAATTTGATCCTAAAGGACAAAGTCTTTGAATAGATTTTATAGGGTAAGTTTAACATGATGATTGGTTGTCAATGAGAATGTTGGAATTGGGACAAGGCTTTAGGAATTAACTCCACCAAACCTTCATTGATCCACTCATCCACTATTCATGTACGCCCTGAAATGATTTAGCAAATCGCACAAATCATTGTTACACACATTAAGATGGGCCATGAAGAATTTGTCTTAAAAACCATCTGTGGCCACGGATTTCCCCCTCTTCATGGAATTGAGAACAAAGGTTTACTTCCTCGAGGGTGAAGGTTGGTCTGGTCTCTATCAAAACCACTTCCACCTAGATTGTAGAAATTCAATGACTCTTTACTTCCAGTCCACTGAGCTATCAAGCTTTGCAACAAATAATGTTGAGAAGTGTTCTGAAGCAGACTTGCAATATCCTAATCCTTCTTGGCCATGGTGTTTTTTTCACTTGTATCATCACCATATTCTCCTTCTATTGCTTTGACTTCAGTTCATTCAAGAAGAAACAATAAGGAGCATCAGCCCACACATCCCATTTAGCCTTCAATTCAATTTTTGCACCTTCAATATGAAACCGTTCTTGCTTTCTAATGTAACCTTCATAATTTTGTAGGAGGAGTGGAAACCCTTATCAAAAGCATCCACAATAAGACAACAAAGAAGAGTGTCTCAAAATATTAAAGCTACAAAAAGTATTTCCCTCTAAGCCATATCATTAGCACAATCATGATGCTTGGGTGGGGGTGGGTGATTGCCTACATGTATTGGTACCAACATTGTCCTAGGTTTGCACTGCCTTAGCCATGAACATAGGATCATGTAAGAATGAGAGAGTAAACTTAAATGGGAGAAATCTCATGGTGCATGTTTTCTTACCTACCATCATGATCACAAAATGGTTTGAGGCTAGGACTTTTGAAAGGACATGAAATCATCCTCTAGAATTTAGCCACCACCCCCCACAAGGGGCATATATCCTATCTAATCAAGCTACTTACCAAGTAGCATCTATGTGATGATTGTGTCAAGTGTATGAAATGTCTCCATTCACCATCATCAAAGCAACATCCTAGACTTAGTAACATTGAACAATTATTTCCCACATGTGATGCTCATCTCAGATCATGTAGGATGTACCATGGGACTTGTTAGTCTCTAGGGTTGTCATGTACTAGCCCTCCAAGAGAAGGGTTTCATGGTGAGTAACCTTCTCAACATGGCACTACCATAGAGTGGCTCTCTCTAATAAGTTGTTAGGAGGAGAAACAGAAAACACCTCTAGTTTCTATCCTTCAAGTGAGACAGTCACAACCACAACATGTTCATTGCCCATGGTCCACTTGAGGATTGGTTTTAGGTTATTCCTTTCCAACCACATGGTTCCAACCTTCCCTCTCTAACACATTCACAAAGATACAGTAGTGATCAAACTTGATCGTCATTTAGTATTCCATGCCAAGTTTAATTTCCTTTACTCCTTTCTAAAGATATGAGAGAATAATCATATTTTATATCATGATTAGACTCTTTTACTTCAAGACACATTTTACACTCTCACATTGAGACTACCCAATATGCACCGAAGGATTGGTTTTAGGTTATTCCTTTCCAACCACATGGTTCCCACCTTCCCTCTCTAACACATTCACAAAGATACAATAGTGATCAAACTTGATGGTCATTTAGTCTTCCATGCCAAGTTTAATTTCCTTTACTCCTTTCTAAAGAGATGAAAGAATAATCATATGTTATATCATGATTAGACTCTTTTACTTCAAGATACATTTTACACTAACATTGAGACTAACCAGTATGCACTATCATTTAGATAGACCATTTTGATAGGTCATTCTTGATATGGCTTTAAATGAGGTCCTAATTATAATTATGATAAGCATCAATAACTTTGGAGGACAAATTAACCACATTTACACCCTAATTTGATCTATTCATGGGCTTTAAGTGCTTTCTTAAAATCAAAAACCACTCTTATCCTTGCAACTTGCTTCCACAAAGGTAGCATGATCATTGAGACCAACTTGTATAGGGACCGCTATATTAAACATTTACATTTGGCTAATATCCCTATATTAGATTGGAACATAAAGCCCTCTTCTATCATAGCAAAATGTCTCCTCCATTGTCATTATTTATTTTTGTCATATAATGTTACAAACATGTTAATACCTAATGGAATTGGAAAATCAAATTTTCAAGGTTTTCTTTCCATATTGGAGAAAAGTATATTACATGTCTTCCAATGTTTACACATGTAGAATATAAACATTGCACATTTGGTGCTATTCAATCAATTCTTCAATGTGAATATAGTTTCCATCTTAAAGAAAAGTATTTTACATTTCTTTCTATGTTTACACGTGTAGAATATGAAATTGCACTTTTGTTATTCAAATCAATTCTTCAATATGTTGTTGTGTTGCACCCTTCTTGCTCCAACTATGATGTAAAGTACTTTAAGGCAACATTTTTTGAAGAATTTGCTCATGCCAAGTGAAAATACAACATCTAAGATAATGTGGAAGTTTGGGGTGATGTGCATTTTAGTCATCACATTTCATAATCTCTATTAGGTTTCATGTGGAAATGTTGAGCATTTGCATGAGTGAACAAGCATTAAATCCATAGGCTAATCATTTTGATCCGAATGAAATAGCTTGACTATTAGCATCTATGAATCCATCACGTCTTATTACAGAGCTCAGTCTTGTTATCTATGTATCTCAATATACACAATTTGATGGGAGAACATTTCAAAGAGTTAATATATTTAAAAGAACATCTTATCCAAAAAGAGTGGTATATTCAAAATTTAATGATTTGTTGGATTATTTCCTCAATGAAGCTAATGGAAATGAACATTAAAGGAAAGCTAGCACTAAAGAGATAGGTGCATGACTAGGAAAATTAACAAATGGTTAATGACATTTGGGATAAAAAGTAACACTAATCCCATGGCTAACTTGACGAGACTAAGGAAATTGGAAACATTGGCAACTTTTGTGGGGTTAAAAGGTTTAACAGTTGGATGTGAAATGCATTCTTAAGGAATACTTGGTGGATGGATTAGCCAAAGGACATGAGTGATCATGTACCCTCGCTACAATGAAAAGAATATATGAATGAACAATTAAGGTACATGTTCGCGGAGAAAAATGCTTGTATGGAACTCTATCTAGTTTTTGTGAAGTATGCTGATAAGTATGCCATTTTCTATCATAAAGAAAGAAAATTCATCATAGAAGAGTAAACTCAAGCATAAAATATGTGAACTTGGATGTAAGAAAACGGAATTGATAAACACATCATCGGGTAATAAATGGTATAAGGACATGCTACACTTTAACATTCTAACAATTGAAAGGTAAATTAATGGTATTGCAAATGACTTATAATTTATGATCACGGCTTTTACTAGGCTACTAATCCAATTAGACAATCCACATCTCGATTGCAATTGTTGTTGTTATTGGCAAGACAAAGTTGCTATGACAATGATAATGATGCCATTAGCAACATGTGAGTCATGAGAGTGGAAACAAACAAAGAGAAAGCAATATAACCATGACAATCCTAAATCTCATGAGCTTAGCATCTAATCAAGGTCTACACATCCCTCTCTCAAGGCCATGTATGATGCTGACCTTGGCCAACAAGTATTCCAATTCACCGACGCCCCCGCCATTTGGCCAGCTCTTATGGGTTCCACCTACCTCAGAGGTCATCTAGAAGAAAGAGGCCCTCCTCCTTGTTGAACCACCACTAGCAATGACATCAACTTCTTCCCTCATCTTACATATTGAACCCATAGAAGCTTATAGTATTCTTAATGCTTTTGTAATGTTATCCACCACCACTTAGATTCCATCTATTTGAATCAATCGTTTCACCAATCGTAATGATAGTAATAATATGGACTAAATGAATAAAATAAATGCTCAAAGACAATAGTGTATCTTCTTCATTGCTCCCACACAACCCTTTTAGGTTGGTCTTTTAACACAATACCCAAAAGTAACTATGAAAAGTAGACCAAAAAGTATCATTTTACCACACCACCTTGCTCTCAAAATAAACTATTGGAGGGCTAGATTCTCCAAATAAATTATTGGCAGCTAGGTTTTGATTTGGTGAATGGGCATGCATGTGTTAGCCGATGCACCATGTTTGAATTTAGGCATAAAGTTGACATGCCACTATTTGTTAGCATTGCTTGTTAGGGTAGATGCTATCACAATAGTATAATGGCATCGTGAATCCTCATTGAAAGTTTATCCCATTTAACTTAAGAGGCTTACGTTTAGCCTTCCAATTAACTTGACTTAAGCCACTTACTTTTAGCAAAGTTCAATGGCAATGCTTTACTCATGCTTGTGCACCCTTGATGATGATATAGGAGAACCAATGAACTCACAAAATGTTAGTTCTCATTGAGTTAGACAAAGGATATGCACAATACCACTTAATATCTTCAAAGGAGCATCTATTTGGCTTGCTTTAAACAAACACATGTTTGTTTTTCTTTAAACAAACATTGGTTTGTTTTGCAACACCATCAACTCAATCCTTCTAACCATCCCTTGCCTTCAATTTTGACCATCCATGTAGTGTATCTAATTAGTAATGATAATTCAAATACAAGGTGGTGGGTCAATTGGACCCACCACCTTTACATTCCACAAGGCCATCTAACACTCTTATACCACACTCCTTGTCTCAATGCTCAACAAGGCAATGGTCTATGGGCCTCTAATGGTGAATGCACTATGTTTGTATTTCGACTTAAAAGGCAACTCCTCACTATTTGTTGCTGACATAGGAGAACCAATGAATTCACAAAACACATTCTTATTTGGTTAGACAATGGGCATACACACTATCACTTGGTAGTATTAAATGAACATTTGTTTGTCTTACTTTAAAATAGCATCTATTTGATTTTCTTGCTTTAAATGAACATTTATTTGTTTTGAAATAGTGTAGAGTCAATATTTCTAACCGTCCCTTGCCTTCAACTTTGACCATCATGTAGTGTGTCTAATTAGTAAAAAAAAGAGCTCAAGGAAAGATAACAAAAGTACAACAATGAAGGGAGAGGAATGTGATCTAATTAACCAACCACCTTCATATCCCACAAGGCCATCTACTTCTACACCCCACTACTTATCTCAATCTTCAACATGTTTGATGACCTATGGCTCTAATGATGAACACTGCATGATTGCACAACACCACTTCCTACCCCTTGTGGCCTTGATTGCCTTCATATTCATATCATATCATTTATGATCCAACTTGAACAAAAGAGGAAAGAAAAGTGGTTCAATTGAGAGTACAAATAGATTAGCAAAGCAAGAATTATTAGCAAAGACAAGAGGAGAAGGGGAGGAGCTACACACAAAGGGTAGAAAAGTATGAGCACAAAACTAGGTGTGACCCCATATTTACACTTAAGCATATGTACAAGCACAAAACTAGGCATGTGACCCAATATCTACACACTATGGTGGATAGGGGAGGATTTGGCCTTATCTTTATAAATATAATAGAGAATTGTATAGAGTCTCAACATTCATGTAGCTTGCACACTATACATTATGAAGTAGCCTTCCAATACTCCTAAGCAATTAGTACAATTTCCCAATACATTTGCAATGTGATCTAACCACACGTGCTTTTTGGTTTCTAGCAACAAGTAAGAAATGTCAACACCTTATGTATTGGTCAATTTCAAGCAAGGGAAGCAAGGAGCCAACAAGCAAAAAGACTAGGTTTGTGAGCTATTACCTAGATGTTGTACATATCTATCACAACCAAGTGCACCTAGCAAATCAAGGAGGGCATGACCCTACTTTATAAATTATGGAGAATGGTGGCTCCTCTCCACCATGCATCTCATATGGCACTTGTGTAGCTCTATGCACTACACATTCATAAATGACTTCCCCATTCTCTTTCACAAGAAATCAATTCATTAACAATGTTTAGTTTATAACAACATAATTTGCAACAAAATTAAGGAAGACGAGTAGACATCACAATAACTCATACATTTAAATGATCGAGAAGTGACTATAGTTATTTGTATTACATTAGGACTTTGATTATTTTATTGAAGATTTAAATATTCACATAAATAATTCTAACCTTTGTGCCTAACTCTTCTACAATCATTTCTAGACTTAAACAACACCCTCCCAATCTAAACAACTTTGTATTGTATGTACACTAACAACAAGTGCCTCATTTAGTAATCCATCTTACCCTTAGTTGGAGCTACATACTTTCTACCCACCACAACTATTGAGCTACTTTAAGGTTGCGCTCGACTTCATTTAACACCTTGCATAAATGAAGGTTACTTGGGTCCTAAACAAGGGCTATTACCATGATTGAGGATGATATCAATGTTGTGCACCATGATGATGATGATGCTTTTTGGGAAGGTGTTTATATATCACATCTCTGTCGTTGTTGAGGCAAAACCGAAGATAGATGAGGATTAATCAATCACCTCCTCACTTTAATACGATTCTACAAGAGCAAATTATGCCCGAGGAAGCTACGTCACTAGCACAATGTTCACCACTAATGAGCTACACTACATGGTAGTGAAGATGAAATGGACCAAATCCCCCAACCCTGACGACATCCTCATGGAGTTGTACCAACATTTTGGGGATATTTGTGTGGAGGATGTGTGATGCCCTCAATCATACCCATTGTGTTGGCTCCATGTCCTAGCACATGAACAAGGGGCTCATCAAACTCATAGCTAAAGAGGCATGGAGAAGAACACTACCACTAGTGCCTCAAGTATGCTCAATGTTATTTAATTAATGCCCTTGCTAAATCAATGGCAAAAGAATCAACTTCCTCTTCACCAAATTTACTGGAGTATTAAGCTAGTTACATCCATGGTAGAAGGATTCATGAAGCCATAATGAATTTGGATTTAATTATGCATCATGTCCCAACATATGGAATAGGGGCTCATCAAACTTATACCTAGGGGGCCTTAAGAAGAACCTTCCACTTGTGCCGATTGGTAAGGTCCTTTTGCTAACTCAATGGTGATAAGAATCTAGTCCCTCCTCACCAAATTTTCTTGCAAGTATCATTTTGGCTTCATCCACCCCAAAAGGATTCGTAAAGCCATAATGAACTCGGCTCTAATTATGTGATATACTATTAATGAAGTCCATAAATGGACAATCATGAATGTGGCTTTTGAGCAAATATGAGAGTGATTCGTTCATTTATTCTCAATGTGATTGAGGCTTTGGACTTTGGGACATGGTGGCAACATTATTCCTTAATGTTGTTACATTAACTTCTATCAATTAATGTTGCTACATGAATTTCTATCAATAGATACTATGCTAGACCTTTTCTATTGAAAATATCTATTAAGCAAAGCTATCCCCTAAACTCTTTACTATTCGCATTGATCAATGAACCGCTACTGAGAAATGTTGACCTCATAGTGAGAAAAGGTGCCATGAATGCATTCACTTCCTAATGGTAGATATTTATTAACTAACAACTCAAATGTAAATGAAATGGAAAGGAGTGTATTGCAAGTCCTTGAGGTGTATGACTTTTTTGCTCGTGTTAGGTTCTAATTGACTAACAACTCAAATGTAATTGCAATGGAAAGGAGTGCTTTGCTAGTTCTTAAGGTCTAAGCAAAGCTATCCCCTATCCTCTTTACTATTTGCATTGATCAATGAGCTGCTACTAAGAAATGTTGACCTCATAGTGAGAAAAGGTGCCATGAATGCATTCACTTCCTAATGGTAGGATATTTATTAACTAACAACTCAAATGTAAATGAAATGGAATGAAGTGTATTCCAAGTCCTTGAGGTGTATGACTTTTTTGCTCAAGTGTTAGGTTCTAATTGACTAACAACTCAAATGTAATTGCAATGGAAAGGAGCGCTTTGCTAGTCCTTAAGGTCTATAGCCATTTTGCTCAAGCCTCACATTCAAAGGTAAAGGGCCCCCAAAACTTATATCTTCATCTAAGCGTGGATGGCCTTTGATGTGGTTGCAAGTTACATTTTAGGTGGTCTATAACCATTTTGCTAAAGTGTCAAATTCAAACATAAGGGCCCCCAAAACTCAGCTGCTTTATCTAAGCTTGGATGGCAATCTGATGTGGTTCCAAGTTATAAACTGCAAGTTAATTAGCCATGACAAGGCATTCAAATATTCTGGATGTGATTTGGGAGTAATTATCTCCATGAAAGAAACAATTAAGTAGTTTTTAAAAGAATACAAAACAAGTTTACCAATTGGACTAGATTCAAGGTTGGTATCTTCAAAAGGCCAACAATTGCTCATAGGCTTGATGTTTCACTCATCGAAGACATGTTGACCATCACTAGAAAACTCTATTAAAAGCTTTGTCTAGTCAAGCAAAGATTTTCAATGTATTGGCTTCAAAAAAACACCAACCTTGAGCTATCATTTTTTGTGGCACTAGATTGAAACAACAAAAATCAACCTATAAGCTTTGAGGGCTTGCATTGACCAACATTGGGAGCTACATATCGCCAATTGGGGCCCATGAGTAGCACAAGCACTACGCAACCTTGGACATATGCTATATTTGAGGGTTAGCAACATAACCTATAGGGCAACTCCTTACTAGCACAATCAATCTAGATAAATAGAATTGCCTACGAGGATAAAACAGCACTCTCCACTACCAATGCCGCCTACCCTATCAAAAAAGGTTGAGAAAGGAAGTTGAAAGATGTAAGGATACCTTGAACCTTGGTGAATTCACCTTCAAGCATGCCCCAAGTGCCGCAAGAAGATTTATACTAAGATCAACATGCAAGCTACAACATAAGCAAAGGAAGCAATGAACAAATTAGTCCCATTCTAGCCAACTTCCTACATTAACTTCCTACATTGTTAAAGAGTCCCTACTTAAAAAGGCTAGCAACTACCTTTCATACTAAGCGATTATTTGCCACTATCAACAAGTAGAGTAAAACCTTGCACATCACCTCTCTTCGGTTCAAGGGCAAATTAATTTGCTTTTGTGGAGGACATCAATTAACAAGATGACTTCCAAAGACAAATTTGGCGAGTTCAAACATCTCTTCATGATGCTTTCAGTGTCTATTTTGCTTTTCTGGTCCTATCGAAAATCCATACACCCCAATGGAATAAAACCTTTAGCATAAAAAACGAGTACCCACATCACGAAAAGGGAAGCCTAAATGGAGTCTAAGCTAGCAATGTTTGCATTATGAAGTGTGATCAATTTACTCATTATGGAGTTGGAACATTTTCAACTCATTCATAGATCGTACATTTTCAACCTTTTTCAATCACTAATGCAAACTATAACTTTCGCACATGCAAACTATAACCATGCAAAACTAGTTGAACGATACAATGGACAATTTCATATCATGCCGTGAGTTAGAGGTTTACTACTATAAGTACCATGGGAATAGAAAAATTATCTCAGCACATGGACACCAGATCCACGAGTGAATATCCTCTAAAACACACGAAAGCATGTGAATAGTAAGCCATGGACAAAACTTACAAGCATATTAGCTTCGTCCGAAGGATAAAACGGATCAATCCAAAGACACGGCAGTCCAAAGACATATCACCAAAGCACCGTAGCGTTCAAAGGCTTTCCTGATTGTGGGATGATGCGAGCGCCCAAAAACGAGGTCAATAGAACTTCATATGTTTACGTGTGGTGATTTAAAGTATTTGATTGCCTTCCAAAGAATCGATGTGCTTTTTGAATAAGGGTGAATGTAGAATGCGATGTATCAAATAAAGTGTGAATGAAGCTGCAGAAGATAAACTAGTAAGCCAATCCTTTTCTGTGTAGACAATGATCTGAACCAAAAATATAAGAGGGAGTTCTGAACCCAAATTATAGGAGAGCCGATCACCACAAGATGGTGTCCACTCACACAGTATAATAACAAAAGGATGGAGACAGAGACAGAGACAGAGACAGAATATGATAGGAATCAAACCTTCTTACTAACCGTCTTGCATACAAACAAAGCATCTGAACTAGTAAACACCTCCAGTCCATTGAACCCCACATTCTTATAATGAGATAAGGCAGGTTGCACCACTTACCCTGTATTTCTAACACAGCAAACACATTATTCAACACAGTAACCTGTCCCCTCAACTCCTCTGTCTGAGGCTATCACTCATCATCGTGATGGTGGAAATGATGCTTGTGGTGATGATGGCGCCCCTGCCCATACTCAGGTTCTTCGTCGCTCTGCAGATAAAGCACAGTCTCAGACATTAACCACTCACAACGGCAGAAGAATGTGCAGGTCTATTATAAGAAGTCAGATCATATAAAGCCTAGCAGTGCTTCGTATCAAAAAACCAGAAGTACGTGTAGGTCTATGATAAGAAGTCAGATCCAAAAAGCCTAGCAGTACTATATATTAAAGACCAGTCCGGACTCTCAACTAGAAGAACCATTCTACTCCCAAACAATGATACTTTATAGTGCTATCCATTGCGTCATGAGGAGTTGCAGCCTGATCTTTGGTGAAAATCTGCTAATATCCCTCCCTTGCATTAAAACAACTTACTCCATTCCAACCTGAAGTGAAACATTATGCTCAGCGAATCCACAAAGAACTGCTAATACCTCTCATGGCAAATTTGTCCCTTCGATAGTTTCAATAAAACCATATGCTTACACAGTTTCACAATTTACCTGTTTCCGGAAGCCACCATATCCACCTTCTTCGTCACGAGGAGGGCGAGAGGGCTCATCCTCAAATCCTTCACCACCATATTGCTTTCTTCCACCATAGCCTTCTTCATCACCCCCACCGAGCTCATCATGTCTTCTTCCTCCGTAGCCCCCTTCATCCTCACGAGGTGGCTTCTGATACGATCCACCAAATCCTTCCTCAGATCCATAGCTGGGATTTCCAAATTGCTCATCACCATAGCTGGGTTTGGGTCTCCCATATCCAGATCCAAGGCCTTCCTCACCAAACCCACTGTGAGCAGGTCTGCCACCATAGCCTAGATCCTCCGACTCCTGATAAGACGGCTTCGGTCTGCTATAGCCGAACTCTTCACCCTCTCCTTCGAATGAGCTCGGCTTAGGCTTCGCCCTACCATAGCCTGATCCAAACCCTTCACCTTCTTCATTACCATACGAGCTCGGCTTGGGCCTTCCATAGCCAGATCCAAATCCTTCACCTTCACCTTCTTCACCAAGTGAAGGGGGCTTGGGCCTGCCATAGCCAGCCTCCTCTCCCTCTTCACCATAAGAGGTCGGCTTCGGCTTGGGCCTGCCATAGCCAGCCTCCTCTTCCTCTTCACCATAGGAACTGGGTGTGGGCTTGGGTCTGCCATAGCCAGAGGATCCGAAGCCAGACTCGGTCTGGGGCTTGCGGCCATAACCTTCAACTCCTTCAAGGGGCTGATCAGGGAAGCTGGGCTTAGGCTTGGGCTTGGAATAGCCGCCATAGCCAGACGAGAAGTCGTCGGAGGCGTGCGGGGGGTCGTCGGGCTGGAAGGTGGGGCGGCCTTCGTCGATAGAGGGGCGCTTGAGGTAGGGGGTGGTCTCGGAGCCGTAACCGGATCCGCCATAGGAGGAGTGGGGGGCGTCCTCGGAGATGGGGTAGCAAGTCTCAGGGGAAGGGTCGAGGGGGCGGCCGTAGAGGGCCACCTGGTCATACCCACCAGAGAAGGGGGTGGGGTCGTAGTCATCGAACTCCAGGGGGTTGTCACCACGGGGGCGGGGGTACGCCATAGCTGCAAGGACTCAGAAGAGATAGACAGACAGACAGACGGAGAGGGTGTAATAGTTGAGAAGATAAAACTTGCTGAGAGACTCGCAGATATGTATAGATGGAGAGGAGAGACGCCGATGCGTCACGCGTGTTTGCTGCTACGTGTTGCAGCCTGCAGCACCTCCTTGGGGCCCCCCGGGGCCCCTTTCCCACGTTTCTCCTACTACTGTTTATCGTCCCCTGCCCATCAATGCCCCCCCCCCCCCCCCCCCAACACTATTTTTTCCACCGGAGTGTTAGGCTAGGTTCACACGGGGGTTGTAGAAGTCGATGGTTGGGATATGCATTTCCAGGTGGATCAGATCCAAAAGTATCCTTGCCGCTGGCCTTAAGCTCACACAACATAGGCCGAAGAGACTTTTTTTAATGCTCCGTCACCATTATGTTCACATCACAGCGGCGGAGGATTCAATATTCATCAATTGACAAAACTGTGCCATGTGTGAAATTTCGAAAAGCTCAAGATGCTGAATCATATCATATCATAAGCATGATTGAAAAGCAAGATTAATCGTAACATTGAACTAGAAAGAGAGGGTACATGCCACAGAACATAGTGGAAAAATATGTAAAGCAATACTTTTTCTTTCAAGCGGAAGACGATGATGTTTGACTCTCTGAAATGTTATCACCAAACACTTGAAGTACTTTTTTCATTGCATGTTCTCTATACATTGATCTTGCAATGTTGTTATGCCGATCAACTCCAGAACCAAAGTCATTTGGTATAGCTCCACCACCACCTTTGTCACCTCTTTGTGCTCGCTCCATTGCATCTTTGGCTCTAGGACAAAATGAATTTCTTGTATCTCAACCATTGAGTTTGTTGTTGTTCTTTGATCCTCTTCCATTGAGCTACCAAATTGCAAGCTTGCCTCGTTCTTACGTACCCATTCCATATCAAAAGAGTCACCATGGCATATACATATATTATGTAAAACAAGACAAGCAGCTATGAGATCTGGCACGTGATGCAAATCCATATAACATCTCTTCAATAACATACGAAACCTTGCCTTTAACATACCAAAAGCTTGCTCAACTAGCATTCTTACACTAGATTGTATAAAATTCCAATGATATTTCATGTGTGATAAGCCGTCTTTGCATTCTTTGAATGGCACTAGCATGTACGATTGAGTTGGGTAAGCACAATCTCCTACCAAACAATAGTTACCCAACTCGCCCCTTGCACATCTTTGACCTAGCACACTTCTAGTGAAGTTTAAGGAGTTATAGATTGACCCAGCCCATCCTACATCATAATTCCATATAGAACAATTTGCATCAATTGTTAATTGCAATAGAATTGAGTGGAACCCTTTACGATTAAAGTAATCCTCATGGTTCTCCTTTGGGGAAATGATAGGAACATGTGAGCCATCAACTGCACCTATGACATAAGGGATTCCTCTCAAGGTCTCAAACTCCCTAACTAACTTCTCAATGTGAGCTTGAGATGGCCACTCAATATATGCATCCCTTAAGCCAGCATGTGAGGATGGCCTTACAAAAGTCTATGACTATGCCACGAGTAATACTCTTTGCACATCCATGCAAATCAACTAGGACCTTGAATTTGTGCTAGATGCCAATTTATGAAGAGTAAGACAAATATGCGTACTAATACTAAGAGTGGCATGCATATTTGTAGTTTTCTTTTTCATTTGTGGAGCAAGCTTGCCACACAAGTAATGAAAAGTTTCTCAATTAATGCAAAGATGTTGCTTGAACATACTTGTTGAGTAAGAACCTAGCAAGTAATGTTCAAGAAAATGATGAGGACGAGGATAAGTCCAAGCCTTTCTACACTCATGGCCCTTGATACGGTTAATTGTCTTCCTAACATTTATTGAACAGCCCATACACTGAATTAGATGCAACCATATTTGTAGCATAGCCTCGTCAATGTGCATGTGGCTTGGTCCAAGGAGCTCCATGATTGCCAAGGAGCACAACCATGCACAAAACAAGGCCATTATTTTGGAGATTGCCCTTACTACCTACATACACACATCTATGTTAGTGAGTGAATTATCCCCTTGTGTTAGCTTTTCAATTTTGTGAAATGTGCAACAACTAAACCAATCACTTTGACAAAGTGGTTTCATATTACAAAAAAAACTTGATAGCACAAGTTGGTAGCAACAATTACTATTGATAACACAAGTTAAAAGCATAAAGTACTGTTGGTAGCACACTTTAATAAAGATTAAAAATTTACAAGAAATTTTAACTCATTTAGCTTGATCAAGAAATCTAGCCATGGAAGCTTGGATTTGTGCAAGGATATCTAGGCACCTGCTTTCCAAGGCCTCTTGTTGAAGCAAGTTCTCCTTGAGATTATCAAGAAGTGCTCAACTAGTTTGGGAGTGGTACAATGAGTTGGAGATGAAGACTATTGAACTTTGCTTTGGTTAGCTTGGGAGTCTCCCTCAATAGTTGTCTCACCCACCCATAGCATCCACATTATGGTTAGAGGTAGTAGAAGCTGCGTGGGACACACAGTTGACAAATGCCCTACTATGGTAGTATTCATCCACCACATCATACCACTTGTAAGTGCAATGTATGTCATTTCCCCAGTACTAATTGTAAGCCTTATCAATCCTACATTGGCCTAAAACCACAGCCCACTTCTTTTGACATGATTCAACATCTTTCTCAAAGTCAAGATAGGTAGAGGATAATTTGTCTGCTACTTTGGCCCAAAGGCCACCTTGGACATGAATGAGTTAATCCACCCAAAAATCCTTCCACTTTCCTTTCCCCTTGTCATTATCGTCATCATCAACGATGAGGTCCACCACACTTTTCTTCTTTGCAATAGTACATTGCTTGTTGGAAGAAGCAACCTTTGGCACTTCATTGTTGCTTTCTAGGGTCTTCTTATTTGAAAGTTTGGCATGGGAATTGGAGGATTGAGAAGCTACAGGGTTGGGAGTAGACCATTCTCCATGCTTTGGGAAGTGGGTGGATGTGCTTGAGAAAAATGGCTTGTTGGCTTAGGAGCCAAGTTCTGAGGGGATGTTCTAAAGAAGAAGGGGGAGGTAGGTGAGGGGGATGTTAACATTGTAGTGAAGCCATGCAAGGGCATGGAGAAAGGGGAGGTTGAGAAGGGATAGTAAGTAGATTGAGAGAACATTGTTTGAGAGACAACATTCTCTTCCTCATCAACTTGGGAATCAAATTGGTGTTCATCCATTTTACCTACAAATTGAAAAAAAGAGAGGTATCAATTGGCAAAGAGAGAGAAAAAGGAGGTATCAAGTAGTAAAGATATATTCAAAAGAGGTACAAAAAAAAAGGAGGCATCAAATAGCAAAGAGAAGAGATACATTTGCATCACACTTTGCACAAGAAACATCACTTATAAAAACAAGAAGATGATATGAGAAAGGCACTTGGATAAATTTGATAATGCATTGAGGACATCATTTCCATGATGGTAAGTTTACCTTCTTGAAGTGCATGGATTTGATATTTGAAATCTCCAAGGAAGACCAAGCCAAATATGTGTTTCTTTATATAGTGCTTGAAAGGAAAGGCAAAAAAATTGAACGTTGGATTAATCCGTTGGAATATAGACATTTTGTGGTTTATAAACCTTGGAAGAAACGTTTGAGGGAAAAAATGGTTAAATAAAGGTTGAAAGAAATAATTGAGAGAAATAAACATTTTAGAATAGAAACATTTGGGAGAAAAAAGATTTAATTTTAAGGTTGTTTTTATATTCCGTGATGTGTGTTAGGCAGAAGGTCGATTGGGTGGGGGAGGGGGGTCGGAAGAAATGCCTTGTGCGCTTGTCATGATGTGGATGTTCGAGTCCCTACTGCCACCACACTGTGTGAACATCATGTGCCATGTGGATGACTGTGGTTGGGGGAAAAAAGGCTACACGGTGCCTTCCACCCTCGTCTGAACCCGACCTTAAACTTGACCACTGGAAAGTGATTGGATCATCGTCGTTTTGTGGGCCCCTTGGGACTAGTGTGAAGCATCAAGTACTTAAATATAGCCTTCATTTAATTATCAATGATTAGATTTCATTCATCCCTTTTTTCACCACCAGCATGATGTGACCAACTCCCCATGATTCATGAACTCAAGTTAAACACAGTTTACTTTTTATGTCACTCATCTTCTATGCATTCGTCTTCTTTGCATCTTCTCTGCATTCATCTTCCCTATGTGTAATCTCTACTTTTTGAGCAGCCCCTAGGTCTCCAATCTACAACTTCTCTATGCTTGTGGCTTCTCTACATTAAGAAGGCTACGTGTATCTCAGCCTAGGAGCATGAAGAGCCGGATGCATAAAGTAGTCAAAAAGCAGAGTAGAAGGAGGCACAGCTCCTCTACGTGTTAATGGGCTCCTCCAACTCTCTATGCTCTGTGATGGGCTTCTCCATTTTGCATGCTCCACAACACATGCTTCTCGATCCATGATGGATGTTTGGCTTACTTCCAATGTGTTAATGGGCTTCACCATTTGTCCATGCTCTCCAGCCAACATCTCAATCTGCCTAGATATTAGGCTAGCTTTATCTGTCCAATTCCACCCACCCTACCGACCATTTCTACCCACCCCTACCAGAGTTGGGTTACTTGCCAACGTCTTGGCCCACTAAGCCCCTTGGTGACACCACCTATGGCTACTTGGGCTTCTCTCCCTCACCCCAACATAGCCTGCTAGCCAACTCATCCTACCCTACAAGTGTTGGGTTGGACCTCAATGCCTTAACAACATCTCAGCCTGCCTTACCAACCGTGGGAGATAGCCAGAGTCTTGGCTTTCCTATGTTGACCCTACCAGTGTTCTCCTACATTCATCTCACCCTCATTAGCCTAGTATTTGTGGTCACCCTACCTCCTCAGCTTGGAATCAACCATCCTATCTTCTCAGCCTGAAACTCTCAATGGCTAATATTGGCTTCCCTTTTTCCCTATTTATCATGTGTGCCAAGTTTGGATATCTTGTTGAAGCAAAGAAATTATTCAATAAGTTGGAAGGTAAAGATGTTTTCTTAAATGCACTTATTTTTGTATATGTTGAATGTGGGCTTCTCATTGAGGCAATTAACTTATGTGATTTTTAAGTTACCAACAATCATATGTTTAGGGTTACATGTGATCTCCCATAATGATGTGCCAACAATTTCGAATGCACAATGTTTCTATTATCATTGCCATCAAATTGGATTTCTCTTTCATGTACCTGTGAGCATGTGCCAAAAAATTGGAATGTTGTAATCTTGTTATCAATATTACTTCACTTTTTTTTTTAAAGTGTCACCTCCATGTCTCATTGTGAATTGTCTCAAAATCTCCAATTGTTAGATGAATTTTCAAATTAATTGTTAAGTACATATGCCATAAGATCAATTACATTACCATAACTCATTGTTAAGTATGCCTGCCATAGAATTAATTATATTACTATAGCATTATAATATGAGGTGGTTTTATAATTGATAATTTCAATGAACGTGGATTTACAAAGGAAGTGATGATTAAGAGAAGCACATCAATAGTAAGCCATAGAAGCGAGAAAATTGTTTTTTTTTGGGGGGGAGATAGAAGAAGTTGAAGAAGCACATGAATAGTGAGCCTTGGTTTTGAGATTAGGACAAGGGGTGCAACAATGTTTTACCTAACTCCTTGGGTCTTATTATTTATTTCAAAGGATGCACACAACACTAGCAAGCCCATTTAAACTTTGGTATGCTACAAAAGTAGGAGTTTTCCATGATACTCTTGTGATAATGCTTATTTGATCATTCATTCTGTCAAACATTAATGTATACTTAACAATCATTACTTTCACAACAAGATTGGCTTTTGCAAATACCTTTCCAATTTATTTGGTTTTATTGTTGGAATTATCAATAGCTTGCTCATGCAAAGGCAATGCCCTATGTGTAATAAAGCTAAATTCCACTGCAAGTTTTTAAACTGAAAATACAAGAAATAGACATAAAATGCCAGGAAGCCATAGCCAAGGTGGCTTGGCAAGAAATGGTATTACCAATATTGGTTGAGAATCAAATGATGAGAGGCTGCAGCAAGGTATGCACCCCAAGCTATGGTGGCCAAGAGTATTTACCCTCTTAGTTGGTGGGAGGTTGAGACCTCAAACAAGTAATGTTTGTAAAATGGCAAAAAGATGCTACACATGTTACACCTCCACCTTTTATACCTACCCTAGACTAAGGCATTTATGCTTTATTACAAGCCATCCCAGCCTAAAAGAGCTTTGTCCTCAAAGCTGAAATTGGGACAATTGATAAAGAAAGATTGCAAGAATAGCTTGAATCCATGCTGAATGAAACTCCAAGCTAAAGAAGATCTCATATAACAATGAAGTATAGGTATGAAATTTGAATATACTGCTGGAAATTGTCCAAAATAGGCTGCTGCACAAGAATTTCCATAACTTGAAGAAGGAATGTCCAATCATCATAGATGAGCTATGGAAATGTAAAGGATAATCCCTAGTATCCAGCCATGCCATAAAAATCCAATTTTGATGACCATAGAGCAATTATTTTTACGACAGAAATTTAATACAGCAAGTTGTACTGTTTAGATATTACTCTGTTTCCTGCAAAAGCCATGGAAAAGAATCAAGGTATGATGATGGTTTCCAAGTAGACTCCTCCATGGGCAAACCTTTCCATTTAATAAGGTGCTCCATCAGCGAACAGTTCCTTAAAACCTTTTCTCTTTTGCCAATAACCTTTTCAGGCTCATAATTGATAATACCATCTTCATCCATGGGAGGCAAACTCTTCTAAAACCTTTATGGATGGACCCACATATCTCTTAAGTTGGGAAACATGGAAGGTAGAATGAATCCTTGTTGAAGAAGGCAAATCAAGCTTGTATGCAAGCTCACCAACTTGTTTGAGGATTTGATAAGGCCCATAGTAACGATGAGCCAACTTATTATGACCGCCTTTGACAGAAGCATACCTAGATTAAGGCACTTTGCCAATCCCCTTCTTCAAACTCCAAAGGTCTCCGCTTTTCATTAGCATAAGCCTTCATAACATCTTGTGCCTTCCGAATGTTTTCCTTGCATTGATGCAAAAGAGCTTCCATTTTCTCAACTTCAGCCTTGGCTTATGGATTCACGTCTTCATGAAAAAGGGCTGAAGGTATTTTTACTTTGTATCTATAAAGCGCTTCAAATGGTGGCATGCCAATGCTCATATGATGAGTATTATTATAACAGAATTCAGCAAGATGTAACCAATGATCCCACAAAGCTTGAGTGTCATGGTAAAAATGACGAAGATAGACTTCCAACCATTTATTGACACGCTCCGTTTGGCCATTAGTTTGGGGATGATATGCCATGCTAGGAGTCAAATTTGTTTCCATAGAAGTGAATAAAATCCTCCAAAAGCTTCTTATGAACCTAGTATCACGATCGAATACTATCTTCAATGGCATACCATGAAGCTTAAAAACACATTCCATGAACTGTTCAGCCACTTGCTTTGCTGTAAATTGAGCCTTAGTAGGGATAAAATGAGCTGATTTAGTCAACCGGTCCACCACCACATAAATGCTATTCCACCCACGCTTTGTTGTAGTTACTAAGCCCACAATAAAATCCATTGTAATATCAGTCCACTTGCCTTGAGGAATAGGAAGTGGATGAAGTAAACTAATGGGTAGAAGAGATGAATATTTATTTTGTTGACACAGAAGACATTGCATAACATAATCCTTAATATCCCTCCAAATGTCCTTCCAATAGAAACTCTTATGGATATTGTTAAATGTTTCGAACAACCCATGGTGTCCCGCTAAGGGTGAAGAGTGCATCTCATGCAAGATATGGTCTTTGAAAGAAGATTGTGGTGTCAAGAATACTCTACCACGATACCATAAAAGACCATTGTGCCATTTGAAATTTGGATACTCTTCTCCTTTGCCTTGCTGAAGTTCCTTCATCATCTTTGATGCTTGCTCACCAAGCAAATACTCCTCTTGAATATCATGGATCCAATCCTTACACACGATTAAAATGGTAGATATGGAGCATGCCCACATTCTTGATAAGGCATCCGCCACCACATTGTCTTTTCCAGTCATATAAGATATTTCGAAGTCATATCCTTGAAGAGTAGCTAACCATTTTCGTTGCTTGGGAGATAAATTTGGTTGTGAAAGAAAATATTTTAGAACATGATGATCGCTTTTGACCTTGAAATGGCTAACATAAATGTAATGATGCCACTTTTTGATAGCATGCAATATTGCTAACATCTATTGCTCATAAACTTGTAATTGACGCTCCTTGTCATCAAGCTTTCGGCTCTCATAAGCTATGACTCCATGATCTTGACATAAAATAGTCCCAATTCCTCTTCCACTAGCATCCACACATATGATAAACTCATTAGAGAAATCCAAACATACAAGGATGGGTGCGCTGAAATTAGAAGAGATTTCAGGTCATTGAAACTTTGATCAGTGATGGAGTCCCAAAAGAAAGCTTCCTTTTTGAGCCTATCCGTCAATGGAGCCGCCACATGAGCATTATTCTTGTTGAACCTTCTATAGAAGGATGACAACCCAAGGAATCCTCTCAAAGAGGTTGCATTTGTAGGAGTAGGCCATTCTTTGACACATTTTACTTTATTCGGGTCCACTCTAATCCCTTGTTCTCCCATAACATGACCTAAGTATTCAACTTCATCTTCGATGAAAGAATACTTCGTCATCTTGGCAAAGTGCGTGTGTCTTCGTAAAGTGTCAAAGACCTCTCTCATATGCTTCAAATGCTCATCCTTGGATTTACTATAGATTAGGATATCATCAAAGAAAACAAGAACTGTTTTGAACAAGAATGGCTGCAATATTTTATTCATGAGGGCTTGAAAAGTAGCGGCGGGTGCATTGGATAGTCCAAATGGCATAACCAAGAAGTGGTATAACCCTCTTCGAGTTGTAAAGGTTGTTTTGAACTCATCTCCTTCCTTCATTCAAATTTGATGATAACCCAATCGAAGATCTATTTTGTGAAAACTTTTGCATCTTTAAGCTCATCCAAAAGATCATCAATTCGGAGAATAGGATATCTATTCTTGACCGTTGACTTGTTCAAATCCCGATAATCAATGATCAATCCTTCTTTTTGACTAAGAGCACGGGAGAGGCAAACGGTGATTGACTTTGCTGAATTAAACCCATTTGCAGCAATTCCTTGACTTGATGCTCCACTTCTTCCCTTTCAAAGCGATAGGGAGGTTTGTTGATGGGTTTTGTATTGGGCAACAAGTCAATAGGATGGTCAACCTCTCGCTTTGGAGGTAAAGATGATGGTGGCTGAAATAAATCATTGTATTCCTCCAATAGCTCTTCTAATCTTGGATCCCTTTTCTTTGAAGAAGAAGATGACTGATTTATTGATTGTCCTTCATCTACTTTCGCAAGCAAAAGAGTGAAGATGCATGACTTTGCATTGATTTCTTTTCGCAATTTCTTCATGGAGATGAGTTCTATTTGTTTGTGGTCTATGCCTTTCAACTCTATGTGTTGTCCTTGCCAATTAAATTCCATTAACATTTGCTCCAAGTCCAAGGTAAATTTGCCAAGTGTTTTCAGCCAATTACAACCAATGACAATGTCAATAGGCCCCATATCCAAAGTGATCAAATCCACTTTTATTGTGCAAGAGGGCGATAACTCAATTGAGGTACATGGATACACTCCTTTACTAGAATCATATGCACCGTTGGTAACTTGTATCTGCAAGGAAGAATCCATATCAATGGGTAGCAACTTCAGCCCATTCAAAGATTTGGTGTTGACGAAGCTATGAGTGCTGCCCGTATCCACTAGAATATGTGCAACCTTGCCATTAATGAAACCTTTGAGTCTAAGTGTATTTTCCCCTTTGCAACCGGTCCATGCATCATGTGAGATGGTATACAAGGAAACATGAGAATCATGATTACCACCTAGATTAAAAGGAAATCCATCTATGGGATCATAGAATTCTTCGTTGGCCTAAGTGATAACCATGTTGATTTTTGAGTTCTTAGCTTTACACTTCAGCTTATGATCTTGTGACCACTTCTCCCCTCACTTGAAGCATAATCCTTTTGCATGCATTTCCCGAAGTTTGTCGTGGAGGAAGGAAGTTGCTGTTAGAACTATTTTGGGGCCATTTAGGATAATTTTTAGCTCTTGAAAAAGTACTTCTTGGCTTAGTCACATTTATGAAAGTTTGCCCCTGTTTTGGTACAAAATTTTCACTCTGTTTAGAGGCATAAACAGTGGGAAATGTTAGACTTTGCTATTATAACTGTTTGGACTGTTATAACCTCTGTTTTCTTGTCTAAAAGAGTCTCTTGATTGGTTGAAAACTTGCCCATACTTTGTAGGTTGATTGGAAACATTATTACCCATACTTCTTTGTTGAAAATTTCATGCATCCCTTTTGTACTTCAAAGAATATCTTTTAGCCAATTGTATGGCCTCATGTAATGTTTTTGGTTGTTGAGCTTCTACCTCCAATGATAGGGCAAGGTCAAGACCAAAAATGTATTTATTCAGCTTAGCAAAATCTGAAATACCTTCAACATACATGGAAAGATTCAAGTAGGCATTGGAATAGTCTCTAACGGACATTCCCCTTTGAGCGCAGGCATACCATCTTCTTTGAAGCCTTTCTTTTTCCAAAGGAGACACAAAGACATTAATCATCGCTTGCTTGAACTCCTCCCAAGAGTCAAAACTTTGCCCAATCTTTTGCATGTAACGCCACCAAGTATGGGCATAACCTTCAAGATGAAGAGCTGCAAAATAAATTTTAGCATCTTCACTTCTAGGGTAAAGGGTGAAGTACAATTCAAGCCTATTGATCCACTCCTCCCATTCTGAAGGTGATGCATTATCTCCTTTGAAATTAGTGATATTAATCTTCTCTTTATATTCTTTTTCATTGTAAGAGGGCTGCCCATGAGATTGTTGTCTCCACGAATCTTTATTCCATGAATTTTGTCTAAAAGTAGGTGGCCCAAAACCATGAGATGAGGGTTTTCCATTTGAAACACGCTCTTGGTTTGGGATGTCATGGGCTAATCTTCGCTCATCATGCCTTCCACCTTCATGAACTTGATTGTTAACTGCATTTCATTTTTGTGCATTTGAGGGCTGATGATAAAAATTCTTATAGAAGGGGTCACATCCATGATAATCACTGTCCATCGAGTGTTTTCCTATTCCCCTTCATGTCTATGATTATCCTTTGGACTGCTAAACTGAGGCCTTGGTGTATGAATACCATGAATTTGTGAAGGATGATGGTTGCCCCCCGACTCTAGATGGCTCTCCCCTTTCAAAGGTGTGCATTACTAGCTGAGACTTTTCTTTGTTTGGATGGGAAGCATTACCAACAAAGGGAATCGCATGGGATTCTTCAATATTTTGAGGTTCACTTTGTGGTTTGCTTCCGATTTCCTTTATGGCTGAGATGAGCTCTTGGAATAAGAATTTATTGCTTTGCTGCAATTCAGAGATTCCTTGGTTTACCTGTGCCATCCCTTGCAACAAACCTTGATTCATATGGGTTAAACCTTCATTCAAAGCCTTCAAATCCTTAGAAAGGCCTTCATTGACATGTCCCAGCTCTTTTGGCAGTAGGAGATAATCATTCCTTGCATGCTCTTCATGTATGTCTTGTTGTCCTTGATGTGTGCTATGAGCAATCCCAATGCTTCATTCTTCATCTACTTGATCAACATTATGGGCTTTAGTTGTGTAATTTTGATCCTCTTGGAAGTCTCTAACACCATCATTCAATGCCTCAGTAATAGGGTCTTTCTTCGTATTCCTAGCCATTAGGAAACAATGCTATAGTAGTAGACAGTTTGTCACTTAACCCCTTGTTTCTCTCTGAATATGGCACCAGTCCCAATACTTAATAGCTCTATGGAAAGCTTATTATATGGGGATATACCAGATTTAGTAATATCTCAACTTGCAATAGGGTATATAGGTAGATTGAACTCAAACAGTGTATTCCAGATAGCCTGTTTAGGTGTAGTCCACTAGACCCCCTGTCAGTAAATTGACCATAACTTTTGCTCCCAATGTCAGATTTACAAAATTTTTGATTTAAATTGGAGCTTAGGATCTCCCCTTTGAATCAAGCTACTAATATCCCAAATCAGATCATGATAGAATTTTCTGTAATAGGAATTGTGTACCTATCCAGAGAATTCTTGCAACCTGTTAACACGCTGTGGAAACCTTGTTTGACCCTGTAGGAATACCTTGAGTGAAGGAAACCCTTGTAAACAACTTTATCAACCAAGGGAGGGTTATGGGGCACATATAGGGCTCAAGAACAATGTGTAGATGGGTATATACATGTTGTTTTATCTATCAAACACTTGTAGGTGTCCTGAAAATAGAAGATGCTCTGCCTCTCTTCCAATGGTTCACCAACCACTTATGGAACCTTAATTATTGCTGATCAATGCTATACTGGGGCCATAATCTGATGATGGAAATGTACCTATAGCTAAATTTGAAAATAGCATGGGCTCCGAGACAAGAGGGGCGTGCAAAGTTCCACCTCAAGTCGGGTTGTGCACCCCTTCAGGGTCTTAATCGAGAAGGGAGGGTCACCTCACTTTTGTCTTCCCGACTCACCTAGCATTTGCTTTTCCTCACGGGAAACAACATGGCAAGTACATTCTAATGGCTAATCAAACAAGGATGCTATGCATTGATTGAAAAAACCTTTGAACTTTTAATGAAATGCAAGTGGGTATTGGGAAATGACTGAATTGATTGGATAGGCCATTACCCTTTTGCAGTGACTCACTGCTTTTATAATGTTCCCACTTACCATTTTCATCATTATTTCAGTCCTATAGCATCAATGCTCAACCATGCAACAAAATCCAAGTCAAGTAGACAATGAGTAGCATTTATACAATCAATTGAGCTTCAACATTTGAATGGGCAGAAAAGAACTCATCAAACAATCATAATCAGTCCTGGACTAAATTCTACATGCCTTCAATATGAATTAAGAGGTTCTACCACACTTAATCTCTCTTATGAACAATAGGACTAGTTCAACAATTGGATAAAAGAGAGATTAATAAGCTAAAAGTACTAGAATTACCTCTTTAATGTTGATGGAAAGTAGTGGATGAATCCAATCAATCAACCTTCAGTATAAGACCCCATCAATAGACCAAGATTTAAATCAATAAGACCAATCTTCAAGACAGATTTGTCCAATATGATTGCTCCAAAGTAATCTTCAGCTCCCGATCAATAAGATTGCTCCAATGCAATCAAAAGAAGTCAATGACTTGATAGGAATCCACAATAGCTTGTTGAAGAAGATCCTTGGAGCTTTGATACGTGTAATTTCTCATTAAATTCATGGATTCCATGAATTTTCAGACATTGCCATGTACAAGGGCTAAAAATGCTTTCAAACTTTAAGAATTCCTTCAATGTAAACCAAATCATTGAAGAATACCTTCAATTGAACTTTCACGGGGTTGTAGACAACAAAAGCCCCATGAAATTGAAGAAGATAATCCAAGAATTGGATTCTTGAAGCTTGCTACCCTGTTTTGACTCCATAGCCACCATATTTCGAAGCTTCATGTTCAAGAAGGCTTCAATGTTGGTCCCTTGAGTGTTGAGGAAGCTCTAGGATACTTGTTAGAGTAAAAGCCCCTTGATTCTTTGAAGAAATTCCAAGAAAATGACTGTTGTCCTGAAATTTGCCATAGCTAGGGTTTGAGAGCTAAAAAATGCTCAAGAGAATGGCCTTCAACTGAGTATACTAGAATGGAGACTCAAAGATTGATGATTATTGATTGCTCAAGCCATAGGTGATGCCTTTGACTGTTGGGAACAAGGAGAAGATGAGCAGGAAATTCAGCGCAAATGCACTGATTCAACCTGTTGTCCTGGCTGATCACACTCATCAAAGGTGAGTAAAATGCTACTCAATCTGGAGCTCTTGGCACAAAGAATTAGGCTATGATGTCCCTTCAAGAGGAAATAGATATTGGAAGAAGATTTCAGCAAGTGACTCCATGGATTCTTGGAGAGAAGCTTGAAAGGAAGAAGAGAGAGAAACTGTCCCCAAAAAGTAATCTCAATTTAACCACTGTAACCACACTTAGACTTCAGTTAGGGCCAAGAGCCTTCAAAATGGACCTCCATTTGACCACGTCCTGCTATTTCGGCTAAGAACCTCCATCTTTCTCAAGATCTTCTTCAAGAAGCCTTCAAAATTAGTCTTGACTTGTTATAGAGAACTCTGACTAGTCATAGTTTGAACTGTACCAAACCCTGTGACCAAATCTTGGTGCTCCAATCAACTGATTCCCATCCCAATGACTAAATTCTCCAAGAAAATGACACTTCCCATGGATCAAAGTCCATGCTCTGATACCAATGTAATAAAGCTAAATTCCACAGCAAGCTTTTAAACTGAAAATACAAGAAATAGGCATAAAATGCTAGGAAGTCATAGCCAAGGTGGCTTGGCAAGAAATGGTATTACCAATATTGGTTGAGAATCAAATGATGAGAGGTTGCAACAAGGTATGCATCCCAAGCTATGGTGGCCAAGAGTATTCACCCTCTTAGTTGATGGGAGGTTGAGACTTCAAACAAGTAATGTTTGTAAAATGGCAAAAAGATGCTACACATGTTACACCTCCATCTTTTATACTTACCCTAGGCTAAGGCATTTATGCTTTATTACACTATGTGGTAAAATAATAAATGAGAATTTTTTGTTAAGGTACTCTTCTATCCTATTAGCAAGATAAAACTTACCTTCAAGCAAACCCTGTTGCATGGTTGCTTTGTTTCACATAAATAGTGATATATTTTAATAGCCTTTTTTCTTTGTTTTTTCATTCATCCTCATTGATTAGAATATAATATGTTAAGCATGTGACCACATGTAAGACATGCCCTTAGCACATAGTCTACTTGCTATCCATGGAGTATCCATGGTTATTCATCCTTGGTTGCTAATCATGCTTGGTGCTTTGAGAGAACCCATGTGTATATTGTGCACACCTATGGTTGGTACTTGGCTACTCATCATGCTTTATTCTTTAAGAAAGCCCATGTCTCTATTACTCTGGGGTGCCGACAATGTGTTACCTAACTCCTTGGGCCTTCATCTTTTTATCATAGAATGTGTAGAAGAGTAGAAAGACCATATGGTTATTTAGACTTCGGCATGGTTTTAAAATTATGAGTATTCCATGATACTCTTATCATAATGCTTGTTCAATAATTCATTCCATCCAAAATCAATGTACATTTAACAATCATTACTTTTAGAACATGCTTGGCTTTTCAAATACCTTTCCTATGTATTTGGTTTCATTCTTTGCGCTATTAGTATAGCTTGCTCATGCAAAGGTGCATATACAATCCCCTATGTGGTACGAAATGAGGATCTATAGTCAAGGTACTCTTCGGTCCCATTATAAAATTTGCCTTCAAGGAAACCCTATCACATGGTTTTTTTGTTTCACATTAATGGTAGCATGCTCTAATAGAAATTTTTAGTTTTTTTTTTGTTCATACCCATTGATTAGAATACAATGTGCTAATCACATGATCATGTGCAAGGCATAACCTTGGCACACAATCACTTTACTATCCTTGGAATAACCATGGTTCAAGTATTTGGCTGCTCATGATGCTTGGTGCTTTGAGAGAATCCATGTCATCCACCTTCATGAGCCACATGTGTTTTATCAATGCTTTATAAATATGCATTTGATCCTCTCTCTCTCTCTCTCTCTCTCTCTCTCTCTCTCTCTCATTGTTGCAAATAGATGTTAAATGTCATTTTTAAAGATATTCCAAACACTAATATATACATTTGTGACATGGCTCTACATACACCTAGTTAGTCCTCACATGCACATTCTACATTAAGCACATTGAGTATCCATACAAATATTAATGTAAAATTACTCATTCCTTATGAGTTTTGATTTTTATACATTTTATTTTCTACATGACTTCTATAATGAGTGATGTAATTTTCCATTAGGAAAAAGATAAACCTAGACATGGCCCTTTTAGTCCCCCCTCTCTCCTCCTTAAAATGAGGAAAAAAGGAGAGAAGAATAATAAAATAACCATATTCTCTCTCCAATTTTCTAAACTCATTGTATCTTTTTTATATTGTCCACAAAGGATTTGCTCAGATTCCTTCTCCCTCCTCATTCAAGAACCTTTTTAAACCAAATTTTATATTAAAAAAGGAGTTAGCTACATGAGTGTGGTGCTTGGTTTTCAATGCAAAATGATTAGTAGATATGAAGTATTTGATATTTTAATAAAAAATTTAAAAAATAAAAATTTAAAAGTTCATTTTAAGAAGTTTTGGAGATTTTTATATTCTAACTTTTGGTCAAAAAACAAACCTATTGATCAATTTTTCCATTTTTTGGAAATGTTTTTGGAGGTAAATTTGGAATTTGTAGAATAGCAAATCTCTTGGATACCCCCTACTCTTTGAGCTATTTTTTCCCATTTCTTTACTCTCTCATGGTTGTACTATGACCTCTTTTGTGTGATTATGCAACCTTCATTAATAAAGAGAACTATTTACATCTCTCTTGTTCACAATCACTCACCTATTACCACTGTATGCAATCTATTTATGCATGTCTACCTATCCTCCCTCACTATGCAATGTGTGATGTCTATCTATCCTCCCTCATTGCACTAAGCTACCTCTCTTCCTTAATACCTTTGTGTGCCTCTCTCTACATCTCCAGTCTATCTCCTGAGACAGCTAAGTAGACTCCCCAATTCTATTAATACCTTTGTGTGCCTCTCTCTACATCTCCAGTCTATCTCCTGAGACAGCTAAGTAGACTCCCAATTCTATTAAGATCTTTGTGCATCCCCTCCAACCTATCTCCATATAGACACCAAACCAATTGTTTTCATTAACCTCTTTATGTATTTATCTCACTGTCTCTACATGTTCCTATCTAGTTTATCTCTCTAAACTCAATAGCCATATTCCTATTAACATATAAGTGTGTCATTTGGCTTCTCTCCAATTTAAATCCCTAGATACTAAACCTCATATTCTCATAAGCATATTTGTGTAATTGATTTATATATGTGCAACTAGGGTATAAGCAATAAGTAAAATGAATAAGGAGTTACATATTGAGGTAGAGGTCAAATATGCCCCATTGTTCAAAAGGACCTAGCATACCACTGATAAACCTTAGATTCTATAGAGTTATAGGCTAATGGGATTGAAGCACATTGACTCATGGTATGCATCCACATTGGGCAATTTGATGTATGCCATGATAGCTACTCATCCTGAGATAGCATTTATAGTGGGAGTTGTGGCATGCTATATGGCTACACCTAGTCAGCAACATCAGAATGCCAAGATAGGCATCATGAGGTACCTAATAGAGGCATATTTGCAATGGTGACCAATATACTGTAATTGTGAATTACAGTAGCTCCAACTATGTAGGACATGTAGATAGTAGGAAGTCCACCTCTAGATATGTCTTCACTTTTTCCAGAGATGTTTTTTCTTGGATGTCTAGGGTACAAAAATACATAGCCTTATCTACTATTGAGGTAGAGTATATTGCATCTATTGAGGCTTACAAGGAGGCCCTATGGTTAGACTGTTTGGTATTAGACCTTGGTATTACTATTACTCCTACACTTCATTAGGATTCTATGAGTGCTATTTAGTTGGCCAAGAAAACGATCTTCTTGATGGGGGAATCTATCCAATTGATCCCCTAACCAACAAAGCTCCAACTTTCTCAAGAATTATAAATTTGCAGAAGTATGTGTGTGAGGGTAAAAATGGGTTGCTTGATTACACTATGCGGCTCAATGAGCAGGCATTCAAAGTGTTTGCATGTTAAGAAACACAAATCTAGAGCTAGATTAGCTATTGTGGATGCAAGCCATAAACATGATACATGATTGGAATGGGAGATTATAACTCAAGTGAATTAGGTTCGAAGATTGATTATCTTAGACTCATAAACATAGTCTTGAGTTGACACAAAAGAGAAGTACTGTATATTGCATTGAAATGAGAGCCAAGTACATTTTATAGCCTTTGGGTAGTTCCACATTTTTCATTGTGCTTATGGGATTTTGATCCTTTCTCCTAGTGCATGCATCATTTGTTCTATCTTCCAACACCCCCCTCAAATGATGAGTTCCTACACTTGCTGGCTTTTGCAAAACCCCCCCCCCCCCCCCCCCCCCCCCCCACCAAACATGAGTACATGGCCCATGAGACTAGCTCATAGGCAACCTACTCAAGTTAAAGCTTGAAACTTTACATCTTTGGCAATATTTTTACAAAGAAACATCCATTATGGGAAACAAAGATCCAATATGGGAGATACAATGGAAAATTCTTCAAGACAATCTATCTGATTTGTTGTCGTTGTCGGTAGCAGAAGTATCTTCTTCATCTTCTTCATTTATGAACTAATTTTGATGGTTTCCTTTTTGCACCTGTTGTACTCTTTTATGTATGTGGCTAGTCTTACCACAATAATGACATGTCATTCAATCTTTATTTTTTGTGTTAAATGCTTGACCTTTGCCTTTGCTCCATAAGCTCCTTTAGTGTATAAGAGATTGTCTCTAGGTGTTGAGACAACTCCCTTTGCATCCTTGTTTTTATATTTGTTTTCTTCATCCACCAGTAGAGAGTGCTCAATGTCCTTAAGTGAGAGATTTGGAACATTACTTAAGGTAAATACAAGGTTCTCATATAGCTCTTGATTTACACTTGCTAGTAATACTGTTATGGCTTCATCTTCATCAATGTTCTTCTTTAGAGTGGCAAGTTGAGTTTTTAGGCTCTTAAATGTATTAATGTGCATGGTCATAGAAGAACTATCTTTTATATCCAGTTTGTAGAATTGTATGAGTATTTTTACCTTGGAGTTTTTAGCCTGTGTCCCAAAGATTTTATCATGTTCATCCCATGTAGCTTTGGCATTCCATGAGTAGTTTTACCTTGGAGTTTTTAGCCCATGTCCCAAAGATTTTATCAAGTTCATCCCATGTAATTTTGGCATCCCTAATGATAGAGATATGATGCAAAACATCATCGGTTAATCCCCAAGCATTGATGTCTAGAGCCTTGTTGTTCATTCTCTTCCATTCTTTTGCTTTTGGTTGGACTTCATCAAAGGTGTCACCTCTTGCATCTTCTTTCCCGCCATCTCCATCTCTTACATCATCTTCAAATAGATCCCATAGGGCTTTGTGCATGAGATCATACATGGTCTTCTCTTTCCATGTATGGAAAACTGCACCATTAAATTTTACTATTTGCTCAAGAACCATCATTTTAAGATAAGGAGGTCTTACTGCGACTTGAGCAATGTCTATCCTTTTACAACAAAATTGAGAGTTTACAAAGGCTTAATCAATGGAGCATTCTACACAAAATAACTTTCCTCAAGAATGTGAATCGCTTTTGGGATCAAGCTTAGTTACATCCAATTTGTGAGGAGGAAGAGAATTTAACTAGCAATGTGAATAAGGTTTTGAGTGTGAGGGAGAGGATGTGAATGAGGTTCAAGATGAACTGTATTGAGAAGTGAGTAAGTGTGAAAGAGGCTTGAATGAAAGGCTCAATTAGATAAGGCTTTACCTTAGCTTAGGTAAAGAAAAGCTTTTAAATCTTTTTGTGAACTAAAAGGCATGAATCTGACAGCACAAATTTCTACATCTCTCAGTATGAACTTGATGTACTCGATCTGTGTAGGGACGTCCTCTTGGTAGTAGAGGCGATGAATTTGTGGAGGCTACACAAGCTGCTCAAACTCTCTTTCTTTCTCTCTATCTTTGTTGTGACACAAACAAAAGCACGCCCCTTGCTTAGCACCTCCAATATGAGCTTCGAGCTAAGATTCTTGATTAAACTAGAAATCGCCATATGTAGCTTGGGAGATTGAGTTGGGGTGTAGGTGGTTTGATGAGTTGAGTAGAGAAGAGAATAAGAGAGGGAATGGTTGAGAGAGTATGCTCACTAGCTACCTAGCTCAACCGGCTCTAATACCATGTTAATAAGAAACATGAATCTAGAGCTAGATTGGCTATGGATGCAAGTCATAAACATGATACATGATTGGAATGAGAGATTGTAACTCAAGTGAATTAGGTTCCAAGATTGATTACCTTGGACTCAAAAACACAATCTTGAGCTGACACAAAATAAAAGTACTATATATTGCATTGAAATGAGAGCCAAGTACATGTTTTTATAGCCTTTGGATAGTTCCACTTTCCTCAATGTGCTTATGGGATTCTGATCCTTTCTCCAAGAGCATACATCATTTGTTATATCTTCCAACATTGCAACCTACCAAGCAACTATAAAAAATTATCGTGATGTGATTACTACACATCAACTTCATATACAATAGCTCATAGGACAAGTGGTGCAACTAAATGAGACTATAATTCAATAAAATAATCAAATTGTCACAATGCATGATACTATCCGTGACATTGGTATCTCATATGAGGAGGCAAAGCCACAATTGGATGACCTTAGAAATATCAACATCAAGCTAGCATAGAAGTGTAAAGGAAAGAAGAAGCCAATCAATGAGTTAATTGTGAATAGTGAGGCTTAAAATGAAAACCTAAGTGAGGGTAAGCTTGGATCATCTATTAGAAAATTGCTAAAGGCAAGTACTTCAAAAAATACTTTGAGCAACCCAAAGTTCAAGGTTGTGAAGGGGAATGTGACTAAGTCCACATTGAAAGATATGTCAAACTAGTTCTCAGTTATTATTGACCCACAATTCATTTGTGACAGGGTTGGTATTAGCACAGCAATTTACTTAAAAATATTCAAGGGTGTGAAGGCTAGGTTTGGTCATGTGCTAAAGAGAAATAGAATCATGCATCTTCCTAGAACTTCAAAGTTAATAGAGGCTTGACAGCCACTTAATGCAAAGGTGACAAGTGCTACACTGATACACGATAAAGAAGTTCCCACTTGAAAGCCCACCTAGACGTGTTCATATTTGTGCATTGCATGTTTTTGTCTAAATCATGGTGGAGAAAATTGTGTATGTGTATATCTGCTTTCCTTATAGGATGCAATGAGAAAAAGAAGCCATTACAATGTGTAGGAATATGAAGCCAATGCTATGGAAAATTAGGTTACACAAGCATCAAGTAACGATTGAAAAAGATGACAAGAGATTAGGAAATTTTGGTAAATTTTCAAAAAAGCCTTGCTTTGGAGGAGCGAAGGCTAGGAAGCTTCTTTCAACACCTATCAATGAGGAAGGGAGTATTACAATTCATAGGCTGCAAGACTACGATAGGTAGAAAAAGTTGCATTCTGTACTTCTTGATTGAAGTAATGGAGGTAAAATAAGGTTAGACAAAGCCAAGGTTTGGAATAGTCCTAATAAATTGGCTCTTTTTCTTTAAAAGATAGTGTTTAATGATAGAGATAAGCAAGAGTTTATCGATGTTGTATATAGCTTCTACAAAAACATGGTGGAAGCATGGGGGGTAAAATTTCTATCACATGTTACACGGTGCATATTAATTCAATATTTTAAAATTTTATAAATTATTAAGCATATATTTACTCATGTGTGATATGTGCCGTTGTAGGATATCCTTGAGACACAAGGGCTATACTTTGTAGAAAAGGGAAGCATCAGAGTTTGGTCCATGCAAGGGATGGAAAATTCATATTGAATAACATGTGGTACATACCAAAGAAAAACCAATCATGGTGGAGGGGTGAATGGTAGAAATCCAATGATCCAATTGCTATCTTGGTGGTACTGGATTATACTAGAGCATATAAAGCTCAACTATTGCAAAAGAGAGCAAATGAAAGTGTTGATGAATACGCTGTAAATATGATTAAATGACTTTGTGTCACTAAAAGAGCATATTATGATGCCTCAAGTGTCAAAAAAGAAGACCATGCCAAGTGGCTAGAAACAAAGCTTCAAGAAGGAAGCAAATGGGTTTGAAAAGGGCTAAGATAGTAAGATGAAGAATGTGTTCAATGTGAATGCAATTCATTGTTGAAGAGAGAAAGAAAGAGTGTATCTATGTGAATAAGTCTTAAAGTTTAAGCATGTTGGGGGTAAAGGCGCCTTCGCCTAGCCCCCCCGTGTATTACTACACTGACAGTCACCGCCATTGCACACTGCAGGTGGCGGGCACCCGTTACCGTCACTTTATTCTTTATTCTTTTAGTGACAGTTTGAATAAAGGAAGGCTCGGTCACACATTGTGACTGTTGGTGTTCCCATTTCTTGTCTCTCTTTTTCTTGCTCTTGCTCTCCCGCCATAGCTCTCGAGTGCAAGCTTCGATCATTCTCACCTTTCAACTGGTATCAGAGCACGGCTCCCGACTCTTGAGCTTGGCTCGTGGCATTCTTAGCTTCCCATTGACTCCCCACTCGCATTGGGTCTCCTTCCTGGCAGCCATAGCTCATTCTCTTGAGCTCTCGTCACTCCCTGGCTTCCCGAGCTTCTTCCCGACCTATTAAGGCACCATGAGGGCATTGACATTGAGGTATTGCTTCATTATTTCAGAGATTTACCTCAGTCCACAGGTCTAAGTAAACAGGGTTTTCACAGGTTGTGGGCAGCCATAGCTCACACCTCTTGTAGCTTCCTTCACCTGGATCTTGCTTCCAGCCTATCAAGGCTTGCTGAGGCTTGGTGTAGGCCTTCTTTGGCCCCCATTTGTGCCCCATTGTTGACACGTGAGATAGCAGATCCCCCAGCCAGCTCACGTTTTTTTTGTGCCTGTTTCAAAATTTGGCCCAAAAATCACTCTTTTTGTCATATCTCGGGCATTTGAAACTTGATTCAGGCAAGGTAAGAGTCTAAGTTGGGGTTTTGGCATGCTCTGGACGTGATGATGATGTCAGATTTGCCAAATTCTAATGATAGAATATTTTGCAATAGATTTTAGGTCTAAGACAGCATGTATTTGTATGCCTATGGCTTATGTGATGCTTCTATTGATGTCTATTGATACTGGATCACTTCTGGATGTTATGCCTCTTATGTGAGATGAATTTGGAGCTAATTTAGCTCAGCCATTGATTGTTTTGAACAATCCTAGATCTGTCCAAAATAGGGCAGCCACCTGTTACTTCAATTTTATGCTTACAGGTCTTGGCATTTGATGCCCGATTATGCCCAATTGGTGCCTATACATACGGGAATGTATGCCTATGGTTTGTCTATGGATTTGAGCTTGGATTGAGCACTGCTTTGCTCAATTTACAGAGGTTATATGCTACTGGAAACTTCAGGGCTGAAGCTATTTATGCTACAGTTGGGTTATGCCTATTGGTCACGGGGTGCTCTCGGCTACTCGGTATGATGCCATGATATATTTGGACTATGCCACATGTCTTGTTTATGCTCCAGAATGCTTTTGAGCTGAGATTAGAGCTCGATTTGGGTTTGACTGTCACTTCTTTGTAGCTGGCATTGCATCTATGACATGGTTTATGCCTAGGCTACCCAGTATGGGTTATGATGTCTTGGTGAATGCTTTATGCTTTGGCTATGGATGGTAGTTGTTTGAGCTCATCTCAACATTCATTTGAGTATTCCCTTGAGCAGTTGGACATTGACTTGGATTTTTCCGTTGCGACTTGGCTTTTTCCATTACGACCTTGGATGCTATTGAGACATTGTCTTGGTTACCTGTCTTTGGTACTTTAACTTGGTTTGCTTGAGCTGTTGAGCTCTTTTATCCACTTTTTGAGCCAATGGGAGCATCTTGTATGCTTGACCGACATTGAGCAGGAGGTTTACGCTATTTGAGCATTTTGAAGACACTTGAGATTTTGGGATCTCTTACACTTAAATGTTGCATGGTTCATGCACTGATATCTTGGAGTTGCTTTTGACCTGAGCTTGGGCTTTGCACTCTTGTGAGCATACACTTACTGGTGTCAGGTCTTGCCAGTGTTATGTATACTTTGCCCTATTGTCTAGGGGATATGCCTACTCACCGACGAATGCTTTGGTGACATGTTTGGGTATTTGATCAGGACCTTGATGACTGTTTGGTGTTGATTTATGCCCGTTTATGGCTAGTCATGTCTTGGCTGTCATTTCTTGACTTGGTGCAGTGATTTGGTCCGCAATTGCCTCTCATAGTACCCTGCTGTCATTTATTACAGCAAGCATATAACTCCGGATTGACATGGATTTTTCATGCTGAAATATTCTAAAATGATATACTTTCACTAGTACTTGGTGGGCAACAGCTTTGATTACAATTTTCTCGCCATTTTCTCTCGATTTTGGTGATTTTTTGTTCATTTTCTGCAGTAAACAACAAGCAGTTTTGAATTGTCTACAGTCTTCCAGCTTGCATTATGGCGAGTTCGTCCACTGATCATGCTATTTTCAACATCACTAAGCTTGATGGTACAAATTACTCTTATTGGAAGAGCCAGATTTGGTAGGTGTTGGTGCAAAAATCGCAGATCAAACCATTGAGGTTGAGTGGGCATCCGCCTGCAACTATGCCAGATGAGGAATGGCTTGAGCTTGATGAGTTATGCAAGTCCACTATTGTATTATC
Organism: Lygodium microphyllum; assembly: GCF_053477565.2. Lineage (NCBI taxonomy): Eukaryota > Viridiplantae > Streptophyta > Polypodiopsida > Schizaeales > Lygodiaceae > Lygodium > Lygodium microphyllum. Next base: position 81,053,360 of record NC_141137.1, on the reverse strand, counting down.
TCTCAGAGAACAGGTTCATCACAATGTATTTGAGAAAGAACAGAGTGCATGGAAGTTGTGGGATAAAATCAAGAATCTCTATGACAAAAAAAGTCCAGCGAGTCAGATGTATTGGCTGAAGCAGCTTATGGATCTGCGCATGAAGGAGAATGTGACTATGTCTGCTCACTTGAGCCAGTTCCATGCTATACTCAAGAACTTGACTTCGCAGGACATCACTTTTGTAGAGGATGTCACTCCTCTTTTCTTGCTTGGTACTCTTAATGAGTCATGGGATGTATTCCGCACTGCATTATGTGCCTCTACTGCTACCTTGAAATTATCTGATGTTGAGAGTGCTCTTCTGCAGGAAGAGGTTAACCGTAAGAATTTGGATGCCTCTCGTGTGTCGCATGCTATGACAGTTAGAGGCAGGAATGATAGATATGGAAAGCATGGCAGTGGCAGTGGCCATGGACGGGATTCTCAAAAATCTCGGTCCAAGTCTCGTGGGAAGTCACGTAGCAAATCCCATGGCAGGAATGCAGATGTTACTTGTCACCATTGTGGGAAAAAGAGCCATATTAGGCCACAATGCCATGAACTACACAATAAAAGGCGCAAAGATAAGGGGAAAAACAAAGTGCAAGATAAGTCTTTTGATCGCATCATAGTGCCTACAAAGTCCAGTGTTAAAATTGAAGAGATTAATGTTATGCAGCCTGAGGAGGTTGATGATGACGATTATATCCTTGTAGCTTCTTGTAGTGATTCACAGATAACAGAGATACACTCTATGTATGCACAGTGTTGGCTCTTGGACTTAGGTGCGTCCTTTCATGTGACACCTTGTCGAGAATGGTTTCATTCATATCGTACTGTTTCGGGTTCTGTGCGCTTGGGTGATGACAACTCTCTTGATATTGTGGGCATTGGTGATATTAGATTGCAGTTTCCTTCTAGCAGCAGTTTTGTTATGCAGGATGTACATCATGTACCTGCTTTGACACGCAGTCTCCTATCAGCTCGACATCTTGATGACGCAGGTTATCATGTATCTTTTGGAGACTCTGCATGGAAGATCACTCGTGGCAGACTTGTGATTGTGAGAGGTGCCAAGGCTGGTAGCCTCTATCCCTTGATTGTATCCGCTTCTTCCCTTGATCATGTTTTGTCTGTGGGTTCTATCCCACATGTATCTCTTTGGCATGCCCGTTTGGGCCATATGCCTTTGAAGGGAATGAAAATGCTTTCTGGTTTGCAGTACTTACAGCCCCTTGATTATGCATGTTTTGATTTGTGGGCCCATGCCTTGTTAGTCTATGGGTGGTGCAAAGTATTTTGTTATGTTTATAGATGATTTTTCACGGAAAGTTTGGGCTTATCCCATTAAGCTGAAATCCAATGTCTTGGCTGTGTTTCAGAGATGGCTTGCATTGGTTGAGAATCAGTCTGGGTATAGGCTAAAATGCTTAAGAATAGATAATGGGGGTGAGTATGTCTCACGTGCTTTTGAGTAGTTATGTGATGAGAGGGGTATTAAGCATCAGTTGACCACCCCCTACACCCCCCCAGAATGGTTTGGCTGAGCGGATGAATAGAACCATCCAAGAGCGTGTACGTAGTATGCTTAGCCATGCAGGCCTATCACAGAGCTTTTGGGCTGAGGCAGTTAGTACAACTGTGCATGTCATAAACAGATCAACTTCTAGTGGTTTGGATTTCCAGACTGCAGAGGAGGTATGGACTGGAAAACCTTCCTCTTATGCGCATCTCTATGTCTTTGGATGTGAGGCATTTTGCCATGTGCCCAGGGATAAGAGAAGTAAGCTGGATCCCAAGAGTGTCAAATGCATTTTCCTTGGTTATGGGGATGCAGGCGAGATGGATTACCTTCTCTGGGATCCGCAGGCGTGGAAATTCATCCACAGTCATGATGTAGTCTTCAATGAAGACAAGATGCATCGGCAGCCTGAGAGAGTTGTTGAGATCTGCAGGGTCATATTTTAGGAGGAGCCGAGAGCTCCCGCACAACCAGTTGGACAGCCTATAGTTGCAGCAGATGCTCATGGTCAGGGTGTTGGACAGGCAGCTGAGCAGGCAGTAGAGCCTGCCCTGAGATGGTCTACTAGAGACAGACGTCCACCTGATAGTTTTCAGCCCTCGATGCATTATGTCTTGGTTATAGATGCAGGAGAGCCTTTCACTTATGATGAGGCTATGCATAGGGGTGACAGTCACTCCTGGGAGAGGGCTATGCAGTCTGAGATAGACTCCTTGCATAAGAATGAGACTTGGGATTTGGTTTCCTTGCCTAAGGGCAAGAAGGCTTTGCCATGCAAGTGGGTGTACAAGTTGAAAAGTACCCTTGGACACCCCAAGCCGGCATACAAGGCTAGATTGGTAGCAAAGGGTTTTAAGCAGGAGCATGATGTGGACTTTGATGAGGTTTTTTCTCCTGTGGTTAAGATGACCACCCTGTGCTTAGTCTTGGCTTTGGTTGCTCAGCTTGACTTGGATTTATACCAGATGGATGTCAAGACAACTTTCTTACATGGGGACTTGCATGATGAGATTTATATGGAGCAGCCTAAGGGCTTTGCAGAACTTGGCAGCAGAGGGAGCATCTAGTGTGCAAATTGAAGAAATTTTTTTTTGGCTTGAAACAGGCACCTAGGGAGTGGTATCATAAGTTTGATACCTTTATGTAGTCATAGGGCTACAAGAGGAGTGCTATGGATCCGTGTCTTTACACGAAGAAAGCCCGTGATGGTTCTTTATTGATTTTGGTACTCTATGTGGATGATATGCTGGTAGCAAGGAAAGCTCATGATGAGCTAGATGCTCTTAAGGCTCAGCTCAAGAAGAGCTTTGAGATGAAAGATCTGGGACAGGCCGCTCACATACTTGGTATGCGCATTAGACGCGACAGGCATCAGGGACTCCTCTACTTGTCACAGAGGGAGTACATTCATAAAGTCCTTGAGCGCTTCCACATGCAGGACGTAAAGCCTATTGGCTATCCATTGCCTTCTTATGTGAAGGTATCACAGGCTGATTGTCTGCAGACAGATGAGCAGAGGGTCGAGATGGCCAAGATTCCCTATGCATCCACAGTGGATAGTCTTATGTTGATGCCAAGAGGCATATTTCACGGTGGATTCCGTGCCACGGTGGATTCTGTGAGGTTTTACGGTGGATTCCGTAGACTTTGTTGACCGGGGCTCATACACAAAGTGGATTCTTTGTGCGATGGGGACACCTATCCTTTTCGAGTGTTTAATTAATTGTGTGTATATGGGTGATTCCATAGCGGGTGATTCCGCAAAATGCATATCAAATTGATAAATGTTTATGAGTTTAGAGTGTGCACTCGTAATAAATTAAGGTTAGGATTGATTTCTAACCAGTTGATTTATTTATGTAGCTGAAGACTACTAGGTATTCACTTTTGTCGGTTTAATTGTATTATTTTACTAACGATTGTGAATGCTTTAGTTGATGTGTAGAGATAGCAACAGTGGCGGAGGACAGCATTGAAAGATAGCGAGTATTCGATTTATCACTTATATTTTGATGGGCGCATACCTTAGGCATGGTGCCTATATTTTGTCACGCCTATTTATTGAGGCGTTGGATATTTGTTTATTATTTTGTATGCGCATGGGCGCACGATTATGTTATTTGTACTTGGACATTGTATTGGGTACGCCTGACTCTTTGGGCACCACCCGTTAGCTTTATTTCTATTTTGTGCTAAAGCAAACTCAAAAGCTAAAAGCTTGCTATTTTGTAATTTGGGCTATTATTTGAGCTTGAAGATGATTAATACATAAAATACATGCTTTGTGGAGCGCTCACACAAGGCATGGGGGGAGATTGCACCCAATTGGTCTCTTGTTCATGTCGTGCATGCTTTTTACCTTGAGTTTTGTGCAAAAAGTAGAGTTCTTTTGTTCTTGGGGACCTTCCGGCATTCACTACACGAGCGTACAACATCCGATCTGCGTACCAGTGGTATCAGAGCGAAGCTGAGATCGAGAGCTTCCAATTGCTATCCATCTTGTGCGAAGGCGAAGCTCCTGGAATGATCAAGCTCTACGGTCAATCTCATCGCGAACGGTCGATACGGGTGGATTCCTGGCGATCAAGAATCTCTGTTTCCATCCTCAGATCGTGAATGACCGGCCTGCAACAGCGGAGGACCACTCCTACATCCTCTTCTCCAAGTCGTGGTTACATAGAGATAAGCCATATCTATTGCCAAGCTTAAAAGCTTAAGCTATAAAGTCTTAAAAGCTTAATTCAGTTTGAAGCTTTAATAAAGCTTCAAAACGTTGATTCGTGGGGACGTTAGGACATTCAGGGTGCCGAAATTTGTGCCGAGGACATATTCATGTCCTCAAAATCGACGACTGATCAAGAACCATAAAGCTTCTTAATCCTCTAAGTCATCCAAGGCTTCCCAACTACTCAAGTTTTCAAAGTCTTCTAAGTTCAAATTCTGCAAGTTTGCTAAATCACTCAAGTTCTGCAAGTTTTGGAACTCCGCAAGTCACATAAGTCTACAACTCTGCAAGTCAGACAAGTCACTTGAAGTCAAAATTGACTTCTGTTCAAAACTCATAGAAGGGTTGTTCCTGCGTAGAAACTCCAAACTGCAAAGTTGTTCATTGGAAGGTACTGTTCGCATATGCAGGATTGTTGAACCCGTTTCAGCACACGTAGAAGGTTAAAACGTAGATTTTTCAAAGATTACAAATCCCGCAATAGCCAAAGACGAAGATTGTGAAAGCCACACACAAAAATATGTAAGCCTTGTACACTCGATCTTGAGCTACGCTCATCCCGCTAATTGGATTTTGAGAGTGTGAGGTTTTTTTTGAAGTTTTGCAGGATGACGGAATCACATATGGATGATTTAATGGCTGAAGACGATCTACCTGAACCTACGATGGAGTGAAAGGTGGACTTAATTATGATGCAGTTGGATGAAGAACGACGAGCTAGGCAAGCATTGCAAGTTCTATTGGCTAATTTACAAAGATCGACTACCGACAAAGAGGAACCACAATCTGAAGACCTTATTCGACGTACCATTGACGCGACTCTCGAAGCTCAATCCATCCGCAAGGAAACAAAGATAAGTAAAAGAAATTTCAAATTCCGTACTTTCAATGGCACCTGAGATGGAAAAACTATTCTTGCATTCATCAGTCAGTTTGATGATTACTTTCATGAGGAAACATACGTAGAAAAAGATAAAATCAAGTGTGTCACTAATCATTTAGTGGATAGAGCATCTCTTTGGTGGACCGTGGTTCGTAAGAGTATAGATTGTCCCACTACCTGGGAGAATTTCAAGAAGAAGTTTATGCAGAATTTCCTTCCTCCACAATTCCATGAAAAAGCCATAAAGCAATGGGACCTTCTTCAGCAACGAGATCGTGAGCCTATTCCTCAGTACACTGAACGCTTTTGGAATGCATTACTCCAGTTACGCATGCTTGAAGATGTACCTGAAGCAATACACAAGCGCAAGTATATGTTTGGATTACTTGGGCATTACTACCCTGAAATTAATATGTTCAAGCCTGCAACTCTTGAAGACGCAATTTCATTAGCCCATGACACTGAAGACAAGCTTCGAGGAAGAGACAAGCGTCCACAGTAATTCCAAGCCAATGGTAACTATGGATCTAAGCACTTCAACTCAAATTTTAGAAGATTTAATCAAGGTCATTTTCCTTCATCATCTTTCCGTAAAACTTGGGCAAAACCACTTGCTTTACCATCGAATACCAACCAAAACCCCAAGCCCATTCCACATCCAAATCTTAATATTCTTAGACTTCCTGGCATTGCAAACAATGTATCTAAAGCTAAACCTATAGTGTGTTATAAATGCCACCAACCTGGACATCTAGCAGCCAATTGCCATTCGAAGAAGCCACCTATCCATATCAACTACCTTGGAGCAATGGAAGATGAAGAACATGAAGATATGCCTGATTTCATGGAAGATGAAGACGACATTACCACTCCTTCGGATACTTTACCAGGTATGCCAACTCCACATTCTTTATTGACAATGAAATGTTTAGTGCATGGAAAGGAAAAGATTATTTTGCATGATGATGGTAGTACTCATGATTTTATTTCTGCAAAGCTAGTGAAATAATTGAAATTACAAACTGTTCCTACGCATTATCGCATTAAAGCAGCATTCTTAGGCACAAGGTATAATGGAACACAGGAAGTGCATGATTTAGATATTCAAATTGGTGAATACACTGAAAGAATGAATTTTCTAGTTGTACCATTACAGTCCAGTGATATTATTTTAGGTATGCCTTGGCGTCATCAGCATAACCCTGATATAGATTATTCCACACATTCGATTAATATTCATTTTCAAGGAAAACATATTACATTGTATGGTATGCATGCATCTAATGCTTTTCCACTGCTTTCGCATACTCAAGCTAAACGTGCATTACGCAAAAGTAGTAAATCTTATCTCATTTGGGTGAATGAACTGCAAGTTAAAGAAAATCATATGCATCCTAGGCATAAAGAATTTCTTGCACACTTTAAAGATTGTTTTGCAGAAGATCTACCACCTGGTTTACCTCCTTCACGTCCAGAAGACCATAAAATAGATTTGATTCCTAGTACACAACCACCTTGTAAAGCACTATATAGACATAACCAGATAGGGCAAAAAGAAATTCAAAATCAAGTTGAGGAATTACTAAATAGAGGATTGATTAGACCTAGTAGTTCTCCATTTGGTGCACCTGTTTTGTTAGTAAAGAAGAAAAATAATACCTATCGTATGTGCATTGACTATCGAGCTTTAAATAAGATCATAGTAAAGAATAGGTATCCAATTCCTAGAGTCGATGACCTTATGGATAAACTACAAGGTTCTGTCATATTTAGTAAAATAGACCTTAAATCTGGTTATCATCAGGTAAGACTAGATAAGTCTGATATATTCAAGACTGCATTTAGAATACAATTTGGTCATTATGAATTTTTAGTGATGCCTTTCGGATTGACTAATGCACATGCTACATTTAGTAGAATGATGAATCGTATATTTTTGAAATATCAGCATTGTGTTATTGTATTCTTTGATGATATTTTGGTGTTTAGTCAAAATGAGAAAGAACATTATGAACATTTGTCCTTGGTTTTCAAGTTATTAAAAGATAATCAACTGTATGCCAATCCGGAAAAGAGTGAGTTCTTTAAAACAGAAATTGAGTATTTAGGTCATATTGTATCATCTGATGGTATTAAGGTTGACCCTAAGAAAATAGAAGCAATATTGAATTGGCCTATACCTAAAAATGTGCATGAGTTACGATCTTTCCTAGGTCTTGCTAGTTTTTACAGGAAATTTGTGCGTAATTTTTCATTACTTGCTTTGCCTTTGACTAAACTTTTGAAGAAAGGTATTGTTTATCATTGGTCTGATAATCAACAGAAATCCTTTGACTTATTGAAACATGCATTAACCCATGCTCCTATATTACAACTGCCTAATTTTAATAGACCATTCTTTTTAGTAGTGACTAATGCTAGCGGATCTGGAATAGGAGCCGTACTTATGCAGGACAATCATCCTATAGCCTATTCTAGTTGTAAACTGAAACCCTCCGAACTTAAATATTCCACATATGACAAAGAATTATTAGCTGTAGTACAAGCTTTAAGACAATGAAAACACTACTTAATGGGTTCTGAATTTATGATTAAGACCAATCAATAAAGTATTAGACATTTACTTAGCCAACCTCAAATATCTGACCGACATATCAAATGGGCAGCCTTTATTCAGAGTTTCCATCCTATCATTCAATATCAACCCGGTAAAGAAAATGTAGTGGCCGATGCATTAAGTAGAAGACCTACCATTCATAATATTTCTATTATATCATTTGATTCTTTAACTCCTATAAAAGATACTTATCATCAGGACATTACTTTTCATGCTGATTGGAATAAATTAGTTGGAAATAACTGGATTCCTATTGATTCACTGTCTTATAATGATGGATTCATGTTTTATGAAAAGAGATTATGTGTTACAGTTCCATTCAGATCTTTTGTTTTGAATGAGATTCATTGTCCTCCATACCAAGGTCACAGAGGTATCATATCTACTTTACGTACATTAACTGAAGATTTTTATTGGCCATATATGGACACTGATGTATCTAACTTTGTTTCTAAATGCTTGATTTGTCAAAGAGTTAAGAGACATCATGATAAACAGTATGGATTAGTTATGCCTTTATCTATTCCATCAAGACCATGGGAACAAATTTTTATGGATTTTATTACTGGTTTACCTAATACTAAAGCTAACCATGATATGATTTGGACTGTAGTAGACAGGTTTAGTAAACAAGCATATTTCATTCCATGTAAGAAAACTTTAACAGCATCTCAGGCAGCACAATTGTTTTTGAAAACTGTTTTCACTAACCATGGATTACCAAAAGTTATTATTTCTAATCATGATTCTAGATTTTGTAACAACTTTTGGATTACTTTGTTTGCTAACCTAGGAACAAAAATTGATTTTTCATCTGCATTTCATCCTGAAACTAATGGACAAACAGAAGCCACTAACAGTACTATACTAGATCTTTTACGTGCTTACACTATTTCTAAACCACAGACATGGGACACACACTTGCATTTATTACAGTTTGCATATAACAATAAACCACACACATGTACAAAGAAAGCACCATTTGAAGTGATTTATGGTTATAGATTGTCTACACCTGTTGCATCTTTATCAAATAGAATTCAGAGTGCTGATGAAATTGCTAGTATGCACGCTACTATTTTTGATGAGGTTAAAGACATGATTGCCAAAGCCCAGCAATCATATACCAAGCAAGCCAATAAGAAAAGACAAGCAATGAATTTCAAAGTTGATGACTATGTTTGGTTGAGAATAGAAAAATGTAGATTACAAAGTGTAGATAGACACCCAGTTGTCAAATTAGCACCTAGATTCTATGGACCATTTAAGATCATTCACAAAATTAATGACAATGTATTCAAGTTAGAATTACCACCTCACTGTAAAATTCACAACACATTTCACATTAGTTTATTAAGACCCTTTAGAGGCCAATTACCTGTACACCTTGTTTATGAAAACCCACCTTTGTTAGAGGAAGAGATTGAAATACTTGAACCTGAAGCTATCATAGATACTGACTTTATGACCACTAGAACTGGCTGAAGATATTCTAGATATCTAGTCAAATTTAAGAACCATCCTGTAGAAGAAGCCTAATGGATGCACGCTAGAGACTTAAATGCTTTCCCCACTCTGCTAGCTCCACATTGAGCTAATAGCAATTGAGATCAATTGCTATCCCAACCCGGGGGTATGATGCCAGGAGGTATATTTCATGGTGGATTCCGTGCCACGGTGGATTCCGTGAGGTTTTACGGTGGATTCCGTAGACTTTGTTGACTGGGGCTCATACACAAAGTGGATTCTTTGTGCGATGGGGACGCCTATCCTTTTCGGGCATTTTATTAATTTAGTTTATACATGGGTGATTCCATAGCGGGTGATTCCGCAAAATGCATATTAAATTAATAAACGTTTATGAGTTTAGAATGCGCACTCGTAATAAATTAAGGTTAGGATTGATTTCTAACCAGTTGATTTATTTATGTAGCTGAAGACTGCTAGGTATTCACTTTTGTCGGTTTAATTGTATTATTTTACTAACGATTGTGAATGCTTTAGTTGATGTGTAGAGATAGCAATAGTGGCAGAGGAAAGCATTGAAAGATAGCGAGTATTCGATTTATCACTTATATTTTGATGGGTGCATACCTTATGCATGGTGCCTATATTTTGTCGTGCCTATTTATTGAGGCGTTGGATATTTGTTTATTATTTTGTATGCGCATGGGCGCACGATTATGTTATTTGTACTTGGACATTGTATTGGGTACGCCTGACTCTTTGGGCACCACCCATTAGCTTTATTTCTATTTTGTGCTAAAGCAAACTCAAAAGCTAAAAGATTGCTATTTTGTAATTTGGGCTATTATTTGAGCTTGAAGATGATTAATACATAAAATACATGCTTTGTGGAGCGCTCACACAAGGCATGGGGGGAGATTGCACCCAATTGGTCTCTTGTTCATGTCGTGCATGCTTTTTACCTTGAGTTTTGTGCAAAAAGTAGAGTTCTTTTGTTCTTGGGGACCTTCTGGCATTCACTACGCAAGCGTACAACATCCCATCTACACACCATATGTATGCCATGATCGCTACTCGTCCAGATATTGCCTTTGCAGTTGGTGTTGTGGCATGCTATATGGCTACACCTGGCAAGAAGCATTGGGATGCCGTGAAGGGTATCATGAGGCACCTGGAAGGGCACTACAGATATGTGCATATGCTATGGCAACCAGGATACGGGAGTCATGGGGTACACTGACTCTGATTATGTAGGACATGCAGATAGTAAGAAGTCCACTTTCGGCTATGTATTCACCTATGCTAGAGGTGCTGTTTCTTGGATGTCCAGGGTGCAGAAATGCACGGCTCTTTCTACTACAGAGGCCGAGTATGTTGCAGCCACTGAGGCTTGCAAGGAGGCCATTTGGTTGCTAACCTTGGTATTGATGCTATCCCTACATTCGGATTCTATGAGTGCTATTCAGTTAGCCAAGAATCCGGTCTTCCATGCGAAGACGAAACACATTGAGGTGAGGTATCACTTCATACGTGGGGCCATTGAGGACAAGTCTGTTGACCTTGTCAAGATCTCGACTGACCAAAATCCTACAGATCTGCTCACGAAAAGCCTCTCTATAGAGCGCTTTGCCTTCCTTAGGAGGTTGATGGGCGTGGGATGAGATGACGTCTTTCCTCATCCAGTTGTACATGTGTACATGTTGTACTGTCTTTTTCTTTTTTCTTTTTACCCCTCACTAGGGTAGATTCACCTTTAAGTGGGAGGTTGTTGGGGATAAAGGTGCCTCCGCCTAGCCGCCCCTGTATTACTACACTGATAGTTGCCGCCACTGCACACTACAGGTGGTGGGCGCCCGTCACCGTCACTTTATTCTTTATTCTTTTAGTGACAGTTTGAATAAAGGAAGGCCCGATCACACATTGTGACTGTTGGAGTTCCCATTTCTTGTCTCTCTCTTTCTTGCTCTTGCTCTCCCGCCATAGCTCTTGAGTGCAAGCTTCGATCCTTCTCACCCTTTCAAAGCACTTTATAAGAGGGTTTCATTTTCTATCTTATTCATTGAGTTTTCAAATCTCTTACTGTGTAGGAAAGATAGCTAGGCCTAAGGTAGCCTATGAAGAAGCTTTCCCTCAAAGCCCCATATTTTCATGGAGCATCTACTAGCTCAAATGTTAGTATTGGACACTCACACTTCACAACCCATGAAGAGACCACCCCCTTCTTAACTTAACCCAGCTTCCTCAAGTTACCCTAAGAGGGCTTCTCCTCAACATTCTCACAAGAAACACAAGTGGAAGTTAGGTATAGTAGCCCTGAGAGAAATTAGGAAGTATCAATACTCTTTTGATCTCATCATTCCGAAGGTGAGTTTTTGAAGACTTATTCCTGAGATTGTGTAAGGCCTCTACCATATAGAAAGCAAGTGGTGGTTTTTGCAATTGGGTTAGGATACACAATGATCACTTCACAAAAAAATATCTTCATGCTTTGTAGTATATAGAAAAGGCTTTTTTCATTGTAACGTGTCCCCCTTTCCACTTGTAGGACACGTCTTAGCAGTCCATCGGGAAGAGAGTCTAGAAAGTGCCGCCCAGCTTTCCCAAGGAATGTCACGGGGTTTGCGATCTAGGTCTTCCCGAGTCTGCCATGAAGCGGAAGCATTCCGACCGTTCCCAGTTAGGATCGACCTAAACCAGGGTTTTCCTAATGATCAAGTTCCTAGAATGGTAGCTAGCGTCGAGCCCCAGACGAACTACTTTACACAGAAACGTCAGCGTCGAAGCGGATTTATACTGCACTTGGTTCAAGGAGAATGGGAAACGAGAGGGATGCGAAGCTCGACCTCTCTTCCCGTAAGGCATAGTCCCATTCCGTTCCCCTAAAACAATATAAATCGGGACTCTAGCACTCTAGATTCTAGGTCATTGTTACCTCGCTGTCAATTCCTTTGAGAAAAGTTCACGGCCAACAAGAATTACCCTTCTATAGGACGGACCCAGGGTCACGTCCACCGCACTTTCCTTGGGTTGCTTTAGTTATCTAATTACCTACCACATTTAGTTTGATAAGGAAAAAATAGCTTCCTGCTTGTTTACCCTCTTTCCTTGGGTTAGGGTTTATACCCTGTTGACCCAAATTGTCGATACCTTAGGTTCCCTTATATTAACGCCAATAAACTTGGTTGGTCAATTGCTTTCTTGGCAATTCATTACTACCCTAGCTTGGCAAATCAATCCCAAGGAAGAGTATTGTAGCAGGATGACTACTCAATTCGTAGGAAATTTAACTTGCAATTAGAACTCATTAAACTTGATCTAAGGTGTAGGGGTTCTATTTAGTGTTTTAGACACAAGCGCATATGACGTTGCAGCTTGTTGCACGAGATAAGTGTCAATACCTAACTTGTGGGGATTACATCTTTCTTCATACGGTATTTCTTTATCAAGAATACCTTTGATCAAGATAAGGGCTTGGGAATCCTATTCACCCAATCCAAACCTAACCCTTCTAGTCCGATAAACAATTTGGCCCTAGGGTTCCTAGATTCCTTACGGAAGTCTAGCATTTGGTCAATTGATCCTCAGGGTGAGAACCCTAGATCGTTCTTGCACGGTGATTACATAATCCTAACATTTCGTGGATGTGGGTAGAACCTTTAAGATTTGAAGTATTAAGTCGGCATCCCAAGTGCGATACTAGGTAGAATTTTATCATAGCTTGACCCTACCTAGCACATTGAGGTGATCGTCATATACTATCTAATCATACCTTTATGATTCTCATGTACGCTATTAATTATATGTGAATTACTTAGTTGATCTAACCAACCCACGAGTAAAGATGATCTTCCCTTTTAAAGATGCAAATACTTTCTAAAAGGTGTAAGTAACTGCAAGACGAGTGAGATGTATCATTCCATGCAATTTCAAGACCAAAGACCTTTTTGCCTTTAAGTGACTAAAGGATCTACAGTGATCTTTCTTTCCCTTGCTCTATACTATAATGATTGACATTCAGAGCTAACTCTTACAAACCCTACATTGATGCATCGAATTCAAGCTTTAATATTTTTAATGAAGATGCATTCAAACTTTGATACAAGAACTCCATGCATGAGTGAATGCCATGAGTCCATAATTGACTTAACCCTTTAATATTTTTAATGAAGATGCATTCAAACTTTGATACAAGAACTCCATGCATGAGTGAATGCCATGAGTCCATAATTGACTTAACCCTTCTTATATCACTTAACCCAACCTAGATTGTAACTACCATTGCATGCAATTTGCAAAGTACATAAATCCTTTCCATGCTTTGCAACTACTCGGACATCATTTAATAGGTGTCTATGATTATCTTCTATATAAGCCACAACCAAGAATCTATTTCATAAGTGCATTATGCGACATAAGCCCTATCCTTTGCGAGATGCAACAAGGATGTGGTCTTAGCACGATGTCATCTTCTAAGTTATGCATCATACGTTCAAAAAGATTGCAACTACCCTTGACCATGGAAATGTAAGCAATGCAAGTGCTAGTCATGCAAATGAACTTGTAAATAGAACAAGTATATATAGATTTTCCAATGCATTTTAGGCTTCCCTACGTGGATTTAAAACATGCTTTATGCATCTTTTCCATGCGGAAAGAATTTCAGAACTGGGCATTAAGAATCGGGGCGTTGTCCACTCTTGTACTCGGGGTGGAAGCTCCCATGTGCGCGCCTCGCGACTTTTGCTTAGGAGCCATTGACGCAGTAGATTTCGATGCAACGAATATCCCTTGGCTTCCTTACGCACTTAGATGTTACTACTGTCCGAGATTCTCCTCTACCGCACAGGAATTAGGCCTTGCAGACATGATTTTGACAAAACCCGAGAGGCACGAGGTGAAAAAGGCCTAGAAGCTCCAATAGAAGCTTCTAATAGAAGTTTCCAAGCTTCTGAAAACAGGCAGATGACGTGGAGGTGGGGATAATGATGGTGAAGATGACGACAATGTTGAAGATGATGATGACGATGATGGTAATTATGATGAAAATGATGGTGATGATGATGGCAGGGGTGCAGCAGCAGCCTGCGACGACGGCGCAGCTTTTTGGCGACGGGCAGCAATGGCACGATCCTTCCCTCCCTCCCCTCAAGCTTGGGAGGGGGTTTCATATAGGTAGAAGGGGGGGGGGTAGCCACGCATGTGGCAGGGTGCATGCCCTCCTCCCCCATGCCCGTCCATGCCATTACTCATACTCCCTCTCCCCGCCATGCAACGGCTGAAGGGGAGGGGGTTTAATAATTAAAATTTTTTTGCACTTAATCCATTATCTTTTTGTCCCATGAAGGGGTGTTCCCGCGTGGGCTACGGTTTTTAACCATGGCTTCCTATACACGATGCGGGGTTGGTGTTTGCTAATGCGTGAGGGTGGAGCACTTAGCCCAGGGTCTTTTTGTTGCGGAAAGTTGCTTTGAATCACTTTTGCCCGAGATCTAGGGTCTTCAATATTTCATTGCGAAAATATTACATTCATAGACTTAATAATTGATGCTCAATGTTGTGCAATACATGTGAAGCATTTCACTATAACTCCCAAGGACTTCCAACTTGTAAGAAATCTTCAAGTAGTGAAAGGATGTGCCCATTGTAATGGAATAAAAATAGTTTGTAATGTTATCCTTTTTGGAATAGTATTCTCCTTGTGCACACATGTGATTATGTGCAAGTGTAAAATTGTTGTACTCCTCTAAAATAAAACTTAAGTTTTTGCTCTCATCCTTCACTGTCAACTTGAATATGCATCTTTGATGTATCTTTAACACTTGTAGTTTTTGTTAGCACTGTCAATTTCAATAGGAAAAACATATGAAAATTTGCCATTTCTCATTGTAGACTTTACTCTTGATGCCTATGGATAGTCTATGTGGTGGACAATTTCTCAGGGCTAGTAATCACACCCTTCATTTCTTGATTATTGATCCATTCATAATTTTGGTGTAGGATAATTTTAAAAATGATGTATTAGAATGCGATGAAACTTCACACATTACTAGAAAATCTCCAGTCAAAAGTTTAGCATTTGGAAAAGTGGCTCCAGACACTAGACTTTGGATAAGGGGTCTCCTACCTTTTTTTTGCTAAAAAAAGGATTCATGATCACACGATGGACAGTGTGTGTGAAGCTGCATTAACTTATTTTTTGGGCTTATATGGGTTAAAATGTAATTCTTCTCATTTTTACATCTTGCTTTCATTGCTTCCTCCATTCTCATGTCCCCATTCCATCATGCCCTTCTTGAGCTTGCATGGTACGCACCAAGCAAGTTGCATGCTAAGGCCTACCTAAAGCACAAGGTGGAACCCTCTCTAGTGCAACACAATAGGTGCTCCCCCTTGAGCACAAAGACCACCACATAAGAAGAGGAGATGGAGACATGCACTATTGCCCTTCAGGAGATAAGGAAAAGCTAGCATGGGTATGAGCTTCTCATCTTGAAAAGATCCTTCTGAAAGGTCATTTGGAAAGCTTTGTATGACTTGCAACTAAAAGGGTCGGAAAGGTTTTGAGCACGAGTGGTGGTTAGCCCATTGCCATTTAAGTAGATTGCTATAGCCATGGAGGCTCTATAAATGGACGTAGAGGGGTTTCTCATCGACCTATTTGATGATACAGAACGAGTAACCATCCATGCAAAGTGCATCATAGTCAGATAAAGACATGAAATTTAGCATTTGGCTTTGACATGACAAGAGACTCCTCCATAGATTAAGAGATTAATGATGCAAGGTTTTGCTATGAGTGCTACCGCAACATAGCATCTTGGAAAGCCAACACATTTTGTATACTATGTAACATATGTTTTAATCTCATGCGATGTGTACTGAATTCAATTAATTTAAGTAAAGTTGTTTTGTTTTGTTTATTGAAATGTGCAACTCTAATTTTTTGTCTAATGTACACACACATCAAAAGTAGTAATAGGTACAAATATGAGTTATGCTATCACTAATGTATAATCACTAGTATACGTACTACATATTGATATAATTAAATCATATTGCATTAACATATGCGAATGTGTCACCAACATACCACACATTATCATCACACTTATATAAAGCACGTATTTATTTAATAAATATTTATTTATAAGAACAAAGTAAAATATTCACTAAGAAAAATACATGTGCTGACATCATGATAGTGATGTCAAATACAAAGTTGATAGCTAACAAGAACTCTCATTCATTCATTGGCTTTTTTATCACCAAGGAGAGAAGGTGATGCCAGGAGGCATATTTCATGGTGGATTCCGTGAGATTTTGCGATGGATTCCGTAAAATTATATTTGTTGCTGGGGCTCATACATAAGATGGATTCCTTGTGTGAAAAGTCGATGGGGACGCCTGTCCTTTTCGGGCGTCTTGTTAATTTAATGTGCAAGTGGGTGATTCCATAGCGGGTGATTCCACAAAATACATATTTAAATTAACGGACGTTTATGAGTTTAGAGTGCGCACTCGTAATAAATTAAGGTTAGGATTGAGTTCTAACCAATTTATTTATTTTGTAGCTGAAGACTGCTAGGTATTCACTTTTGTCGGTTTAATTTTATTATTTTCTAAGAATTGTGAATGCTTAAGTTGATGTGTAAAGCAGGCAGTGGTGGCCTTGGGAAGCACTGGGCGATAGCGTGTATTCAAGTTATTTAGAAAAAATTATCATTTTTGATGGGCGCACATCTTAGGTGTGGCGCCAATATTTATTTTGAAGCGCTTATTTATTGAAGCGCCTGATATTTATTTATTATTTTATATGCGCATGGGTGCACGATTTAAATATTTGTTATTGGACATTGTATTTGGGCACAGCTCAACTCTTTGGGCACCCAATAGCTTTAATTCTTTAGTGGAACAAAAGCTAAAGCGTGCTAATTGTAAATTGGACTATTTTTTGAGCTTGGAGATGAATAATATATCAAATACATGATTTGTGGAGCACTCACACAAGCCATGGGGGGAGATTGTACCCAATTAGTCTTTTGCTTCATGTCGTGCAAGTCTTCTCGCTTGTTTTTTGTGCAAAAGTAGAGTTCTTTTGTTCTTGGGGACCTTCCGACGCTCGCTACGCACGCATACAACATCCGATCTGTGGGCCAAAAGGGGCCACCTTCCGATGAAAATAGAAGCTTATTCTTTACTTCAAAAATGATATGCTTTCCCTTCAACTCTTCCTTTAGGAGAAGCAAATCTCACACTTTTTCAAGCTCACCTAATGTAATGAGTATATACATTGCTCTAACATGCATTTGGTAAAATAAGTAGAGAAGCTTTGATTACTTTACTGGCACCACCTTCTCCAAGCTAAATGTTATATGCATATCTCAAAAGGGTCCACATGGCCTGAATTTTCATGATTGTTCCCTTCCCTTATGGTGAGCATTTCTTGTGGAAGACCACCAAGTCAGCAACAAGGTTGCCAATGTACTCCTTTAGAGTAGAATCCTTTCGTCAATCCACATGCCGAGATCCTCCTTACCTAAATGTAAACTCATCTATGTATAGTATATCTTAAATGACATGGTCAAATCAAACAACATGATTAGTAACTAACCTAGAGTTATTGAAATGTGACAAAACTTGACCATAGGGTGCATTGGGTCCCCAAAGTCCATTGGTGAAATCTTGGTAAATAATAATGCCTACATCTATCCTTTTTGAAGTGTGGCATCTAGTAGGAAAGTTGCCCTTGATGCCAGACTTTGGACATGGTAGTTATGTAGGTATCATTTTTTGCCATAATTTCACCCCATGGACTCCAAGGGACCCAATGCACCCTATGATCAAGTTTTGTCATATAAAATTTTATGGTAGTTCAAAATCTCACCTTTTCCAAAATATCTTGCATCTTCGTTTCCTCATGTGTCACGAGGCACCTCTGTGAGTAGAGGGATCCCACAAACTCCTTGGTAGGAAATTGGGACCTTGGTCTGAATAGATCATACTATAGTGCTTCACACTTAGCATTCATCACAAGATAATCTTATTTCTCCAAGGTAATCTACTCTTGTGCTGCTATGATAACACTCACTGTATCTAAGCTTGTGCCATCATATCTTCTAGCATTTAACATTGTCGAATGCACACTCATGTAATCATATTTGATTAGTTCTTCCATTAAATCCCTAAAAATAGGATGGAGAACAACTCTTCTTCCTTCATTTCCAAGTATTGCAGCACATCTGACACAGTAGCAAGTATTGCACACCATGAACTTTAGTGGGCATCAAGGAGGTAAGGTTGGGTTTATAAACTTGCGGCTCTTTTGAAGAGGATAGCAATATGAGGAGCCAACCCTTGCTCCATCACCACCCAATGTTCCTCTTGAATATTTTTTGGCTCTTCTCCCCTATATGTGATAGCAATAAACTATGGAGTATTATCTTTATCACTCTTCTCCTCTATGGGTATATCCAACACAAGGAGGTAAATCACCAACACACAATCATACTCCATAAGCTCCAAAGGTGCTATACCTGGTGCACTTCCCACGGGAATAATGCATACTCTATTAAGGATCCACATGGATCAAACACTTATTCATCATTTAATTGTGTGGTTCTTTCCTACTTGAAATAACATGAGCTATTCTAGAGGCATCCAAGTCATGTTAGATTTGTCAATGGAGTATGTGTAGATGGTGATGGTGCTCATAAATTCTTCCAAGATATGAAGGGGGGATCCAATGATATGAGAGCACATGTTCAAGGTTGAAGTTCTTTGAGAAAACCTCAAAGATCTCATCACCTTGGCTACTACTAGCAAAGAGAGTCTCATGGATCCACTCGTCGAAGTGTACACAAGTATCCATTGCAACAAGTAGGAGGGATGTGGTGGATGTAAAGAGATAAAGAGAGAATGTGTGAAATGAAACAATGAAACAAGAACTAAGGTAGTTCCACCTTAAAAATCCTAAGTTAAACCATTAAAGGATTAGTCATATATGATGTTTAGTTATGGCTTTACTTAATATCTTTATAAAATTTACATGCATATATAAACGTGTCGATGTGGCAAATTCATGTTGTATCAACTGTGATCTTGAAGGAGGCCCCCTTATTACATAGGTATGCGCGTGTATGTCATATGCCAATAAAAGATTGCTATACATGCTCAAAATTTTCATTGTAAATTACTAGAATACACACACTCTTTCAACTAACATTGGAAGGGAGATGCCTTATCCCCATCCTCGAGTGGATGCTTTGATGTGTATGCATCTTATCTTGATAAAAATATATGTGTATACATACTCAAAAGAATCAAGGTTAGGGTAGGTATTTCTCTCCCCCAATGTATAGTCAAGTGCATGCATCGTATCTCAAAATTTAAAGTATGTGTATACATGTATGAATAGTTTTGAATATAGTTGTACAAACACATGACAAGTTAAAGATAACAAAAATTTACAATATTGCATGCGTATAATTTTGCGAAGTGACAATATTCCACTAGTCAAAGATATTTAAAATTTTACGAGTGTTGGATATTACAACTTGTGGAGTTGAAATTTTTAAGGAGACTCTACAATTTTTAAAATATGTGAAGCCACACACTTTCCATTGGTAATAACACCTTAGCTTGGCTTCGAATCTTCTTACCATCTAATTTGAAAATTTTAAGGAGACTATAATTTGCCACACACTTTCCATTGGTAATAGTACCTCAGCTCGGTTTTAAATCCTCCTACAATATAATTTAGAATAGAAGCAACAAGGTGGATTCTCCATTAATATTGTGATTTCTTGATGCATTATACTCAAGGGCCAATCATCCTCTGTTTGCAACACTTGGGATTTGTGGCCCTCATAGATGACAATAACACCCATAGTTGTACTTTCATGTGTGTCTTGATCAAGACATAACCATTCACTCTTGAACATCCTCCATCTATATTACTTGAACACTAGGCATAAAGTTTACTGTGTGGCAAAGTACCTGCAATTGGGAAGGAAAGTTAGCTTATCCATCCCAGGTAAGAAAATAGTCAATTTTACTTGAAAGCCATGTTCCTTGTTATGACTCAATACTCTATTGTGTCAGGATTGTGATTGATTTCTTATGTCTAAGCTTTTTCTAGAATCCTTGTTACATAATCCTTTGATGCACTTTTTATGACATACATGCTTTTGGTATATCTCAAACCCTCTTATTCCTTGAACATATGTGAAAAAGCTGCAATTGATATGAACCAACTTAGGTGCATATTCTTTGAGCTAGTGCTTGGTTTCATAGAGTTCAATATGTTTGTTGAATTTTTTGTGCTATGCATGTGCAAAATGTTGCTACCACACAATGGCCATTCTACACTATTGAGATTTGGTATGTGCGTAGAATCTAGGGGTTCCCTATTCTCGATCCCCCTTGGGCAATACATACTTAGAGTCGTAGAAAAATACAAAGTCCTCTATGAGCTGCTTGATTGTATGCCCCTCAAAGAGTAGTCTACGAATTTTGAGGTGGTAATACTTAAAAGAAGCTTTGAAACTCTTGACATTTTGTGTCTCACAACAATCCAAAGGGTATGTAAATACAAGACAATTAGTTACATAGATACCATGAAATTTCTCATTCTCATTGTGTTGCAAAGACTTACTATTCGTAATGTTTCATTGAATAGTTATAGTGGATGCACACACACACACACACACACACACACACACACACACACACACACACACACACACACATGAATACATGTTGTACCAATACCTCTACTACAAGGTGAGAATCAACCTTCCTTTGTTTGAGAGCTAAATTTTTGCCATTTTAGTGCTTTGATATATCTACAATTGTAGATGCTCTCACCCTGAAAGCTCCCTTCATACTAGGATGCATATGTACCCAAGATGAGCAACGACATGTATTAGCGATCCAAATCCCTTCTTCATCTTCCTATTACGTACTTCTATCAAGAGAATGCTTGTTCTTCTCTTAGGCATTATACCCTAGGCCATAAATGTGTATAAATATATGTTACACCCTAAATAGTAAGCATTTTATGTCCAACCAGTAATCCCCAATATGCCATACAAATCAACATGGCATTAAGAGATGTTTACACTTTTGTAAAAAAACATAAAACATCGATATCAAAATGAATATTGATATGGACATTGATACAAACTAATAATTCAATTTCAAGGCATCACTTTAATAATACCATTTACATGAAATAGACTGAAAAGAGTAGTACAAGAATACTCATATAATTTCACAAAAAAAAGCATTATAATGACTAGGATTTTGATATGATTCAATACATTATATGAAATTTTGGATATTGTAATAGACTAGTTGTTACAAGGATGGTAGTCTCATGGCATGAAATCTAAATAGGCACATTGTATTGACACCTGAGATATTCTATGATTCAACACATTGCACATTACATGGATGATGATATGATACAAGAGTTTCATGGATCATAGCCAATTGGTATGTATATCCAAATGGACATGTAGGACCAATAAATCAGAGGATTTTTTGAACCTCTACTTCTAGCAAATCCATTTCATCTAGCACAAAGGAATCAATCACAATAATAAAATAGTCGATTGAGAGCTTTGTGCTTCACCTAAATATTACATAATAAGTGCATGTCGTAGAAACATAACACTTCAATAACAACCAAAATAACTAATTATTGATGAGTTATTGCAATATAAAAGAGAGAATTCACCTATAAGGTAGAATATTTGCACTATTTGGTGTCAAGAATGTGGGAGAGAAGGAAGGAGTCTCACTTGTAGCTTTCTTGCTTGCACAATGGGGGAATACACACAAGGGTGGAGGCTGAAAACAGTTTTCCTCTTTTTAGTTTGTGTAAGCCAAAAGAACTCTAGTACAAAGAAATAGAAGAACCCTATATATGGGTCTCAAACCAAACTCAACTAACTAAGGTGGCATACTAACTGAGCCACGAACTAGAGTAGATAAGGATAGCTATCATGTAGCTATTATTCATGGGCGGTGTACCAACCGCGTTTGCAACTGACAAGTTGGTGACATAAATACACAACGGTCACCCTGGCGTATCACGAGTGGAGCTTGATATCTCAACACTCCCCCTCGAGCTCAATCCTGATTCCTGCACACCAAGTAGGTCTCTAAACTTGCGCAGCTTCTCTGCGCCCAATGCCTTTGTGAATATGTCAGCTACCTGATCCTCTGTGATGACATAAACTAGATCAATAAGACCTAGTAAAACCCTCTCTCGCACATAGTGATAATGCACCTCAATGTGCTTTGTTCTAGCATGATAGACTGGGTTATTTGCCAAGTGTATACTACTCATGTTGTCACAATAAATGACAACTGGCCCATCTGTAGACTAATGCATATCATAAAGTAGCTTATGCAACCAAGCTACCTCACATGTAGCCATTGCTGCATCCCTGTACTCGGCCTCTGTGCTCGACAAGGCAACTGTAGGCTGTTTCTTGCTGCTCCAAGTGACTGCAGCACTCCCAAAAGAGAACACATATCCACTGGTAGATCGTCTATCAGAAATACTACCAACCCAATCAGCATCAGTATATCCATGCAGCTGTATCTGAACCCCAGTCTCATAAAATAGTCCATACTGCAATGTGGACTTCACATACCTGAGTATGCGTCTAGCCGCATCCAAATGTGGTTTCCTTGGAGCCTGCATAAACTGACTTACCAATCCAACAGCATAGCTCAAATCTGGCCTGGTAATAGTCATATAAATCAAACTTCCTACTATGCGTCTGTACATAGTAGGGTCTTCTAGAAGCTCACCTGCATCTGTGCTCAGCTTCACATTCTGCTCCAAAGGAACTGAAATAGGCTTACAGCCTGTCATCCCATATTTGGACAGCATGTCCAATCCATATTGCCTCTACAAGAGCTGTATCCCTCTTGGTGATCTAATCACCTCAATGCCCAAGAAATAACGCAGCTCTCCCAAATCCTTCATCTCAAACTTCTGCTTCAATAGCATTTTCACATGAAGGATATCTTCATCACTGTCACCTGTCATAATCAAATCATCAACATAAATGACAAGTAGCATAATACATTTCTCCGTTTTTCTCACATAAAGTGAGAAATCTGCCTTGGAAATTTGAAAGCCAATAGTGACAAGATACTGTCCTATCTTGTCAGACCATGCTCTAGGTGCTTGCTTCAAGCCATACAAGGCTTTCTTCAACCTGCAAACAAACTCAGGATGAACAGCATGCACATAACCTGGTGGCTGCTCCATATAGACCTCTTCTTGCAAATCACCATGCAAGAAGGCATTCTTTACATCCATCTGATGTAAAGACCATCCCTTTGATGCAGCCATAGCAATGACTGCCCTTACGGTTGCCATCCTTGCAACCGGACTGAATGTTTCTTCATAGTCAATGCCATATGTTTGTGCATACCCCTTGACTACTAATCTTGCCTTGTATCTATTCACAGAACCATTTGCATTGTGCTTCACCTTATAAACCCACTTACAGCCAATTGCATTTTTACCTTTAGGCAAAGGTACCAATTACCATGTAGCATTTACTTCCAAGGCATCCATTTCTTCATCCATGGCTTTCTCCCATTTTTCTTTTCCCATGGCTTGCTCAAAAGAAGTGGGTTCTGGTTCCTGTATCACTTTGACCATATATGCATAGTGAATGGCTGTAAATCCATCATATTTCAGCCTATCCATAGGATACCTAGCTCTCGTAGACCTGCGCAAAGTAGGTTCACTCCCAGGTGCTCTCAAAACATCCCTAGTCTTCCTTACTCCAGGTGTAACAATAGAAGGAATACCCAACTCATCATCAATGCTCTGTTCTGAGCCACTGGATTCACCATCCACATAAGAGTGACCTGCATTCACATCAAACATGGGCTGATCAACCTTCTCTTTTCCTTTTCGTGATACCTGCATACCACTATCTGCATTGCTTTGAGAAGATTCTCCTGATCTCAATCTACTTGTCCATGGTGAAGAATGTGAACCACTGCTAGAGGACGCTCTAGGTCCACTAATATTTTGTGACTGCTGCTGTGAATTCTGTGCAACATTACCATTTTGTGCATCTACATCATCAATCACATTTACTGGTTTATACCAGCTGCTCATCTCATAAAAAACAACATCTCTGCTCACTGTAAACTTACGAGTAGAAGGGTTATAGCATCTATACCCTTTTTGCTACAGAGAGTAACCAATAAAGATGCACTTCTCAGCTTTTGGATCCAGCTTGGATCTCAACTCATCTGGCACGTGTACATAGGCAATGCAACAAAAAATTTTCAAATGAGAAATATCTGGTTTCCTACCAGTATACCTCTCCTCTGGAGTCATCCCATGTATTGCTGCAGTGGGAGTGCTGTTCATTATGTAGACTGCTATAGCAACTGCTTCAGCCCAATAAAAATCTGGCAGGCCTTTTTCATTGAGCATGGCACCAGATACCTCTCCAATATGCCTGTTTTTCCTTTCTACAATTCCATTTTGTTGTGGGGTATGACTGCATGAATATTGCTGCTTTATGCCATGCTCCTGCAGGAACCTTGCAAACTCATTTGAGAGGTACTCTCCCCCTCCATCTGACCTTAGGCATTTTATTTGCAGGCCTGTTTCTTTTTCAACCATAGCTTTAAGAGTTTTGAAATGCCCAAAAACTTCACTTTTCTTTTTCATAAAATACACCTAAACTTTTCTGCTATAGTCATCAATAAAAGTGACAAAATAATGACAGCCTCCAAGAGATGCAGCTTTAGTAGTCCACACATCAGAGTGGATTAATTCCAATGGCTTCTCATTCTCTTGAACATGTCTAGGAAATGGTTTCCTTGCCTGTTTTCCAAACTGACAGGCTTCACATACCTTATGCATTTCTGCAACCTTGAATTTGGGCAATCCTGTAACAATATTTTGGGCCTGCATTGATTTAAGTCGATGTACATTAACATGACCAATGCGTTTATGCCAGATATCAATATCTGCAACTACACCGGTCCCATGTGCAAACATTGCTGCACTCAATTCAGACATGTCTGCATCCAACGTAAACATCCTGCCCTTCTTCTTTCCTTTTGCTATCAAGCGACCTTTATTTTTCATATCCTCAACAAAGCATCCATGAGGATTAAATCTGACCTGCAAGCCCTGTTCAACCATTTGACCAACAGAAACTAGATTCTTGGTGATATTCGGGACATGAAATACATCAGACAGGTATTTCTTTTTCCCATCCTGCATAGACAAAGGAAATTTTCCAATCTGCACAATCGGATGTGCAGTATCATCACCAGTCTCCACAAATCCTGGTTTTTCCATTTTCCTTGCATCCTCCATCCATTCTGCATGACCTGTCATGTGGTTTGATGCACCTGAGTCAACATACCACACATCGTTGCTTTCTTCTGCATTTGTCACAGAATTGTTCATGTGCTGCACCATAAACAAATGCTCATTTCTGTCATCACCCTGTCTACTAGAAGATGCATAATTTCCTTGTTGCAGTTTTCCATTCATGATGTCATTCTGCTTTTTATAGCAGTCTTTAGCCATATGACCCATTTTACCACAATAGTAGCATTCAACATTACTGTTTGCATTTTGGCCTCTTTGCCATCCACCACGACCTCTTTGGCTCCCCCTGCCTCTAGAGTTACCACGTCCTCCTCCATAGGACTGGTTTTCTTGAGTTTGCTGCATATTCTGATTTCTACCACGGCCTCCAAAGTGGCCTCCTCTACCTCTGCCTCTACCTCTTCTAGCATTTGAGTAGAAGACAGCTTCTTTTGAAGTTCCTCCTGAAGAAGATGCACCACCATTTCTCTGCTCCTTAGAAATTAGAAGAGCAATCAACTCCTCAAAATCAGGAAATCTTTCACGAACTGAGATGGATGTCCGAAACTGTGCATAATCCTTTCCTAGACCATTCAAGGTCACAGAAACTAAATCATCATCTTCCACTGGCGACCCAATGGAAGCAAGTGCATCTGCAATCTTCTTCACCTTCATGTGGTAGTCATTGATGCTCATATTTTCTCTTTGCACATTATGCAACTCTTGCTTGAGCTGCATTTTCCTGGCTTGAGTATTTGTGCTATACATTTTTGACAAAGTATCCCATGCTTCCTTTGGCGTACTTGCATCCTGAATATGCACAATCATAGAGTCTGAAATACTGATAGACAGCCAGTACATAACTTTCCTGGCTCTCTCATGCCATGCTTTAAATGCCTGCATTTGCTGTTGATTGGGAACATCAGGAAGAACTGGTTCTTCTTCATTTCCTGCAACAAATTCCCAATATCCTTTTCCCATAAGGAAATTCGTCATTCTAAACTTCCATGCTTGGAAGTTGTTCTTGTCAAGCTTTTCAGTGACAATCTGTGAGAGAGAATTAGATGCCATTACAGAATACTGCAAAAAATTCTGTCACTGCAAAAAACACAGCTTCACCCTCACAAGGGCAAATCTGCAAAATTGGCGAAAGTGGTATTTGACCACAGAGTCACTTCCTAGTGACGATTTTGCATCAACAGGCAACAAGGATGAATCTGTAACTCCCAATGTCTCTGCACACAAGCATACGATGCAATTTCTACAGTAACTTTTCACCGACCTGTAGAACAGCGGTCACACAGCATAAAACTGGGCCTTTTCCTGAGTGCGTGCAGAAAACTTCCGCCTCCAAAATTGGCCCCGAAATGGCCTCAAATAAAAAAAACAGGGGCGCCAAGGGCTAAAGCCCTTACCCGCAGCATATGCTGCCCTTTTGCTTCACCGCGAAGGGCGTCTCAACCTGAGATAATGCACTCCTGCAATTTCCGGCTGTGCTACCTGCAGAGATCTGCTCCCAAAACAGAAAATGAAAGCAACACTGCTCCTCTTACCAGACCACCGCGAGCTTGGCTTGCTTTCTTGAGCTCCTTACCACGAACAAGGCTCTGATACCATGTCAAGAATGTGGGAGAGAAGGAAGGAGTCTCACTTGTAGCTTTCTTGCTTGCACAATGGGGGAATACACACAAGGGTGGAGGCTGAAAACAGTTTTCCTCTTTTTAGTTTGTGTAAGCCAAAAGAACTCTAGTACAAAGAAATAGAAGAACCCTATATATGGGTCTCAAACCAAACTCAACTAACTAAGGTGGCATACTAACTGAGCCACGAACTAGAGTAGATAAGGATAGCTATCATGTAGCTATTATTCATGGGTAGTGTACCAACCGCGTTTGCAACTGACAAGTTGGTGACATAAATACACAACGGTCACCTTGGTGTATCACGAGTGGAGCTCGATATCTCAACATTTGGTTGATTGTAATAACAACAATTGATTCTAAACTTATGACCATCAAAACCTATTGAAATCATAGACATGAGAAAATAATGAGTAAATTGTTCAATTGATGAAGCCCTTTTAACAAAAAATGTCTAGATAGTTGCAATAATAGAAGTAATAGAAAATAGTGTGAATTTACCTATAAGCTGATCTGCTGAAGATAAGATTGAATTGTTAACTGATCAAAACCTATATTGCAAATGATGGACAAAAGAAAACATAAACCCCAGCAAACATAAAAATAACTAATTCTTCATTATCAACAACTTCATGGGTCTTTATCAACAATGCTACCTCCCTGGGTACTATTGCATGGTCCCTACCCTGATTGAAGCGTATTGTGATGAGCTGTGGTACCTCCTACAATTGACTTCAACACCTCGTGCATCAACGATTGTTCACATTGACCACCAACTAAATGGACCAAGTGTTTCTAATCCTACCTCTTATGTTTATATGTGTATGTCTTGTCCTAAGTGTGGGGATGTGAGGGTTCCATCAGTTGTCAAGTCTTAGGTCCCTACTGATTCGCAATACTGATTTGTTAAGGTTTTAAATGCGGGGATACATCCATGCACATCTATTCTACATACAATCATGAACACACCTCTCTTTCCAATCTTTAAATGATGTGACATCTTTTCTCTACCCTGTTGGGGTCCTTTCCCCACCCACTCGTCTTGTTTTACCCTATACCTAGTGTCTGCCCTTCCCCCTTTGGCTATTTTTTTTCTTTTTCTCATATTTCCATGTGAATGCATCCTTGCTTCACCGGAATTGCACTTGAACGTCATAGTTCTATTCATCCCTTTGAAACATATATTTTTCCCTTTTACAGTCCCCTGCTCTAACTTATATTGCATCCATTATTTATTTTTGACCATTTTTATGCTCTTCGAACATATTTCTAGGGGCACATTCCCTATCCTCCTAGAATTGAAATCTAACCTTACAATCCTCTTTGTCCTTGCCAATAGACATTTTTCCTTTTACCACTCTATTTCGAGCCTTGTTTCATTAGTTATTGATTTTTGAAATTGGACGTGTTTCCATGTGAATGCACCTTGTTGCTCCACAACCATGGTTTGACCTTATAGTCCTAATTCTACCCTTCCCTTGGACATTCTTTCTTTTCACAACCTATCCTTTTGACACATGGATTGGCCATGATTAATTTTTGTGAGTATTTTTATTTGGTACTTTTACCATTTTTCCCATGTGAACAACCCCATTTCTCATCAAAACTATGTTTTCACTTAATAGCCCTAGCCATTGCCTCAAACCAATCATTTTTCCTTCCTATTGCCTTCTGTTCTGGTAGATAAATTTTCTACTATTAAATTTTTAATTGCATTTTATATGCATTTTTTAGTATTTTTCCATGTGAATGCTTCTTTTTGCCACCAAAAGCATCAATTGAATTGACCCCCTTTTTCCCCTGTCATCTTGCCTATTTTTCTTATTTTTTGCTTCTTCATCTGATGTCTAATTGGTGTCAAATTAAATTTTATGTGCTTTTTCACTTATTGATGTCTCCATGTGTCAGATGAATCCCCAGTTCTCGTCTCATGATGTGCACCATTGGGTCTATTGTGGCATGTCCAACCTGCTTGTACTCTCCTCGCTCCTATCTACTCCTGAAAGTTCAAAATCTTTTAACCCCACCATGTGCTTGTACGTGGGATGGGGGTGCCCATAATTCATCTTTCAATTTAAAAAAAAACAAACAAAAACAAAAACAAAAGAAAAAAATTAAACCCCCACTTGACAATTTATTCTCCTCCTCCTCCTCCTCCTTCTCTTTCTTCTCTTCTTCTTCTTCTTCTTCTTCTTCTTCTTCTTCTTCTTCTTCCTCCTCCTCCTCCTCCTCCTCCTCCTCCTCCTCCTCCTCCTCCTCCTCCTCCTCCTCCTCCTCCTCCTCCTCCTCCTCCTCCTCCTCCTCCTCCTCCTCCTCCTTCTTCCTCCTTCTTCTTCTCTCTCCTCCTCCTAACCTCCTAACCTCCCTCTTCTTTCTCCTTCTCCTCCTCCTCTTCTTCCTCCTCCTCTCTCTTCTTCTACTTCTTCTCCCCTCTTTCTCTACTTCCTCCTCTCCTACTCCTCCTCTCTCCTTCTTCCTACCTTGGTTGCCCACCTGCCAGTGGCTTTGTCGCCACTCGTTCGCGGCCCCACCACCTCCATCTCGCTACCGCCAATAGCTCGCTGCCTTTATTGCCACCTCCGCCACTGCCCGACCGCCCACTTCCTCCTCCTCCTCCTCCTCCTTTTTCTTCCTCTCCTTTGCCCCTTCTCCTCCCCACCACGACCACCACCACGACCACCACGACCACGACCACGACCACCTCCTCCTCCTCTTCCACCCTTCCATTCGCCACCCCCCCATAAACCCCATTCTCGTCCCCCATAAAATTTCCCCTTCCCCACCAAATTTCCATCCGCCTTTGGTTTCCCCTCCCTAGCCCTTGTTCCTACCCCTCCCTCCGCACCAAAACCCACACCCTCCAAGACATAAATTTACGTCATCAATGACCCCGCCCCTGAGCTCTCTTTCCCTTGTGGCACCGTCTTTTCGATAGGTGATCACACGCTAGCTTTTGTATCGGTTTTTGTGAGTTTGTGGTTCGTGCATGTGTGCTCATGATTCTTTGCGCCCACTATTCATGCATTAAGGATGCATGTGGGGTTTTGTCCATGTGCTGCGAGGCTCATTCTGATATTCATGCACATCGTGGTGAACGTGGTACCCATCTTCTCACTAATTTGAATTTACTAGAAACCTTCAAACAAAAAAAAATCACAATAAAACAAAAATAAAAACTAAAAAACTAAAAAAAGAAAGTATTAAAAATAGTGAAAAAGTAAAAAATATAATAATAAAATTTTGGATATAAAATAGTATCTATTTTTATTTAAAAAAAGAGAAAACCTAAAAATTTGATTAAAAATCTTTAAAATTTTAAAAAGATAATTGAGAAATATAAAAAATATTAAAATTTTCCATTTGAAATTTCACACTTTTTATTATTGTTTGCCTTTCCAAATTGATTCATTTTAATCTTAAAAAGAAAAAAATTCATGAAATTTCCAAAAATCTATAAAAATATGAAAATAAAGTATGAAAAAAAATAGATATAGTGTTTTGTTCTTTTTCTCTATGCAAGGCCTCTCTACTAAAGAAACCCTTTCTAATCTATTCATATAAATGGATAAATATACTAGATTGTTAGAAGCTAAGAAAGTGGAAATATCCTCTTTAACTACAACCAAAACTCAAGGTAGCTACTATTGCTGAGAAAAAAGATTAGCTTTCTAATGAAAACTAGGAGTTCCAAGATTTAATTGCTATATAAACAATAAAGCTACAGTCAGCAAACTCCACAATTGATAGTCAGAATACTTAGATCAAGGAGTTGAAAGAACAATTTTTGTGCATTATCAACAACGAAAGCTGGCCTTTTATATGAAGTTGTCCACTATGGATTTGTGTCTTCTAGAGGATGGATGAAGTGGTGCGTGGTCCTCTGATCTCATTGTTGAAATGGTGAGGATGGAATTTGAAGCTTCTGTTGCACTTGTTACCATGCTGATGGCTTACATGTATATTCGAGGTGATCTTGTGATTCCAGAGGATGAGGACTTGCCTTGATATGTGAGAGATATTATTTTGCAATTTGTCCTTTATGTTCAATATTCGGAGATACAAATAGATGAGATTTTTCAATATTATTAATCCAAAGTGGTTGATTATCCTGAAGTTTCTTGGTATCCAATGATAGATTCTCTAGCCTTATTCTTGACAATCCAAAGCCTCTACACATATACAAAATGCTAGCCAACTGAGGGAGGATCTTTTAGCCCATATTTCTACACAAACTCCTTTTGATACATTCTTCTTTGAAGCTTATAATCATCAATGTGTTTTAGGCCCATCAATACCTTCACTTGTTTATTATCAGTAGAGATGGTCCGCAGGTTTGATTCTTATTTATTCATACTTCAATCAAATCCCCATAGTATTCCTCCACTTCTTTTTTAACCTCAATTAGATCCCCGAATTCATGTTTTTACTCATTGTTCATTCATCGTAGATCTTGTTTTTTTACCCCCTCCTCCTTGTCCTCCACCATCTACTACACTCCTTTCTACTTTTCTAGCATACTTCTTAACTTCTTTCTTATCTAATTCTATTAAACTACATGAATCTCTATCTTTAAACCTTTCTTCTTTTTATGATTTTGCAGATCTGTCATTTCATCCTTTAATGCTTGTTCCTCTTCCTTCTTCCACATATTTCATTTCTAATCCACCTTAGTTGGTTAGTAGCCACTCAGGTTTTGATTTGCAGATATCTAGATGTAGAGGATGGAATTAGATAGATTTGTTGATGGGTCTCTAGATCAATTGGCTTGTCATTCTAAAGGAATGGAAGACTCCTATACAAGCTTATCAGAGTTATTTGTAGTTTGCCAAAATATATAATCAATCCATTGATTCTTCATTTAGATCGGTTGCTCATTTTGCTTGATACTAGCATATATTGCATCATCATTTTTATAATGATCAGAAGCTAGTACCTAGATTATGCCTCAATGCTAATGTGGATATTGATCCCTATCACAATTGGACATATTGTATTTCCATGCTTTATGTTTTCCAAGTAGATATCTTATCCTTGTGGAGAGAATGTACTGTTTGTAGTTCTTTCAAAATCCTCCCAATACATTTGTGGATGAATCCCTTTCCATAGATACATTTAGAAACTATTAAACTTTTAAGAATGATACACTCCATTGATTCCTGATGTATCTTTGCTAGGCCATAATGATATATTCTATTTTTTTGGAAGTGCCATTTAGGTGATTGTTTTATGTCTAGTTTGTGTATGTTGGTGAGTGAGCTGTGCATGAAGGGGTCATGATTTGCTAGTGGTTCCTTGGTGTTTTTCTAGTTTTTGATGAATTGCAATGGTGGATAGATGAAGAAATCTATTATATCTTTTATAAGTTTGTCATGCTTTTATATTTTTAGGATGAGTTAATGGATAAAAGTTGTTTTCCTTTCATCAAAATTATTTGCCAGATGCAAGTTATTGGTTGCGGTTGAGGAATATGGATTTTTTTGAGCTAGAGTTGATGATTGAAGATAGTTATTTTAGAGCTCTTATTCTCTTTTTCCAAGGTCACAAGGATGCTCCCTAATTAAGTGTGGGGATATGTTGAATGCTGAAATGATTGTATTTTTAACTATCTTTTGTTGGATTTTGGGTAGTTTTGTTTGATTTTGTGGTTGATTAATTGGTTTTTGGATAGCTTTGAAGTATTTTAGAATAGATTGAGAAGCTTGTGATGATTTTTAATTGAGTTATGATATTTTGATTGGTTTTGTGGTATGTTTGTAATATTTCGATGGGTCTATTTTGATATGTTTTCTTTCTATTTGAGAGATTATGATTATATATGGGTGGTTTGAGGAATTATTAAGAGTGTGTTGGATGGTTTTTGATAATTTTAATTGGTTTTGCTTTGAGTTCTATGGTTTTTATACCTTTTGTAGACATTCTATAATGTATCGTTGTTGAGCTTCCATATGCATTCTGGTGTCTTGTATATGCTTTTGTAAGTGTTTTGATGGATGGATGTTTAGCTTGGGGATGTTTTCTAATCTTGGAAATAGAAGAATGAAAGCTCTTAATAGATTAAAGAAACATAAGAAGTAGCTAATGAAGATTGAAGTGATAGTGACATTGATGAGCTTCCAAAGGACATTGTAGTGGCTCTGGTGTCCCTTTTATATCAAGCATAACTCTTGGGAGGATTATCCATAACTAAGAGAGTATTATTAAGAATCATTCTTTGTTATTCTCATGTATTATTGAGGGAAATTATATGTGAGAGAGATAATGAATGAGAGATAGGCAATTTCTATGAAGAAACATTGTATTTACCTAAGAGAGATTGAAAGAAAGATTATGAAGACTATGAAGATGATGAAATATGAATACTATGTGACAAATTTCATTCAAAGTTGGTCATTCCTTTGTGTTCTTTTGATTCTTTGATGGTTTCTATGAAGAACATGTTGAAGTTTTGTTGTGATAAATTTGTGGGAGATTCGCTATATGATGTTGCATGAAGATTGGTTATTCTTGGTATTCTTTTCTTATTGTGGTTGATTAAAGTATGAAGAACATGCTTTTGGAAGTGTGACAATATATATTTTCTTGTAGTAGTTTCCCTATTTTCTTTATGTTCCTCTTAGGGCTCAAGATAGAAATGAGCACTTATGCAATCTCACCCAAAATGATCTCTACAATAAAACAATAAATAAGGGTTAGAACCAACATTATAACAACCCCAACAACCTCACACACACACATTTACATCTTGCTCCAAATAAACTCTGTAAGAAAATAACAATAGTTAGAACCAACATCAAGGTCTATTGAAAAAACTAAATGAAAGAGAAATAACACACACACACACACACACACACACACACACACACACACACACACACACACACACACATGAGCCCCAAGGAGGTTAGTCATCCATAAATATATGTACGTATCATGTGAGTTCAATATAAGGGATTTTTAAAATATAAATTTTATACATTTTTTACATACAAAAGGATCCCATATAAAGGGGTTACTTAGAGATTGAACAGAAAATAGTTATGTTTTATTAAGGAAAAATTCACAAATAAGGATATTTATAAATATAGGCCTTAAATGCACGTGATATAGAGTACATAGATAGAGATTTACCTGGGAGATGAGCACCTATGACTTTCACCCAAAATAA
Source organism: Lygodium microphyllum (assembly GCF_053477565.2). NCBI lineage: Eukaryota > Viridiplantae > Streptophyta > Polypodiopsida > Schizaeales > Lygodiaceae > Lygodium > Lygodium microphyllum. Next base: position 81,018,945 of record NC_141137.1, on the reverse strand, counting down.
CATCTGCAACAAAACAACAACAACAATAAGAAATGATTTCAAACCCTATTGAAAAAATAACAAACAAGAGAAAACCCAAAGAGAGATGAGCACCTGTATTTTATCTAAATTTTGGAGTCTCAAGGAGAAGAAAGTGGAGAGGTAAGTAGAATAATCAAAACCCTAATTACCCTCACAAAAGAGCTTCAATGTAGATGAAGATTCAACAAAATGGAGAAGAGAAGAAAAGTAGTCTATGGCTCAATTGTTGGGTCAAATTGATTTCCCGAGAGAAAAGAAAAGTAAAATTGATATTTTTCCAAAAAAGGGGGAAAAATATGAGGTAAGAGAAGCTCAAATTTTGTGTACTATTTGTTATCCCTTTAAAATCCCCCAATATGTTTTTTTAAAACTCAACAAACTAAGATTTGGAGAGAGAAGATTCACCCTCTATGGATGTCAATATCTAGCCGTCCTATATTGGACAATCCAAAAGACCCACACCTTAAACTACATTATTTTCAAGGGTTCATTTTTTAGTCCAAATTTTTCCTAATGATTTTCTAGGTCACATCTCCTTCTTGATGTGCTCATAAAGGCATTGGTGAGGATACTAGCTTCCAAGCATATATGAATGTGGGCTTCTTAAGCCATGCTTTAGTAAGAGCATGCTTTGAAATATTAAGAACTATCAATGTAAAAACAATTACACACACACACACACACACATGATATCAGTTAGCTTATAAGAACTCAATTGTAGTCCCTATACTAAATCACGGGGGGTTCACTCATAGTAAAGAAGACATGTCACCTGTGTGCAAGGACTTCTAAAAAAACCCCTATTTATGAAGCTTGCAAGGCTAATATATCCCCCTATTTAAGCTTATAAGATATATACATGTATGACTTTTTACGTATCCCCTTCCTTAAATGTAAGTCTTCATAGAACATATACTAACTTTTTTAAAAAAATTTGGAATTATCCTAAGCAATTAAAAGTATCAAAATGGTCATATCACAAAGTGATTTATGTAGTGACACTTGGATACCATTGAAGTATGTGTCGCAATGTTTTTGAGTGCCCGTGCCCCCTTACCACATGAGGAGAGAGAGTAGGGGAATCGAACCCCTTTATACTTAAAGTGACTACACCAAGTGGACACCAAGCTCTCTTTGGAAGAAGGGGAGTTGAATCTCTCTACCAAAACCATGGGAGAGTCCCAACTCCCCCTCCCACACTATGATTAATACAAATCAAGAAAAAAAATCAAGCAAAAATTAAAGATCTAATTTTTTGCTCTAAGAAAAACTTGGGTTTAACCTCTTACCAAGCACCTTGAAACTCTTGATACTAACATCTAGTTAGTAGTTACAAATTAGAGTACACACGAATGAGTGAACTTAGCAAAGAGTAGCAACAACACAAGCATCACTTGTATGTGTTTAAAAGTACTTCCTTTGTTGCCCTTGGTTAATACGCAAATTCTGTGTTCGCATCTCTACAAAGGCAATATTTTCTTTGGCTTAGAATGACCATTACCTAGCATAAGAATTCTACTTACTAGTGAAAACAATTGTTGATTTGTGACATAAGAAGTGAGGCTTTCTCTTTTTGCAAGTCTAAAGTGCTCACGCTCAAGTTGACAAATGAAGGAAAAGAACCTGGAGCTGCAAAGGACGATAATCCAAAGTTGCGGTGGGAGGAGAAACAACATTGATGCTTATTCATAGTTTACTAATGTTTTTTTTGTTAGAAACCTTAGGTTCAATAACCCTACTATGTGAGGATTTAGGGTTTTAACCTTACTTATCAAGGTCTCTTGTATTCCATGGAGAAACCAATCTATGGAGAGAGGTGATCAAACACATCCCCCCTTCTTTTTTCCCTCTATCCCCTCCTGAAATTTAAGTTCAATATAGGAAATTAAGAGGGGTCTACCTCTAATGTATACGCTTAAGTGTCCCCTTCCAAAAACCCCCTCCGTTACACTCACATGATACCATACAACATTTATAGTGAACCCCCCAGGTACTAAAGTGTCAATCATAAGAAAGATATAGTTGCCCTTTATGTGCATTTTGTATGTGTCTTAAGCGCTCTATTAACCAGTTGTATAAAAATAAACAAGAGGGGAGAGAGATGAAGAACCGAAGAGCACACACACAAAAGCAATGGAGAGTTAAGAACATAGAGAGATAAGGCAGAATACTTCTTCTTCTTTCACACCAAAGAACTAAGTCTATAATATGACAAAATGAAAGTACCACAACATATGTACATGTAGTCACTAAGTATGAATTTGCTAAAGAAAGAAGAGGTGGTATAATAAATGTGCCATAAACAAAGGTGGACTACGTGGGTATAGTCTAGTTGTAGAATCATAGGCATATCCTCATGTTAGTCACCTAATATGCAAGTGAGTAATATTCTGCCACATCACCAAGATGGATAGTGGATGCTAGCTCATGTATAGCTCAACATCTCAACACTCCCCCTTGAGCTCAGTATGAGCTTGTGAACTCCAAGCATACTCGTGAAGCATTAAAGCTTCTCAACTCCCAAGGTCTTAGTGAAAATGGTAGCAGGTTGATCTTCTGTATACTAAATAAACCAAGTCAATATCATATGCCAAAACTAGCTCTTAAATAAAATGATAATGGACCTCTATATGTTTGGCCTATGCATGATACACTAGGTTCCTAGCCAATTGAATGCTACTAAGGTTATGACAGTAGATGATAACTTTTTTGCCCACCTACATCCCCAAATCACCAAGTAGCTTACATATCCAAGCTACCTCACAAGTTGCAATTCTAGCACCTCTGTATATTAGACAAGGCAATTGTCGACTATTTCTTACTGCTCCAAGTAACAAACCAATCAACATTTGTGTAACCATGCAAGTCCAATGGTACACTTGCACCATAGAATAATGCATAGTCTATTGTATACTTGACATAGCATAATGTGCGATGCACTACATCCAAATGTGGGTTCTGTGTGGAAGTTGTGTAAACTAAATCTCTAAATGAACTGTGTAGTTTAGGTATGGCCTAGTGATCATCAAATAGATAAGGTTATCCACAATCTTTTGAGACATAGTGGCATCCTCAATCAAGTCACCCTCATATGCACTAAGCTTATCATTAACATCCAAAGGTATAGAAATAAGCTTGCAATCAACTATACCATAATTCTTCAACATATCCAACACATATTGTCTTTGTGACAACCATATACCTTGGGTGCTTGTTTCAACCCATACAAGGCCTTAGAAGCCTGCATACATAATTTGGATGACTCTCATCCACATAACCAAGTGGTTGCTCCACATAAACTTTCTCTCGCAAGTCTCCTTGCAAGAAGGCATTCTTAACATCCATTTGATACATGATCCAAGCTTTTGATATAGTCATTGCTATGATAGCCCTTATAGTGGCCATTTTAGCCATTGGAGCAAAAGTCTCCTAATAATCAATACCATGATTCTGTCCATGCCCTTTGGCAACTGGTCATGCCTTATAGCACTCAATAGATCCATCTAACTCATGCTTGACCTTGTAAATCCATTTGCAACCAATAACTTTCTTGCCTTTAGGTAATAGCACCAACTTTCATGTGTCATTATCTATAAGTGCATCCATTTCTTCATCCATAGCATGATCCCAATACTCAATACCCACTGCATCCTCAAAACAATTTGTTCCACATCCTACACAACGTTAGTCATGTATGCAAAATGATGAGCTACCTAGCTATCATATATCAATTGTTGCATTGGCTATCTTACTCTACTTGATCTACATGGACTTGGATCACTACCAGGTGCCTTAGCATCCTCTTGTGCCTTTCGCACACTAAGTGTTTTAATAGAGAGAATCCCAAACTCCTTATCCAAGATTTGCTTAGAGCCATCTGAATCAACATCAGTATGAGATAAACCTAATGATACATCAATCATAACATGTGAGTCCCCAACTTCCTCTCTACCTTTTATTGAAATTTGTGATGCACTTGGTGGAGTGACCTGTGACCTCAATCTACCACTCTAAGGTCTATCAATAGAATAATGACTAAGAGACTCTTATGATCCACTCAATGTTTGTGACTACTAACTCACTTTCTACAAGCTACACTCTCATGCTCATCAACCCCAATTGCATTCTGCACACTATTATACCAGCTACTCATTTCATAATAAACAACATCCTTGCTAGCTCTTAGCTCACATGTACTAGGGTTATAATATCTATATCCCTTTTGCTTAAGAGAATATTCCACAAGAACACTTTTTTTGCTTTGGAATTCAATTTACTACACAAATAATCATGAATATATACATAAGTGATGCATCCAAATACTTTTAGATGGGACACATTTGGCTTTCTACCTGTAAACTTCTCTTTAGGTGTCATACCATGTACAACAACAATAGGTTTCATGTTCATAATGTATATAGCAATAGCAACTGCTATAGCCCAATAGTAATGAGGCGAGTTTCTTTCTGATATTAATGCATGAGCCACCTTTGCAACATACCTACTTTTTCACTCAACAACTCCATTTTGCTGTGGAGTATATATGCATATATACTCTCTCTATATACCATTTTTTGCAAAAAATAAAAAAACTCATTGGAGAGATATTATTCCCCTCCATCCAACCTTAGGTATTTAATATGCAACCCTGTCTCCTTCTCAACTAAAGCCTTAAAGCTTTTAAAGAGATTGAATGCCTCACTTCTCTCATGCATAAAGTAAACACATACTTTGTGAGTATGATCATCGATGAAGGAAACATACTACTTACAACCACTCAAAGCTATAGTATTTGTAGGATCCCAAACATTAGAATGTATCAATTCAAGTGGCTTCTTGTATATATGCCTTTTATGTAGAAACATTTGCCTTGCTTGCTTTCCAAATTGATATGCTTCACATACTCTATGCATTCCATCAACTCTAAACTTAGGCAAGCCATCCACAATCTATTTTGATTGCATGTTACCTAAATCTTGTGCAAGAAGTTACTACACATTCACACGACCAATTCTCTTATGCCAAATTTCAATATTATCCAAACCTTGTGCAAACATGGTATCAGACATACTTACATCAAGAGTAAATAACATACCAATACATTTCTCTTTTACAATCAACTTGTAATCATTTTGAGATATTCTACATAACAACTATCCACATGTGAAACAAACCTACAATCCTTGTTCTACCATACATGTGACAATATAAATTAGATTTTTTGTAATATTTGGTACATGCAACACATCAGTCAAGTACTCAGTTTTACCATCTCACTACTCAAAGGAATATTTCTAATATGAGTAATGGGGTGAGATATATCATCCCCTGTCTCCACATAGCTTGGAGACTCTAGATGGTGCATCTCTCTAAACACTCTCCATGAGAAGTCATGTTGTTAGAAGCACCTGAGTCTACATACTGTACATCATTCTTGGATGAACCATTAGTAGATATAGTATTCATAAAGTGCTATATAACAAACAATTGTTCAATTCTGTCATCATTGTTTCTACTTCTAGATGCATAATTGCCTTGCTTCTTTTTTCCATTTCTAATTTTAGCCTTCTTTTGAAGAAAATTTTAGAAATGTGACATTTTTGGCCACAATATCACCAGTCCCTACTATCACTAGAATTCTATTGCCTATTAGAATCTACAACTTTTCATCTTTAACTCTCCCTTCCTTAGGATTGTCCTTCTTTACTTTCTTGTGCATCATAACTTTGACCATTGCCACCACTTTGGCCTTTGCCATGACTTTTACCTCTACTAATAGAGTAAGACACATATTTAGACTTTTTTTTTCTTTGAGAAGAAAATGAATCTAAGCCAAAATTCTTCTCCTCAAGTATCAATATAGAAATCAAGTATGCAAAATCAAGGATATCATCCCTCATATTGATAGATGACATGAAGCTCTTGTATTCATCTCTAAATCTATTTAAGCATGCATATAAACATCATCATCAATTAGCACATTGATAGGTTCACGAGATTCCGCAATACTCTTGATCTTTAAAGCATTATCATAAATGGACATGTTCTCTCTTTTCACTTGGTTCGGCTCTGACACTTGAGCTCCAACTTTGTGGCTTTTGGGTTTACTTTGAATAGCATTGCCAGATTCTTCCATACAATAGCAGGGGTTTCAAATTCCTACAAATAGTCCATCATGCTATATGTGGCATTGACAAACAATTAATATATGACTTTTATTTATGTCTACTTCCAATCTTTCTTAGCTTTGATCGATTTTACAATAGCATTTCATGCGATAACTTTAGGTGCTATTACCATGTCTCCTTCAATGTAACTCCAAATACCTTTCCCCTTCAAGAAATTTGTCATCCTGAAGTTCCATGTAGGATAATTGTTTTATCAAGCTTCTCGTCAAAAATTTGGTTAGAGTTGTTTGAAATTTTGACAAAATAGAAAACAACAATAATTGCAATGTACAATCTATATGCAAATGCCTCCTATGTCTATAACCTAGCAAACATGTAAGACCTTACAGATTCAAGATCTGTAATATTTGCACACCTGGAAATGGTTGATACAACTGAAACTATAGTATACCCAAGAACTGTTATTGGAACCACTTGCAAGTCCAGTGTGGGAGCTTTCGCTCATCCACCAAGACCCACGGATCGCTTATTGTTTCAAGCGTTCCAAGCAATATCTAATGGCTATCTCTCACCTAGCCAACGCGCCGTCGATCCTACGGGTGTAGTGAGCTTACCTTAGTGCCGATATGAGTTGCCTCCTCTTTTCCACACACCGGTAGCTCCACGATCCTAGATGCTAGCTCAAGCATCCTCAAGCCTCCTCCACCTCCAAGCTCCATCCTCCATAGCCGCACGCGCAAGAAGAGAGAAGGGAAGAGAAGAAGAAGAAGAGGAGATTGTGAAGAGCTTCACCATCTTGATCCCTCACTCACACACACTCACTCCCTCACACACTCACACTCCCTCTCTCAAGAGCACACACAAGCAAGAAGGTGAGAAGGAGAGAAGAAGAAGAAGACTCCTTTTGCCACACACCAAAGAATGATCTCTTATTCTCTTTTTGAACTTTATATATACAAACCCTAAAATCCCATGGGCACCCATCCCTTTTTTACATGACCGGCCATTGTGGCAAGGTCCTTTTTCCATTTTCCTCTTTTAGCCCCGTGCCTCTAGCCTACACCCGTCTAATATTTTACAATGGGCACAGGAGGGAGCCTGGCGCTCTTTTATAAGGATTTTTCGAGTTTTTTGAGGCGCCTTTTCGTTTATGGTTGCGCTTTTTGCCCCGGTCCATCTTTAGGGGCCGCTTGCGTGTCTTCGCTCTTTTTTCATCTTCCTTTACTTTTCCTCCATCTTTCGCCATCTTGACTTGGGTTTAACATTATCCCCTCCTAGACGGGTGCCAGTCCCACGGCACTTTTGGCATGGGTGTAAGGGTACGGGCCACATGTAGACTCAGGTGTTTGTGGAAGCTCAAGAACAATGGTCGTCGGAGCAGCTCAGTGGATTGCATGAGTAGACGAGGGCCTCCGAAGGTGGTGGTTGGGCGTTTGTGGTGTACCTGAAGAAGAAGGTGCAGTGCGCTATCTAGGGGGGTGTTGTCCTCAACGTGTTGGTGCAATGTGCGCATGCTAGTGAAATGGGGAAGTGGGTCTAACCGCAGGCGAACGCGGGTGATGTCCCACACTTGAGGACCCCATTGGTGTAATGTGCACGTGCTAGTGAAATGGGAAAGTGGGTCTTACAGTAGGCGAACGTGGGTGATGCCCCACACTTGAGGACCCCATTTGTGCCAAGGGGGTGGTGCTAGTGGCTTAGGGTGACAGGTCGAACCATAGGTGAGTGTTACCTCCCTAGGTGTGTCCTGGCGTTGATGTGCCCTAAGCGTGACGTGGGGGATTAAAAAGGGCTAGGGGGTTAGGAGTGGAGCTAGCCGACCAAGGTCACTGAACACGCCTAACTTAAGGACCCCTAGGTGCAGTGATCGTGCATTTTTTTTTGATACATTTTGAGATAGTATTACATGAGGAGCAGGACAGCCAAGGCTAGCTCTCGTCATCGGAATGGGGGGGAGGGCGGGCAGATGGATTTGCATAAAAATTGATGGCTCTGCATGTACCCTTTCAGGTTCATGTGGACATGGAGAGAGGTGGTGGATAGGAAGGGGTGATTGCACCTAGTGAATTAGCTATCGCTCATATCCTCTAGGAGCGCTAGGAAAAATGAAGGTAGAAGGCTAGCCCGCATCATTAAGCGAGTCATAGCGCAACTATCGATAGTGTTAGGATCAAAAAAGAGGGGAGGCAAGCCGCTTTCTTGCGGTGCCGGATCCTGCTTAAGTAGGAGTTTAAGGAGCCTAAGGTAATTACAGGTGGTTATGAATGCGGGATCTGGGCAGGAGGAGAACTCAGCAAGGAAACGTGTCATGGAGGCAGGTAGGCTTCCTAGATCAAAAAGTAAAGAATTCTCAAAGGAAGTGGCATTGGCATTGTAGATGACGGGGAAGTCGTGCCTCCCATGGAGGGTGGCGATAAAATCCACACCTATCCTACAGGGATACGCCATAAACATGGGGTCGTTCCGCTCGTAGGGTAGGGTGTTACAAAAATCCATCCAAGCGAGCATGTTGGTAGGGTAGGGTGGGGTCGTTTTGCTCGTAGGGTAGGGTGTTACAAAAAGCCATCCAGGCGAGCATGTTGGTATTACATATTTGCCTCCTCTAGAGGGGTTGGCAGTCGTAGCCCCTTACCGTGTGTGGCACCTCGTATTTCTTGTCTTGCTAGAATTTGGCCTCTTCCATGCCCCACAAGGTGGGGTTCCTTTCCCTGTCCTCCAGCAATCTTTGGCCTAGTTGGCTGCCAGCCCCGATCACCTCCTCCATCGCCTTGATCGGCAGGATCCTTCTCAGGCTATCAAGCATAAGGAAATTGAAGGAGAAAGGGTCCTTTTCCAGTTCTTGCCGTTCCCAGACCACTAGTTCTGCATGGAATTGCATAGGTAGGTCTTCGGGGCATGGTGGGAGGGGAGCGGATGGTTGCATGACTGGCTTGGCTTGCAACCATTTTCTAGCCTCTTCCACCAGCTTTTTCCGCCGCTCTTTAAGGATGGCTTGTCTGTCCAGGGGCGGGTCGGGTTGTTGCTGATCTTGTTCGTGTGGCAAAGGGGGCTGCGGGATTACATCTTCTCTGAATCTGTTCATGTCAATTTCGAATTCAACTTCCTCCCCCTGCCGATTTTCTTGTAGTGCTCTTTTTTCAAAGCTGAGGGTATCTGCCTCCTTGGGGGTTAGGCCGACCAGTAGTAGATACTTCCGCTGCTCGTCTCGGCCCAACCTTACCTTTGCAGATTGGGGTGGCATCTGCAGCCCCGCGTGTAGAGCTCTGTGTGAGATGCTTAATTTCTTCTTTACCACCTCCAATGGCTCCATTCCCTCTACTTGAGTTGTATCCAGCAGTGTATTGAGGAAGGATTGTTGTTGGGCAGTGAAGGCTGTCTGGATGGCGCCCGCTTTGCTTTCTGCCAAGATTTTTTCCTTCTCCACCAAGGCAAGGCACTGCGCCAGAACCTTCACCCGTGCCTCGTTCTGAGTAGCCCATTCCTTGGCCCTTTGGCTCATTCCTTCCATGCTCTCCCCCTGCTTTTGAGCTAGGGTTACGAGCTTCTGCTCCTCGGTCCTGAGCTCTTTGCTCATGTTCTCTTGTTCTGTCTTCCTGAGATGTAGCTGATCGGTGATAGACTCGATCTTCTTTCGTTGCTGCTCCCTCTCTTGGCTCCTCTCCTCTTCCTTGGCGTTCAGGTCCTCCATCATCTGCTCAATGGTGGCGGTCTTTGACTCCAGTTCCTTATGCTTTGACTCCAGTTCCTTATATTGCATTAGGAGGATCTTGTACTCCCATTGCATCTGCACGAGTTCTTGATTCTCGTCCTCCAGCTCCGCTGCTTGTAACTTTCTTCCTTATTCTCTTTGGCTTTTGACTCTTTCTTGAGTTCGAATATTTGGCATTGCTGCATGCCGATGATGCGGGTTTTTTCCAATTAAAAAGCCGCCACTGACTCTTTTTCTGTCATCAACTCAGCCACAGCCATCCTTTTCTCCTCCTTTGCTCTCTCCAGTTGGGAGAGTAGTTCAGTGACGTATTCATCGTAACTGGCTGGTGGCGTCATTGTTGTGTGGGTGGGGGTGGTTGAGGTCTCCATGCATGGGCGCTTTTGATCCTGCCTTGATTCAGCATCTGCAGCTGGCCTTTTTGGTCCTGTGGTCATAGTTTCCGCGCTTTTCCCTTAGGCCATTTCCTTACTGATGAAGTGTTGCATCCACGCCACTAGGTTGGACACTTCCAAGCTGGTGGGGATGCTAGAGGTGGGCATAGTGGGTTCAGCGGGGGGTGCCATGAGGGTTGGGGATGGGATACAGGGGTGCTTTGCCTTTTCCTTCTGGAACTACGGGGGGCATAGGTTCTAGGGCCTGCATGCTAGAGCTAGGCCTCTCTTCCCTGGGCTGATTCCAGGATTTTGGGTCATTTGCCCTGCATTGCTACTCAATGGACCGGCATGTAGCCTCGACCAGGTCCTCCTCCTCTTTTCTTCTTAACTCCTCGTCCTCCTCCGCGACTCTTCTTTTCCTTTCCTCCTCAGCCTTTTTGCATTCCTCCTCTAGTTTTTCTTTTTCCTCCTGCTCTTCTTTTCTTCTCCTTTCGGCTTCTCGCTTGGACGCCTTTTTAGCCTGCATGACTTGTTCTGTTGTCTCTTCTTCTTCCTGCTTCCTCTTCCTTTCTCTCTCCTCTGCCTCCTTGAGGGATTGTCGTTTTGCTTTCCCCAAGTCCTCCCTCTCCTTTCTACGGCCTTCACCCCGTTTCTTCTTCTTCTGTGCTACTTTTTTCTTAGTCTCCTTAACCTGATTTTTGCTCTTCTGCTCTTCCCCTTCTTCCTCTATCTCCATCCTATCGCTAGACCTGTCTTGGTGTTGATGGGGCGGTGATCGGTTGGGTGTTTCTCCCTCCCCCTCTTCTGCTTTCTTTATGGCCTCCTAGATAAGCACCGTTAAAATGCCCCCGTATGCGATGAATGAGGCTTTGGAGGAAGCCCTTTTTCTTTCTGCAGCCTTCGACATCGGTGATTCTCCTCCTGCTGGTAGGCTCCCTAAGGCTAGCGCTCGGGCTGCCTGGTCGATAGTCTTGCGCACGTAGCCGTTCCAGTCGACTTCGTGCAGGGTCTGGGCTGCTATATTTTCCAGGATTGGTACGCCGATTCGGTGCATCAACGCGTTATAGCGCTGGCTGGAGAAGAGCGCATGTACGAGCTTTGGTCTCTGCACTGGGGATGTCCTGGATATACTGATGCCATCATTTGTTAGCACATCCTCCTTTCTCATCCCCAGCATGGCATACACGTCCCTCCTTTGCTTCTTTTCCACCTTCGGTTCCAACCCCAGTGCCTTCTCCTCTAAGGCCGGGGTTAGATGAACCAGCACCTGCTTAGCATTTTGTCCTCTCCCCACTGTGACAGTACCGCACTCACTGTCGGGATTGTAGGTCCTGAGAAATTCCACACACCTTGTGTGCTCAGGTTCTCGTGCGAAACTTTCTAGGTACTTCTTGAGGTTGCAGATTTCCACGATGCTCCTGGCCGCCTCTTCCTTGGCCACTTATTCTTCCAAATTGTGGATAGTTTAGAATTTCAACTGATTATAGGTGCCGCTCTCCACGTTGATGTTGTACCGCGTTGTCTCTTCCTCTGTGAAGGAAAGTAGGTGGGCTTGGTCCTGCTGCGACATTTTTTGTTCCTATCATAACTGTAATTTTCATTAGTGCTTATGACATAACAATCGCTAAAATAGAAAAAACTTTATGCTTTTGAATGAATTCATTAAAGTCTAGTGCAGGTTCGCTTTTCAGACTTTGACTTTTTGCCTTTTAATTCAAATTTTTTTGTGCCCTCTTTTTCTAACCCATCCATTTTTCACAATGTATGTCTTCACTGACTTTGATTTGCTTTATTGCTTCTGATCTGATTCCCCTTACCCCCTCCCCTTTCAGTTTGAGAAGAATCCTTCCTAGGATGAGGGTTAGAAGGTGTAGGTCTTTCGGCATGGACGGCTACTTGTGAAAGAGCCAAGTGTAGAAATTGGGGTTGTATTCCAAATGGGCTTCGTGGTCCAGGTCGGAGGGTTTAATCCCCACTTGGGTGATGTATGTGAGAACATCAGTCAATAAGTCACCCAAGTTGACTCGGCTAGCAATGTGCAACTCCTCTTCGGTCAACAGGCGGTCAAGGTAGGGTTGTCCTTGGATGTGGTCTTCTATAGGACGGCCCTGCAGCATGGTGAACACTCGATATGATGTCCACGCGATGTATGTGGGGTCGTACTCTATCATTTTGATAGCGCGTCGTTGCTCGGTGTTGGTCATTACTCGGCATCCCTCAACTTCCCACTGCAGCCTAAGATCATACCAATGCCTTAAGAACTGGAATTTTGTCTCAGCAAGTCTTGACAACTCTGCCACTTCTTGGTCAGTGATGGCAGAGGTGGTCTGATCATACGATGCGATGATGCATTGTTTGATTGCTTGCTCTTTTGAGATCTCACCCCGCTGAGCAACTTAGCAACGGAGGTAGGGGCTTTTACAAATGCAAATTCAAACGTTTCCCAAGAACAAGGCATCGTTTGAACTTCGGTTGTGAAGGATTCATCCAATAGGCCTTAGTCGAGGCGATCGTAGCTCAGAGCTAGTGACACAAAAGTAGCATCCAGTCGCTTAATGCAATCCACCACGTCATCCCCTGTTTCCTCAGCTAAATCACCTGCTAGTGAGAGAAAGGACTTCCTCTCGTAAGAGGGCCTAAGGCTTGTGGGTGGTTAGGGTTTGGTAGGACTTGAGCCTTTGAGGACTAAGAGTTACTATGGTAGGACTTCAGGAGCTTACGATTGGGTTGCTAGGACAGAGGCAACGGCCTCCAGTGATGGTGTATTGCTTCCAGGATGGCTTTGGAAAGCCGGATCGTTTCCTGCTTGTGATGATGGTCGAGCTGGCAGTTGTTGATTGGTCGGACAGGCTTGGGTGATTCGCATAGATTCGCGCATGGATGGACTCGATGGTTGCGGTTTGGGAAAGCTCTGCGGCTTGTGGTTTCGAGGTCCTATGGTTTTTGGGATGATCAAGCTTGAGTTTGGTGTACGCGTGGTGCCTTTGACCGCGTGGGCCTTAGGTATCCATAGCCAAGCATTGCCCTCATGGTAGCCTTGCGCACGCAAGAGAGCCTTGGGGACCCATCTTTGACTGATTATACGTCTATTCCTGTGACTACGTTTGGGCCTCCTAGGTTTAGAGTTTCTGGTATTCTAAGGGTAGGAGCGTCGACTTCTAGGCAACTGTTGCGGTTGTTTAGGCACCCATTGGAGGCAAGGTTGTGGGGCCTTAGCTTTGGCTGGTATGGGTTGCGGGCAATGAGACTCGGGGAGTGGCGCCCGCACACTACCCCCTGCTTAGAATTGCCTATAGGAGTTTCTATCGGTGGTGGCTGGGTGGCCCGGGATGAGGTTGCACAGCCCTTGCTGAAAGCTGTAACAATGCGAACGTTGCCTATTGCTAGGTGGATGCGCTGCGACGCATAGTTGACATTGCAGTGGGTCTGCTTTTTGAAGGTGCACCCTAGCAGTGACTATGTGCCTGCGTTTTTAGCATTTGGCAGCACATAGAAAAGCATTGGAATAGTCTCAGTCTCGATAGAAACGACTGCCTTGCACTTGCCGAGTAGTGCATAGGAATGAGCCCCATATGGGCTTAATTTTGCAGTGGTGGGTTGAAGTTGTGGCTGGCCAAGTTGAGTCCAATGATCGTAGGTTAGGACGTTGAAGTCTGCTCCCTCGTCGATCAAGGCAGTGAAAGCACATGTTTGTTTGGCCGTGACCGTGATACAAAGGTATGCGGGTTCCATAGCTTCCTCGTCCTCATCGTCGATTTCAGTGATTGTGGCTACTCGGACCTTGACAGGTGGTTCTAACATCGGTGGTTCGTGCAAAGGATGCGTAGGGGGGTAGTACTTCTTGACACGGCTGCCATTGAAGAAGCCTATTCCTTCACTGTTTAGGATCTTGAGTTTGACGTTGCTTGTTTGGCTAATTGCACGAACCTTGAATGGTCCAAGACCTCTAAATTTCATCTTTTTCTTATGCCCTTTAACTAAGTAGAGGAGCACTAAGTCACCCTGTTCGAACTCGCACTGCTTGACGTGCTTGTCAAACCAACTCTTGTGTTGGGCTTTCTCACAGATCACTGCATGGGTGGCAAGAAGACGAGTCTCCGAGAGACGTTCAAGCTCAACTAGTTGTTGCGTTCAGGCCTCCCTCCCTTCCCATTGCTCTTGAAGCGCGATTCTCAAGCTAGGAACGAAGAACTCTAACAGTAGAATCGCTTCAGTTCCATACGTCAGCCTAAAGGGGGTTTGATCGACAGTCATTTTATAAGCGGTTCGGGAGGCCCACAGAGCTGCCATCAACTTGTTGTCCCAGTTGCTGCGTGAAGCAGAGACGACCTTAGTTAGGACATTGACAAGAATCTTATTTGTTGATTCGGCCTGGCCGTTTGCCTCAGGGTAGTATGGCGAGGATTTGCAATCGATGATGAGGAAGGTGGACAGGAGATGCGCGGTCACTTCATTGATGAAGTGCGTGCCTTGGTCACTGACCAGTTCGATGGGGCAACCGAATCGTGAGATTACTTGCTCCCATAAGAACTTAGCCATCGTTCTAGCGTCGTTTTTTCGTGTGGCTCACGCTTCTGCCCACTTAGTGAGGTAATCCGTAGCCACAATGATGTACTTAGCCTGCAAATATTGTGCCATAGGACTGATGTGCCCAATGAAATCAATTTCCCATTTTTTGAAGGGTTGTCGAGCAACAACCGGTTCCATTCGATCTTTGCGAATTGGGACCTTCGTCCGTTGGCACTTGTCATAGTGCTTGACGAATCGTGCTACGTCACGGAAAAGCATGGGCCACCACAGTTGAGACTGCAACACTTTTCATGTTGTCGTGTCTCCACTAAAGTGCCCTCCGGCAATGCCGCCATGCGCTTCTGAGAGCACATTGTGCACCTCATATTCGCACACGCATTTGCGCAACAATCCGTCTTGCCCCAGCCTATAGAGTGAGCTGATAGGGCTGGATCTTAAGGATTAATCGCCGAAGCTGGGCTTTTTTGATTGGTCAATTAGGCAGTCCGTGCTCAAGCACTTGGACTATGTCATCTACCCAATACGGTGTTAGATTAGCCTTAAATAGGTCTCTCTCGCTGGAGAGGTTAAACAGATGGGCGTCGGGCAGTTCATCAATAACACCTTGTCCAGCAACTTCTCCGGTGGGAATGTGCGACATGTGATCAGCCATGTAATGCTATTTTACCTTCCGTACTAGTACGGAGAAGTCGAACTCTAAAAGCAAAAGGAGCCATCGAGCTATGCGTCCTGTAGCACAAGGTTTGTTTACTAGATATAGCAAGGCTTGATGGTCCATAAAGAAGGTGAAGGGCGTGGCCAAAAGATAATGGCGGAATTTCTTTACTGCGAATACCATGGCTAGTCCTTCTCTTTCCATCGTTGAGTAATTCATTTCCATCTCAGTGAGTTGTCTGCTAGCAAAGCTCACTAGATAGTCTAAATTGTGTTCGCCAGGCTGGCACAACACTGCCCCCACAGCAAACTTAGAGGCGTCGATAGGCACGTGGAAGGTGATGGTCCAATCTGGGGCTCGTAGGATTGGTGCTATGGTTAGAGCCTTCTTCAACTCTTCATATGCCCTTTGGCATGCTTCAGTCCATTTGAAGACTATAAGCAGCTTGTACAATGGTCTGGTGATCAACGCATAATTGAGTACAAACCGCTGATAGTAACTGGTATGGCCTAGGAAGCATTGAACACCTTTGTAGTTGCTTGGGGGTGGAAGGTCAACAATGACCCTGACCTTCGGTGGCAATGCCGTTCTTTGACACCACGTGCCCTAGAATGCATCCGTGCTTCACCCAGAACTGGCACTTTAAGGGGTTCAAGGAGAGGCGTTATAATTGACACTGCTTAAAGATTGCTCGAAGTCTGTCTAAGTGTTTGACCCACGTCGAGTGGACATAGAGGTCGTCGACAAAGACTTCTAACTCCTTGCAAAGCATGTCCTTAAAGATGGTGCACATGAGGCATTGGAAAGTGGTAGGGGCATTAGTCAACCCAAAGGGCATGACTATGTAAGCAAAGAAACCCCACTCAGTGGCGAAGGCATCTTATGCCTATCCGCAGGATGCACCTGGTTGTACCCTGAGAAGCTGTCTAGGAAACTGTAGGCTTCCTTGCCTGTCACTCTCTCAAGCATGTGCTCGGTGTACGGCAACGGATAGTTGTCCCTCTTGGTGGCAGCGTTTACCTTCTTGTAATTGATACACACCCGAATTTTTCCATTCTTCTTCATCACGATGACTATGGGAGATACCCTGTCTGTGTGCTCAATTTCATAAATGAATCCTGCTCTCATCAGCTTGTCAATCTCCTCCTTGATAGCATGAGCATGTTTTGGATTCATAGGGTACGGTCACTGCTTGACCGGTATTGCGTCCGGCGTCATGGGTATGTTGTGAGTCACGACACTCGGGTCTACCCCCTTAAGCTCTCCTAAGGACCAGGCGAACACGTCTATGTACTCTCGCAAGAGAGCGACGAGACTCGTTTCTTCTTCATTAGTCAAGTCATCAGCAATGAAGAATACATAGACTAATGAAGTCTAGTCGGGGTGGTTCCCCCTCTTGGGCTAAGTCCACCTCCTTGACCTTGGCTGGTCCCTCGATTGGTTCGCTTGTCTGTGCTTGACTTTTGGCACCTAACAGCACTACCACCCTATCCCCTTTTTTGAATTTCCTGAATCGTTTAGGGAGATCCTGCGGTTTTCGTTGTTCTTCCATTCGAGCATCCCTGGGTTGTTTTGCCTTTCCCTGTCTCAATCGCCTGCACCTCAGGTGGACCGGTAGGTCCCCCTTGGTGCATTTGGTTGTGGGCAGCCTAGGGATCTCTAGATCACTATTCGAGCTAACCTTTGATTCAGAGTTGAAACCCCCTTCTTCGCTAGAAGAGGTGGTCTCTCCTAGTGGGCATAGTTCAGATGGTGATTCAGTTCTAAACACCGACGTCATTCCTGGCTGGGCTAGTCCCGCTTGCTCGAGGTCTATGGCTCCTATGTGTTCCAACCAGGCGCGGTCACATTCCACGCTCATGACTCCTCGCTCCCTCCGGAAGATACTCTTTCTCTACGGCTTGGATTCTGCTCCTATTTGCTCAGTTTCTTGTCCTTCAGTGTCGTATTCCATGGTGTCCACCTCACCCTCACTTCCATCACTGAAGGATTGGCAGTCTTCATATTCGTCGTTCGAATTTTCTTCATCAGACTGCTCGTCATCTCCTAGGACTCAGTCTATCCCTGGTCGTTGGTCGGGCATCATGGCCCTGTTATACATGAGGTTTAAGTCATGCACTCTGGTCCATTACCACTTGGATTCATCTAAGAGATCCTGGAGTGGTTTGAGATTTGTAGCTGCATTGCCAGCTAGCTTGTCCGATAGATATTCCAGTACCTCCTAGAGTTCCCTTTTGTTGGTTGGGACGTGGGAGTTGATGGCCTTTGGCTTCCCTTGGAGGCTTCCTTCCATCATGTAGATTGGCACGGAGGGTGTGTCGACAGCCTTGTCGATTGTTTTGATGGCTTGCTCATATGCTTCATGATCAGAGAACGGCAGGTCAATTGTAGCAAGGATATGCATCCAATCCCTCTCATCCTCTGGGCATGGGATATACCTGGTCAAGGGTCCATAGGACTTCTTGGCCTGAGCATTACCTTTGAGCATAGCAAAGATGGCATCTAAGTCGACGGATGAGGTCTTCCAGGTGTCCATCTTTACTCTCACGGCGTCCGTCCTATTGCCAAGGAAGATTAAGCCGTTACCCCAATCTTCGATGACCCTAGCGTTGCGCATCCAGGGCCGGCCTAATAGGATGCCGTAGTCCACTCCCTTCATGACTATGAAGTCAATGGAGAACTAGACACCTGCGATCTTCATTGGCCAATTCTTAAGCACCCCGAATGACTTGATTCTCATACCGTTCGCTAGTGTGACATTAAACCTAGCCATCTCAACAGGTGGGTTTCCCCAATTCTGAAGCACTATGTTGCTAAGCACACTAACCCCGGCCCCCGTGTCCACGATTCCCTTCCTCGTTGTATCGCCTAGGGCTAAGACCGGTAAGACTGCATGCATCTCGGAGCCTTCCCAAAAGGCATTGACATGCAAGGACTTAGGCGCAGTATGCAGTGTCAAACTTGGTATTTGCGTTTCTGCCTCATGGTCACGAGGGTCTTTCATGACCTGCTCTTGTGCCCCTTCAACCCACTGCTTAAGGTCCTGCCATAGGGTGGGGTGCTGCCTAAGCAGATCTCCCAGGCTGAGTGTTACAGGGGTGGTCACTAGTGTGGTTAGGAGATCATTGGGTGTTCGTCTCTCTTTTAACCTGGATTGTCCTGGCCAGTGGTCGTGACTGAACTGTGGCCCTGTACCAGTGCCGAGGCTTGGCCTTAGTGGTACTGCTTGTGGTGCAGTTGCTTCTCTTGACTTTGGTTGTGGGAGTGAGGTCGGCGTACTTATGCTGGAGAGGTCATCGATCCCATCCTCTATGATGGGCTCAGCGTCCTTTAGGTGTTCTTGGGCTTCCTTCACCCATTCTCTCACATTCTCTATGGCCTCTAATTGTCGCTTCGGTTGCGGGTATTCCCCTACCCTAGCGCTTCCCTTTTCGGCCGTCTTAGGGGGTGACGTCTCTGCTTCTGCGTCGGAGACCTTCTTTCTAGTGGGCAGAGTTGTAACACTCTCCATCTTTAGTGCGATTTTAGCTTCCGACTTCCTCTTCCGCCGTCTATGGCTCTTCTTCCCGATCGAGGCTGCATCAAGATTGCTAGGTCCTGGCAGAGAGATGCCAGCCTGCTTCATTTGGGCACGGGTCATGACCTGCAAGGGGATAGGCGTGGCCTCCCCGTCATGGTTCTCGATACCAAATAGCCCCAATGGGACCAATGGTTCATTGGCTGAGCTAGATGATGGTTTTCGCCTTGGGTAGTCAACGAAAAGATGGGTGATTCCGCACTTGGCACACCTTTGGTTAGCCTTATCTCTGTTTTGCTGCTCCCTCTCAGGGCAGCGCAATGAGACATGACCTGGGTGGCCACAGGTCCAACAGGTGATTGGGTCATGTGCCTACCCTCCTAGGCCCTTACCTCATCCTCTTCCTAATGCCATCATCGGGACTGGGCGATAATCCATAAGGACAACGTTGCCCTCGTCGTCAAGTGAAACGTAAGGGCATATGTAAGCTTCCTCCTCGTTTGGTTCTTCCATATAGTGGACAAGAGCATCACTTGGTGGGTGGGTTACGTAAGGACCAGGCGGCCTTGAAATGCCTGTAGGATTTATTTCCATCCTAGGAACAGCCGGCTTAATGTCGTTGGGCATGGGGAGGGCTAGTGGGGCTCCCCTTCCAAAAAATGGCTACGGCCTGTTCACTAGGTAAGGCTAGTCGTATGGTTGTGAGTATGGAAGTCTCCTTGGCAGTCTACAATGCGCGACGTCATGACTGAACCTACCGCAGTTAGCGCAAGGTCGTGACCTAGGGTCTTGACACTCGGCTGGCAAGTGGTTTCTACCACAGTACACGCATTGGATGTGTGGGCGCGTTGGTCATCTCAACATATCTTGCAACTTGGCTAGTTCCATTCTAACATCGGCCAAGTCTTGATTCGTTTCGATGGTTTTCCCCTTATCCTGGGATGATGGTGCTGATCGATCACTTGAGGTTGACGCTCTCTTTGAGCTTCGAGAGTTGGTCTCCTCTAGGTTCGTGCTCCTAGAGCTCCGCTTCTTCAGCTGATCGTCAACTCAGATGGCCTCCTCAAAGACCCTGGCTAGCGCGTCCCGCTGCAAGCTCGAGTTGCCTGCCAAAGCCTTGTATAGTTCCTCATTTTGAATCCCGCTGACGAATACAATTGACACTGCTCTTTCAGTCGGTCGCTCTCCAGTAGGGATTCTCTTGAAGAGACTCCGTACATGGGTCACGTAATCGCGAATGTCCTCCTTCTCTTTCTGCTTGACGTTCATCAAGCGTACTAGTAGATTATCAGAGTATCCGGGCTCGGCAAATCTCTTAATGAAGAGATCCTTGAGGCCATCAAAGTTGGCTCGCTCCGCGTTATCTAAGCTCGCATACCATGTCCTACCCTTGTCGCCCAAGTAAAGCCCAAACGCTTGCAAGCGTTGGGTCAGGTCGTTGAGGCCATTGGCTTCGCAGACTTGCTCAAACTGCTCGACAAAGCTATAGGGATCGTCATGGGGCTGGTACTTATCGAGTTGCTTGGCAACAATAGGGATTTTAGCCTGGCTCTTTGAGCCTTGGTTTGCTCCTAATCCTGCGAGCAGTGATGTTGCTAGAGCCATGGCACTTTGCTCTGCAGCTGTGTTATCGAGCAGTCGCTTCATAAGAAGCTCACTCAGCGATAAGTCTCCTTCTAGTGCCCTCTCATGGTCCGTTCGATTCCTGCCAGCCAAGTTTAGTACCCGCTGCACCTCTCACAACTCCATGCCTTGCCTTTGGTTCCTAGCCTGCTGCTCCCTATTGTACTCAGCCATGCTTTGCAATGCCTTGCGGGCCAGCTTTCTCTCCTCTTCTAGATCTGCAATGATAGCGTCCGGTGTCCTACCGCGGTGCTCGTACCGAGCATGAGCGTCGTAACTACTGATCAGTTGCTGTTGAACTGCATCTGGAAAGGCTCCTAAGTCAAAATCCTCGTTGTATCTGGGGTCTGGACTTTCTTCTGCCATTGTCGAGTTGTCGTGCTTCACCAAGCTATCGATTAGGTTCAGTAGGCTCGTCAGATCCACTTCGTTGGCTTCCCTTGCTTGGTCCTACCTCTGAGCATTGATGGTTTGTCTTTGTATTGGGTTCTCTCCTATTGGTGGGTTCCTTGAGTGGTTTATCTAGGTGAGTTTCTTCAGTTATTTAATATAATCCTCAATTTATGGCCACTCAATGTGTCTTTCCTCGTGCACTTGTGCTCAATCAGGCTTTCAATTTCCTTAAGTGTACTTCAAGTGCAAAAATTTAGGGTGAGTGCAGCAACCACTTCCTAGTCGTCTTACACACTCTCGCATTGTTTTGGGCCAAATAGGCTTGTTGGTCAACTTCCTCGCCCTCTTGTCAAGGTTTAGGGTTTCCCTAAGTTCCTGCCTCGTTCCTTTCTGGTCCGATCAGGCCTTACAGCTCAGCGGGTCGCGTCTAAGCCTCTAGGTCTCGCAACTGCCCACTTCTAGCTGCTAAGCAGCAGCGCTCTACGATTTTGCCTACTCCACGTGCTAGAATCAAGTTCTGAGCACCCTATGGGCTTTTGACAGTCTGAGCTGCTGAATCCTAGCTGGGTCAGGTCAATTTTCTAAAAATCTGGTAAAAATCTACACTCGGCCCAACTGGTCCAAATTGCAGGGTCCGAGCAGGTTACTCGAACAGGTCGAGGCGCATGGATTGAGGGCCGAATCCGGGGACTTGGACAGGGTGGACTCGGACGGGATCACTCGGACGGGGTCACTCGGACGGGCTGAGCAGTTGACTCAGACAAGGTTGTTCAGACGTGCCAAGGCAAGTGGGCCAAGGGCCGAGTTTGCCCACAGTCTGAATTATAGACTCGCACGGGCCGATTAGGGTTTTGGTCGGATGGGCCGAATTCAATATGTGGCTGAGGGCCGATTTTGGGACTCGGCCCAGGAGTGGCCACTCGGACGGGCCAAGCACGGCACACGTAAACAGTGGAAACTCACTTTCGATCGTTTCTCGTGCTTTACTCAATCATACTAGGCATAACCTTCCAAATCCAACCTAAGGGAGTAAGAGAAGGGATTCATATACTTGGATGGAGTGATGGGCTCGTGGTTGGTGCGATCGAATTGAATCGACCGGTAGCTCTCTCTCTCTCTCTCTCTTTCACACTGAACTGTTACAAATGAGTGTTTCCTTGGCCTTTTGGCTCTTATACCCCTTCCCGGGTATGGTGTTGATGCCCCCACTCACTCATTCACCAATCTTAAGCATCGCAAGCGAGTTTTTTGCCATTTTTGCATGATTTTTTGCCCTGTTTGCCCTGTTTTGCAACAGTAAACCCTACCCTTCTCCGGTGCAATTTCCTAATCCTATCCTACTCTAAATGCAACATGAATCGAAAGCAATATACTGAATTGATTTCTCCATGTTTCCTAATCGTTAAACAACCAAAATAACCCAAAATACTTACTTGTTTTGAAGATAAAAAACACCCAAACTTCCTACCTATCTCAAGCTCCATTTCAGGGATGAATCCCTTACTTCGATGCTCGATATGAGGCGCACTAGCGCTCAAGCTTGAATCCATTGGTCCCGGAACGGAACCAAAATGTGGGAGCTTTCGCTTATCCGCCAAGACCCATGGACCACTTATTGTTTCAAGCATTCCAGGTGAGCTCTAATGGCTATCTCTCACCTAGGCGACGCACCGTCGATCCTACGGGTATAGTGAGCTTACCTTAGTGCCGATATGAGTTGCCTCCTCTCTTCCACACACCGGTAGCTCCACAATCCTAGATGCTAGCTCAAGCATCCTCAATCCTCCTCCACCTCCAAGCTCCATCCTCCATAGCCACGCGCGCAAGAAGAGAGAAGGGAAGAGAAGAAGAAGAGGAGGAGATGGTGAAGAGCTTCACCCTCTTGATCCCTCACTCTCACACACACTCACTCCCTCACACTCTCACATTCCCTCTCTCAAGAGCACACACAAGCAAGAAGGTGAGAAGGAGAGAAGAAGAAGAAGACTCCTTTTGCCACACACCAAAGAATGATCTCTTATTCACTTTTGAACTTTATATATACAAACCCTAAAATCCCATGGGCACCCATCCCTTTTTTACATGACCGGCCATTGTGGCAAGGTCCTTTTTCCATTTTCCTCTTTTAGCCTCGTGCCTCTAGCCTACACCTATCTAATATTTTACAATGGGCACAGGAGGGAGCCTGGTGCTCTTTTACAAGGATTTTTCTAGTTTTTTGAGGTGCCTTTTATTTTATGGTTGCGCTTTTTGCCCCGGTCCATCTTTAGGGGCCACTTGCGTGTCTTCGCTCTTTTTTCATCTTCCTTTGCTTTTCCTCCATCTTTCGCCATCTTGACTTGGGGTTAACATCCAGAATGGAGGTTGAAATGAGCTCAGATGCCAAAAATCATAGTAGTTAAGCTCTAATAAAGAACTTAGTCGTAGTATATACACTATTCTTCCTACTCACTAGGTTTCGCTGCAATAGAAGATTACAACCTCACCGGCCTTACGAGCCTCCTACGGTTATAGAAAGGTGGAAGAGCTTCTTATCCATTGCTTTCTTGCTTACTTCCATGCTTCAATGCCTTCACTCAGCCTTCAATTAAGTTTTGTGTAGTCATGGGATGGCTATGATACCATGAAAATAGCCAAGAGGGGAGAGAGGTGAAGAACCCAAAAGCACACACACAAAAGTAATGGAGTTGAGAACACAGAAAGATAAGGTTGAAATATTCTTCTTCTTCCACACCAAAGAACTAAGTCTACAACATGATAAAAAACTAATATGAAAGTACCACAATGTATGTATACAAGATCACTAAGTGTTAACCCGCTAACAAAAGAAAAGGTGGCACGATCAATGTGCCATAACCAAGGGTGACTACGTAGGTATAGTCAAGCTATAGAATCACTGGCATATCCTCATGTTGGTTACGTAACATACTAGTGAGTAATATCTTTCCACATTAACAAGATGTGTAGTGGATGCCAGTTCATGTAGAGCCTGCCATCTCAATAATATATGCTTTTGCATAGGGACATCCACTGGGAAGATTGAAATTAAAGTCAGGATATCACA
Organism: Lygodium microphyllum; assembly: GCF_053477565.2. Lineage (NCBI taxonomy): Eukaryota > Viridiplantae > Streptophyta > Polypodiopsida > Schizaeales > Lygodiaceae > Lygodium > Lygodium microphyllum. Next base: position 80,994,928 of record NC_141137.1, on the reverse strand, counting down.
TTCTCTCCCCCTTAGAGGAATTGAGATATCCTCATCTCGAATGAAATTAGGGATATTGGTTACATAGTGACTCATGGTCAATCCAAGTGGCATCCTCTTTAGGGTAGTCCTTCCACTGATGGATGAGATATTCTCTAAGGGTTTTGCTTCTGAGAGTCTTCTCCCGCATGTCAAGTATCTTTTCTGGTTGAAGTTTGAGGATTCCTTGACTGGGCATTACAATTTGTTGGTCGTTTTGTACATGGTTTGGGTTAGGGACATATGCTTTCAGTAGGCTGACATGAAATACATTATGTACTTTCAAGTTGTAAGGGAGTTGCAGCTTGTAGGCATTTGGCCCTAGACACCTTAGCATCTTATGTGGCCCACAATACCTATGACTTAGCTTCTTGAATTCCCCCAAAGATAAGGAAATTTTCTTTGGGCGAACTCGTAGGAAAACCATGTCACCTTCTTTGAAGATGCGTTCTTGCCTTCATTGATCGGCATATGCCTCTTGTCGATCCTTGGCAGCTTGAATATCTTGCCTTATAGATTTCACTTGTTACTGATCCATTTCTTCTAGCATTTGCCTAGATGCTTCTACTCGTAGGGTAGGATTGAAAAAATTTAATGAGGTAAGATAGTCTTGCCCATATAGTGCCTGAAAAGAAGTCATTTGAATACTTGATGGTATGATACATTGTAGGAAAATTCAAATTAAGGATAGGTATTGGATCCACCATTTGGGTTTCCTATTACAATAGGCCCTCATTATGTCCTCAATAACTTGGTTGACTTCGTTTGTTTGACCATCGGTTTAAGGATGGTAAGCACTACTAAAGTAGAGCTAGGTTCCTAGAGCTTTGAACAAACATTTCCAAAAGTTTGAGGTGAAAAAAGAATCGTGATTGCTGATGATTCTTTTGGGTAGTCCATGTAATGTGAAAATTTCCTTAATGAAAGCTTGGCAATATGGGAAGTCTTGTAATTGGTTTTTATAGGAATAAGGTGTGCAACTTTTGTTAACATATCAATGACTACCATTATGGAGTTATATCCTCCTTGTATTGGGGGTAATCCAACTATGAAGTCCATGTTGACAAACTCCCATTTTATTTGAGGGATGTTAAGTGGCTGGAGCTTTCCTTGCATCTTAACACTCTTGGCCTTAATTTGTTGGCAGTTTAGGCATTCGGTGGCATACTTGAGTACATCACCCTTTAGTCTTTCCCAATAGAAGCTTTTTTTTATTGTATTAAGAGTCTTAGCATAATCGAGATGACCCAAAAATAGGGAATCATGAGCTTCCTACAGTATTTTCCTTTTTGAGTTTCTACTTGTAGGAATACATAGTCTTGTCTTATAATAGGCAAGCTCCTCGTTTATGGAAAAATATTTATACTTAGTCTTGAGTTTTGGATTTGAATACTTGATGAAAATTTCTCTTAACAAGTCCTAATAGCTTGGATCCTTTGCTACCTCTTCTTTAGCCATTTCTAGGAGAGGGTTAATGGGCATTGAAATCATTGTGGCAAAAGTTCTAGACCTAGAGGGTTCTTTTAGGATTAGAGCATTAAGGAATGATTTACGGCTTGGGGCATGTGCAATCACATTGTCCTTGCCTGGTCTATACTTGATTTCAAAGTCAAATTCATGCAAGGTCTCAATCCATTGGCGTTGTCTCATATTGAGATCTAGCTGAGTAAAAATCCACTTTAGGCTCTTATGATCAGTGACTAGAGAAAACCTATTCCCAAGTAGGTAATTTCTCCATAGTTTAAAGGTATGAATTACAACAAGTAATTCTAGATCATGTGTGGCATAGTTTCTTTTGTGGGTATTTAATTTTCTTGAAGCATAGGCTATTAGATGTCCTTCTTGCATAAGCACATAGCCCAAAGCAAGAGAGTTTGAATCAGTTGTGATTTCGAATTCTTTGCTTAGGTCAGGTAGCCTTAGGATAGGGGCAGTTACCAAACTTTGCTTAAGCTTCTCAAAGCTAGATTGTTTGGTGGACGTCCATGTAATGGAGACCTACTTTTTGAGAAGGTCGGTGAGATGTGCCGCGCAGCAATTGAGGCACAGTCTTTAATGAAGACTCTATACCAACTTGTTAGCCCTAGAAAGCTTCACACTTCCTTGATCATTGTTGGGGGGGTGGCTAGTCTTGTACATCTTGGACCTTAGCAGGATCCACTGAAATACGATATGTCGATACTATGAATCCTAGGTATTCAATCTGTGTCTTGAAGAAAGTACATTTCTTCTTTTTAGCATACAATTTGTGGGCTCTCATTGTTTCAAGAATTGTTCATAGTTGTGGTTCATGGTCTTCTTCATTCTTGGAATATGTTAAGATATCATCAAAGAATACGAGAATAAAGTCATCAAGGTAGGGTCAGAAAATGTCTTGCATCAACTTGTTGAAGGTGGCAGGAGCATTTGTTAACCCAAATGACATCACAATAAACTCATAATGACCGTATCTTATGTTAAAAGCAGTTTTAGGGATATCTTCCTCCCTAATTCTTATTTGATAATATCTTGATGTGAGATCAATCTTTGAAAATAGCTTTGCTCCTTGGAGTAAGTCAAGCAACTCATCTATCCTGGGGATTGGATCTTTTTTTTCATCGTTACTTGGTTTAATCCATGGTAATTGATACAAAGATTGAGTGTTCCATCTATCTTTTTCTGAAATAAATCTTGGGCTCCCTATGGTGAATTACTTTGTCGAATGTATCCTTGGTCTAATAGCTACTTGAGTTGTTCTTTCAGCTCAATGACTTTAAGAATCGACATTCGATAAGGCCGTTTGGCAATGGGGGCAGGACCTGGAATGAGTTCAAGTTCATGATCCACTTCCCTTGCTGGTGGGAGCTCTATCGGGTCTTCTGGAAAAACATCTACATTTTCTTTTAGCCAAGATGGTTGATCCTTGGCTTCACTATCCTGCTCAGCCTTGTTGAGTTTAATTATATAGATGGGTAATCCTTTCTTCAGTCCCTTTACTATTTGGGAGGCTTTAGCCAGCTAAACCTTAGGGTTTCCTGCTTCTCCTTGAGTGGTTACTTGTTTTCCATTTGAGTTCTAGAATGTGATTTGGCCCTTTTCACAATGGATATGAGCATTATTTGGAATTAACCAATCCATTTCTAGCAAACACTCATAACCCTCGAGGTTCATAATTCAAAAGTTTATTTTGGAAGAATTGCCACCCAAGCTAATTTCTACCTTGCTAGTTTGTTGTGTTGATAGAACTTTTTTTCCTTTTGCTAATTCCACAAGCATTCTAGGTGCAAGAATAGTGCTTATGCCTAGCCTTTTTGCACATTTTGGTGATACAAAAGAGTGGGTACTTCCACAGTCAATTAAAATTCGAAAGGGTTTAGCTTGATAATCTATTGGTGTTTGAATTACTGGGAATTGGTGATTTGGACCCTTCTTATTGAAAGTGGTGTGTACTCTGGCTCTTTCCATATCGGATTCCTTTGTGGGATCTTTATCATTATTGACCTCCTTTAGGTTTATTCCAACGACCTTTCCCCTGGCATCTTGGCTTTGCTTGTGAAACTGACCTTGGCCAAGCTTCGGGTACTACCTCTTGAAATGTTCTGTTTCGTTGCAATAGAAACATGTTGGAGTCTCATTGCTCCTTCCTATGGGTTTAAAACTTCCCACTGCATTTGATTTAGCCTTCTTCATCTTGTTTGGTTGTTGGTACTGTCCTTGGGCTCTTTTTGCATAACCTTGGAAGTTGCCCTTATTTTGACTATTTTTGTTCCAGATTTTTTCATTTATTGGCCTTTGTTCAATCTCCTGAACTATTGTGAGTTGCTCGAATCAATGCATCTTGTAAATTTGATGGTCTCATTGATTCAAGATGTGTATTTAGGGGTGGATTTAGACCATTGCAAAATTTGGATACTTGCTATGAAACATCCATTGTAGGTGCACATTTTAGAAGTGTTATGAATTTCTAATAATAGGCTTCTAGGCTTAGGCTTAATTGCTTTAGATTGAAGAACTCGTTCATCTTTTGGGCTTGATATGTGGGTGGAAGATATCTCCCATGCACAAGGACCTTAATCTTGTCCCAAAGTAATAGCGCTTTCAGACGTTCTTTGGTCCTTGCACCATTGTTTCCACCAAAGGCATGCATCTCCTATGAGTTTTAGTTTGGCGATCATGGCTTGATTTGATAGTGCTGCAACATTGAAATAGTATTCCATAGATTCTATCCATGTTTTTGCTTCAGTTGGAATTTCCCTTCCTTTACCATTAAACTCCAGTGGCTTGTACTGCTTGAGAAGAAATTTCTTCTCTTGGGCTTCCATAGTATTGAGATTTGGGGTGATGTTCTGAGGATTATGCAATTTTATGATCAATTTTCTTTCCAACTATATTTTTTAAAAAAGATGTTCACTTGCTTACTCTACCTCATTAATTTAGGAGGAAAATTATGTACTACTTGTCCTTCCGAACAATGATCAGGGTTTATACTTCAAAAGAGAGTTTTAAATTTTAACTAGGAAAAAAATCTATTTACTATTTTTGATCTATCAAGGAGACAAATAGATGGACAAAAATAATTCTTTACGTCAATAGGAAGGGAATACATTATTTGAGTAGTTCGGAAGCTTATATTATTCTTGGAAAAGATTTTTCTACCACAATCTAGGCATGGCATTGCGATACATCCATCGCATAGTAATTAGGATTATGAGAATAGATATCCAAAAATCTATATTTTAGAGGAAGATCAGGTAATCCATCTTTCTTGTAGTTTTGGCAACTAGAGCATCCTACAATCATGACTCAATCAGTCGGTATAACCCTTGTAACCTCCTCATAGATATGCTGGTTTAGTTTGGCATGTTGCCCTTTGGTGAACATGTTTGGCCTCATAGAAGATATAAATCTTGGCAACCTTAAGGACTTCCATCCACCTTAATCTCTTTAAATTATTCTAGAGGTAAACAAGATGGTTTGCATCAACGTAACAATACCCTTTGCTTAATATCCATCGCCTTTCGTAATACAGGGGTGAAGGACTGTATATCTGATCTAATATCCGCATCATTTAGTTTCTCTAGCTGAAACTAGAGAAGTGCATTGTTGATATAAACATAACTTGGAAAATCAAGAATTGTTTCCAAGGTTCATCTTTATGCCATAAATCAAGAACATATATCAACAATAGAAGATTTCAGTATTTAAGAAAATGAATTTTTTTTGTTGTAAATATAACTAATTTTATTTACTTGCATCATGTCCTACATCAACATGCGTTCTGATACCAACTGTAACATGTCGCCTGAGTTATTTCTTGGTGGTACGTTCTTAGTAGCCCATTAAGAGATGTCCTAGTAAGTGCCATCCGAGATTTTGATAAAATCCTCAGAGTTTGCTAGCTAGGCTCACTTGAGTCTACCACGCAGTAAAAATTCCAGCTACTCCCACGAGGATCTACCTGAGTTTTTTGGGTCAAATCTATTACTAGCGAGTAATTAATATTAGCAGATTCTAAAGTGAAGTGAGTGATTCTTTCTGGTTTCTAATGGTCCATCAACTGCGATTTTTATTCCTTCTTATGAAAGCTTTTGGCTTATCAAGACCACCTAGCCATAGGTCTCGATCCGTCAGGGGTCCATCCTCCTACTTCCCTCGAGAGAGTAGTTTTAGTTATCTAATTACCTACCACTTTAGGTTCAACATATAAAAATAGCTTCTTTGCTCCATTGCTAACCACAGCCTAAATACCATGGCATCCTCCTATTCTTGGCATTGTTTTTTCTGATGCTTGGTCCTCTTCCTGCTGGCTCTCTCGTAGTTTTCCATTCATCTCTTCCACCTATGCCATTCATTGCTAGAGCTCAACATATTGTTGGATGAGAAACTTATGGCCCCCCTGCTCTGCCACTAGGTCTTGGGCTTCATCCTCTAGCCTTTGCCTTAGGTGATCTTCATTCTCTTGTGCCTCCTTTTCTTTGGCACTAAGTTGTTATTTTAGGTTTCCAATTTCTTTCTAATGTTCCACGGCTTGCCATGTTATCTCTAACCTTAACACTGCAGAAACTTCTCTTTCAGCCTCTAGTTTTGTAGCCGTGGCCTTCTTCTCTTCCTTAGCCTTCTCTAGCTGAGCTAGGAGTCTACATAAGCATCATAGTCTACAACTGCGGGCACTGTTGGCGATGTTGTGGTGGTGGATGCTTCCAACATTTGCCGCTTTGGGTCTTGTCTTGACTCAGTGTCTGCTATTGCCGGCCTTTTGGCTCCTACCCCTGGCACCATCTCTTGTACTTTCATGATCAGGAACTGCATCATGGACATAAGTTGAGTGGTGTCCATGGCAGGCGCTGGCTCTTGTGTTGTGGTGGTGGTGGTGGTGGTTTGAGGCACGAAAGTCAAAGGGAGGGGATGTAGTGGGTCCTTGCCCTTTCCTGCAACAATAGGGGCCGCTCCCACGCTCGGCTGGGCGCACCCTCTTGTCGTGGGCTCAGGGGGTTCATCTCTCCAGCACCATGAGTCTCCTTGACAGACTTGTGCATGGCCTCAGCCATGTCTTCATCCTCCTTTCTCCTTAGCTCGTCAACCTCTTCTTCTACTCTTCTTTTTCTCTCCTCCTCGAATCTCTATGATTCTTCTCTCACTTCTTCATTTCTTCCTCCTCTTTCCTCCTTTGTTCTTCTTTTGCCCTTCTGGATTCTTTTTGGGTTTTTTCAGCTCCGTCTATTCTTTCTTCATCATCTCCTCTCTCCTTTTTTTGCAAGGGCTTCATGGTCTTCTTCTTCTCTTGTGCCCTAGCCTCCTTCTAGGTAGTAGTCTGCACTACGTGCTCTCCTTGGTCACTGATGGTTCTCTTGCTAGATTGCTCTACGTTAGGGTGCAATGAATGTTGGGGTGTCTCTCCTACCTCCTCTTCAACTTCTTCTGCCTCCTTCCTCTAGGATGATGGCCATTAAGACTCCACCAAATCTGATCGCGAATGCCTTAGAAGCGGGCTTCTTTTATGATGATCTGGCCGCTGAGGTTGGGGATTCCCCTCCTACTCGTGCTGCACTTGTGGCTAGGATGGTGGCCATGTTCTTGATGGTTTTCAGGACAAACCCATTCTAGTCCACTTCCTTAGGGGATCCTGTAGCTATGCTCTCCAGTAGTGGCACACCAATCATGTTCATCAGCACGTTGTACCTCTGTCCCAAGAAGAGAGCATGGGCCATCTTTGTTTGCATCCTTACTTCTGGGTTTGGGATGTGTGCTAGACTTACCCCGTCCACCGTGTGCACATCATGCTTGTTCACTCCTAGCATGGCAAATACATCTCTCCGAGGGCATTTTTCTTTCTTGATGGCCAAGTCTAGGTCCTCTCGATCATTGCAGCGCTCAATGGTACCTCCACTTGACATTCTTCTTCTCTTGCCTTGACTGTTAATGTGCTGCAATTCCTTGCATCATCAAAACTTCTTAAGAACTCTATGCACATGCCGTATTCCACTATTTGTCCTACTTTCTCCATGTACTTTCGGAGGGCACATTTTTCCACTAGTTGCTTTACAGCTGGCTCCTCTAGAATGGCTTTGTCCAAGTTTAGTGTGTGTTTGAAGGTGAAATGGCTAAAGCCCCTTGTCTCGACACTCAGTCCATACCTAGTCCGCTCTTCTTCCATAAAAGGGAGCTTGCCACCTTTAACTTGCCCTGCCATTTGGGTACCCATCATTCATCATAATCCAACATTAGTATTCCTCATATGAATTTTCGATAAGGAGGAAATTGATTTTGCTTCCATGAAGAGAATGAACAAGTTGAATTAAAGACATGAAATTTTTGAACATCAGCCTATTCATTCCATTTTTTTTTTGACAATTTTGACATTTTCTTTCCAACCCCTTTTTCTTTCTCTATTCCTTCATGCTTTGAACTTTGATTAAGGCTTTTGGTTTCCTTCTTGCCTATGTTTTCTTAATAACCTTACCCCCTCCCCCCCTCAGGAAATGATGAGAATCCTTCCTAGGATGGACATGGAGAGGCAAGGCATTTGAGCACAATACGGTGCTATCTACTTTGGCATAAGCCAATTGTAGAAATCACGGTTGTATTCCAAGTGGGCATGACAATTGAGATTATGAGGGCTAACACATACTTGGGTAATTTAAGTTAGGACATCGGTTAGAAAATCACCCAAGTTAATGCGGCTAGCCACATGTAGCAAGTGTGAGATAAGTGTGCTAAGTTTTGGCATTATAGTGCACTAAGGAAGGTTAAATGCTCGTGTGTGCTATTGTGCAAGAGATGATATGGAGTGCAAGTGTAATGTGCACTTTTGTGGAGTACGTGCACTACTACATGTGTATGGAGGTATGTGCACTTAATATGTGGTGATGTGTACTAGGTGTGTGCCAAGGTGCAAGATTGTGTGGTGTATCCTTAGGGATGTGTGTACTAATCATAGTGCAAGATCCAAGGTTGGTTATATGTGCATTTAGTTGAATTGTGTGCGTACATATGCACGCGTGCAAGGGTACTGCACTATTGTAGTACATTAGGGTTGGCTATGGATTTCCTATTGTGCACTAAGATAGGTGGATGTAGGTTCAGAGGGAGGGTGTACTAAGATGAGCTTAGAAATGGAGCTTAGTGTGTTGGGTTAGTGCACAATGCATTACATTGTGTACAAGTAGGATTATGTGCAACTACAACAAAATTTATATGTAATGTAATGCGCAAGTGCAAGTGCACTCAAGGACACACAAGTTCTCATAAGTACATCCAAGTGCACACAAGTGCATTATAGATCAAATGTCTACTATTTGAGCTATCTTGGCTCTTGTATCCCACCATTTCTTGCTTGATTATCAAATGGATGTAAAGTTTGCCTTCTTGAATGGTGTCCTCAAGGAGAAGATTTATGTTTCACAATTTATAGTTTTATTGTGTATTGGAAGGAGGACCATGTCTATAGATTGCAGAAGGCTCTGTATGGCCTAAAACAAGCTCCTAGAGCTTAATACCAGAGGATTGATCAATTCTTTCTATAGAGTGACTTCCATTGATCGACTCATGACCCAAACCTTTATTACAAGCTCGATGGTGATCTGTGTGTTTTATTCATATTGTATGTGGATAATCTTATCATGACAGACCTATTCCATGCCCCATGGACCTAGAGTCCAAGCTCTTGGTAGCAGGAGCTCCCCTTACAAACATCACTTGTTATAGGTGTCTTGTTGGATCCCTTATCTAGCTTATTCACACTTGGCTCGATATTTCTCTTGTTGTGGCTTTGCTAGCATTGATGCATTATGTTTGCCCTTGGTATGGTTAGTACCTTAGTCATAGCAGTTCTATGTGTGGGGCAGTCCTTAGATGCCTCATGAAGTTGTATGCCTCATGAAGTTATAGTTATGTAGATAGTTTTCAGCATGGCTTGAAGAGGCAAATATGGGATCATTCCCATTTTTTGGATCATTCATGATGTTCACAACCTGTTGTGTGATGGATTTCCATGATGATATATAAGATGTGATAGGTAGTGCCATTCTCTTTTTATGTTTCTATCCATTCCAGCATATACTTTTTGATTTATGTCTTGGATTCTTTTAGTATTAGTAATTTAGTATGTATTTTTAGGTTCCTATGTCATTATATTCGAGCTTCTTACGAATTGATTGATACAGGATTGTGTGTTCTCCATACTACTTACAATAGTGAGATGTATTTTCCACATGATTATGTGCAACTATAACAAAATTTATATGTAATATAATGCATAAGTGCAAGTGCACTCAAGCACACACAAGTGCTCACAAGTACATGCAAGTGCAAACAAGTGCATTATAGCTCAAATGTCTACTATTCAAGCTATCTTGGCTCTTGTATCCCCCACCACCACTAGCCTAGTTTTTATCAGATGGATGTAAAATTTTATTTATTGAATGGTATCCTTGAGGAGAAGATTTATGTTTCACAATTTATAGGTTTTATTGTGCAGGGGAAGGAGGACCATGTCTAAAGATTGCAAAAAGGGTCTTTATGGCTTAAAGCAGGCTCCTAGAGCTAGTACCAGAGGATTGATCGATTCTTTCTATAGAGTGGCTTCCATTGATCGACTCATGATCCAAACCTTTATTACAAGGTGGAGGGTGATATGTGCATTTTACTCATATTGTATGTGGATGATATTATCATCATAGACCTATTTCATGCCTAGGTGTCTTGTTGGCTCCCTTATCTAGCTTATTCACACTTGGTTATATATTTCTCTTGTTGTGGCTTTGTTAGCCTTTATGCATTATGTTTGCCTTGGTATGGTTAGTACCTTAGTCATAGTAGTTCTATGTGTGGGGCAATCCTTAGATGCCTCATGAAGTTATAGTTATGTAGATAGTTTTCAACGTGGCTTGAAGAGGCAAATATGGTGTCATTCCCATTTTTTTGATCATTCATGATGTTCACAACTTGTTGCGTGATGGGTTTCCATGATGATATATAAGATCTGATAGAGCTGGTGCCATTCTCTTTTTATGTTTCTATCCATTTCCAGCATATACTTTCTGATTTATGTCTTAGATTCTTTGAGTATTAGTAATGTAGTATGTATTTTTAGGTTTCTATGTCATTATATTCGGGTTTCTTATGAATTGCATGATACATGATTGTGTGTTTTCCACACAGATTATAAGAATGAGATGTATTTTCCATATGAAGCACAAAAGTCCCATTATGCATTCTGCATAGATTAGGGGCTGGAACACTTTGGCAATCTTGCAATTGTCATTCTGAACCTTTGGTTGAAACCCCTATTAAAAAAGACTATGTTTATGGAAGAAAACCTCATTTCTTGTATGACGTTTAAAGGGTTTTTAATGGGTAGATTGTGTTTTTCCTTCCTAGGTCCCGTAATTGCTTTCTTGTATCTCTGTGTTAAAATACCAGCAAAAGCTACCATGTTTGATGGTAATTTGAAGTTCCTGTATGAAGCAGTAATACATTTTAAAAAAACAAGATGATATAATCCTACCTTTGTTGTTTTGTATCATTGGTCTTAAAGCTTGATAAACAATGACTCTATTTGCTGCTAAAAGCCCATAATTTTGCCAGAGACTTGATGCAGTAACTGATTGATTGAAGTAGTATGATGCAGTCTAAGGTCTTAATTTTGTTTGTTGGGGTATATGTTAGAGAATTACCCATATCAGTCAAATGTCATTGTAACCGGGAGAAAATCCAGGAAACTAAGAGAAGTTTGGGCAAAGCAACATCAGCAGAGGGAAGTGAATAATGATAATGGAGCAGTGGGAGGACTTAACACATTGGATGAAGAACAATTTTTAAACTATAGGGATACTTATGGAGATGTGGGTACATCTAGTACCGCAACAATATATCAATCTCTGGCAACATCTAGGTATCTCTACAACTCCGTAGACTCCTTCAAGTATACTAGGTATGTCAAATGATGAGGAGACAATATTGTTGCCAAGAAATCAAGCTACTCCACCTAAGCAAGCAATTGAAAGACTGTAGCATATAGTACTTGGTGAAACAATCTTGTTGTTGTAGAATACAAAAATTCTATCAAAGAAGTCTTTGAAGTTCAACCCTTTACCCCCACTTAAGAAGCCTAATAAATAGTACACAATGAATCCTAATCAGTTTGTTAATCCCAAGGTAAGAGCTTCAAAATTTTTGGAAGGAAGGGCAATGAGACAAGGATATATGCCAGGATCTAATTACGAGCTTTGGGTATGCCATAGGGCTGAAAGGGGAACGCAGATCGGAGAGTAGCAAGAAATGCAATTGGCAAGACTACCCCATCATGACAACACCCATAGTAGTGGTCCTAGTTGAGATACCTGCAAAAGTCATGGAGGGCAAGGTAGTAGGCCATGAGCTGAAGCAAAAAATTAAAGAAGTTTTCCAGAAAGAGGTGCCAAGTAAGGGCATTTTAAATGTAAGCCAACATGAATTAGAGATATAGGTAGGATGTGATTTCTCAAATGGTATAATCGTGGAAAATTGTCTGGAAGAGATAGAAGTTTTAGCCATAATTGAGCCTATAGCCAAGAAGAAGATAAATTGGGATGATGAAGAATAGGCTTAGGTAGTAGCCTCTAAGGAAATTTGAAAGTTGTAAGAGGAGTCAAAACAACTCAATTCCATAGGTTTGTCGTATGAAGTACAGGAAAGTCAATTGCAATATGTAGCAAATTAGCAGGGATTGCCACCTACTATAGGGTTACAATTTAGTGGCCAACAACAAAGTGTGAATATTTATGAGCAGTCTCAAGGTTCTTTTTTGCTACATTAACTAAATATTCATTACATTTAACTTTGGAACTGATCCTTGATTTGATCCCAAGATTTAAGGAAAAGCTTTTAGCAAAGATTATGGTGAATCAAGAAAAAATGTGGAAACACTATGCGTTTGATAGCGGGCAGATTTCAGAATGTCAACTTGTTATCCCAACATAGTCAAAAGTGGTGGATTACAAAGTGAAAACCATTCAAGTGGAATACTTCAGAGTAAATTCGATGATGTATCATCAGATTGAGGCTTAGGAGTAAACATTATACCTAAAGAGCTCTATTTAACACATAAATTAGAAGGAATTGTACTAGCACAGTTTGAAGTTAAGATGGTTGACTAGTGGAGGCTTCAGTCTTTCAGGATCCTAAAGAATCAATTCATTCAAGTTGTAGGGCTGAATTTTAAGGTAAGCTTTTTTGTTCTCCGCATGGAAGGTCTAGGAGATTCATATCACATGCTATTGGGAAGGCCTTGGTTTAGATTGTCGAAGTTGAAGAAGGATTGGGGTGTTGACATGGTAATTATTCCCCATGGTGGCAAGAAAGTAAAGTTATCTACAATTAATAAGGTAATATTGAAATTAAAGTACCGTCCATTGGTTGCTTAGACAATAAATGTTGTACTCGAGAGTGAAGATGATGAAGAAGAACTCTTTTTACAGGATAATCCTACCATCATACCAATTCTTGAAGTGGATGTTGAATTTTTTTTGTCTAAATATAATGTAGTCATAGGATTATTGCTACAGGTTGTAGGGTTACTATTGTAGGAAAATAGAGACTTGATACAACAAAATAGTGACTTGATATAGCAAGACACTAAATTGGATGTAAAAAGCAATGATAGCCCTAAGGGGAGTAAGGGAACTGATAAGGAGGCTCTTAAAGCCTAGGAAAAGGCCTCATTAGAGAGAAAGGAGGCCGTTGATAGAGCTAGTTAGCAAGCTATTATTGATGATGAGTTGAAATATGAACATACTATGAGCAAATCAACAAGAGTGCTTGAAGATGATGCTTAGGAAGTGTAGTTGGATGTTGAATCAAATTCTAAACCAATAAAAGTGAGCATTTTTGTTGAGTAAGACTTTAAGTAGCAATTGCTTTAGTTATGTCAAGAATTCCAAGTTATTTTTGCATGGAACTATACTGACATGAATGGATTTAATCCAAGGGTGTGTCAGCATAGGATAAATTGGAAGGCAAATGCTCAATCTATAATGCAAAAAATATACCACATGAGTCCAAACTATGCTAAATAGGTGAAAGAAGAGATTGTCAAACTTCTTAGAGTTGGCTTCATCAATCCTATGAATGGAGTGGCTTGGTTGTCACCTATTATAGTAGTACCCAAAAAGAATGGCAAAGTATGAGTTTGTGTGGATTATAGAAAGCTAAGTGCAGGAATTATCACTGATCCATTCCCTCTTCCATTCATAAATTATTTGTTGGATGATGTAGAAGTCATGAGATTTATAGCTTTCTGGATGGTTTTTTAGGATACAATTATATTCAAATGCATTTGGATGACATGGAAAAAATCACCTTCATAATTGAATGGGGAGCATTTGTAATTATTGTTATGAATTTTGGATGAGCACCAAAGTTTCAGGGTGCAGCACACAAAACATTTGATCCATATCTCACTAGTTTTATGAGAGTTTTCGTAGATGATTTTTGTGTGTTTGGAAAGAAAGTAGACCATGTGAAACGTCTTAAGTTGTGTTTTCAAAGATGCTGTCAATTTAGGATGTCTCTTAACCCATTTAATTCAGTTTTTGTTGCTAAAGAGGGGTTATTTTAAGACATATTATCTCATAGGAAGGTATGGCTATTGACCCAAGGAAAATTGAGACAATTCAGAAGGTTATTGTACCTACAATGGTTTAAGAAGTGATCCGCTTTGTGGGGCAAGTGAAATGGCATAGTAGGTATCTTTGGCATTTAGCTCATATTTGTGCTCTACTCACTTTGCTTACTTAGAAGGGAGATCAATTTGTAGAGAGGCATGATCAAGATAGAGCTTTTGGTGTATCAAAGAAGAGCTTGTAGTGGCACCGATTTTACAACCTCTGAAGTGGGATGTTTCATTTCATGTATTTGTTGATGTATTTGATATGGTGGTGGGTGCAGTCGTGATGCAAAAAAGAGTTGTAGGATGGTTTTGACTTGTTTACTATGCAAGTAGAAGGCTTATAGCAGCTGAGAAGAATTCCATAGTGACTAAGAGAGAAGCCCTTGGAATTGTATTTGCATTACAAAGGTTTAGACATTCTTTACTGGTGGGGAATCATGTAAATTTCCATGTGGATCATCAAGCTTTACTATACCTCATTGATAAATTGCAGGTTACAGGAAGATTGGCAAGGTGGATGCTTCTTTTGCAAGAGTTTGAGTATAAAATAGTGCATACACCTAGGAAGGATAATGTAGTAGTTGATTTCTTGATCAAAATTGAGTCTATAGTAGACCCTGCACAAGGGGTAGATGATTAGTTCCCTGATGGAGAGCTATTCAATGTTTAGGTACATCAATTCAATTCTTTCTATGGCCAAATGCTGAATTATCTACTTGATGGAGTAAGCCCTGCAAAATTGTCAAGAGATCATTGTAGAATGTTGGCATTGAAAAGGTGACACTTTTAGGTTATCATGGGAATGCTTTATAGGAGAGGTATCAATAATGACTTTAGAATATGTGTAGCTGTGGAAGAAAAACTCGCTATACTACATGAGGCATAGTGGGATTGACAAGAGGTTATTTAGGGATGAGATTATAGACAAGAGTTCTAGGAGATTCATATCACATGATATTGGGAAGTCCTTGGTCTAGATTATCAAAGTTGAAGAAGTATTGGGGCGTTGACATGATAATTATTCCCCATGGTGGCAAGGAAGTAAAGTTATCTAGAGTTAATCTCAGGTAGTATTGAAATTAAAGGACCATTCCATTGGTTGTTCATACATTAGATCTTGTACCCGAGATTGTAGATGATGAAGAAGAATTCTTTTTAGAGGCTAATCCTACCATTGTACCAATTTTTTTGGTGGATGTTGAAAGAATTTTGTCTAAATATAATGTAGGATTAGCCTATAAAAAGACATCATCATCAATCTCGGGTACAACATTTATTATCTGAGCAACCAATGGATGATACGTTAATTTCATTATTACATATTAATTGTACATAACTTTACTTCCTTGCCACTATGGGGAATAATTACTGTGTAAGCACCCCAATCCTTCTTCAACTTTGACATTCTAAATTAAGGCCTTCCCGATAGAATGTGATATGAATCTCCTAGACCTCTTATCTATAATATTATTAGAAAAATGACCTCTTTTTAGTCGTGCATGTGGCTCATACAGTGTAGTAGGTTGATCTTCTAGAGTTACATATCTTCTCAAGTCATTGTCAATACCTCTCCTATAAAGCACTTCCATGACAATCTAAAAGTGTCAGCTTTGCAATGCCAACCTTCTATGGTGATCTCTTGACAATTTTGCAGGCATTACCCCATCAAGTAGATAATTCAGCATTTGGTCATAGAAATAGTTAAATTGATGTACCTAAACACTGAATAACTCTCCATTAGGCAACTGATCATTTACCACTTGTGCACGGTTTGTTGTTGCTGCTGACTCAATTTTGCTCAAGAAATCAGCTACTACTGCATTATCTTTCCCAAGTGTATGTACTATTTTATACTCAAACTCTTGAAAAAGAAGCATCCACCTTGCGGACTCAATTTTGGATGATATAGCATGTCATGAGATTTATAGCATTCTAGATGGTTTTTAAGGATACAATCAGATTCGAATGCATTCGAATGACATGGACAAAACTGTGTTCATAACTGAATGGGGAGCATTTGTAAGTACTATTATGAATTTTGGATTAGAGAATGGACCACCAAAGTTTTAGGGTGCAGCACACAAAACATCTGATCCATATCTCAGTAGCTTTATGAGAGTTTTTGTAGATCATTTTTGTGTGTTGGCAAGAAAGTAGACTACTTGCAGCATCTTAAGCTGTGTTTTGAAAGATGCTGTTAATTTAGGATGTCTCTTAACCCATTTAAATTAGTTTTCTCTACTAAAAGATGGGTTCTTTTAGGTCATATTATCTCATAGGAAGGTATGGCTATTGACCCAAGGAATATTGAAATAGTTCAAAAGGTTACTGTACCTTCAATGGTTCAAGAAGTGATCCTCTTTGTGGGGCATGTGAAATGGCATAGTAGGTATATTTGGTATTTAGCTCATATATGTGCTCCATTCACTTTGCTTACTAAGAAGGGAGTTCAATTTGTATGGAGGCATGATCAAGATAGAGCTTTTGGTGTATTACAGGAGAGCTTGTAGTGGCACCGATTTTACAACCTCCGAAGTTGGACATTCCATTTCATGTATTTGTTGATGCATTTGACATTGCGGTTGGTGTAGTCCTAATGCAAAAAAGAGTTGTAGGATGGTTTAGATAGGTTTACTATGAAAGTAGAAGGCTTATAACAACCGAGAAGAATTACATAGAGAGTAAGAGAGAAGCCATTGGAATGGTATTTGCATTACAGAGGTTTAGACATTATTTACTAGGAAATCAAGTAATTTTTCATGTGGATCATCAAGTTTTACTATACCTCATTATTAATAAATTGCAGGTTACATGAAGATTGGCAAGGTGGATGATTCTTTTGCAAGAGTTTGAGTATAAAATAGTGCATACACATGGGAAATATTACTCTTTTTACAGGCTAATCCTACCATCATAACAATTCTTGAGGTGGATGTTCAATTCTTTGTCTAAATATAATGTAGTCATAGGATTATTGCTGCAGGCTGTAGGGTTACTGTTGTAGGCAAATAGAGACTTGATACAGTAAAATAGTGACATGATATAGCAACACACTAAATTGGATGTAAAAAGCAATGATAGCCCTAAGGGGAGTAAGGGAACTGATAAGGAGACTCTTAAAGCATAGAAAAATGCCTCATTAGAGAGAAAGGAGGCCCTTGATAGAGCTAGTTAGCAAGCCATTATTGATGGTGGTGAGTTGAAATATGAACATACCACGAGCAAGTCGACAAGAGTGCATGAAGATGATGTTCCGGAAGTGTAGTTAGATGTTGAATCAAATTCTAAATAGATAAAAGTGAGCATTTCTTATGGGCAAGATTTAAAGTGGTAGATGCTTCAGTTATGTCAAGAATTCCAATATATTTTTACATGGGAATAGACATGAATGGATTTGATTCAAGGGTGTGTCTGCATAGGATCAATTTTAAGGTAGATGCTAAACCTATAATGCAAAAAAGATACCACATGAGTCAAAACTATTCTAAACAGGTGAAAGAAGAGATTGCCAAACTTCTTAGAGTTGTTTGTGTGGACTATAGAAAATTAAATGTAGCAACTATCATTGATCCATTCCCTTTTCCATTCATAGATTTTTTGTTGGATGATGTAGCAGGTCATGAGATTTATAGCCTTCTGGATGGTTTTTTAGGATACAATCAGATTCGAATGCATATGAATGACATGGAAAAAATCACCTTTGTAACTGAATGGGGAGCATTTGCAAGTGTAGTTATGATTTTTGGAATAAAAAGCGGACCTCCAAAGTTTTAGGGTTCAACACACAAAACATTTGATCTATATCTCACTAGCTTTAGGAGATTTTTCATAGATGATTTTTGTGTATTTGGCAAGAAAGTAGACCACCTACAACATCTTAAGCTCTGTTTTGAAAGAAGCTGTCAATTTGGGATGTCCCTTAACCCACTTAAATTAGTTTTTGCTATTAAAAGAGGGGTTCTTCTTGGCCATATTATCTCATAGGAAGATATGGCTATTGACCCAAAGAAAAATTCAGATAGTTTAGAAAGGTTACTGTACCTACAATGGTTCAAGAAGTGATCCGCTTTGTGGGGCAAGTGAAATGGCATAGTAGGTATCTTGGGTATTTAGCTCATATCTGTGCTCTGCTCAATTTGCTTACTAAGAAGGGAGCTCAATTTATATGGGGGTGCGATTAGGATAGAGCTTTTGGTGTTTTAAAGAAGAGCTTGTAGTGGCACCGATTTAACAACCTCCGTAGTGGGACATTCCATTTCATGTATTTGTTGATGCATTTGACATTGGGGTGGGTGTAATCCTGATGCAGAAAAGAGTTATAGGATGGTTTAGATCTATTTACTATGGAAGTAGAAAGCTAATAGTAGCTGAGGAGAATTACATAGAGACTAAGAGAGAAGCACTTGGAATGATATTTGCATTACAAAGGTTTAGAATTTATTTACTGGGGAATCAAGTAAATTTTCATGTGAATTATCAAGCTTTACTGTACCTCATTAATAAACTGCAAGTGATAGGAAGATTGGCAAGGTGGATGATTCTTTTGCAAGAGTTTGAGTATAAAATAGCGCATACACTTGGGAAAGATAATGTAGTAGTAGCTAATTTCTTGAGCAAAACTTAGTCAGCCCTGTATTGTGTATGAGGTACATGCGGGATTGACAAGAGGTCATTTTTACAATGAGATTAGAGACAAGAGGTCTAGGAGATTCATATCACATGTTATTGGAAAGGCGTTGGTTTAGATTGTCAAAATTGAACAAGGATTGGGGTGTTGACATGGTAGTTATTCCCCATGTGTGCAAGGAAGTGACATTATGATCTACAGTTAATCAGGTAATATTGATATTAAAGTACCGTCCATTGGTTGCTCGCACTATAAATGTTGTACCCGAGATTGAAGACGATGAAGAATAACTATTTTTATAGGCTAATCCTACCATTGTACCAATTTTTGAGGTGGATGTTGAAATTTTATTTGTATAAATGTAATTAGTCATAGCAATGCTGCTTTAGGCAGTATATAATATTCGCGCCACAGTGCTTCATATCAAGAAATGAATTCCGGCTCGAGGTGTTTTAAAAATTACTCGTTCGAGCTGTCACATAAGTGACTGCACATAATTTTCTTGATATCACATCTCATATTAAATCAATTATGCAATCCGACACGAGAAGACACCTCAAATTCCTAGCCAACAAAAAGCAAAGATGCCTCGTAAATACTATTACGATGGCTTGGTCATATAAATTTTCATGCATTATATTTGATTTGGCATTCTCAATTCCATTTAATGCATTGAGGATTGCATTGATTTCATAACCGCAAGACAAATCACAAAAGCCTTAATCAGTAGACAAAGAACATGCAAGAACGAGCATGATATTGAGTAAGTTAAGGATCAAAGAGAATGGCATGAATTTATATACTAGATAAGTTATGAAGTAACTAGGCCAAAAACCACTAGATGAAGTCATTTTGAAAAGAAAAATATGTTTTTTTAATAAGCAAAAAAATATAACCTTTTTTATGTGTGGAGAGAGGGAAAGCATTAAATAATCATCCCCATGCCACTATCCAATAGGTAAGCAATCAAAATTAATATTTAATAAAGCTCAATTGACTCTTGACAAGTAGCCAAAAGAATAAGTCAACTGCATGTCAAGATTGTGGGAGAGAAGGAAGGAGTCTCACTTGTAGCTTTCTCACTTACACAATGGGGAATACACACAAAGGTGGAGGCGGAAAATAGTTTTTCTCTTCTTAGTTGTGTAAGCCAAAAAGAACACACATATAGAGAAATAGAAGAACCCTATATATGGGTCTCAAACCAAACTCAACTAACTAAGGTGGCATACTAATTGAGCCACGAACTAGAGTAGATAAGGATAGCTATCATCTAGCTATTATTCATGGGCGGTGTACCAACCGCATCTGCAGCTAACAAGTCGGTGACATAAATGCACAGTGGTCACCCTGGCATATCACGAGTGGAGCTCGATATCTCAACACTCCCCCTCGAGCTCAATCCCAATTCCTGCACACCAAGCAGGTCTCTGAACTTGCATAGCTTCTCTGCACCCAATGCCTTCGTAAATATGTCAGCTACCTAATCCTCTGTGCTGACATAAACTAGATCAATAAGACCTAGTAAAACCCTCTCCCGCACATAGTGATAATGCACCTCAATGTGCTTTGTTCTAGCATGATAGACTGGGTTATTTACCAAGTGTATACTACTCATGTTGTCACAATAAATGACAACTGGCCTATTTGTAAGCTGATGCATATCATAAAGTAGCTTATGCAACCAAGCTACTTCACATGCAGCCATTGCTGCACCCCTGTACTCAGCCTCTATGCTCGAAAGGCAACTGTAGGCTGTTTCTTGCTGCTCCAAGTGACTGCATCACTCCCAAAAGAGAACACATATCCACTGGTAGATTGTCTATCAGAAATACTACCAGCCCAATCAGCATCAGTGTATCCATGCAGCTGTATCTGAACCCCAGTCTCATAAAATAGTCCATACTGCAATGTGGACTTCACATACCTGAGTATGCATCTAGCCGCATCCAAATGCGGTTTCCTTGGAGCCTGCATAAATTGACTTACCAATCCAACAGCATAGCTCAAATCTGGTCTGGTAATAGTCATATAAATCAAACTTCCTACTATGCGTCTGTACATAGTAGGGTCTTCCAAAAGCTCACCTGCATTTGCGCTCAGCTTCACATTCTGCTCCAAAGGAACTGAAATAGGCTTATAGCCTATCATCCCATATTTGGATAGTATGTCCAATCCATACTGCCTCTGGAAGAGCCGTATCCCACTTAGTGATCTAATCACCTCAATGCCCAAGAAATAACGCAGCTCTCCCAAATCCTTCATCTCAAACTTCTACTTCAATACATTTTCACATGAAGGATATCTTCATCACTATCACCTATCATAATCAAATCATCAACATAAATGACAAGTAGCATAATACATTTCTCTGTTTTTCTCACATAAAGTGAGAAATGTGCCTTGGAAATTTGAAAGCCAATAGTGACAAGATGCTGTCCTATCTTGTCAGACCATGCTCTAGGTGCTTGCTTCAAGCCATACAAGGCTTTCTTCAACCTACAAACAAACTCAGGATGAATAGCCTGCACATAACCTGGTGGCTGCTCTATATAGACCTCTTCTTGCAAATCACCATGCAAGAAGGCATTCTTTACATCCATCTGATGTAAAGACCATCCCTTTGATGTAGCCATAGCAATGACTACTCTTACGGTTGCCATCCTTGCAACCGGACTGAATGTTTCTTCATAATCAATGCCATATGTTTGTGCATACCCCTTGACTACTAATCTTGCCTTATATTTGTTCACAAAACCATCTGCATTGTGCTTCACCTTATAAACCCACTTACAACCAATTGCATTCTTATCTTTAGACAAAGGTACCAATTTCCATGTAGTATTTGCTTCCAAGGCATCCATTTCTTCATCCATGGCTTTCTTCCATTTTTCTTTTCCCATGGCTTGCTCAAAAGAAGTGGGTTCTGGTTCATGTATCACTTTGACTATATAGGCATAGTGAATGGCTGTAAATCCATCATATTTCAGCCTATCCATAGGATACCTAGCTCTGGTAGACCTGCGCAAAGTAGGTTCACTCCCAGGTGCTCTCAAAACATCCCTGGTCTTCCTTACTCCAGGTGTGACAATAGAAGGAATACCCAACTCATCATCAATTCTCTGTTCTGAGCCACTGGATTCACCATCCACATAAGAGTAACCTGCATTCACATCAAACATGGGCTGATCTACCTTCTCTTTTCCTTTTTGTGAAACCTGCATACCACTATCTGCATTGCTTTGAGGAGATTCTCCTGATCTCAATTTGCCTGTCCATGGCGAAGAATGTGAACCACTGTTAGAGGACACTCCAGGTCCACTAATATCTTGCGACTGTTGCTGTGAATTCTGTGTAGCATTACCATTTTGTGCATCTACATTATCAATCACATTTACTAGTTTATACCAACTACTCATCTCATCAAAAACAACATCTCTGCTCACTGTAAACTTACGAGTAGAAGGGTTATAACATCTATACCATTTTTGATGCAGAGAGTAAACAATAAAGATGCACTTCTCAGCTTTTGGATCCAACTTGGATCTCAACTCATCTGGCACATGAACATAGACAATGCAACCAAAAAATTTCAAATGAGAAATATATGGTTTCCTACCAGTATACCTCTCCTCTGGAGTCATGCCATGTATTGCTGTAGTGGGAGTCATGTTCATTATGTAGACTGTTGTAGCAACTGCCTCAGCCCAGTAAAAATCTAGCAGGTCTTTTTCATTGAGCATGGCATGAGATACCTCTCCAATATGCCTGTTTTTTCTTTCTGCAATTCCATTTTGCTGTGGGGTATGATTACATGAATATTGCTTCTTTATACCATGGTCCTGCAAGAACCTTGCAAACTCATTTGAGAGGTACTCTCCCCCTCCATCTGACCTTAGACATTTTATTTGCAGGCCTGTTTCTTTTTCAACCATAGCTTTAAGAGTTTTGAAATGCCCAAAAACTTCACTTTTCTTTTTCATAAAACACGCCCAAACTTTTCTGCTATAATCATCAATAAAAGTGACAAAATAATGATAGCCTCCAATAGATGCAGCTTTAGTAGTCCACACATTAGAGTGGATTAATTCCAATGGCTTCTTACTCTCTTGAACATGTCTAGGAGATGGTTTCCTTGCCTGTTTTCCAAATTGACAGGCTTCACATACCTTATGCATTTCTGCAACCTTGAATTTAGGCAATCCTGCAACAATATTTTGGGCCTACATTGATTTAAGTCGTTGTACATTAACATGACCAATGCGTTTATGCCAGATATCAATATCTACAACTACACCGGTCCCATGTGCAAACATTGCTGCACTCAATTCAGGCATGTCTGCATCCAACATAAACAATCTGCCCTTCTTCTTTCCTTTTGCTATCAAGCGACCTTTATTTTTCATATCCTCAACAAAGCATCCATGAGGAATAAATCTGACCTGCAAGCCCTGCTCAACCATTTGACCAACAAAAACCAAATTCTTGGTTATATTCGGGACATGAAATACATCTGACAGGTATTTCTTTTTCCCATCTTGCATAGACAAATGAATTTTTTCAATCTGCACAATAGGATGTGCAGTATCATCACTAGTCTCCACAAATCCTAGTTTTTCCATTTTCCTTACATCCTGCATCCATTCTGCATGACCTGTCATGTGGTTTGACGAACCTGAGTCAACATACCACACTTCGTTGCTTTCTTTTGCACTTGTCACAGAATTGTTCATGTGTTGCACTATAAACAAATGCTCATTTCTATCATTACCCTGTCTACTAGAATATGCATAATTTCCTTGTTGCAATTTTCCATTCATGATGTCATTCTGCTTTTTTTAGCAGTCTTTAGCCATATGACCCATTTTACCACAGTAGTAGCATTCAACATTGATGTTTGCATTTTGGCCTCTTTGCCATCCACCACGATCTCTTTGGCTCCCCCTGCCTCTAGAGTTACCATGTCCTCCTCCATAGAACTAGTTTTCTTGAGTTTGCTGCATATTTTGATTTCTACTACGGCCTCCTCTACCTCTGCCTCTACCTCTTCCAGCATTTGAGTAGAAGATAGTTTCTTTTGAATTTCCTCCTGAAGAAGATGCACCACCATTTCTCTACTCCTTAGAAATTAGAAGAGCAATCAACTCCTCAAAATCAGGAAATCTTTCACGGACGGAAATGGATGTTCAGAACTGTGCATAATCCTTTCATAGACCATTCAAGGTCACAGAAACTAAATCATCATCTTCCACTGGCAACCCAATGGAAGCAAGTGCATCTGCAATCTTCTTCACCTTCATGTGGTAGTCATTGATGCTCATACTTTCTCTTTGCACATTGTGCAACTCTTGCTTGAGCTGCATTTTCCTCGCTTGCATATTTGTGCTATACATTTTTGACAAAGTATCCCATGTCTCCTTTGGTGTACTTGCATCCTGAATATGCACAATCATAGAGTCTGAAATACTGATAGACAACCAGTACATAACTTTTCTGGCTCTCTCATGCCATCCTTTAAATGCTTCCATTTGCTGTTGATTGGGAACATCAGGAAGAACTGGTTCTTCTTCATTTCCTGCAACAAATTTCCAATATCCTTTTCCCATAAGGAAATTCGTCATTCTAAACTTCCATGCTTGGAAGTTGTTCTTGTCAAGCTTTTCAGTGACAATCTGTGAAAGAGAATCAAATGCCATTACAGAACACTGCAAAAAATTCTGTCACTACAAAAAACATAGCTTCAGCCTCACAAGGGCAAATCTGTAAAACTGACGAAAGTGGTATTTGACCACACAGTCACTTCCTAGTGACGATTTTGCATTAACAGGCAACAAGGATAATTCTGTAACTCCCAATGTCTCTGCGCACAGACATACAATGCAATTTCTATGGTAACTTTTCATGGACCTGTAGAACAATGGTCGCACAGCAAAAAACAGGGCCTTTTCCTGAGTGCATGCGGAAACTTCCGCCTCCAAAACAGGCCTCGAAATGGCCTCGAATCAAAAAAGCAGGGCAACCAAGGGCTAAAGCCCTTGCCCGCAGCATATACTGCCCTCTTGCTACACCATGAAGAGCATCTCAATCTGAGACAATGCACTCTTGCACTTTCTAACTGTGCTACCTGCAGAGACTTGCTCCCAAACACGAAAAATGAAAGCAACACTGGTCCTCTTACCAGAACACTGCGAACTTGGTTTGCTTTCTTGAGCTCCTTACCACGAGCCAGGCTCTGATACCATATCAAGATTGTGGGAGAGAAGGAAGGAGTCTCACTTGTAGCTTTCTCACTTACACAATGGGGGAATACACACAAAGGTGGAGGCTGAAAATAGTTTTCCTCTTCTTACTTGTGTAAGCCAAATAGAACACACGTACAGAGAAATAGAAGAACCCTATATATGGATCTCAAACCAAACTCAACTAACTAAGGTGGCATACTAACTGAGCCACAAACTAGAGTAGATAAGGATAGCTGTCATCTAGCTATTATTCATGGGCGGTGTACCAACTGCATCTGTAGCTAACAAGTCAGTGACATAAAAGCACAACGGTCACCCTGGCATATCACGAGTGGAGCTCGATATCTCAACATTGCATGCTCCCCCTCATGCCTATAAATACACCCCTCTCTCCTTCACAAAAAAAAGCAAGAAGGAAGACCTCTTGATGATGTTTTTTTTTTTAACTTCTCTTATCCATTGAAGCTTGAGCCTTGAAAGAGGAAAATACCCCCCTTCTACCTCATTTTCATTTTCTCTACCCCCTACTACATCTTCGCCCCATATGACCATACCATTAAGCAAAACATTAGGGATTTTTTTCTGGATGATCACCAACTCTACCACATCAATCTCACCTGACATCCATGGCTCCGCGAGGTTGCAGAAATTCAAAAAGCACATTTGAAGCAAGGGAAGCAAGGAACACGACCAATGGAGAAAATGACGCAATAGGAATTGCTGAGACTTCCGTTACACCAAACTTGAGAGAGATAACATCTCGTTGGTTCGAAAAAAATTAATGTTTTATAAGCTTATCACTTTATTTGGCTTTTAACGATTATAAAAACATTCTAATGAAAATGCATATGAACTGTCGCTTAGGAAAATAACCTAAATAATATAATAATTAACTATTCAATGAAAGAATCTTTCACTTGAAAAAGGATTATATGCCTGTCATTAAGAAAATATCCTAATTATGGTTTATTTTACAATATTTATTGTTATTTCATTAATGATGTATGTGATCATAGTAACATAAAAATGGTAGGCATTATTAGGAAAGGGAATATTTTATAATTCTTTCTTAAAAGCAACTATCTCTATTTAATTTTGCTACTGATAAAAATATACATACGAATTTTATAATAATTCATAGAAAATCATTTAGATAATATCATGGAATAATAAATACATTAAATCAATGACAATTTGTATATGAAAATATATAGTAGATGCGCATAAATTAGGTGCATGGAAATATAATTCGATGTTTGAAAGATGAAAGAAAAATTGCACTTATGATTTTTGCATTGCCTGTAATAAAATATTTAGAAAAATGATCAACATTGCACGTAGGATATAGCTAAATGAAAATTGATATTTCTAGATAACATTGAAAGTTTCGCAATTGTTGTAATGTTAATATTAATGATTATATTAGTGAGAGAATCAATATTGTGAGTTGACCCATGTATGAATCAGCAAGAAAACCTAACCTAAAATATCGAGAATATTGAAGCGAAAACAACTATGAAATACTTGACAACCTTGAAACTATAAGTATCAAAAAATTAAATAAATATCAAAAATTCTGTAGGACTTGTTGGACATTGATAAGAATTTATCAATACAAATTCTAAAGTCTAAATAAACTTGGAAAAGCATTTGAAATCCTGCTAAGTGCGAGTTAGGGCACCACAATGCCTGAATTGCTTGTCATAGGTATAAATGCCCATATTATCTTTTAGGACAAAAATACCAAATTTTTCATAAGGATAAAATAGAATTCTCATAATTAATCAAATTTGTGAAATAACTTGCAGATCCCGAAAAAGAGTTACAAGTAGGAAGCAAAACCCTAAGAATAAGGTGGGACCTTAAAAGAGAAACCCTAGATTTGGGTGGGACTACTTTTTATGCTAAAAACACTTGCTACCATTTCTTTTTTATTTGTGCACACATTGATGGTTGCACATGAAAGATTGATTGTGCTTGCATCAGTTAGATCTGATTGTAAATTTATAATCAGGATAATAAGAGGAAAGATCATGCTTTGCCTCCCCCATGGCTAGATGTAGAACCCTGCTCCAAGGGGGATTGTTTTGTAACGTTGCAAGGAGCTTTGGACCTAGCCCCGATGGCGAGAGGTCACTCGGTGAGGAATCCGTTAGGCAAGAGGAGGTGGGAGTGCTAGGGCGGACTCTGAACGTAAATCTCTCAATTGCTCCTAGGAACTGCCTAATCCTCACACGAATTAGGATGGGATCATGGAGTCCCCAATACTAGTGAAGGGACGGAAATCTTGGAGGGTTTCTTTTCTTCTGTGTAGAAAGAAGGGATTTTCCGATGAACGGAGGTTTATCTTCTACATAGACAAAAGGGAAAAATCATTGTAAATAAATTTGTGAAATAACAAATAAATATGTTTTGCCAAAAGACTATTTTCTATGTCTTTGGGTTGTGCCGTAAAATTATGCAAAGGAACATGTGATAACGGGTAACGAAGCTGCTTTTATATGCCATAACTTAATGTGATAGGTAATAAGAAAACTGAACAAAACCATTTGTGGGAAGTGGGCGGGTGAGATCCCTAATAAATTTGTCCTACGAATGGGTGGTCCTGGTAAGCTGGGAGCTTCTCTCAAGAGATTGAACAAAATGTTAATTAGGAAAAATTAGGTAGAGCCAAGTGTTGACTTACCTAGGGTTAGGTCTTAAAACCTTGATAAGAAATTATCTTAGGGGAAAGGTTTGGCGGCTGTGCCAGAACTCCATTGCGGTTCCTTGAATCCTAACAAGTTTACTAGAAAAAAGCGTTGCACTCCATGAACCAAGGGTAACTATGATCGCTCTAGTCGGACGACAAGCCCTTGTGGGATACCTTCGATGGAGCTAGCTGATGTGTCGAGACCTCAGTTGTCAAATTAGGACCTCGAGCTTACAAGTTGATCCTCGTGGGGATGACCCATACCTTGCATTACGGGGTGGACTTTGGAAAACCTAGACACTAGACCCCATGCATTCTTGTGAGTACCGGGTGAAGCCATTTAGGATAGTTCCATGATAAGCCACTGAAACATGCTGCCAGGGAATTGTTAGGCAGGCATGTGACACAGTAAGCTTATTGTTGTAGGCAAATAGAGACTTGATACATGAAAATAGTGACTTGATATAGCAAGACACTAAATTGGATGCAAAAAGAAACGCACTTTACAGCTTCCCAATCTAGTAGCTGCTTTATAACACCGAACCTTGCGGGAATTAAATGGAGGGTCAAATGACCTCCGATTGACGAACCGAGACTCTTGTTGGATTCTTGATGTCGAAATGCATCAAGGAAAACTCTAGCTCGGCCATCCGCCACCATTTGATTTTTCATGAAAATTAGCTCTTTAACGTCTCTCGGGCACTTTCCGGGTCCAAAACGAGCGTCAACGCTTCAAGAAAGGATCCAAATTGGATCCTAAAATCTAACTCTCATGGGCACTATGCATCTTCTAGCAGGGCTCATGATGAGCAGGTTGATAGGTTGTTTGCCATGCAACATGTGTATAAGAATGCATCTAGGAGGCAGAATAGAGATGAGAGATGGTACATTGATTTAGGGGCTTCAAATCATATGACACCCCATGGAGAATGGTTTGATGAGATGGTTGTAGGTTCACATGGTTATGTGTGTACTGGGAAAGGATGACACCCCACATGATATTCAGCACATAGGAATTGTCTCATTGTTGATGCCTGATGGCAAGAAAAAGAGACTGCATGATGTACTACATGTACTTATAATAACCAAGAATCTTTTGTTAGTTGGACATATGGCAGAACAGAATCTACAGGTGAGATTTAATAGAGATGGATGCTTTATTGAAGAATATGGTAACGGCTGCAAATTGATTGTTAGAGGCCGAAGAGATGCCAGAATGTTTACTCTTGATGTGTCAATTTCAGAATTGAAAGTAGCCATGTTTGCACATGATGATAGTGCTATACGGGATGTTAAGATATGGCATAAGCGAATAGGCCATGTGAATGTACAAAAGCTGAAATCTATACAACCGAAGGAGATTGTGCTTTGACTGCCTAAGTTCAAGTATCATGACTTTGGACATGTATGTGATGCATGTCAGTTTGGAAAGCAAGCACAGTTTTCATTTATGAGACATGTACGGAATAGCTCACGGCCCTTGCAGTTGGTACATTTAGATGTATGGGGTTCGTCTCATAATGCTTCGTTTGGTGGTGCTCGTTACTATGTATCCTTCATTGATGATTTCAATAGGTATACTTGGCTTTACATACTAAAACATAAGGATGATGTGCTTGATGCATTCAAGGACTTCAAGAAGCATGGTGAAAATGAGTTGAGCTGTAAAATTCCATGTCTTAGATCAAACAAAGGTGGAGAATATGTCTCTAATTACTTTGATAGGTACCTTGCTAAACATAGGATTAGAAGACAGTTAACTTGCAGCTATACACCACAACAAAATGGTGTAGTAGAAAGGAAAAATAGGGTACTGACGGAATCATCAAGAGCTATGCTCAATGAGAAGAGTTTGCCAAATGGTTATTGGGCTGAAGCAGTAGTGACTACTGTCTATGTGCTGAATAGAACTCCTACAGCAGGGATTCATGATGTAACTCCATATAAGAGGTTGTATGGTCATAAGCTTGATATTTCACACTTGAAGGTCTTTGACAGCATTGCATATGTGCATGTTCCTAATGAAAAGAGGAAGAAATTGGATCCTAAAGCTATCAAGAGTGTGTTCCTTGGTTATGCACAAGACCGGAAAGCTTATAAGTGTTATGTACCGTCTACTGATGGGACCTAAAATGGGCCGGCAGTGGCTATGGCACTAGCTGGACCTCATGCATACGATAGACAACCCCACCACACAGCCTTGTGGGCCAAGAGCGTCTAAAACTCACTTTGCACTAAATGCTTACAATGACTTTGTGTTTGTATCCAATATGTAGTCCAACATTCATCTTCCCTTCTCCTCAAAGGGAGATCCCATAATATATAGGCATAATGCTTCGTAATACACACATAGGGAAGCACCTCTCGGCTAATTGTCACAACTCCACTGTGACTCTCCTACACCTCGGGGATTGGCTCCAAGATGTGTCACTAACACATATAACATTCACACAAACTCCACTCTTTCATAATTCAGCTCTAATGTCCCCCCCCCCCGTGCCCCCGTGCCTTTTCCCATGCGAACCCCCCTTCAAAAATTTTTAAATTTTTTTACTCTCCCCCTACCGTATGCTTGGTGGGGAGAGAGAGTGTGTGTGTGTGAGTAAGAGGTAGATAAGGGGGGGCATGCAGCCCCCCTAGATGGCGAGTGGCACCATCCTCCCCCCCCCCCCCCATACCTCCCTCCCTTCCTCTTTATAAGGGGGCAGCATTCCCCCTCCCTTGGCACGGCAGCAAGCCCTCCCCCCATAGGAGAAGAAGAAGAAGAAGAAAAGAGAGAATGAGAGAGAAAGAGAAGGTCCTAGAACCTTCTAAGGTCTCCCCCCCTTAAGCCTTGTTCCTACTCATCCTTCCCCCTCACTTAAACCGCAGGAACATTGCCGGTATTCCCTTCAAATTGAGGGCTGTCGAATTCCTAACAAAGCTATGGAGTCCCTTGCAAGGTTCACACTTTGAGGAAGGAGGACAAGAGCTCATTCAATGTAATCGAAGTACGAGAGTGGGAGCTGCGAAATGGGGAAAAGAAGCAGACCGAATCAAGTGGAACTGTTAATGTCTTAACATCTGCAGATCAAAAATCGGGTTATTCTAAGACCCGAGATTTATGGTAAATTATAAGTTCGTAAATATAGTTTAAATGCATTAGAACTTGGGACGGAAAAATTCTCTTGTTCTTCCAGGAAGGGGAGACTTGCATACTAGGGTAAGGACGTCCTAGTGGACTCAATGCGCAACAACATTTAGGAGTTAGATAGGTAAACTATCTAGGGAAAAATTCCTATGAAGACCTAGTCGATGCTAAGGTCGTTGGAAAGGGTGGATCACCAGTCCATAACTTGAAAAGCACAAATCGAATTGGCATTTGATGACTATGTAGATTCTTGTTTCTTACAAGCAAAGGCGTACTTAGGGAAAACCCCAATTCCCAAGGTATCGGATCTTGCGGGTTGCAATTGACCTAAGGAAGAATGCTAAGGGTATTCAGGAAAGGAACTTCACCTTAACAAGAATGTTGTACAAACTAAAAAACTTGTCTATGTTTGAAACAATAGGGCAATGTTAGCCTTGATCAAATCGGGGTCAAGGGGAAGACCACTTAAATCATTTAAAGGATCTAGAAGGATTTCTACCTTAGAAAAGGTTGTAAATTCCTTGAGCAAGTGTTTTGATACATCCAAGTTAAATTCTAGTTGTGCATGCAATGGGATTGCGATGCCTTGAAGCAAGAGATTGTTCATTCAACTGTTTGTTAATGTGGTTTTGGATGTTAATCCAAGTGGGGTGTGATTGATGATTTCATGCCCGGGTCTGTGATGACTAATTGCCATGGGAACAAAAAGGATGTTTTCCTAGTTAAAGGATGTTAGGCTGGTTGTTTCAGCTTGATTGTTCCCAAAAGGATACTTAAGGATTGGCTATGGTTTTGGATGAATATCCAAGTGATTATATTTTCATGGCAGGAACTGTAAGGATAAATTTCCATGGGAACAAAAGGGATGTTTTCCCTAGTAAATGTTACTAGGCTAGTTGCTTCAGCTGTGGATGATTTCCTAAAGGGATAATTAAGGAAGGATGGCGTTAGCTACCCCCGCGAACCACCAAACCCTAACCAAGGGGGTTATGAATCTGTGACGAGAATGTGGACCAAACCCGCCGCGAGAGGTCTCTTCGTGGAAATTACTTGGCGTAGGAGGATGCTTGGGTGCTAGGGGGACTCTGGCCGTAAATCCCAATGCCTCCGGACCCTACACAAGTGTTCTACGTGACTTGAGATGGGATCTCAAGGCCTTCATACTAGTTACAAGGCAGAATCTTGGTAGGATAAACCCTTGGGTTTTTATTTCCGGGATATGGAAGGATTGTTTCTGCGGAGGCAAAAAGGGACACTTATTTCGCATGTATGGGCAGGAGACAAACATTAATCCGAAGATAAGTTAAGGAAGTGTTTGATCTTGTTTTATCTTGTCTTAGTGACTGTGCCCTAAATTACGTAAAGGAACCTGTGATTAACGGGTTAATTAAGGAAGCTGCTTTTATGTGTCAAACATAATGTGGTAGGTAATTAGATAACTAAAACAACCCTCGAGGGAAGCATGGTGGATGTGACCGTCGGGTCCATCCTACGGCAGGGTGGTCTCGGTTAGCCGAGATCTTTCCAAATGGAATTTATTTGATGCGAATGTTAGATAGACAGGGACCTTAGAACTTGTAAGTTAAAAACCCGATTCATACCGTTTTAGGGGACTGGAACGGGACTATGCCCTACGGGCAGAGAGGTCGAGTGATGCATCCCTCTCGTTTCCCATTCTCTTTGAACAAGTGCGGTATGAGTCTGCTTTGGTCCAATTGTATCCATGCAAAGTGGAGCGGCTGTCGACCGATGCTAGAAGGCTGTTAGGTGAACCCGACTGCTAGGAACCCGGACATCAGATCGATCCTAGTGGGAATGGCCAAATAAGTTCCATTGCGAGATAGACTCGAGAGACCCTAGTTGGCAAACCCCGTGTCATTCCTTGGGAGTGCCGGGTGGCATCTTCTAGATATATCTCTCAATGGGCTGCTAAGACGTGTCCCGCCATTTGAGGGGCGGGCACATTACAGTTGGTATCAGAGTGAAAACATTAAAGGATTGAGTGATGCATGATTAGAGATGTGCAATAGATGCATGGTGGGTCTTAACCCATAGGTCATAAGCCCCACTAGTGATTGTCTTTCCCAGTTTCTTCTCGAGATGAGGACATCTCGATTCCTCTAAGGGGGAGAGGATGTAATGTCCCCTCCCGTGCCCCCGTGCCTTTCCCCATGGGAACCCCCCCTTCATTTTTTTATTTTTTTTTACTCTCCCTCTCTCTTCCCCTGCCGTGTGCATGGCGGGGAGAGAGAGAGAGTGAGTGAGTAAGAGGTAGAGAAGGGGGGGCATGCAGCTACCCCAGATGGCGGGTGGCGCCGTCCTCTCCCCCCCCCCCCCCCCCATACCTCCCTCCCTTCCTCTTTATAAGGGGGCAGCCTTCACCCTCCCTCGGCACGGTAGCAAGCCCTCCCCCCCCCCATTTGATCATCATGGAGAGAAAGAAGGAGAAGAAGAGGGAGAGAGAAGAAGAAGAAGAAGAAGAAGAAGAAGAAGAAGAAGAAGAAGAAGAAGAAGAAGAAGAAGGAGAGAGAGAAGGAGAAGAAGAGGGAGAGAGGAGAAGAAGAAGAAGAAGAAGAAGAGGGAAAGAGAGAAGGAGAAGAAGAACAAGAACAAGAAGAGGAAGAGAGAGAAGGAGAAGAAGGAGGAGAAGAGGGAGAGAGAGAAGGAGAAGAAGAAGAAGAAGAAGAGGAAGGGAGAGAAAGAAGGAGAAGAAGAGGGAGAGAGAGGAGAAGAAGAAGGAGAAGAAGAGGAAGGGAGGGAAAGAGAGGAGAAGAAAAAGAAGAAGAAGAGAGAGAAAGAGAAGATTCTAGAACCTTCTAAGGTCTCCCCCCTCCTTAAGCCTTGTTCCTACTCATCCTTCCCCCTCACTTAAACCGCGGGAACATTGCCGCTATTCCCTTCAATTTGAGGGCTATCGAATTTGTGAGGTGCCCGCCCATCGGCTTTCCAGGCACTCTTTTAGCGGTCTATCGAGAAACAAATCTAAGCGTCGCTGCCCGACACTCCCAAGGAATGTTCCGAGTTTTGTTGCCTAGGGTTTCCTGAATCCGCCTCGCAATGGAATGTTCACGACCGAACCCACTAGGATCAACTTGAAATTCGGGCTCCTAGTTGTCAAGGTCTCCTGTTAGCATTCTAGGGTCGGATCTTGGACATCCTACTTTACGCAGAGATACCCAATCCGAAGCAGACCCATGCCGCACTTGGTTCAAAGAGAATGGGAAACGAGAGGGATGCACTGCTCAACCTCTCTGCCCATAGGGCATAGTCCCATTCCGGTCCCCTAAAACGGCATGAATCAGGTTCTAACCTATCAATACCTAAAGGTCGAATGACGATAAAAACTTGTGAGAAGCCTCCCAGTTCTCTGGGACCACCCTACCGTAGGACGGACCCGTCGGGGGTTTCGCCCACCTGCTTCCCTTAATAGCTTTAGTTTTCTAATTAGGTCCTACCACATTTATGTGTGACACTTAAAATCAGCTTCATTAATTAAGCCTTTTAGGGAACAAGGTTCATTCGCATAACTTATAGCACAGACACAAAAACAAAGCAAAGCAATCTATTGACAAACAAGTTCAAACAAGTTCCTTAACTTATCTTCAAGTTAATCTTTGTCTCCCGCCCATATAGGAGAAATTATGTTTCGCTTCTGTCCAACAGAAGTATCCCTTCTACCCTGCAGAAGTAACTGGTCCAATTCACATGGCACCAAAAACTCAATCCTTTATCTAGAATAGGATCTCCCAACATGCTTAGATGTTGGGGGCCACAGAGGTCTTCAACTCCATTCTAGACCTAGCAAGGGGTGTCCAGAGCTCTAATTGACCCACAAGCTGTCTAGGAGCGAAACATCATTCCTGTGGTTGGCCTTTTCACCACTCGACCTTCGGCCCGTGAATCGAGTAATGCCCTTTCGGGTTAATACGCGGTGTGACCATGGAGGTGATCCACCCGTACAATATATCCTTCCTTAATTAAATCCTTTAAGAATCAAGCACAAACAAGGCATTCAACCTAATATCATTTTCCAAGAAGACATTCCTTTATTCCCATGGCAACTAGTCATCACAGACCCTTGCCATGCATTTACCATAAATCACAAGCACTTGGAATAATCATCCAAACAACAACTAATAACCAGTTGAATATAAAAGCATTTAGGATGTTGTTCGATCAATCAACAAAACCAATTGCATTCTTTCCAAAACAATGCAAGAGTAGATGATATAATATTTCCCATTGCATATTTGCTCTCCCCCTTGGGATCTAAGAGCAATACCATGCAAGAATGTTCTTAACACTTTCTTCCTTCGGCTAGGGCACATATGTTAAGGGTTCAAACACTATTCATGATGTAAGTTCTATAGGTCACTTACCTTGATCGATAACCCAACCCTGAATTTGGGTTAGCAAAAGTCATCATTATCCAATGGATCTCAAGACATCCTAGTTTTAACCCTTATGATCAATTTATTGTACTAGCTCTTAGTCAAGTCATGAGGCAACTAGAAAATTACCCTCATATATCAAACATGTCATAGGCATAACGTATAAATACTTGATAAGATAAGTGCAAGATGATCTCAAGTAATTAGACTCCAATAGGCCTTGCATTGACCTAGAATCTAGTTTTTCTTAATATTTGGCCTCTTAGGCTAAGTATTTTTGAAGTATCTAAACTTTAAACTAGTACTTTCTATTCATGATTCTCAATGTCATATTCTTTTACTAATTATGCTATTTGTAACCCTTGACTATACTTTAATCTAGCACTTGTGTGCACAATCTCTTAATGTCATTCTTTTGACGACTATGGCATTCATAACACTTGACTAATTCTTCCTTGTAATTGCTCTACTAGCAAATAAGTCATATGTACTTGGGTGCAATTATCTACCCTTGATATATGCACTTCGCAAACTCCATCTTCCGAATAGGTGAGATGAAATTTATCCTTTCCCATTACCTATACTCATGCAATAGTATGGGGCCTAACGAATCTCATACGAGAATCAAAGCAAGCATCTATCAATTTGAAAATACATTACTTACGACCGGAACCGCAGTTGGATTGACAGTGATGCCTTTGCCCGAAGCCTTGTTGCTGGTTGTAGGATTGTTATCCACACGCGACATTCTTTGCTTAGAGGCCATCGTCCGCAAATAGACTCAAGAGATTAAGAAGGTAGAATAGATTCAAGATGGGAGATCGTAAGAGAAGATGGTTAAGTTGAGGACC
Source organism: Lygodium microphyllum (assembly GCF_053477565.2). NCBI lineage: Eukaryota > Viridiplantae > Streptophyta > Polypodiopsida > Schizaeales > Lygodiaceae > Lygodium > Lygodium microphyllum. The sequence continues at coordinate 80,958,852 of NC_141137.1, read as the reverse complement.
GAGATAGAGGGAATTGAGCTAATTCTCTTCCTTGCAGCCTCTCGAGGTGACTCTTCTCTCTCTCTCTCTCTCAAGCTCTCTTTCAAGCTCTTCCTCACAATCTCTTGGAGGGGTATCCTTCTCTCTACCTCTCTCTCGCAGCCTCTCGGGGTCTCCTTATGCTTTCTTATGCCTCCCCCATGCCTCATATTTATAGTGAATTAGAGAAGAGGGCTTGTGGTTGAGAAGTGGAGCTCTTTGTGGAGGGGGATCTTAGAAAGATCAGTGATCTGATGCTCAGATCATAAATCTGATGGTTTCATTGGCTCCAAAAGGGGGGTAAAACTCCAAGACACTTGGTTAGAAAGCTCTTAGTTCACTCCTTCTTCTTTTCTATGTTCAAAGTGCTGTCCACTGCCTGTGTACTGCAGTCGCGGCACCGCGATTTCGCAAATCCTCTCTTTATTTTTTCCTTTTTATAAAATCTCCAAACTAACTAAAATATCTATTATCTCTTCTTTTAAATGACATCCAGTTTCTAAAAATCTCCATATCTTTTTTTAGGATAATATCTAAAGTATCTAAAATATACTAGTTTTGCCCAAAATCTAATATTTTTGGACCATCCAAACTATACACATTAACCTAGTGATTAATATAACTCATAAGTCTCGTTCACGTTGTAATTTACGTAAAGGGTGGCTACGGTCCTTGCCAATCCGAGAAAAATATTGAATTTACGATTCTTGATTTTTCTAAATAAAGTATTTTAAATTAAATAAAAATTATTAACAATTAATGTTAGTTAGTTTTTACCTTAATTAGTCTTTAGTTAGTAAACTTACTAACTTATTAATTGACTAGCTAACTTTCGAACCAACCAACTAACTTTTATTGGGCGGAGATATTATAGAATTCCTAGCAAAGCTATGGAGTTCCTTGCAAGGTTCGCACTTTGAGGAAGGAGGACGAGAGCTCGTTCGATGCGATCGAAGTACGAGAGTGGGAGCTACGAAAAGGGGAAAAGAAGTAGACTGAATCAAGTGGAACTATTAATGTCTCAACATATGCGGATCAAAAATCAGGTTATTCTAAGACCCAGGATTTATGGTAAATTATAAGTTCGTAAATATAGTTTAAATGCATTAGAACTTGGGACGGAAAAATTCTCTTGTTCTTCCAGGAAGGGGAGACTTACATACTAGGGTAAGGACGTCCTAGTGGACTCAATGCGCAACAACATTTAGGAGTTAGATAGGTAAACTATCTAGGGAAATTTTCCTATGAAGACCTAGTCGATGCTAAGGTCGTTGGAAAGGGTGGATCACCAGTCCATAACTCGAAAAGCACGAGTTGAATTGGCATTTGATGACTATGTAGATTCTTGTTTCTTACAAGCAAAGGCGTACTTAGGGAAAACCCCAATTCCCAAGGTATCGGATCTTGCGGGTTGCAATCGACCTAAGGAAGAATGCTCTCTCTAATTCTATCTTAAGCTTCTATCTGCTCATTCAAAGTCACCAAGTAAACATTTTCTATAGTGGACCCCTCTCTTAATTGATCACTTGACGACGTCTCACTACTAGAAGGATCCTCTAATACATCTATTTATGTCAAAGATTAGGATACTCTCTCGCTTTGAGGAGATTCAAGATATGCATCTACTATTACACTTCTAGCACGTCTGCCAAAAATTAGACGACCAGTGGGTATATCAACTTGACAGTCATTTTTCAAGATCCATGGCATTCTTAATAATACTTGACATCTTGGCTACCCTGCAAACCTAATAACCCTAAAGTTCAAAATACATCCCACATTAGCAATAGTCATGTGGACTTTGGTAATGCAACCTTCCAATTGTCTTAAGTTGTCATTAGCCGTACAGAGAATTGTGGAGGTATCCTTTTGGATTTCTAGTCCAAGTCTTTCCATCAATTCTAAACTTATAATGTTGACAGAGGATCCCGTATCCACAATGGCATGATCCACTAATATGTTGTCAACATATGATGTCACCCTTGGACAATGCTTTTCAGCATGTTCAAACCAATCATCTCCCACATGGGCTATTCCCAAGGGTTCAATGAAATACCCAATGTGAAGGATCTTCTTAAACTCTTTACACACTCTTTGGAGATAACTTGATTAGCTGTTGCAGGATATTCACATCAAGATTTACCTCACAAAGAGAATTGGCTAAGTCAAATTCATGATAATTAGCAATGGTTCTCTTCTCCCACAAAACCATTCTTTCTCTTAGTCACTGAATAGGCTTAGGCACCTCTTTCTTAGCTTTCACCTTATTCTTTGGTAGCTCCTTATTGGAGTCCACTTTGCCATCAACAGCTTTTAGAGGATTGGCTTCCACATCAAGTAAGGACTTGCATCCCCTTATCATCCTATTTAAGGTTTTTCTCAATAGTTTTTACATTATCCCTATTGTCTTCTTTAACATTTTGTCCTCTTGTAATGGCTCGTAAATTGAAATTTTCAGTGTGTTGACACCTAGAGCTTCAATCAGGCTAATGTCACTACCACTAGGCAGGTCTTCTATGATAGCTTTTTCTCTCTGCAATATTTGCTTTGGTCCCTCATCCTACACTGAAGGTTATTCCCTTGTGTTTGATGATTAATTGAACTTGGCTACCTAGTCCCTTGTTGAAGAGAGCTAATCTTACTCCCATAAGTACTAGCCATATGTCCAGACTTCCCACATATATCGCATTTAATATTAGGGTAGCTTCTCAGAAATTGCTGACCATCATACCACTTATAACTAAATCTTGATGGACCACCCTCTTCAGGATGTCAACTTTCTATCAAGTTTTACTCTTTCTTTAAAAAATTAACATTTACGGCTATTTTTCTATACTATTCCATTATCATATCGGTATAATGCTTCATCATGTCCTTGACTTTGCGAAGAAAATTTGCTACAATAGACTCATAGGTGTGATCATCCACTTGTTGTTTAGCTGGCCTAACCACTTGATTAGGGATCAGTCACACTGCTGACTAGTTGGCGAATGACATTAGAGTTCATCATTTGGCTTCCATTATTTAGTGGAACCATTTGGTTAGCTATCAACATAGCAACATTAGAAGGAGTCAGTAGCATGGGCACATTCTGCATTATGCTTCCTCTTCCATTCAAATTGGTCATAGGTGTACTAGTTACACCTTGATTTCCATTGATCAATGCCAAATTATTTTTAGGACCTAAACTTGAATTTAGGTTATTCCTAGATACATAGGAAATTTGTAAGCAAGACTCTACCTCCTTTTCTCATGTAATATCCGTGTCTATATTAGCAAGAGCAATACAACTACACTTGGATATTGAAGTCTAATACATGTAAAAAGTACTATAGTTGGGCAGTGGTGGAATAGGAATAGAGGTTTGTAATTTGTGAAACAACTCTTTTAGTTTCTTGATGTATATTCAAGCATTCTCATGGGGCTCTTGACGTCACATTTATGTTATGATATGTATGAAAATCAAAATTTAATTGATACTTAACTTTTCACAACCCCTTTCCCCCTATCGTTTAAGTTTTGCAATCATGCACCCGTTTAAGTAGATGTTTCACTGTAATGTCCCCATTACTTAGTCTATTTTAATAAACAATGTGCATATACATTCCAAAGAAAATTCATTTATGTTACACATTTTAAAAAACATAGCTCTAATTATGAAATTGGCTTTACTTATGAAGATAATTGTTATTATTAATGAGGTATTATATGCCAGTTCATGGAAGAACTTGGGAAACCCTTCAAAGAATAGCTTATTAAAACTATGTTTGTAGTATAGAACAACAAAAAGAACTAGCCTAATGGATAGTCACTTGGTAATTAAGTGTACTTGGGTTATGACACTGCCGGGATGGATGACCTGTTGGGAAGATTTTCCTACAAGCTAGTGGGAGCTTCTCATGCATAGCCAACAGTGCCAATGAAGCCTTCGTAGCCTGTTGCCAAGTATGCAAAGGCCAAGATGCCAAGGTCTATGCCTTGGTCATCGCCTTAGTCATGCACCGTGGAGTGATGCCTGCCGCCCGATGACGTGTAGTGTGTCCTCACCCATATATTTGTCAATTTTTATATTCGTGCTACAAAAATGGAGCCCCCTCCCTGACGTCGTCAAAAACATTAAAAGCATTTTGTATTTGTCCTCGATGACATCATCAAAAAAATGCTAAAAAGCAAGTGTCCTCTCTTTAATCCCTCGGTTACTATATAAACAGGGACACACACACTGACACACAATGATCTGTGTGGAAGTCTCTTGCTGTTGACGTGACGAAGCTCTGCTGCAATCAGCCAAGCCTCTCTCTCTCTCTCCACACCTATGTAGAAGTGTTGCTCGAATCCATCAGCTTCTTCCATGGCTCCCAAGAGATGTCAAGATGCTGAGCAAGATCACACTCGGAGAGTTCCCCCTAGGTTGCGGCTATAACCCGTAATCACGATGGATGGCCAAATGGAGATAACTAGATTAGTACATAAGAAAAGGATCACAATTAGTTGGAACTTACTTAAACTTGTAAAATCATGTTAGTATTATCAAATGCTTTTTAGGAAGGGACATGGAAATCGAAGAAGGGGATAGATTCTATGCATTGTATACATTGACAACTGTGTTAAAAATGTTTTATGGTTATGACTACTTTTGGATTTGTGAATGATGAGTTATGGCTCTTATGATTCTGGGCTTGCACAGTCGAACGAGTTGTGGATTGTGGCGGTTCAAGACATTGGGGTCCCCAACCCAATGCTTCTTAAACACTTTGCGAGTGTAGAAAAACTCACCTGAGGATAGGGGTCCTACGCTCCCCCGAGGGAGGTAGGTGTTTTTGAAAAAACTCACTGTGGGTGGGGATCCTATGCTCCTGAGGGAGATAGGTGTTTTTGATATTTGATCACTTGAGCACTTGAGAGGGCAAAGGGCTGAGTGATAAGTGCCCTTGATATGTAGGACGACTCAGGGAGGCTTAAAGGGGCTCTAAGCCAGTAAATTCTTTATTGACCATGGATGGAGTGCGATCACATATAGCCCAATCCCGAGGGATTGGAAGGTCCTATTCTAGGTTGGACATTGTCTTTCTGCGGAAAGACGATTTTGTACCACTCTGCGGAGTGATGGTGAAATAAAATATATGATTTCCAAATTGTTTGTTATGTGCTAAAGATTGAGTTTAATGAACCCAGTTTAATGGAGTAATAAAAGCAAGCTGATTTTATATGTCCAAACTATGTGGTAGTATGCTTTGCTAATTAGAAAACTAAGCAAACCCCATTAAGAAAAGTGGGAGGCTTCAATCATGACGATTGGATGCCTACGGTTGGGTGGACCCGATACGTCGGGTAACTTTTCAACACTAGATAGAGCTGATTAAATCGTGACCTTCCCAATACCAGTAGGATTAGTTACTAGGTTTAACACCATTTTAGGGGGCCGGAGTTGAGATTTTACCTTATGGGTAGGGGGATTGAGTTACACTCTCCCCTGCCTCTCACTCTCTTTGAACCAAGTGCAGTGTTAACCTCACTCATACCTTTGATTGATTACTAAGTGGTCTTTCTTAGGTGGGTGTTAGATTACTGTTAGGGGTGACTTGTCCACGCTTCCCTTGTGAAGTAGAATTGAGATTCCCATGTTCAACTAAGTCCAAGGTTTCCCATGGGGAGACAAGGTGGTGATGTCCATGGATATGAATTTCATTCGACTACTAAGAGGACTCCGGGTCTGTTGGAGGAGGTACCTCACATTCAGGCCACTTTTTCCATGTAGAAAAGCGGTAAACACACACTTTAGTATAAAGATGGAGGTAAGATAAGGCGAATCTCCCTACCCTACCTTCACCATATATCCAGACATATATATCTAATTCATGGAAATTTTTAACACATGAAACCTAATTTTTTCCATAAAAAAATACATTTTTAAGATCTTTTTATCATCTCTGGAGCCCCAAGAGGAACACCAAGGAAAAGGGAATTCTCTTGCAAGAAAATCTATCTTGTAACATCAACAAGCTTGTTTACTAGGTTTTATATGATCACAATGAAGAAAAGAACACCATGCACAACAAATCTTCATGCAGCATCATGTAGATCTCCCACGGATTTGATAGAATCAACCATATTCTTCAATATCTTCACAAAATCCATCAATAGAACAAAGAAAGCAAAGGAATACACCATCTTTGAATGGAAATACATCACATAGTATTCATCTTCAATATCTTCATAGTCTTCTCTCTCAATCTCTCATATACAATCACTCTGTTTTAGTAGAATTGGCTCTCTCTCTCTCTCTCTCTCTCTCTCTCTCTCTCTCTCTCTCTCTCTCTCTCTCTCTCTCTCTCTCTCTCTCTCTCTCTCTCTCTCTCTCTCTCCATCAATAATACATCATCTTCTCACTACAATCTCTCATAATCACTCACAATAATCCTTCTTAGGTCGTGGATACCCCTCCCAAGAGGTATGTCTGATATGAAGAGTCACTAGAGCCACTACAGTGTCCTTTCAGAGCTCACTACTGTCACTTCACTCCAGTCTTTACTTGAGTCTTCAGCAACTACTTCTTTCACTTCTTTTAGCTCTTTTGCACTTGTATTCACCTCTTTCCGAGGCTAGAAAAATTTCCCAAGCTACACTCTCATCCATCATAACACATACAGAAGCATACAGAATAGTCACAGTACAGTACCAGAACAGCTACAGTACAGAGACAGAAGCTCTACAAAAGACCTACAGAAGGTTACAGAAGGTCATCAAAACCTCATAACTCATACTCAAACCATTCCAAACTCTCAAAAACCATTCAATAAGCTTTTACAAGATCTCAATCTTCATCAATCATCAATCATCCCTCCTTACAGAAGACAATCAGAACAAAACAGAAGCTATACAGAAGGTATACATAACCAATCATAACCTATCAGAACATCACAGAACCTCATATCTCCACTAATAAACATCATGAACTTCCAAAACATAATCAATATCATCCAAAACACTCTCAAACCACTTCCAAACCAATCAATCATCTCGTAAAATCAACCATTTAGCTCTCAAAAACAACAAAAATCAGCCAAAAAATAGGTCATTTCAACACTCAACATATCCCCACACTTAATAAGGAAGCGTCCTCGCGACCCAGGAAAAAGGGAATACAAGTGCATTCAAAAGCTCAACTTTAATCTTTAATAAATCTTCAAAAACATTCCATCCAACCACGACCCCAACTTATAACATGTATCTGATATAAAAATACAACGAAAGGAAAAGCCTTTATACATTAACACTCTTTATCAAACTGGAAATCACAACAAACTTGTAAAGGATATAAGAGTTGGCTTCTTCTTCTTCCGTATCAGCATCTTCAACCATCCAACCACGACCCCATCACCACAATTCTCCAAAAATGTAGCTCGCACGAAAGCCAATTGAATAAGAAACCACCACGATCTTATTACATCAATTAACGCACAACACAAACAGTACACACAACACAACCATCTGAATGACTCCTCCAAAAAGAGAGATTTTCATTAAAATTCATCCACCATACATGGCAAAGGTATCAATGAAGATGATCCCTCTTGAAAGATTGGTGATTTCGAAAACGATCCATAGACAAAGATTCATCTACAAATGTATTGGGAGGATTCTGAAAAAATTGAAGGCAGCACATCCTTTCCAATAGGACAAGGTATCTACTAGGCAAACACAGGGCATGAAAGTACAATATATCCAACTGTTGGGAATCAATGCTCACATTGACATTCATGCACAACTTTGGAATAGGCTTTGAATCATTATGAGAATGCCTATGCATATACGCTAGATACCAAGCAAAATGAGCAGTTAATCTCACTGAAGGATCCAGAGACTGTGAATACTGCTGAGCAAAATGAATATAGTTCTGGTATGCCTGACTGGTAGCTGTCCAATCCCCTGGAATTACTGGCCAATTTATCTAAGGTCCTGTAAGAGAATCATTCGAGCTCCATCCCCTTCTTCTGGAAATCTGATGATCAAACCCGTCATAGTCACTAACCAACTGAGGTGGTTGAGATATAGAAGTGGCAGGAGATGGAAGTGGAATAAGGAAAAGTGGATGAAGAGATGGGTAGGCAAAATGATAAAAGGAAGAATAATTTAAAGAAGGAGTGGCTGAAAATTTTAGGGAATCACTTAAGAAGGGTGTTAACTGATAAATAGGAAAGGTAGAAGGTACATGAATGGATGGAGAAGGACATGGTAGAAGGGGAAAATACTCTATCCTCGATAAAGGAACAGTATGTAAAGATGGGAATTTGAGGAAAAGATTGAGGTTGGAAAAGAAGGGGTAAGATGGTTGTGGAATTGGATTGACAGAGGGAAAGATATATATCATATCGATGAGCCATTTGTTGGTAATAGAGTAGGGTAGGAACAAAAGGTCCTAAGAGAGATCTTCTCTGATAGGCATCAAAAAAGGTAGAATCAAATGGATTACGTTTTGAAAGATAAGCTAAGAGATCCACCCTCAGTTGATTAGTGCTCTGGACATAAGTAGGGGCTGTGTTCTGTCTTTGATTTAGGACCACAGAATCAATCATGGTATGCCAAGAATTATCAGGGCAAGTAGCCACTTTGGAGGAGTAACTCTGAAACATGTCAGCTATTTGCAACTCCAAATGGTTGACATACAAAACAGCTTGTAAAACCACGTCTCCCACATACCAAGCCATATCCACTTCATCTGGAATCAACAAGTCTCCTCGTAGATACATATATGACATCAACATGGTATCGATCGTGATAGAATCTTCAAACACCATACAGACCACCTCTGTTAGCAACTCAGGAGACCAAGCCCCACTCCAACCATCCTCTGGAAGAGGAAGATCCATCGTGGAAAGCTTCATGTAGAATGCCAACTTCTGTAATTGATAATGGACAAAGAAAGAATGGTCTGGTGGAACATATTCCTGATACTGCTCAAATGTAGACCATAACAAGTCCATTCTGGATTGCAATCGTTTCACTTTATCTTGGAAGAGAGGACATAAGGTAGCCTGTCTCTGAAGAGCTGCCAAGTCCTGCTGTGAGAGAGAAGGGATCAAGGGAACATTAGGGCTTGGAGGAACAGACCGTGACTTTGCCAGTTGATCTTGCAACTGCTTGATTTGGGAAGCTTGTGATTCCACTGTGTCATTAGCAGTCTGTAAGGCTGAAAGTTTGACATCTAAAAGAGTATGGAACTCTTGCGCTTCTTTGGACATCCTCTCCTTCTCCTCTGAAAGGCTAGTAACCTCTGATTGAGCCTCTATTAACTGAATCTTCAAAGACGATATCTCATCTCTTTGGGTTGCAACCAGTTGGGTTTGTTGCTCCATCTACTTAAACAAATCTGCTAGGGTATCCTTAGCAGAAGCTAACTCAGATGTTGCCTTATGCAACTGGTCCTTAGACTGCATCAGTTCTTCATAAAAGGAAGCGTACAGTTGTTGAACACAGGCTGTCACTGACAATTCAATGGAACTCTGAATGTCTTTACATAGGAAAGGAATTGCATCTCCCGAGACTGTTCAGTGAGGGGACTGATATATCCAACGAACCTTCTCGATGTGCTCTGAACAGGTTATTACATGTGAGATAACCAGGGAGATCATTGCCAGAGGTAGCAGGAATGGGCACTGAAGGAAGAACTAAAGGAGCTTTATCCGCTACCCGCTTCAAGTGTTTGCGCTGTATGACCAGGGGAGGCGGAGAATCCAAATCCTCTATATCAATTGGTTCTGACTCATCTGAAGGTGGAGGAGGAGGTACTGGATCAGATGGAGGAGGTGGAGGCACACTCTTCTGTAAACCTGAGTAGGTCAAGAAGGCAAACAAGTACGATCCATAGGTGACATTGGTAACATTACCCCTGGTGACTTTGACGAAATGTTGATCCATCTTAGTGAGTAGGTAAATGCTCCAATCAATAGCTACTCCTTTTAACACCATCCTTGAAGCTGTAAAGAGCTCTTTGGACAAGTAATGGGATGGCATTTTTGCAGGCATAAACCTGTCTTGGAGAAACTGACAGACCAACTTCCACACAGGATCAGTGATCATGGAAAAGGAAACTCCTGAAGAGTTGATCACCTTCTTAACATCCAGAATTTCCCTTGTCTGCTTTTGTAACAGCTTCAAAATCTCTTCGTTAGAGAAAAGCTAGCGAGTGGTAACAAAGGGTTCACCTTTGGAGGGAAGAGACAAAGCCTTCCCTAGGCCTCGAGATGTCAAAGTCATAGAAATACCCTGGACCAGTCCCAACTTCTTGCTGTAGGAGGCCAGAAACTCATCACATATCGATGGATCCTCTGGAAGCAATGGAAAGGAGGTAGCCACAAAAGGTGCGAGTCCCGCCTTCGTGAGAGGCTCAAAAGTGAGTAGGGAAGAGTAATCCCTACTGACTTATGGGACATACTGGATAGGGGGAGGAGCGTGAGAAGGCACCATTCAAATGCTTACACACACACCACAAACACAGACAAACAAGGAGAATGCCTGCAAAGCAACAAACAAAAACCAAGGATAAGATAGCAACCAAAATGATAAAACGTGACTCGACCAACTATTCCCAAGCAAACCACAGCCTAGAAAAAATTCGACATGACCGCTACACGTATGCGACCGAAAGCTTCATGCTATGCAACATGCAAACACCCAAAACCCCGTATCAGGCAATAAAGAAAAAAAACTACACACCGTACCCTTAACCGTAACAAAGACACTGAACCAAAACATCACAACAACCCATACATATCAGGACCACAACTTTGATAATCAAGTTTTGACCATGGAGACAACTCCGAAGACTTCGCATATACCCATCCCAAGAAACGAGTTCATTAAAAAGGGAAAATTAAGTACAGTGAGAGAGAATTAATTTAATGAAATGTTCATTTTAATAAATTATTAAGAAATGGGTGAATTTTTATTAAGTGATAAACCTTATCAAGAAAACGGCGGTTCCTTCTTAAATTTTAATTACCAATTATTAGGTTAAAGCGATGCTTTAATTCAAATCCCGGACTTCGATACCCAGACTGGGTCTCTAAATGCAAGTTCATTTATTAAAAATTAAGGTGATGTAGAGCGCTTTTTTGCCAGTGCGTACTCTTGTGACGGCTGGTTCATTTGAATTAAAAATATTAAAGTGCCTCTTAAGCGCACTTAGCACGTACTAAGTGAACGGCGGGTTTATTTTAATTTAAAAAAATGGTGTGTTTAGTGCGAATGCGCGTGCCATGGTGGTGTTTAGGGTTCATTTTAAAAATTAACCTTGAATTTTGGGATAGCGAGAAAAAATAATAAAAAATAAAAGGAAAAATACTTGGTAGTGGATGTATGTGAATGCAAAGAATGCACTCTCCTCAATCCCAAAAGGTATCTGGATTTTTGTCTAGATGTTTAGTTGGTATTTGGATGAAAAATGTTTTTTTTTTGTGATGAATTTAGGATGTAATGTAGTATTTTTACAGCATAGAAAATAGTCCACAATAAGTAAAAATGTTGATATTTTTTTGAAAATATTTTAGCATTTTTAATGATTTTTTTGTCATTTTTAGGTATTTTTAAATGAATTTTGAATTTTTAATTTGAAAATGGTTTGAATTTTTGTCTGCTGAAATTTGCAGGTTAGAAAAAATATGGCAATTTACGGCAAAAATATTGAGGATTTTTTCAAGATTTTTTTGGATTTTTTGTGAATTTTAAGTGTTTTTTATGATTTTTTTAAAAAATTCAATGTTTTTTTTTTATTTTTTTAAGGTTTTCGAGTATGTGAATTAAAAATCTGAGAAAATACCCAGAAATAGGTGCATGGCAACTGCGTGTGAACAGCCAGCAACGATCTCCCGCACCCGCTCCCACACAATCAAACTCAGCAAGGAAGGTCAACGGGGCAGGACGAAGGTCAACAGGGCACAAGGTGGCGGGACACGGGCACCACGTCAGCAAGGAAGGAGGAGGCCACGGCATCGGCGACCGGCGAGGCAGGGTGCAGGAGGTGGTACAGGGCGTCGGGCGAGGCAGGGCACGGAGGCAGCGCGGGCGTCGCCGAGAGCACCCGGCGAGCAAAGGGCGTCACGTAGGGCGCAGGTCACGACAGAGGCGGGCACGCAGGATGCCACAGGCGGCAAAGGGGCGCCACGAACGGCGCAGGGCACAGGCGGCACGAGGCGGGGCAAGCGCTGCAGGACGGCCACAGGAGGGCGCAGGCATCGTCGAAGGCGGGGAGGGGGAGTACACGTCGTGGAGGAGGGGGCGCAGGAGAGGAGCAGAGGAGGAGAAGGGAAAGGAGGGGAAGCGGGAGAAGAAGGAGGTGGAGGAGGAGAGCAGGAGATGGAGGGAGGGGAGGGACACGCAGAGGGAGAGGGAAGAGAGAAACGGTTGGGGGGGAAAGGGTCGGGGTAGGGGAGGATAGGGAAGGGTGTTGGGGGGGGTGTGGAAAGGGTAGGGTTGGCATAGGATGGAAAGGGCGCCCGAGGGAAAGGGTAGGGGTAGGGGTCATGGGGTGGGGTGCCCGAGGGGTGGGCTGCCCAAGGGAGGGGATGGGCGGTGGGAGGGGCCCAAAGGGGTGCCCGAGGGAGGAAAGGGGTAGGGTAGGGGTGGTCAAGAAGGTGGGTAAGGGCCCAAGAAGGTGCCCGGGGGGAAGGAATGGGGAATGGGCAGGGGCCCATGAGAGAGTATGGGCGGGGGGCCCATGGGATGGGGGATGCCCGAGGGGAAGGAATGGGGAATGGGCAGGGGCCCATGGGGGAAGGGTAGGGGAAAGGGGGTCATGGGGTGGGGTAGGGGCCCAAGAAGGTGCCCAAGGGAGAAAATGGGCGGGGGGCCCATGCAAGAGAGGCGTACCCCCGTCCCGCGCGCGTGCACGGGGCGGGATAAAAAAATTTACCGTGACGGGATCGGAATAGCACCGGGATGGCGGTAGGGGCCACGCGGACGCGACCGGGGCGCGTGGAGGCACGTAAATTGAAAACGGGGGCGTTCACGCGCGGGACGAGGCGCGTGAAAACACGTAAAAATAAAGAAAAATTAATATCTCCCAATCCCGTCATCAAAACAAAATGTCGTAAAAACAAAAAGTGGGTAGGACGGTAGGGGGAAGACAAGGAAAATGTGCAATGGGGGTTCTGGGGGAAAGACAGGGCGTTCACGTGCAAAAAACACGAAAAGCGGGTCCAAAAATGTAATTAAAATTTAAGATCGGAAGATCCGTGCATCGGAACGAGGTGCAAGAAAAAGAAAAAATGTGCAAAAAGATGTGCTTGACAATCCTATCACACCAAAACATAGTTCCGACTAAGATAAGATGCGTTCACGTGGGAAAAACCCAAAAAACAGACCCGAAAATGGAATCGGAAATTAATATTAGACGAATCGTTCGCCGAAATGACATGAAGTAAAAAGAAAAAATGTCTGCAGAAAGGGATGGCATAGGGATGTCATGTCAGAACGCAGTTCCAGGGAAGTAGAAGGGATTCACATGGGAAAAACACCAAAAATACGTCTAAAAACTCATTGAAAAATTAATAATAATAAATCCAAAAGTCGAAAGAGGGTGGAGGAAAAAGGAAAAAGGTGGGGGAAGGCACAATGGACACGGCTGTCAAATCAAATTGGAATTCCGATGCAAACAGGGCAGGTTCACACGGAAAAATATCAAAAAGACACACGAAAAAGTCTTGAAAAAAACCGCAAAATTAATATTGGACAAACCGTGCATCAAAAGGACACGGAATAAAAAGGAAAAATATTAGGGAGAAAGTTGTTGTCAGGGCTATGACGTCAAATCACGGTTTCGAAGCAAGCAAAGTGCGTTCACATGGAAAACCGACTAATGGGTGCAAAAGGCTTCAAAAATTAATAACTCGAAAATCGTGCATCGAAATAGGGGTAGGTAAAAAGGACAAATGGTCAGTTCAAAGGGAGGAACAGGGCTATAAGGTTGGATGTGGACTTCGGTGAACGTAGGGTACGTTCACATGGCAGGACCGCAAAATCAGGGAATGAAGGAAAACTGCAAGGGAACAGCCCCGAGGGTGGGTGGAACATAGACGGATGGGTTGAAAGGGACCCCATCAGGGTAAAAGCAAGGCATGGCATAGAGGCATTAGCAGGTTGAGGCATATGCAAAAGGATATGCAATGTAGACGCGCAGGGACTCGTCCCCACACTTAAAACCTTAACAGATAAGGTGAACCGAGCAACAGGGACCTAGGACCACGCCACAGACCATCCACTAACATCCCCACACTTAAAACATGAATGTCATTGAGAAACAAAAGTTGTAGGGTTAGAAAAACTTGGCCCATATTGTTGAGGATCAAGGTTGATTATCGATGGCACTTCCACTGTCGTTGTCGGCTGCAAGAGGTACCAAGGCATCTTCACAGCACACATCCGTCATGGTAGGGACTACGCAGCAGCACCCAGGGAGGTAGCTGGTTGAAGGAATCGCATCGAGTCGATGTCGAGGGATATTGCACTCAACTCACAGTCACTCAAATGGAATGAAAGAACTGTCACTCGCCCCAAGACTAATATCACTCGATGAATAATTATTGAAACCCATATCTCGTACCTGGTTTAGAAATCGACAAGGGAATGGTGCAGAAGGAGTATGCCAGGGTGCACAGTTGATGGTGCATTAGTGCGTCCAACCCAGCTGGCATAAGTGCAAGGAGGAAGGCAAGGGAGCCTTACAGTGCAGTGTACAGAACAGGGTGACGTGTCTTGTGATGACGGTAGAGACCCATCCCGTGGGTGCATAGGGAAACGAGAACATACCTGACTCCAAGTGTTGTAACGTCCCTCAATCTCACCTCTTAGTAATTGATTGAAGAAACTCCAGTCACACTCAGCCCACCCTCTGTCTCACGCTCTGCTGATAGATACAGGAGGGCAGCCCTTTCCTGAAACCCATTGATGTAATCCTCACAATCACTTGTGCAAAGGTTGTATGCCTTGTGCGCATTTGATGGTGCAACTGTGCATCCCGCCCTGTGCTAGCATACGGTGCGAGAAGGAAGGCCAGGGAGCCTTATAGTGCAGTGCACAGAAACAAATTGTGCTTTGTGCAGTGAGAGGCCCATCCCGTGCGTGCAACACTTCATTCACACTTCTCACCTCGCATTGAATTTGAAGAGAAAAGACTGGTCTCTCACCCCACCCTCTGTCTCACGCTCTGATGATAGTTACAGAGGGCAACCATACTCACTTCCCCATCCGGTTAGGATGAAAGCTCGCGTCACTCGATTGTTTGTCGATGAAGATCACGTCGTCAGTTTGTTGAAGAGGCATACCCAGGGAGGTAGCCATCAAATCGAACATTGTGTTGGATAGGACATGTCGTATGCTATAGGACAGTTAGACACTCTGCAGAGAGACCCAAGACACAGCGTACCAAGGGAGGTAGCTTCGGAACTGGATCCTGGAAATTTCAATTGATGAATCCACTTTCTGGATTGCTGGGTGTTGCCACCTTTTCCACAGCCAGCTTCTCGCCCAAGGGTGTTGACCACCTTTTCTTGGAGCAAGGCCTGCTATGACAGGGAATTGCTTCCTTTTCTCCCATAACAGTTTTGTTTTTTTTTCTTTTCTTGTTTGTTTTTTTTCTTCCTTTCTCTCTTTTTTTTTCTTGTTTTCCCCTATTCCCGAGGGTGTTTCCACCTTTTCTCAAAGAATAGGTCGGCATGACAGGGACCGAAGTCCTTTTCTCCCATGACCGATATGTTTTTTTTTCTCTCTCTTTTTTTTTGTTTCGAATTAAGCAAGGGAATGGTAGAAATACCATTTGTCAAAACCCACCTCACCATTGTCGCTGATGGAAAATAGAGGATAAGAGATCAAGGCTGAAAGATGGGGTTGAGGGGACAGAGGGTTGCGTCCACCTCATCAGGAGTGGCTGAAGAATGGCTATCAGAAGTAGCATCATGAGAAGTACAGTACCACGCCAACGAGGGAAAGGATCAGGTGACCATGATTGTCAAGATCCCCAAGGAGGGAAGTACTTCTTCAGGCGATATCCATTGATCGGGAAGGGATCATCAGAGGCATCAACGGTCTGCACTTGGACAGAGCCATTAGGGTTGACGGCAAGTACCTTATATGGGCCCATCCACCGCTGTTGAAGCTTGCCAGGAAACTTGCCAAATCGTGAATCATAGGCTAGGACCAAATCACCTTCTTTGAACTCCTTGTGCTTGATGAAACTGTCATGGTAAGCCTTGCGTTGAGCTTGCGTGGCTTCCATGCACTGTAGAGCCATCCTGTGAGTTTCATCCAAACATTCCAGGTGCAGGAGATGGCGTTGCAGTGAATCATCGTCCCCCAAAAGCTCTTTGATAGCCACTCTCAAAGAGGGTAATTCCACTTCAACAGGGAAAACAGCTTCTGTACCATACACCAGCTGAAAGGGTGTCTGTCCTGTTGCTGCTTTATGGGAGGTTCTATATGCCCAAAGGGCCTCTGTAAGTCGATCATCCCAATCACGACGATGTGTGGCAATTGTTCTTATCAGGATCGAGCAGAGGATGCGATTGGTGACTTCGACTTGGCCGTTGGCTCTGGGGTAGTAAGGAGTGGACTTGCAATGGCGGATCTTATACAGCTCTGTTAACTCTTCCATGACTTTATTAATGAAATGAGTGCCTCTGTCACTTACCAACTCTAAAGGACTGCCAAAACGGGTGATGATATTCTCGTACATGAATAGGGCCACGCTGTTACCATCATTCCGCTTTAGGGCTTTAGCTTCACACCACTTTGTGACATAATCCGTACATACGAGGATGTATTTGTTCTGTTTCCTTCTGGTAGGAGAATCGATTGGACCTACGAAGTCGATGCCCCACTTCTCAAATGGCTTCAAGGGAAGGATAGGTTACAGTGGCATGGCACTTGTCTTGGTAGGTTTCCCCATTCTCTGACAAGCATCACATCGCTTACGGTAATCATAGGCATCCTTGTGAATGGTAGGCCACCAGTATCCTGCTAGCAGAGCCTTCCTGGCTGTGGCTTCTCCTGCAAAGTGGCCTCCACATGGCTCGTCATGGCAAGCCTTCAGAACAATCCCAATCTCATCTCCTGCAACACATCTTCTAAGCACTTCATCTTTGCCTTTCTTGTATAGTGCACCGCCTAACAGGGTATAGGGGGCTGATTCCAACAGAAGCTTCTTCCTTTCCCGACTAGAAATGCCAGGAGGATACTGTTGGGTTGCCAGCAGATTGGCAATGTCTGTATACCAGGGGGTTACAGTTTCTACCAGGAATAGGGAAGCATCAGGGAGGTCTGGATCATCCTGCCCCTCGTCTGCAGTTTGTGGGATACACGTCAAATGATCAGCCAAAACATGGGAATGACCAGGTTTGGTAATTACCTCAAAATCAAACTCCTGGAATAGAAGGAGCCATCTCATCATTCGTTCTTTCACATCCGCTTTGTTCATCAGGAAGGACAGGGCCTCATGATCCACATAAAATTTAAAGTGGGTGGACAGGAGGTAGTGGCAGAACTTTTCTAGGGCAAACACCATTGCCAAGCACTCAAGCTTTGTCACTGTATAGTTCCGTTCCCTATCAGTGACTTTTCAGCTTGCATAATAGATGGGCTGATCTAGCTTTGAGGAGCCCTTCTAGTAGAGAACTGCGCCTAAGCCTTCAATTGATGCATCAGTGTGTACATGGAACTCCTTCGTCCAATCAAGAGGCTGCAAAATGGGTGCCTCAATCAGACACTGCTTCAGAGTGTTGAAGGCTTTGTCACATTCTTCTGTCTAAACAAACTCTGCATCTTTCCTCAGAAGCTTGTGCAAGGAGGTTGCCTTTGTTGCAAAATGGGCTATGAACCTTCTGTAGTAACCCACGTGGCCTAGGAATCCCCTCAACTGTTTGAGGTTGATGGGTGCTGTCAGAGCTGCAATCTTTTTGATTTTTGCAGGGTCTGTTGATATCCCTTGTGCAGAGACAATGTGGCCCAACAGAACTCCAGAAGAGACCCCAAAGATGCATTTGTCGAGGTTGAGGGAAATCCCATACTCCCGGCATCGATCAAAGCATTGTTCCAGGTGTCCCCAGTGTTCCCGGATCAAACTATAGACACAGAATTCATCCAAATATACCTCAATAAAGTCATACAAATGATTTTGGAATGCAACCATCATGACTCGCTGGAAAGTAGCAGGGGCATTGCCGAGCCCAAATGGCATCACTCGATAAGCATAGGTCCCCCATTCTGTGGTAAAGGTTGTTTTGGATTGGTCTTCTTCTGCTATTTGGACTTGGTTATATCTGCTGAATCCATCCAAAAGGAAATAAAGCTCATGTCCTGCCACTGTATCCAACAGTTGGTCTGTGAAAGGAATCAAAAAGTGATCCTTCTTCGTCTTGGAATTCAACTTGCAAAAATCCACACATATACGAAGCTTGCCATTCTTCTTGGATACAACCACGATGGGTGAGACCCATTCACTATTTGCCACTGGATAGATGAACTCGGCTTCCAGAAGCTTCACCAGCTCTGCTTTCACCAATGTGGAATAATTCAGGTTCATTCGCCTCTGTCGTTGCCGTACTGGCTTGGCATCACGCTCCAAGTCAATATGATGCTGACATATTGTGGGATCAATCCCCTTTAGGTCTTTGTAGGACCAAGCAAACACGTCCAAATTCTCTTTCAACAAGTTGTACAAGGTTAAAAACTCCTCTTTTGGTAGGCTGCTACCCACCTTCAAGTGGCGTTCAGTGCCATCTGCATCCACAAAGGTTAACTGCCTTTCACCTTCTACTTCACGGATGAAGGTCCCACGGACTGCTTCTAGGTACAGATCCGACTCCTTCCAGGGAGCGGTGTCCTCTTCTGATGTCCCACTAGAACCAACTTCTTCTTTTGCTGGAGACTTAGGTTGCTCCTTGAGATGTTGGAATGGGATTAGAGCCGTTTCGGTTTTGGTTTCAAGATTAGTTACCTCTTGGCTTGAAGACTCATCTTCTGATGACACGTCCAGGAACGTCACATAACAGGGGACCCTTTGATTTCAGTTGGGTTTGTGGGACTGGTGCTTGTTGGCACGGTGTATCATCATCATCTTTCTTTGGCAAAGGTGGGTGAGGGTGGCATGAGCCACTGCTAAAAGACGGCTTGTTCTACTTAACCCATTTCTTATAAAGATTTTGCATATGAGAAGATCCATTTACCAGACCGAATGGTACCATCGCCATTCTGTCCCACATTATGAGCTCGTCTGCTTCTGAGGCTTCTGGAACTTCTTCTTCATATGTATCCTCTTTGGGTGGGATAGACTCTTCCATCTCGCTTTCATAACCTTCTTCTTCCATATCATCTCCATCCTCTTCTATCTCTGTCTCTGTCTCTGTCTCTATCTCTGTCTCTGTCTCTGTCTCTGGCTCTGGCTCTGGCTCTGTAGGAGCTCTGTAAGAGAAGAACAGGTTCTCTGTTTTATCGTCTGCCTCTGTCTCTGGCTCTGCTATGGCCATGTAACAGGGAGAGCAGTACATCCATGCTTCTATCTCACTGTAAGAAGTGATTTCGGCAATTGTTCTTGGTTCAGGCAAGAAGTATTCACCCACTGATAATGGCTTGGCGTCTTTTGGGAGTCGGCTTACAGTATCCACTGTTAAGGAACGTGCCACTATTTTCTTTGGAAGGATCTGTTTGACAGCATCTTCGTATGCTGATGTTCCATCTGTAGCCTCATTAGGGGAGTCCGAAGATAATTCCAAGGAGGTAGATCCATGTCCTTTTTGAGTACCATATAGCTTCAGCACCACTTTATTGGGTCCTCTACCCAAGGTCAAGGTTCCTTTTGAACCAATCCATCCTTGCTCTGGCTTCAAAAAGCCATGGTCTGCCCAGTAACAGAGGGTAGGATGTACCATAAGAGTTGGGCTTCACCACCAGATAGGTTAGCCAATAATCTTTCCCAGCCACTGTAGTCTTCACATATGGGAGAATGCCCAAAGGCTTGATTCTGCTCTGATCCGCCAGTCTGATGAGCCATTGGGTTGGTTGCACACCTTGTAGGCCTAGATCCTTCATTGTCACATCCATCATAATGTTCACTGATGAACCACCATCAATCAGTGCATTTGCAATGAAGCAGCCTTCTATCCACACACCAGTCTCTGGGGTACCCGGATCTAGGAAGGCGTTAGCCACGTCCACTTCTTTGACAAGCTCTGGAGCTTTGTTGGACTTTGTTGCTATTGAGGGAGCAATCCTTAAGGCACGTCTTCTTGTCAGTATACTTTTGAACCTTTTTCGGCAACTGGGAGACAACATCAATAAATATCGGAATGTGAGGTTTGGTTTAAAGGTATCTAGATCTCTGACCAGATCGTATTCCTTAATAGGATCCACTGGCTTCTCTAACCGGTTAGGAAATGGGACAACACCCATTTTCATTTTCCTTCTTTCTTCCAACAGGGGCATCATGGGGACTTCTTCTGCCACATGTGGCACTTCCTCCTCTTTTATCTCCTGGACCTCTGGTCCTATCTCTGGAACTGTCTCTGTGACTCTCTGTGGCACTGTGGTGCTCTGTACGGCACTGTCAGGCTCTGTTCTATTCTGTTCTCCTGGTGGAAGATTAAACTTCACTGCTTTGGCAGGAGGATTATTTTCTTTCTGGATAGGTGGTTCCTTCTTCTTTGCACACGAGATGGCAGTAACTTCCAATTCCACTAAATTGGAGGTAGGCTCTTGGGCCTTGGCCGGATTATCAGTAGCACTGTTTTTCACTAGGGCTGGGCTTGGATAGTCTTTTGCAGTGTGGCCTTCTCCTTTGCATCGACTGCATAAGGGCTTATAATCCACTGACCTTTTGGGATTTGGATAATTTGGTGAAATGTGTCCCTTTTCTCCGCACCTGTAACACTCCACTTCTGATCTCTGACCACCGCCAGACTGTCTTCCTCTATAACTTTGGGATGGAAATCTTCTGGGACAGAAATTAGGACCAAACTCCCTAGGCTTGGGTCCAATATCCTGTATTGTCATTTTGGATTCCAGGAAGTTGAATCTTGCGTCTACTTCCTTTCTTCTCCTATCATGCATCTCCTTCAGAGAGCAAATATCCTCTGTATGGTTCTTCCGCAAATAGTATGAACAAAAGGCTCCAAGAATGATGGGTTTTCGTGTACATTCAGTGGCTAAATGGCCTGCTTGATGACACTTACCACACCAAGTATTTGACCGCATCACATCTCTTCCTGCTTCTGCCACGTTGGATATGCTGGCGGTATTCACTTTCAGCGTCTGTAGCTACTCTGTAATCACATCCATCAACTCCTTTTTTATATTTGCAACTGAGTTGGATAAGTAATCCTTCAAGATTTCTCCGCCTGAGGTACTGGCAGTAGGGTTTTGAGGAGTCTCTGTAATCACTGCATAAACAGGTTGGGCTAGGGCAGAGGAATCTCTGTTCTGATTCTGATTCAAAGCTCCTATTTGAACTGTTGGCTGTTGGCTCCAGTTGGTAGGGTTCCACCTGTTGCTGCTGATTTGGCATTGAGGAAATTGGTTGGAACCATTGTTGTTATCGTTGAATCATCATTTGAGGCATGGATTGTGGCCACTGTGGATTTGGTGCACTGTACTGTGATACTGGGGGCATCTGTTGGTAGGGGTAGGGAACTGTCCCTGGGACTGCATTTGGTGGGTACATCATTCCTGGCATCAGAGGAGGTAGGACTCCTCTTCCTGGATTCATCGCCAATCTAGCTTCCACTTCATCGTACAGTCTTGCACCTTCTGTTTGCAACTTGCAGTGTGGCTGGTCTTTGCAGCTCCACAAACTTACGGACTTCTAGTTGTAATCCTTTGAGAAACACCCCCTTCTGAATGCCATCATCTAGATTATGGTTAGTCCATCTCTTCAGGATGGATTGCATTCGTGAGACATAAGCTTCTACTCTTTCTCCAGAGGACTGACTTAGGTTCATAAATTCCTCTCGCATCCGCTCTTCAAAACCTTCACGCCTGAATTTAGTAAGGAATGCCAACTTCAGGTCGTCCCATGTGCCAAAAGTTCCTGCTGCTTGTCTCTCATACCACTGAAACGCCGTGCCCTTGAAAGTGGCGGGGAATATTGCTAGCTAATGCTCAGGGGTTCTGGCATTGTTAGCCACACATGCTACCATAAACTCTGCTACATGAAGATCGGGGTCTTCATTGTACTCTCCCTTAAAAACTGGCAACGGGACTACATTCGTTGGCCTGTCATCAATATTTCCAAGACGGATCTGGCTTGGAAGTGAACCTCCAGCAGGAGGAAGAAGGGCTTGATGTGCCATTGGGACTTCTGTAAAGAGTTCCGCAAGGGCGTCAAAGGTGGCTTCTACTGTGAGCTCGTTCTTGGCTCTGACTTTTGCTTTCTCTCTTCTCACGTACCTCTGGACTCGTTCTAACGCTTGCCTCTTTATTGCGTCATTCATCAGGGGGTTGGCTCCACTATGTTGTTAGTGCTCCACAGAGGGTTAACAGAAGGCTTCAGTCTCTGGAGGACTGTCTTGCCAATATTTCTTCTACTTCTTCCTTTTCAACGTCCCTGAATTCTGCTTTCATGCCACTGCATAGAGGAAGGTATTCGGTTCTGAAGGTGTCAAAATGCATATGTCTGAGCTTTGTGGTGGTGCCATCATCATAGCAATGCCAGCTTCTGATGGTTTCAACAGTGTATGTTGTAAAGAACACTCTGTCTACCAACTTCCAGTGGGTTGCTAATTGAACAAACAGAAGATTATCAGTGCACCAAGCATCCCATGTATCTTGCTGTTGAGCATCCATTAACAAATTCCAACTCTTTTCCTTCTTGTCTTTGTGAACCTCTATAGACCAAGACTCCTGAAGCTTCTTCACAATCTCCCACTTGATGATGTCAGGAAACTTCTCAATGAATGCCAAATCTTCCATGTATGTTCATTCTCTCTGTTTCTGCTCTTCAGTTAGTCCCCAAACAGTTTGCCACCAAGATGCAAGTTTCTGCTGCTTCAACAGGAAGAGGAAACTGTCCACCACATAGAGCATGTATCATGATGGTGATGTGTTTCCGCCATTGTGGAATGAAATTCTTGTGGAAAGTGGCTTTGATTATGAGAAATTCCAACTCTTCAGTGGAAGAAGGAACTTTACAAACATCCATTGAATTCTTCTCTTCTTGGCAATGCCATTTCCTTCATTTTCAGCCTCTTCTGGTACTTGTTGATGGCAAGTTTCCCCGGCTGCGCACCAAAAACATGGAGCCCCAAGAGGAACACCAAGGAAAAGGGAATTCTCTTGCAAGAAAATCTATCTTGTAACATCAGCAAGCTTGTTTATTAGGTTTTATATGATCACAATGAAGAAAAGAACACCATGCACAACAAATCTTCATGCAGCATCATGTAGATCTCCCGCGGATTTGATAGAATCAACCATATTCTTCAATATCTTCACAAAATCCATCAATAGAACAAAGAAAGCAAAGGAATATACCATCTTTGAATGGAAATACATTACATAGTATTCATCTTCAATATCTTCATAGTCTTCTCTCTCAATCTCTCATATACAATCACTCTGTTTTAGTAGAATTGGCTATCTCTGACTCTCTCTCTCTCTCTCCATCAATAATACATCATCTCCTCACTAAAATCTCTCATAATCACTCACAATAATCCTTCTTAGGTCGTGGATACCCCTCCCAAGAGGTATGTCCGATATGAAGAGCCACCAGAGCCACTACAGTGTCCTTTCATAGCTCACTACTGTCACTTCACTCCAGTCTTTACTTGAGTCTTCAACAGCTACTTCTTTCACTTCTTTTAGCTCTTTTACACTTGTATTCACCTCTTTCCAAGGCTAGAAAACTTTCCCAAGCTACACTCTCATCCATCATAACACATACAGAAGCATACAGAACAGTCATAGTACAGTACCAGAACAGCTACAGTACAGAGACAGAAGCTCTACAAAAGACCTACAGAAGGTTACAGAAGGTCATCAAAACCTCATAACTCATACTCAAACCATTCCAAACTCTCAAAAACCATTCAATAAGCTTTCACAGGATCTCAATCTTCATCAATCATCAATCCATCCCTCCTTACAAAAGACAATCAGAACAAAACAGAAGCTATACAGAAGGTATACAGAACCAATCATAACCTATCAGAACATCACAGAACCTCATATCTCCACTAATAAACATCATGAACTTCCAAAACATAATCAATATCATCCAAAACACTCTCAAACCACTTCCAAACCAATCAATCATCTCATAAAATCAACCATTCAGCTCTCAAAAACAACAAAAATCAGCCAAAAAATAGGTCATTTCAACATTCAACATTCTCTATGTAAAATACTATATTTTTTATTTACATTGATTTATAAAAGTAATTTGGATTATGATCCATTATCACTTTTAATATCATTCCACATGAACGATATATGTTCACCCAAAACTAACGAGAATACCATTTTTTGAAAGGGATGCAGAGGAGACGCGGGAGAGAAGAGCATACACAATGTAAGAGCTGTCAACAACGTTATGACATCCTTATTGCACTTTCATATATATATGAATAAAGAATATGGGCGGTCACTGTATACGGGCAGGCCCAAGGGCCTTTTACCCCAACAACCTCCCACTAAAAGGCCAATGGGCTAGGGAGTGAAAAAACAAAACAAAAGAAAAGAGACAGGGTGAGGAATCATGATATCTCACCCAATGCCCAATCGGAAAGCGAGCTGTGCAATAAGTGACAGGAACCTCCTCATAAGAAGAGTCAAGCATCCTTCAGTCCATGACATTCACGAGATAAGCGATCCTATAGCTCTAGACAATAGAGTAATCCATGACTGCTTCTCATGAAGCAAGCAACACAACTCATAAGTGCACGGCTCTAAAGCATCAGAGTGGTTCATAGCATCAATGCAGCACATAAAAGACAGCGGAGAGCATACAGACTCTCCAAGGTCAATCATTGAAAGAGGACCAGCATCCTGGGACACAAGTCAAACGGGGTCTCAAGACAATATGCGGCCTCAACAAAACGAAAGACTGACATACAACAGTAGAATCAGCCATAAAGCGCACTGAACACGCATCAAGAGGCCTGAGAGGTGTCTATGTCTCATAAAAGACAGCATGACGGCTGCATAGAACCTGCTGGGCATCTAAATCCCCAAAACCTGTAAGTTGTAAAGTCACCATCTCCATAACCAAGGAGTATGCATCTGTGTGACATAGGCTCAAGTGGCATACTGACATATGCCTAGTAGCCAAACATCCTCAAGTGATCATAGGAGGGTCTCATGCCACTCCATGCCTCATGCAGAGTAATAACATTCAAAGAGAAACATGACGTTTGATTAACCACGTAGACTTCCGTCATAAGGGCCTCAGCCCAAAATCCATAAGACAACCTAGCTGTGGTAAGCATAGAAGCAACCTTTTGTAAAGTTAGGCACATGCCATGAGCAATCCCATAATACCATGGGCATAAGAAATCAATGCCATATTGCTGACAAGAGATTCATAAACTGAGAGAGATAGCATGACTCTCACAATCCATCTACAAGCATTTAGGCCTACTACCAGCAGCAGAATCCATAAACCTGTCAAGCATAGTAACAGCATCCTCAATCCATACCAAAGGGTAAGCCTAAACACAGTGGGTAGCATGATCCATGAAGTTCGCAAAATACGAGGCTCCACCAAGTGACTGGGAAGGCATAGGTCCATATACTGCAATGAAGGGACCTCAAATGGGCCGACACTGGGTATGGCACTAGCCAGACCTCATGCTTACAATAGACAAACACACCAACACGGCCTCATGGGCCAGGAGCATCTATCTGCTGCTAAAGGACGAACTGTCGTAAAGCCTAATCTATGCATTTTTAGTTTTGTAGTCCAACGTTTCCCTTCCTATAAACTCCACAAAGGGAGAAACCATACACATTGGCAATAAATGCCACGATAATCACATACATGGGAGGCAACCTCTCGGTGGAATCACCGCGGCCCCACTACAGCTCTCCTACATTGCAGGGATTGGCCCCTTGATGCGCTGCTCAACATATAGAACAAACGAACAAACTCCACTCTTTCATTTTGAACGTATTCCAGGAGATATCATGTATCCTTACCAAATAATCCCCCAAGAAATGAACGTCTATCCTACGGCTTAGGTTACCTTTCCACACTTAAGCGTGGGTCATCGTAATCGAAAACACGTGCTATGCATCTAGTCCTTTGTATTCTGATGCCATGGTTGGCATGCACATGCAAATGCTCACCGAGACAACACTCGTGCTACTATCCTCTTAATTAAAATACACCAAACTCTATATCATGATGTGCATCAGAAAATTAGCAATAATCAACATGCAAATCGCACCATTGAAACATCCCACCCCCCTACGTTTAGGTATTGCTTTCGTTGCATAGGTGTAGAGGTTCATTTTGTCACGTTTTGATGTATGAAAAGCGGTAAATCACCAACTTTGACAAAGAGATAGGGCAAACTGAGGCTAAACCTCATGCTTTGCCACTACCATACATCCACAAACACTCATTATATTTTTCCTTATTTTGTGAAGCGCATTTCTAGTTTTTCCCTCATTTTTTCCAATTTTCTTGATTTATTGGTCAATAAAATATGCTATTTTCTTATTTTTGTTGTTCCAATCACTTCAGTCGTACTAACATTCAATTTATTTTTCATTTTTCCCCCATAGAAACACATTCCACCCACCCGAAACAACAAAACTATCATTTTACTGCTTAAAAACCGCATTTCGGGTTTTTTGTGAATTAAATAGCGCATGTAAATCATTATGAAATCAGAATTTTTTTATAGATAGAAATTAAACATGGTGCAACCAGCACTCAAATAAATTTTCATCAAATAAAAACATCATTACCATCATAAGATACCAAAAACCATCATTTCCTTCATAAAAATAGTCATACCATGTTTTTACGAAACCCGAGACGCATTAAATGACTGTGTGACCAGCGGACAGACCTCCATTGCTCTCAATCCAATGCTGCACATCAATCTTCAGTATCTCCATCAATCTCCATCATCATTTTCTTCAATCTCCTTCCCGATTCCTCCTTCAAGATAGTGCGCATGAAGGGAGGAAGGAGAGAGAAAGACTAGATTATGATCTCTCCATTCGGTCAGCCATATCTCACACAAAGATTGGCGATATGATCAGGGAAGAAGGAGGATTTGCTGGCTAATGTCTGATACTATGTGTTGCTTTGCTGCTCCATGCTCGATTGGGGGGAGGGGGGGGCGTTTTTTGTGCGCCGTTCATGGCGTCAAGATGCTACCGCCTACCACAAAAAAAATTGGGGGACTAAGGCCCCAAAGGGCACCCCCCTTTAATCTCTCAATGTCCACTTTTTCAAATTTGGCCAATTTCCGACAACTTTCACGTCCAGACTCCGATTTGACCTCTGAAAAATTCTACGCATCCGTCTTGAGGTCCCGCACTGACTGGCAGCTCCCAGCATCCTGCACGGCAGTTAGAAAAATTATCAAAAATCCACAAGTGTCGCTCGAGCGCCTTTTGAAAGCCGTCTTTCACTTGGTGCTTAAAATCGTCCTAGCTACAGCCGCCGCCTTCGATGTCAAAGATTTTTTCCCTAAATTTTGGATTTTTTGACAAATTTTAGGCACATTCTGGGCTCAAAACTCCGCTCTCATTGGTGACCACGGGATAGGGCGACTCAGCCCGTCGAATCCCACAACAGATCTGCACAAAACAACCAAAGGAAGCATCAAGCTGATACAAAATAGATACATACTAAAACACAGCACAATGCTCACCCTACCCCCTGACAAAACCAAGGCATGAAATCCACGAGGAGTAGGCCCAGCATAATCTGATAGAACTCATGATGCTAGTCACTGACCGACTGCTCCAACACGACCAAACTAAAAAGAACTATCAAAGAGGTTGCCCTAAGTGGTGGTCTGAACTACCTACCTAACTAAGGACAACACAACCAGGAGCTCCTACTAGGCGAGGACTCATATAGCTTGGTCAAGAAATATTTTCTTTTAGCGTATTTCTTCTTTTAGGTTTTTTTTTTCCCCATACTCGAGCGTGTAAAAAGGAGGGAGCTGAGCGTAGTGACCCAAGGAGAACAGGGCATCGGCCTCAGGTCTTGTCTCGGTACCCAAGAACCTACCAAGCCCTCGCGAGGCGACACTTAATCCTTTTTGAACGCTCACTTTTATTTTCGCTCCAACCTTCCTTTCTTTTTCTTATGCCAAGATGTCATCCCAAGGAAGGGCAAGGCATCGGCCTCGGGTCTGACTCATCCCCAGGAACCTACTAGGCCTTCGTAAGGCGATGATCAACTACTTCTAAGATTTTTTCCTTTTGCTATTCTTGTATAGGGGTTATAACCCCTTTTTACACACCTTTGTATATATTTTTCCTTTTAAGATATTCAAGGTTTTTTTTCCACCTTTTCTTCTCTCTATTATCATCATTTTTCCCTCTGGCAGGCTTCTCTAACTGCATCACAACTAACAAGAACTCCTAGAACGGCTGCCTAGCAGGCTAGCAGAACAGGGCCACTAGAACTACCTTTTAAAACAGGTCTTTCGATGCCTGGCAATGTCTTTACAGGAGGCAACGACTACTCATACCTCCCTCAGACATACCTAACCTAAACCTAGGACTTCATGCCTTGGACGCCGGTCCCCAACAAGAAAAAAAAAGTCCCCTACAAGTACATAGACACATATAGCATAAAAAACACGGTACTCGTAAAGGAGAGATATCACCTGGATAGGACCACGAGAAGCTTCCGCGCGACATAGACTCCTTCCAAGCTCTTCTTTGAACCTATCTAGCACAGGACTAAAGCAAGAAACCATTAACCGCACCCGTACTAAACAGATGACTGGCCCTCTTGGCCTAATGAAATAAAGCATTTCACTACAAAAACTGATCGGCCCTCTTGGCCTAATGAAATAAAACATTTAAAACCTCGCAAAATTGGCCCTCTTGGCCTAACGAAATCAAATAAAATAGCACCTACACATCCCTTCCCGAAATAGTACAGATATGCAATAATATGCTCATTTCCAAGGAGAAAAAATAGGGCTCGCAGCCCTAAGCTAAATGCATAAGATTGTGACCCATCCCTCCCGCATATATAGCAAGAGGCGTACGCATAACATGTTGGCTAATCAGCCTATGGGTCCAAGATAACAACGATAGATGGGTCTCGGCTACTCTTTGCATCACCCATATCAACCATCACCTCCCATATATTGCATTCTCTAATAACATTCCCCACAAGCGACCGGGTCCTGTCTCATTATTGATAGCATTATCCAAACTAGGACCACAGTTGAAGAAAATGTCTTCTTCATAAGCAAGGTTTGCCAGTGAATCCGCAAACTGATTCCAGTAATGTGGAATCAGCTGAAGAGACACTCTCTCAAACTCCTCAAGTAGGGTCATGGCAGTTCAATGATACATACAAAGGATGGGATTCCACACTGTGTATGTCCCATCTAGCTAATTCAAGATCAACTGGGAATCCCCTTTTACTAACAACTGCCGAATACCACCTTGCTTGGCAATATGCAATCCCATAATCAAGGCTTTATACTCCGCCATGTTGTTAGTGAATCCTACCCCGAGATAAGCAGCTAACTTCATCATAACTCTATGTCGAGAATCTCGGATTACTACTCCAATACTCCCTTTTTTATGAGGGCCCCTGGACGCTCCGTCAAAATATAATGTGTATGTCCACAATGGGTTTACACAGCTTGCCATCACAAACTCCTCTATTCGTAATTATGATAGTCAAAATTTAGCATGTTTAGAGGATGAACTGACAGCTCCATCCCACCTTCTTCATTAAACTCAACAGGCAAACTTGTCAACATTCGTAAGCAGTGATGGTAGAAGACTTTGATCTCCCACACAAAGGTTCCGCCTTCTTGCTCAATCACTTTGTATCCTTTGCTCCACCAGATAAGCTTCCCCTGATGGTATCTCTGCTCTAGATATGGGTGCTCCAGATAAGGGATTAACCGCCCCATCAACGAGCTTAAAGCTCTTTTGTAGGTCTCAAATCAGTCCCAGCATGGACCTGCAATGCATTTTTTCGTGTTAGCATACTTAGAAATAATAAGGTTTAATCTTATTAAGATTAACCTTATTTTTAAATTCTACTCCTTGCAAATCAGCTAGTAGAGCCGTAGACCTATTTTTTCCTATCCTGACAATCTTGTAGGGGCCATCCCATCTAGGTTCCAGCTTCCCTGGAAATAGCTCCCTACGTGCATCGTAGTACAGAACTAATTGCCCTTTTTTAAAGGTATACTTCTTTGCTTTAAGGTCGTGCAACTGCTTCATCCGACGTTTAGTTACCTCCTGGTGTAATAAGCTCTGCAATTTCAGCTCATCCAGGTGGGCTATGGTCGTGAAACATTCAAAGAGTGCATCCTCGTCTCCCAAAGAGTGGTTAATTGCAAACCGTATGGTCGGCAACTCGATTTCGAGGGGTAACACACACTCTTCCCCATAAACTAATTTAAATGGAGTATGGCTGGTAGCTCGCTTGAACGTTGTATTGTATGCCCATACTGCCACATACAACTTCCTATCCCAGCCTCATTTCTTCTTAGAGACTATTTTAGACAAGATACCCACAAGTTGCTTATTAGTACTTTTGACTTGTCCGTTGGCTTGCAGATTATAGGGGGTCGTTTTATTGTGCTTGATTTGCCAAGCTTCAATCAGGCTTTTGATCACTTTATTCAAAAAGTGGATTCCACAATCTAACACTAGTTCCTTCAGTGGTCCGAAATGGTAGATAATCTGCTCTAAAAGGAAACTTGCAGTCTCTTTTGCATTGTCCTGCCTTGTCCCCACGCTTTTGACCATTTTGTAAAATAATCGGTTGCTACTATAATGTATCTCTTCTGGGTAGTAGACGACGGGGTGATAGGACCCTCAAAGTCAATGTCCCACTTCTCAAATGGAAGGATAGCCATGATAGGCGTAAGTGGGCATTTTCTATTCTCTCTACTGTCATGTATTTGATAGGTATCACATCTCTTAACGTACTCAAAGAAATCTTAGAGGATGGACGACCACCAATATCCAGCTCTTAAAGCTTTCTGTGTCGTCAACCATCCAGCGAAGTGCCCTCCACATGCATTGTCATGGCACTCTTCCAAGATGAAAGGAACCTCGTCATGCATCACACATCGGCGATAGATATCATCAACACCCTGCCGATATAGTGTTCCTGCGATCAAGGAAAACTTCAAAGCCTGTTATCTAATTTTCCTCTTTTCAGATTTTGATAAACCAGCTCCAGTCTCTCCCGTTGATAGATAATGCGTGATAGCAGCATACCAAGATGGGATAGAAGCTATATCAATTTTAAACATTGCTTCAATGTCACTTCCTTCAACCAAAGTCTCTTTCGGCTCCTCGAAATCCACAAGGCATTCCACAATACCCTGCAACCTCAGTGGCTTACTCTTAATCTCATAATCGAACTCCTGCAATGTGATTAACCACTTTGCCAGACGATCGGGCGGTTGCAACTTATTCATAAGCAATCTAAGCCCTTCCGCCTTCGTATAAAAAACTACCTTCTCATAGAGGATGTAGTGCTTGAATTTTCTAGTCGCAAAGACCATCGCAAGGCACAACTTCTCCATGTAGGTGTAGTTAATTTCTGATATGCCCAATTTTCGACTAGCAAAAGCTATCGGATGATACCACTTTTCCTCCCAGATTTGGGCTAAACAGCAACAACTGATACTATGCATAGTGGCTGCTGAAAATATGTAAAATATCTCGCCTCTTTTAGATACTTTTAAAACTGGTGCTTTTACTAGCTCTTGTTTCACATCCTCGAAAGCTACCTTACAAGGGTTACTCCATACAAATAGACAGCTAAAGGATAATAAGTTCATTAGTGGCAACGTCCTTTCTGCCAAGGCATTTATAAACCTCCGATAGTACCCTACCGATGATAGAAAGCTATGTACCTCTTTCAAAGTGCGTGGTGGACTCATAGCGACTATAATCTTGATCTTTTCAGGGTCAATTGCGATCCCTACTGAGCTGACCACATGGCCTAGCAATAGCCCATAAGGCACTCCAAAGACACACTTCTGTGGGTTAAGAACGATATAAAATCGTCTGCAGTGCTCAAAGCACTTTCTTAAGATAATCAACATCCTTTCCCTTACAGTGGCTACCCCCAGGTCATCGATAAATACTTTCAACTCATCTAGGGAGATGTCACCAAAGGTCTTGTCTACTGTTCGTTGCCATGATCGAGGTGCGTTGCACAAACCAAAGGCCATCACATGGTACACAAAAGTACCAAAGACAGTAATGAAAGTTGTTTTCAACTTGTCCTCTTCTGTAATTGCCATCTGGTTGTATCCTGCAAAGCAATCCATAAATGAATATATTTCCCTACCCCCGCTAATTGATCCAAAATCTGGTCAATAAATGGCAACGGGTAGTAATCCTTAACCGTCTACTTATTCAGCTCTCTAAAATCTACACATAGTCGGATTTGGTTATTTTTCTTCTTCCTGATGACAACAGGTGAACACCATTCTGTGTGCTGTACAGGGAAGATTAAACCAGCTTTCCGTAACTTCTGTAACTCCTCAAACAGCCCGTCCCTCAATTCAAAAGGCATATGCCTCACTTTCTGACGCACAGGACGGCTGCCTTCTTTTATAGGAATAGTATGAACAGCCATGCTGGGAGGAATGCCTCTCAGCTCGACATAACTCCAAGCAAAGATGTCGCGGAATTCTTGAATCAAGGACACATAGTCCTCCCTTTCTGCTGAACTGAGCATGGAACCTAATTTAATTGGTCGCGAATCATTCGGTGTGCCAAGGTCCAACTCAATCACATCCGCGTCTCTTATCCTATCTTGAGACTCTATCGGCTCATTTAGAGTTATATTATAAATATCCTCTATAGTGGACCCCTCTTTAGATTCATCACCGGATGATGTCTCACTACCAGATGGATCATCTGCTGTTTCTAATTCAGTAGAGGATAAAGGAGCTCTCTCACTCCAAGGAGACTCAAGGTAAGCATCGACTATTACTCAATTAGCACCTCTACCTAGAACCACTCGACCGGTGGGTATATCAACTTGACAGTCTGTTTGTAAGATCCAAGGCCTACCTAGCAAGACTCGATAGCTAGAACGTCCTGCAAATCTTATTACCCTAAAGTCCAAGAAGCATTCTACACTTGCAATTGTAACATGGACTTTAGTAACACAACCTTCTGGTTGCCTTAGACTATCATCAGCCATTCTAAGAAGGGTGGAGCCATATTTTTGGATGCCAAGACCCAACCTCTCCATCAACTCTGAACTCATGATATTGATGAAGGACCCAGTGTCTATGATAGCATGCTCGACTAATATTCCATCCACATATGCTGGAACCCTAGGGAAATTCTTTTCAGCATGATCAAACCAATCTTCCCCTACTCATGCTATGCCCAAAGGTTCTACAATATACCCAATACGCAGGATCTTCTTGAATTCCTTGCGTACTCCTGGAGATAATTTAATCAATTGTAAGAGGTTTACATCTAGTTTGACTTCGCAAAGAGAACTTGCTAAATAAAAAACATGATAGGTAGTGAAAGCTCTCTTTTCTCACCAAACCATTCTCTCTTTTGGTCTCAGGACCGGCTTTGGTGCTTCTCTTTTAGCTCCTGCCTTCTTTCTTGGCACTTCCTCATCCTTCTTAGGATCGACTTTTTTGTCAATAGGCCTTAGAGGTCCACCTTCCACGCCAGGATTCAGGACTTGCGTCCCCTTATCCCCTTGCTTAGGGTTTTTCTCGATCGGTTTTGTATTATCTTTATCACCCTCTTTAGCCTTTTGGCCTCTTGTCACGGCTTGTAGGTTAGAGGTTTCAGCGCCATTGACGCGTACAGCCTCGATAAGGCTGACTCCATTGCCTTGTGGCAACTCCTCTCTATAGTGGCCTTTCCCCTTTGTAGTATTTGTCTTGGTCCATCATTTCACTGGAGGTTATTACCTTGCGCTCTATGATTAACTGGACCTGGCTGTTTACTCCCTTGTTGGAGGAAACTAATCTTACTCCAACATGCAACATGGACTAGATCTAGAGGAGCATGCCTCACACGATCACCATAAGCCAAAGAGGCTCTGCACGGACCATGAGTACAATGAGGGCAAGTAGCATGGGGAAGAGCAGGCAATAAGCCCATATCACATAAAGCATCCATCTCAGTGTGTCATACATGGCCTAGGAAACAATGCCATAACAATGCATGCGGTATCTGCGTAATTGTAACCATAGAATCTCCCCATGAGAGACATGCACTACATAATCACTGCCATATCTAGCACCTCTGGCCAATACAAAGCAACCACAATGGATTTTCCATGAAGTATCCCCAAGAGAGACATAATATCTTACACCATGCAACTGACTGACTAAGCATAGGTATATGCAAGACATCACGGAGCATAAAAGAAGACCCGTTTGGCAAAGCCAAGTGTATATCCCCTATACCAATAACATGACAATCCTGCTCAAGGCCCAAAGAAATACATCCGTCAACCTCCCTATAAGAACAAAACCAAGCTCTATGCGGAGTAACATGACAAGATGCCATACTATCTAAAATCCAATCAAAGGTATAGGCCGTATCACTAAGCAATTAATCTATAGGAGGGTAACACGATGCCAGGAGTCTAGGCTCAGCTGCATCATCATGGGTAACTACATGCACCATACCACTATCAACAGTGGTCTCACCTACTGTATCATTGACTCTGCTGTCATGTCTAGTGCGGCACAATCTTTTCTGCTCTCTAATCCACTTGAAGCATTTATGCTTCACATGCCCTAACTTTCCACAATGAAAGGAAGCAGAACCTGTAAAACCTGTAGAAGAAGACAATTGCTCTGTAATAGCATGAGTAGGGCTATCCAATATATCCAAGGAGCTCAAAGAATCAGGGGAACTCTCATCAGAGAGAACGGGCTCAACAAGAGGACTGTCTACATGACTAGGAGAGCTGGAAGTCATCATAGCATACTGCAAAGGGGACTCATCCAAACCAGAAGGGGAGAACACAAAGGCATCAACCACGGATGCAAAAGCTCCCACACGAACAAGCCTAGTAGACAAAAGCATGGCATATCCAACCACTGTAGCTCACAGCCATAAAAGGATAAGCATGCCTCGAAGCCATAAATGCATAAGCATCCCCGAAACATAGGAGTATACATAACTTTGCAGTGTCTCATACTATGTACTAACATACATGTCCAACCAAGAACGACAGGTGGCAAATAAACCTACAAGAATCAAGCTCCAATAAAAGCCCAAATATCTATATAAAATCATCCAGGTAAGAGGCTCTGTAAAATACATAGCAGTAGACCATGTGCATACACGGGTGGCCATAAAGATCAAGTGCTCCCTGACATACACGGGCAATAGCAACCCAAATAGCATAGGTGCCATACAACACAGAAGCAGGATGGCCATAATTGTAAATCCCAAGCACTATCCAAGTCCACTGATCAGTAAGTATCCCACATATCAAATGCAAATGAGCAATCACAACTCAATAGGCAACTGCCAAAACAAGGGAGCAGTTCACTGCTCAATACCCATAAGTGCATCCAAGTAATAGCCAAGATCCATAATTAGAGCATCAAATCCCATATAGCATCCAAGGTCATAACGGAAAAATTCAAGTCAATGTCCAACTGCTCAAGGGAATACTCAAATGAATGTCGCAAAGAGCTCAAACAATTGCCATCCACAGCCAAAGCATAAAGCATTCACCAAGTCATCATAACCTGTACTGTGTAGCCTAGGCATAAACCATGTCATAGATGAAATGCCAGCTGCAAAGAAGTGACAATCAAACCCAAATTGAGCTCTAATCTCAGCTCAAAAGCATTTTGAAGCATAAACAAGACATGTGGCATAGTCCAAATACATCATGACATCATACCGAGTAGCCGGGAGCACCCCCTGACCAATAGGCATAACCCAATTGTAGCATAAATAGCTTTAGCCATGAAGTTTTCAAAAGCAAATAACAATCCAAAACTGAGTAAAATAATGCTCAAACCAAGCTCAAATCAAGTGCCAACTCATAGGCATACATTCCCAGACATGTAGACACCAACCGGGCATAATTGGGCATCAAATGACCATGTAGCATAAAATGTAATGATAGGGGGCTGCCCTATTTTGGGCTGCCTGTGGACTATGTAAAATAGTCAATGCATGAGCAAGATCGGCTCCAAAACCATCTCACATGATAGGCATACATTCCCACATCATTCGGGGAGCATTCGGGACCAATCGAGCAACCAATGTCAATGACAATGTGGCCCAAACATAAAATGCTAATGTAGTACTGCTGTAAACTATCTGTGAACAGTCATAGACTGAAGTAAATCAGCCCACAAATCAATGCCAAGTCAAATGCCAAGTGTCGGGGGCTCTCATGAAGCCATTGTGAAGTGCCAAAGAGTGCCAACAAAAGAAGGGGTATTGAGAGTGGAAAAAGACTGAATTTTTGACTGATTTTTGTTGTTTTTGAGGTCTGAATGATTGATTTTTGATGGCTTTAGAGTGATGTATGGTTGTTAATGGAAGTATTTGAGAGTGTTTTGGATGATATTGATTATGTTTTGGAAGTTCATGATGATTCTCAGTGGAGATATGAAGCTCTATGATGTTTTGATAGGGTCTGATTGGTTCTGTATACCTTCTGTATAGCTTCTGTTTTGTTCTGATTGTCTTCTATATGAAGCATGGATTAATGATTAATGAAGATTGAGATCTTTTGGAAGCCTATTGAATAGTTTTTGATAGTCTGGAATGATTTGAGTATGAGTTATGAGGTTCTGATGACCTTCTGTAACCCTCTGTAGAGCCTCTGTCTCTGCTCCGTCTCTATACTGTAACTGTACTATAGTTGCTCTGGTCCTGTACTGTAACTGTTCTGTAGACCTTCTGTAAGTTTTCTGTAGAAAGTATGTGTGACTTTGGAAAAATTTTCTAACCTTTGGAAAGGATGAATCTAAGTTCAAAAGAGCTAAAACAAGTGGAAGAAGTAGCTGCTGAAGACTGAAGAGAAGACTAAGTGACAGTGACAATGACAGTAGTGAGCTGTGAAAAGACACTGTAGTGGCTCTAGTGACTCTTCATATCAAACGTACCTCTTGGGAGATGCATCCACGACCTAAGAAGGATTATTGAGAGTTATTATGAGAGTATTGTAGTGAGGATATAATGTACTATTGATAGAGAGAGAGAGAGAGAGAGAGAGAGAGAGAGAGAGCCAGAGATAGTCAATTCTATCAAAACAATGTAACTGTATATGAGAGATTGAGAGAGAGAATTATAAAGACATTGAAGATGAATAATATGTGATTGATTTCCATTCAAAGATGGTGTATTCCTTTGTGTTCATTGTTCTATTGAAGAATTCTATGAAGATGTTAAAGATTATGGTTGATTCTATCAAATCCATGGGAGAAATCTACTATGATGCTGCGTGAAGAATTGATATTTTCTTTGTTTTGGTTATCAAAAGAATGAAATAAAAGCTTGTTGATGTTACAAGATAGATTTTCTTGCAAGATAATTCCCTTTTCCTTGGTGTTCCTCTTGGGGCTCCATGTTTTTGGTGTGCAGCCGGGGAAACTTGCCATCAACAAGCATCAGAAGAGGTTGAAAATTAAGGAAATGGCATTGCCAAGAAGAGGACAATTCAATGGATGTTTGCAAAGTTCCTTCTTCCACTAAAGAGTTGGAGATTCTTATCATCAAAGCCACTTTCCACAAGAAGTTCATCCCACAATGGCGGAAACATATCACCATCATGATGCATGCTTTAACTGGTGGACTGTTTCCTCTTCCTGTTGAAGCAGCAGAAACTTGCATCTTGGTGGAAATTTGTTTGGAAACAAACTGAAGAGTAGAAACAGAGAGAATGACCACCCATGGAAGATTTGGCATTCATTGAGAAGTTTCCAAACATCATCAAGTGGGAGATTGTGAAGAAGCTTCAGGAGTCGTGGTCAGTGGAGGTTCACAAAAACAAGAAGGAAAAGAGTTGGAATTTGTTCGTGGATGCTCAACAGCAAGATACGTGGGATGCTTGGTGCACTGACAATCATCTGTTTGTCCAATTAGCAACCCACTAGAAGCTGGTAGAGAAAGTGTTTTTCACAACATACACTATTGAAACCCTCAGAAGCTGGCATTATTATAATGACACAACAACAATCCTAAGAAGAATGAGTTTTGATACTTTCAGAATGGAATATCTCCCCCTCTGTAGTGGTTTGAAAGCCGAATTTAGAGATGTTGAAAAGAAGGAAGTAGAGGAGATGTTGGCCAGAGAATCCCCCAGAGATTCTATCCTGTTGAGTACAGACCAACTGGTTGGAGCCAACCCCCTGATGAATGACGCAATAAAGAGGCAAGCATTAAAACGAGTCCAAAGGTACGTAAGAAGAGAGAAGGAAAAAATCAAAGTTGAGAACGAGCTAGCAGCAGAAGCCTCCTTTAACGCCCTAAATGCACTCTTTACAACAGTCCCCATGGTGACTCAAGGTCCCCTTCCTAGTTAGATTCGTCCTAGAAATATTGATGATAGGCCAGCAAATGTAGTCCCATTGCCAGTTTTTAAGGGAGAGTACAATGAAGACCCTGATCTTCATGTAGCTGAATTTATGGTAGCATGTGTGGCTAACAATGCCAGAACCCCTGAGCATTGGTTAGTAATATTCCCCTCCACTTTAACGACGCAGCGTTTCAGTGGTATGAGAGACAAGCAGCAAGAACTTTTGGCACATGGGACGACCTGAAGTTGGCCTTCCTCACTAAATTCAAACGTGAAGGTTTCGAAGAGCGGATGTGGAGGTATCTCGCTTTCTTTGTGGGAAGAAAATATTTTTCTAATCAGTCTACATAGAGTGCTAGGGGCACGCCGTGTGTTTATGCAATTCAGCTTCTCTCTCAAATCCCATGGGGGCCAATACTTCTTTGTTTCCAGAAGCACCTCAAAGATTGCCGTAGGAGCAGGGGGAAGGATCTGTTGAGATCTCGAGCTCCACTCGTGATATGCCAGGGTGACCGTTGTGCATTTATGTCATCGACTTGTCAGTTGCAAATACGGTGGGTACACCACCCATGAATAATAGCTAGATGACAGCTATCCTTATCTACTCTAGTTCGTGGCTCAGTTAGTATGCCACCTTAGTTAGTTGAGTTTGGTTTGAGACCCATATAGCAGATCTTTCTTAAGAAAATAGAGGCACAATCCCTAATAGTGGGCACTGTAAGCCAACTGCCAAGGGAAGTAAAATCCTTGTCCATGGGTGAATACCTCCTGCCTCAACTAGAATTAACTTCTGAAATCACCTCTCACAGTGAAATAGAAGCATGGATGTACTGTTCTCCCTGTTACATGACAATCCTCGCAGAGATAGAGCAGAGACAGTACAATTACAGAGTACAGACAGTACAGAGGCAGAGCAGATACAGAGCGGATACAGAATAGAGAGAGAGTGGATATAGAGACAGTAACAAATACAGAGCCAGAGCCAGAGCCAGAAACATAGTCAGAAGCTGTGACAGAAGCAGAAGCAGATGCAGAGGCAGAAGATCTGTTCTTCTCCTACTACAGAGCCTCTACAGAAGCAGAGACAGAGCCTCTAGAGGAAGAGAATGAAAATGATGAGAAAGAAAATGAATCAAGTTATGAAAGTGCAGATGAAGAATTCCCTCTGATGGAAGATAATCTTGTTGATGTCCCTACAGAGACCTCAGAGACTGAAGATCTTCGGGTGCTAGATGGAATGACTATGGTTCCATTTGGGTTGACCAATGGACCACAAAGTATGCAGAATCTGTATAAGCAATGGATTAAAAGCATAAAAATTAAGTTCACCAGTGGTTCCTGTCGCCTTGACCATTCAGACCAGAGAAAAGACGATGATGATGCCCCTTGTCAACAGAAGCCAAAGCCCTTAGAGCCACGGCCTCTAGAAGGTCCGTGCTATGTGTCATTCTTGGACGCATCCTCTGAAGATGAATCCTTGAGTCCTGAGAGGTCACCACTAAAACAAAAGCAAACAAAGCTCTGATACCCTTCCAGTAACCTAAAGAGACAAAGGAGTCATCTATTCAGAAGGAGGACACTGGTTCTAGCGGGACATCAGACGAGGATACTACTCTCTTGAAAGAGTCAGACCTCTATCCAGAAGCAATCCATGGGACATTTATCCACGAAGTGGAAAGTGAAAGGCAAGTAACGTTCCTGGATACTGATGGTACTGAACGTCACCTAAAAGTGGGTCTCAATCTTTCAAAAGAAGAATTAGTGGTCCTGCGAGACCTACTCAAGTTGAACTTAGATGTGTTTGCTTGGTTGTACAAAGACCTAAAGGGGATTGATCCCACAGTATGCCAACATCACATTGACCTAGAGCCTGATGCCAAACCTGTAAGGCAAAGACAAAGGCATATGAATCATAATTACTCTACTCTAATGAAGGCTGAATTATTGAAACTTCTTGAAGCAGAGTTCATTTATCCTGTGGCTAACAATGAATGGGTTTCGCCCATTGTGGTAGTACCCAAGAAGAACGGGAAACTTCGAATATGTGTCGACTTTCGGAAGCTGAATTCGAAGACGAAGAAGGATCATTTTCCTATCCCTTTTACAAACCAACTGTTGGACACAGTGGTAGGCCATGAGCTATATTCCCTCTTGGATGGATTCAGCGGATATAACCAAGTCCAAATTGCAGAAGAGGACCAATCCAAAATAACCTTCACCACAGAATGGGGGACCTATGCCTATAGAGTGATGCCATTTGGGCTCTGTAATGCTCCTCCCACCTTTCAACGAGTAATGATGGCTACCTTCCAGAATCATCTTCATGATTTTATCAAGGTGTATCTTGATGACTTTTGTGTCTATAGCTTAATTCGTGAGCACTGGGGACACCTAGAGCAATGTTTTGACAGATGCCGAGAGTATGGGATTTCTCTCAAGGCCGAAAAATGTGTCTTTGGCGTCTCCTCATGAGTTCTTTTGGGCCATATTGTCTCTGCACAAGGGATTGCAATAGACCCGGCAAAGATTGAAAAGATTGGCGCCTTGACAGTACCAACAAACCTCAAGCAATTGAGAGGATTTATTGGCTATGTGGGCTACTACAGAAGATTTATTGCACATTTTGCAACCAAGGTAGCCCCTCTGCACAAGCTCCTAAGAAAAGATGCAGATTTCCTTTGGACTGATGATTGTGAAGAAGCCTTTAATTCCCTAAAACAGTGCCTGATCCAAGCACCTATTTTACAGCCTCCTGATTGGACGAAGGAGTTCCATGTGCACACAGATGCATCAGTTGAAGGGCTAGGTGCTATCCTATGTCAAAAGGGCCCCTCTAAATTAGATCAACCCATTTATTATGCAAGTCAAAAGGTCACTGATAGGGAATGGAACTATACAGTGACAGAGCTTGA
The DNA here is from genome assembly GCF_053477565.2 of Lygodium microphyllum. NCBI lineage: Eukaryota > Viridiplantae > Streptophyta > Polypodiopsida > Schizaeales > Lygodiaceae > Lygodium > Lygodium microphyllum. The sequence continues at coordinate 80,917,206 of NC_141137.1, read as the reverse complement.
GTGCTTGGCAATGGTGTTTGCACTGGAGAAGTTTCAACACTATCTACTGTCAATGCATTTCAAGTTCTATGTGGATCATGAAGCCTTGTCCTTCCTGATGAACAAAGCCGATGTTAAAGGACGACTGATGAGATGGTTGCTCCTATTCCAGGAGTTTGATTTTGAAGTGGTCACTAAGCTTGGCCGTTCCTACGTCCTAGCCAATCATCTATCACGGATCCCTCAATCAGAAGAGGAGAAACAAGATGATCCAAACCTTCCTGGTGCTTCCTTGTTTCTGGTTGCAACAGTTACTCCCTAGTATGCAGACATAGCCAACCTCCTGGCAACTCAATAGTATCCTCCTGGCCATGAGAAGAAGAAGCTTCTGCTAGAATCAGCCCCCTACACCTTGCTAGGCAGTGCACTATACAAGAGAGGCAAAGATGAAGTGCTGCGAAGATGTGTTGCAGGGGATGAAATCGGCATAGTATTGAAAGCATGCCATGACGAACCATGTGGTGGACACTTCGCAGGAGAAGCGAGAGCCAGGAAGGCTCTATTAGTAGGATACTGGTGGCCAACCCTCCACAAGGATGCATACAACTATTGAAAAGATGTGATGCTTGTCAACGAATGGGAAAACCCAACAAAACAAGTGCCATGCCATTGCAATCCATTCTTCCCCTAAAGCCGTTCGAGAGGTGGGGGATTGATTTCGTGGGTCCCATTGACCCACCTACCAGATGGAAGCAGAACAGATACATCTTAATATGTACGAATTATGTCACAAAGTGGTGTGAAGCTAAAGCCCTGAAGCGGGATGATGGCAACAGCGTAGCCCTATTCATGTACGATAATATTATCACCCGTTTTGGCAGTCCTCTTGAGCTGGTAAGTAATAGAGGTACTCATTTCCTTAACAAAATCATGGAGGAGCTGACGGAACTGTATAAGATCCGCCATCGTAAGTCCACTCCTTACTACCCCAGAGCCAATGGCCAAGTTGAAGTTAGCAATCGCATCCTCTACTCGATTCTGTCAAGAACGATTGCCGCACATCATCGTGACTGGGACGATCGACTTACAGAGGCCCTCTAGACGTACAAAACCTCTCATAAGGCAGCTACATGACAGACCCCTTTCGAGCTAGTGTATGGTACAGAAGTTGTCTTCCCTGTTGAGCTGGAATTGCCCTCTTTGCGAGTGGCAGTTAAAGAACACTTGGGAGATAATGAGTCACTGCAACACCGTCTCCTGCACTTGGAATGCTTGGATGAGATATGGTGGATGGCCCTACAATGCATCGAAACCACTCAAGCGTCACGCAAGGCCTATCATGACAGTTTCATCAAGCACAAGGAGTTCAAAGAAGGTGATCTTGTTCTAGCCTATGATTCGAGATTAAGCAAGTTTCCTAGCAAGCTTCAACAACAGTGGATGGGCCCATACAAGATACTTGATGTCAATCCTAACAGCTCTTTTCAGGTGCAGACATTTGATGCCTCTGATGATCCTTTCCTGATCAATGGCTATTGCCTGAAGAAATACTTCCCTCCCTGGGGATCTTGACAATCACAGTCAACCTATCCTTTCCCCTTTGGGCATCTCACTGTCCTTCTCGTCGTGCTTCTGATAGCCCTTATGATTCTCCTCATGAGGCGGTCTCGTTCTGCTACCCCCTCGCAAATATATCTTAACCCAACATTGTTCTCTTCTTGTCTGATCCACAACAGTGGTGAGGTTGGTCCTGACACATGGTATTTCTACCATTCTCTTTCTTCATGAAAAAAAAATAAGAATAAAAAAAAAGAGAAAAAAAAACAAAACAAAACAAATGAAATTGTTATGGGAGAAAATGAAGAAATTCCCTGTCATAACAGGCCTCGTTCCAAGAAAAGGTGGAAACACCCTTGGGCAAGAAGCTGACTGTGGAAAAGGTGGTAACGCCCCGCAATTCAGGATAGCTGACTCATCACCAGCAGAATCTTTCTAGCACGTAATTTGAAGCCACCTCCTTTGGTGCGTTGTCTCTGCAATATCAATCCGTCTGCCCTTCCTAACAGACGACTCTTCTTGCAAATCATTGAAATACAAGATTTGTAGGCTGCCTCCCTAGGTATGCCTCCTCCTCAAGATCCTGATGACAACAACAGGCGACATGATCTTCATCACCAATCCCTTGAGTGATGCAAGCTTTCATCCTAACAGGATGGGAACGTGAGTATGGGCTGCCCTTTGTATTTAACAGAGAGTGAGACAGAGGGTGGGGGTGAGTGATCGGTCTTTCCCTTCAAATCAAATGAGAGGTGAGATGTGTGAACGGAGTGTTGCATGCACGGGATGGGCCTCTCAATGCACAACGCACGATTTGTTTATGTGCACTGTACTATAAGGCTCCTTGGCCTTCCTTCTTGTATTGTACGCCGGCACAGGGCGAGATGCACAGTTGCACCATCAATTGCGCACAAGGCATACAACCTCTACACAAGTGACAGTGAGGATTACATCAATGGGTTTCAGGAATGGGTTGCCCTCTGTATCTTTCAACAGAGCGTGAGACAAAGGGTGGACTGAGTGTGACTAGTGTTTCTTCAATCAATTATCGAGAGGTGAGGATTGAGGGAAGTTACGACTACGGGAGTCCGATACGTTCCCATTTCCCTATGCACCCACGGGTTGGGCCTCTGCCATCAACACAAGACACGTCATTCTGTTCTGTACACTGCACTACAAGGCTCCCTGGCCTTTCTTCTTGCACCTATGCTAGACGGGGTTGGAGGCACTGCTGCACCATCAATTGTACACCCTGGCATACTCCCTCTACACCATTACTTTGTTGATTCCTAAACCGGGTGTGAGCTCTCGGTTTCATTATTATTTTCTTGAGTGATGTTAGTAATGGGGCGAGTGACTGCTCTTTCAATCCATTTGAGTGATCATGAGTTGAGTGCAATATCCCTCGTCATCGACAAATTTCCTATGATTCCTTCAACCAGCCACCTCCCTGGGTGCTATTGCGTGGTCCCTGCCACGAAGGACGAAGGGTGTGTGATGTGAAGACACCTTGTTACCTCCTGCAGCCAACAACGATACAAGACGCAACCTCAATAGTCAATATTCCTCCTCGGCAATATGGGCCAAGTTCTTCTAACCCTACACATTCTGTTTTTCAATGATGGTTATGTCTTAAGTGTGGGGACGTCATGGTTGGTCTGATGTGTGGTACTAGGTCCTTGTTGTTCGGTTTACCCTCCCTGCTAAGGTTCTAAGTGTGGGGACACGTCCCTACGCGTCTATGTTGCATACCCCTATGCATATACCTTGTTATGATCATGCATCTATGCCATGATTTCATTTTACCCTGATGGGGTCCCTTTCCCACCCTTTCATTCTATTTCACCCTATCCTCGGGGTTGTTTCTTGACCGTTTACCCTTATTCTTGGTTTTGCGCTTCTTTCATACGAATGGACCCTACGTTCACCGGAATCCCAATCCAACCTTATAGCCCTATTTTTCCCTTCAAATTGCCTATTTTTCCTTTTTACCAACTCCTGTTCCAACAGATGATTCTTACGTTATTAATTTTTGAAGCAATTCCCATAAAATGGACGGTTTTCCATGTGAACATATCTTTATTGCTTCAAAACCCTAATCTGATGTGCCAGCCCTATCCTACCCCTTCCCCCTAACATTTTTTCTTTTTACTCCGTGTCCTTCCGATGCACGGTTTATCCGTTATTAATTTTTGCGGGTTTTCGGGCCTTTTTCGTGCCTATTTTTCACATTTTTCCATGTAAACATGCCCTATTTTCATCGAAATTCCAGTTTGATTTGACATCCGTGTCTTGCCAGCCTTTCCCCCACTTTTTCCTTTTTCCTCCCCCCTCTTTTGATTGTCGAATTTTTAGTTATTAATTTTTTCGAGTGTTTTCGGATGCACTTTTCGTGTTTTTTCCACATGAACCTCTCCTAATTTCCCCCAACTGAGTTTTGATGTACCAGCCCTGTGAATCCCTTTCTTTCGGACATTTTTCCTTTTTATCGCCCGCTATTCTGACGCACGGTTCTTCCCATATTAATTTTTGAGTCCATTTTCAGGCCCATTTTTTGGGTTTTTCCCATGTGAATGCATCCTATCTCAATCGAAACTGTGTTTTGTCATGATCGCGTTGTTGGCGACCTTATTCTACACAATTTTTCTTCTTTCCGTACTTCGTTCTGATATGCGAATTTTCTGATATTAATATCTGTATGTGTTTTTGGTTTTTTTTTTGTGTTTTTTCCATGTGAACACCCTGATTTTGCCCCCGAACCCGTGTTGCATGTTTCCAACATTTTTCCCTTGTCTCCTGGCACATTTTTTAATTTTTATAGATTTTTGATCCGATGAACGGTTTGGATTTTATTAAATTTTCTTCCTTTTTTTCGTTAGCCGCGTTTTTCGTGTCGCCCGTGAACGCGCTTGTTTTTTATTTTACGCGCCTTAGATCACCCCGTGGCATCCGTGGCTTGCGCATCATCGTCCCTGTCCGTTTGATTCCGTCACTGCAAATTTTTTTATCCATGCCTGCGCATGCACACGAGCCAAGGGTGTGTTTCTGGTCCCTCCATTTTCAATTTTTCTATTCTTTATTTATTTTTCATTTTTAAAAAAACAAACAACAACAGCAAAAAAAAAGACAAAAAAAAACCACCTCGCAAAGGAAGAAAAAAAAAACAACACAACACAACCTAATACATACTCCTAATAATACTTCAATCCTATATATATATATAATATAAAAAACAAAAAATCAAAAAAAAATCAACAAAAGAAAAGAAAAACACCCCCGAAAGAAACCACAGCAAGAAAGACAAAAGTAAGAAAAAATATCAGTCCCTTCACTGAACAGTTTAGTGTCGAGAGATGCTATTCCATTCCTTTGTAAAGACATCCAAAGTTCGATTGAACTTTCAGTGACAGCTTGTATTCAACAGCAACTGTATACTTCCTTTTACGAAGAACTGATGCAGTCCAAAGACCAGTTGCATAAGGCAACCTCAGAGTTAGCCTCTGCTAAAGACACACTGGCAGATTTGTTTAAGCAAGTGGAGCAACAAACCCAACTGATTGAGACTCAGAGAGAACAGATATCTTCTTTGAAGATTCAGTTAACGGAGGCTCAGTCAAAGATCACTAGAGTATCATAGGAGAAGGAGAGGATGTCCAAAGAAGCTCAAGAGTTTCAAACTCTTTTCGATGCAAAACTCTCAACCTTATAGACTGCTCATGACACAATGGAATCACGAGCTTTCCAAATTAAGCAATTGCAAGACTAACTGGCGCAGTCACAGTCTCTTCCTCCAAGCCCCAATGTTCCTCTGATTCCTTCTATCTCTAAGCAGGACTTCGCAGTTCTCCAGAGACATGCCACATTGTGCCCTTTGTTCCAAGATAAAGTGGTAAGATTGCAGTCCCGAATGGATTTGCTATGGTCAACATTTGAGCACTTCCAGGAGTATGTTCCTCCGGACCATTCTTTCTTTGTCCACTATCAATTGCAAAAGTTGGCCTTTTACATGAAGCTTTCAACGATGGATCTTCCTCTTCTAGAGGATGGTTGGAGTGAAGCTTGGTCTCCTGAGTTACTGACAGAAGTGGTCCGTATGGTGTTTGAAGATTCTGTGATGACGGATACCATGTTGCTGTCATATATGTATCTACGAGGTGATCTAGATTCCAGATGAAGTAGATATGGCTTGGTACGTGGGGGATGTGGTTTTGCAAGCTATTTTGTATATCAACTATTTGGAGTTGCGAATAGATGACATGTTCCAGTGTTACTCCTCAAAAGTGGCTACTTGCCCTGACAATTCCTGGCACTTAATGATTAATTCTGTGGTCCTGAATCAACATTAGAACACAACTTCTACCTATGTACAAAGCACTAACCAACTGAGGGTGGATCTCTTAGCTCACCTTTCCAAAAACCATCCATTTGATTCAATCTTTTTTTATACTTATCAGAGAATATCTGTCTTAGGTCCCTCTGTTCCTAGCCTATTGTACTACCAACAAATGGCTCATCACTATGATACTTATATTTTCCTTTATCAAACCAATTCAACGACAATCTTACCTCTTCTTTTCCAACCTCAATCTTTTCCTCAAATTTCCATATTTACATATTGTTCTTTTATCGAAGTGAGAGCGGAGTTTTGAGCTCGGGATATGCCTAAAATTTGCCAAAAAAATCCGAAATTTAGGGGAAAAATATTCAACGTCGAAGGCGGCGGCTCCAACTAGGATGATTTTAAGCACCAAGTGAAATATGACTCTTAAAAGGCACCCGAGTGGCACTTGTTAATTTTTGATAATTTTTTAGATTGGTGTGTGGGTTGTCAGGAGTTGCCAGCCAATGTGGGATGTCAAGCCGGATGCCCAAGATTTTTCAGAGCTCGATTTGGAGCCCGGACGGGGAAATGGCCATAAAATGGTCAAGATATGAAAAGGTGAACACTTGGGAGGCCAAAATTGGGCATGCCTTTTGAGTTTGGACCCCTCCTTCCCCCCCTTCAAAATTTTAAGCATACAAGATGAAAAAAAGTGGAGAGAGAATGAGGGATGAAGGCGCCATCTTCACGTCCCATCTTTGTGTCTCCATGGATGGAGATGGAGATGGCAGGTTGTGAGTACCCCATACAACCGATCTTGGAGCTGATCTTCTTCCTCTTGGCCGATCTTATCGCCTGTCTTCTCCCGTACAATGGTGGCCTGAATGAAGAGAGCCAATTATAGTCTTTTTCTCTCCTCCCTCTCTCTCCCTTAAGGGGTTGTTCTTGTGTGGATGAAGACAATGAAGAATGGTGGAGGAAAGCTTGTCCGAATGAGACCGGATTGCTTCAGGATGGATGAAGACATGAAGAGTGCTGTTCTTGAATATGCTAAGCATTAAATGCATGCTGGAAATCAGTCCTGTAATCAAGACCAAGAAACTGAGACCTAAAAATAAGCGGTAATGCTATTTTTACAAAGAAAAATGATATTTTTATGCTATTTGGTTTATGAAACTTTGTTCATATGGGATGAAAGTTCAGTATGATTTTGTTTGCCACGAGTTTCAACTGTTTGCAACCTTGAAAATCAGAAAATATAAGGCTACATGGCCGGAATTAGTGTCAAAATACATGAAAACACGCGTTTTAAGGGTAAAATTGGGTTTTTTGTTATATAAATGAGAAATATGATATGTCACACCAACTAAATCTGAGTTTTTACCGTTAATGAACCTAAGGGCCATAGCCCACAATCAATTCTCATTTTCAATCATTATTTATTAAAGAAAAATAGAGAAAAATGCCCAAAAAATGGAGAAAAATGGGTTTAAAAATAGGAAAAAATAAGAAATGGGCTGAGAAAAATTAGGAAAAATTATACCTATGTTTTTGCAATGTATAACAATGGCAAAGCATGAGGTTGACCTCGGTTTGTCCCCGTTTCTATGTTTTGTGCATATTTATCATTCTTTTAAAAGGGAAAAAATGCATAGAAACCCTATTTATCTGATCAATGATGCAAAATGCTAAGAGTTGGATGAAGAGGGGGGCTAAAAAACTGAAAGATAAAGAAAATATTTGATTTATGCATTGCACTTGGCATATAGGAAACGGTTTGAATAAAGAGGATGGTAGCATGAGCATATGGCTCGGTGCCTCCTTTCAACGTAGCACACGCTAGTAAAATTCATGGAAAGAATGCTTTATACACTATGCACGATGCTGATCTTTCTTTTGTCTGAGCATATAGCCATACATGATTTTCATTAAGCATAATAATTAAAAGGTATCAGAAAAAACCTCCTGGATCCATGGCACGTGTCTTCCTTAGGTTGTGACCAACGATGAGCGTGAGAAGATGTCCTAAGCTATAGGTTAGTCGTTGGGTCCTAAGGGAAAATTATAGTGAGGAATGGTACATCCTAGAACGTAAAATATTGGTACCTTGAGAGGAGTTTGTGCTCATTTGCGTTATATGTTTAGCATTGCATCAAAGGGCCAATCCCTGCGATGTAGGAGAGCTGCAGTGGGGCTCCGACTATTAGTCGGTGGAGTGCCTCCCTATGTGCGTGTGACGAGGCATTATGTCTATGTACTTTGGGATCTCCCTCTGAGGAGTTTAAGGGAAACGTTGGACTATAAACTATAAACGCATGAATTAAGCTTTAGGGCAGTTTGTCCTTTAGCATTAGATTGACGATCCTGGTCCGCGAGGCCGTGAGGATGTTTGTGTGTCATGAGCATGAGGTCCGGCTAGTACCATAGCCAATGCTGGCCCATTTCAGGTCCCATCACGAAGATAGAGTATTTTCCCCTTCTCCACCATGCCCTTCTCTATCTATTCATATACCTTCTACTTTTCCTGTTTATCAATTAACACCTTTCCTAACTGATTCCCTTAAATTTTTAGCCACTCCTTTAACTTATTCCTCCTTTTATGATTTTGCCTACCCATCTCTTCATCTTCTTTTACTTATTCCACTTCCATCTCCTGCCACTTCTATTTCTCAACCCCCTCAGTTGGTTAGTGAATACGAAGGGTTTGATCAGCAGATTCCCAGAAGAAGAGGATGGAGCTCGACTGATTCTCTTACAGGACCTCAGATAAATTGGCCAATAATTCCAGGAGATTGGACTACTGCCACTCAAGCATACCAAAACTACCTTCATTTTGCTCACCAATATTCACAATCTCTAGATCCTTCAGTGAGATTGACAACTCCTTTTGCTTAGTATAAGGCTTTGGTAGCCAACTCGAGCCTGCAACGAGACGCGCTAGCTAGGGTTTTTGAGGAAGCTATCAGAGTTGATGACCAATTGAAAGAGAGGAGCTCCAGGAACTCCAGCTTAGAAGAAACTAGCTCACAAGGTTTGGAAAGAGCACCAACCTCTGGTGAGTGACCCGCACCATCATCCCAAGATAAGGGGAAGGCCACCGAGATGAACCACGACTTGGCTGATGTCAAGATGGAGATAATCAAGCTGCAAGACTTGTGGAGACGACCAACGCGGCCACACATCCAATGTGTGTAGTGTGGCGGAAATCATTTGCCAACCGAGTGTCAAGACCCTCGGTCGAGACCTTGCGCTAATTGCGGTAGGTTCGGTCATGACGCTATGTACTACAGATTGCCCAGGAGACTTCCATACTCCCAACCATATGGTCAGCCTTACCTAGCAAACAGACCACAACCACTTTTCGGGAAGCCCCATTGGCCCTTCCTGCGCCGCCTAACGACATGAAGCCGGCTGTCCCCAGGATGGACATAAACCCCACAAGGATACCGAGGCCGCCCGGTCCCTATGTGACCCATCCACCGAGTGACGCTCCAATCCACTACGTGGAAGAGCCAAATGATGAAGAGACTTACTTATACCCTTATGTCTCTCACAACGAAGAGGGTAACACTGTCCTCATGGACTATCGACCAATACCAGTAATGGCATTAGGAAGGGGACGAGGTAGAGGCCTAGGGGGACAGACGCAGGATCCAATCATCTGTTGGACCTGTGGACACCCATGCCATGTCTCATCACGTTGCCCAGAAAGGGAGCAGTAGAACAGAGAGAAGGCTGACCTAAGGTGCGTAGAGTGTGGAATCACCCACCTCTTCGTCGATTGCCCAAAGCGAAAACCTTCTACAAATTCAACCGAAGTACCATCTGTCCCATTGGGGCTGTTCGGCATCGAGAACCTTGATGGGGAGGCCATGCCCATCCCATTGCGGGTCATGACCCATGCCCAGACAAAGTAGGCCGGCATATCTCTACTAGGGCCTAGCAACCTCGATGCAGCCTCGATGGGAAAAAAGAGCCGCAAGCGAAGGAAGAGGAGGCCGGAGGCTAAGGTCGCACTGAAAGCCGAGAGTGCTACAACTCTACCTATTGGAAAGAAGGTCGAGGACATAGAGACGGAAACTTCAGCTCCCAAGACGAACGAAAAGGGGAGCGCCAAGGTAGGGGAGTACCCACGTCCGAAGAGCCAACTCGAGGCCATAGAGAAGGTGAGGGACTGGGTAAAGGAGACACAAGCGCACTTAAGAGACAATGAGCCCATCCTAGAGGATGGGAGCGAGGATCTCATTAGCATGACTACAACAGACTTACCCCCTCAACCAAAGCCAGGAAGGGAAATTGTACCCCAGACAGCACCACTAAGGGCAAGCCTTGATGCTGAAGGCCCACAAATTAGTCACGGCCATTGGCCAGGGCAGTTTGGCATAAGAGAGGGACAACCGACGGCCTCCTCACCACACTAGTGACCACCCCAATGACATTAAGCCTAGGAGACCTACTTAAGCAACACCCCATCGTATGGCGAAACCTCAAGCAGTGGGTCAAGGAGTCACGAGAGCAGGTGTCGGATCTGCAGGATCAAGACACAGAAACACAAATACTGAGTCTAACGCTACACTCTGTGCCAAAATCCTTGCACATTAACACTTTCTGGGAAGGCACCAAGATGCATGCAGTGTTACTAGTCCTAGCCTTAGGAGACACAACAAGAAAGGGGATCATAGATACGGGAGGCGAGGTTAGTGTGTTGAGCCATGCGGTACTGCAAACCTGGGGAAACCCACTTGTTGAGACCTCTCAGTTTAATGTCACACTAGCAAACGGCATGAGAGTGAAGCCATTCGGGGTACTTAAAAACTGGCCAGTAAAAATCACAGGTGTCCAGTTCTCGGTCGACTTTATAGTCATGAAAGGGGTGGACTATGATGTCCTATTAGGCCGACCCTGGATGCGCAATACCAGAGTTATTGAAGATTGGGGTAACGGCTTGATCTTCTTAGACAACAAGTTGGAAAATGTGAGTGTGGAGATGGACACTTGGAAAACCTCACCAGTCAGCTTGGATGCCATCTCCTCGATGCTCAAGGGTGACAGTCAGGTCAAGAAGTCTTATGGACCCGTGACCAAGATTATCCCATGTCCAAAAGATGAGTGGGATTGGATGCATGTCCTTGCTACAATCGACCTGCCGTTCTCGGACGAAGAAGCGCACGAACAAGCCATCACGATGATGGGCGCGACCGACGGCATGCCCACTATACCAGTGTGCATGATGGAAGGAACCCATCTTGGAATACCTAAGCCCGTCACCTTCCAAGTGCCAGGCAACAAGAAAGAACTCCAAGAGGCCCTAGAATACTTAACAGACAAGCTGGCTGACAACTCAGCAGCAAACCTCATGCCTCTCCAAGACCTCTTAGGCAAATCCGAGTGGCAATGGACCAGAGTGCATGACTTGAACCTTATGTACAACTGGGCCTTAGTCCCGAATCAATGACAAGAGAAGTACCAAGCCCTACGAGACATTGAATCGGCTAGTGCAGAGGACTCTGATGACGAGTACGAAGACTGCCAACCCTTCGAAGATGAAAGTGGGGGGGAGGTGGATTCAATAGAGTACGACACAGAGGAACATGTAATAGAACAAATACGGGAAGATTCCAAGCCGCAAAAAAGAAGTGCCTACAAGATAGAGCGAGGGCTCATGCACATGAATTGTGACCGTGCCTGGTTAGAACACATAGCAGCCATAGACCTTGAGCAAGTAGGCCTAGCTCAACCAGGGACGACACAAGTGCTTAGAGCAGAATCACCATCTAAACTGCGACCACTTGGAGAGACCCCCTCCTCTAGCGAAGACGCGAGTTCGACTCTGAGTCAGAATTGAGCTCAGATAGAGACCCAGAGATACCTAGGCCGCCCAAGACCCCCAATGCACCGTCGGGGACTTACATGTCCATCTGAGGTGCAAACGATTGAAGCAAGAAAAGGCAAACAACGAAAACCATGGGACCTTCCGAAACGATTTACAAAATTCAAGAAAGGTGATAGGGTAGTGATCTTGATGGGTGCCAAACGGCAAGGGTGAACGAGCAAACCAAACGAGGGACCACAGCCAGAGTCAAAGAGGTGAACTTAGCTCGGAAAGGGGAAACACCCCGACCAGTCTTCGTTGCCGATGACTTGGCCGAGGATGAGGAGGCGAGTCTAGTTGCCCTCTTGCAAGAGTATGTGGACGTGCTCGCATGGTCCTTGGAAGAGCTTAAAGGGATAGATCTGAATGTGGTGACTCATAACATACCCATGACACCAGACGCAACACCGGTGAATCAGCGACCATACCCAATGAATCCTAAGCACGCTCATGCTATCAAGGAAGAAATTGATCAGCTGATGAAAGCAGGATTCATTTACGAAATCGAGCACACGGACTGGGTATCACCCATAGTCATTGTGATAAAGAAAAACGGAAAAATTAGAGTATGTGTCAATTATAAAAAGGTGAACGCTGCTACCAAGAGGGATCTATCCATTACCATACATCGAGCACATGCTTGAAAGAGTGGCATGCAAAGAGGCCTACAGTTTCCTTGACGGCTTCTCAGGATACAACCAGGTGCAAGTGCATCCTGCCGACAGACTGCCTTCGCCACCGAGTGGGGCGTCTTTGCGTACATAATCATGCCCTTTGGGTTGACTAATGCCCCTGCCACCTTCCAACGTCTCATGTGCACCATATTTAAAGACATGCTTCGCAAGGAGTTAGAAGTCTTTGTCGATGACCTCTGCGTTCACTCGACCTGGATGGAACACTTGAACAAACTCCAAGCAATCTTTGATCGGTGTCGCCTATATCGTCTTCCTTGAACCCCTTGAAATGCCATTTTTGGGTGAAACATGGATGCATCCTCGGCCATGTGGTGTCGAAGAACGGCATTGCCATTGACTTCTCGAAGGTCTGTGCTATTGTCGACCTTCCACCACCAACCAACTACAAGGGAGTTCAATGCTTCTTAGGCCATACGGGATACTATCGATGGTTTGTGTTGAATTATGCATTGATAGCAAGACCTCTGTACAAACTGCTGATTGTCTTCGAATGGACTGAAGCCTGCCAACATGCATATGAAGAGCTAAAGAAGGCTCTAACCACAGCACCAATTCTACGAGCCCCAGACTAGACTATAACCTTCCACGTGCATATCGATGCTTGTAAAATCGCGGTGGGGGCAATGTTGTGCCAATCTAGCAAGCACAACCTAGACTATCCAGTAAGCTTTGCAAGATGACAACTGACGGAGACGGAAATGAATTACTCGACGACCGAAAGAGAGGGCTTGGCCATGGTGTTTGCTGTGAAGAAGTTCCAACATTATCTATTGGCTACACCCTTTACCTTCTTCATAGACCATCAAGCCTTGCTATACCTAGTGAACAAACCTTGCGCTACAAGACGCATCACTCAGTGGCTCCTTCTACTCTTGGAGTTTGACTTCTCGATGGTTGTATGGAAGGGGAAACAACACTACATGGCTGATCATATGTCACACATCCCCACAGGGGAACCCGCTAGAGAAGGCATCACTGATGAATTACCAGACACCCACCTCTTTAACCTCTCCAACGGGAGGGATTTATTCAAAGCCAATTTAACATTGTATTGGACAGATGACATAGTCCAACTGCTGGAGCACGGACTACCGGAATGACCAATAGAAAAGGCAAGACTAAGGCAACTTATTCTCAAAGTCCAACCCTACCAGTTGATAGCAGGCTAGCTATATCACTTAGGGCAAGATGGATTGATGCGTAGATGCGTGTGCGAGCATGAGATGCACGACGTGCTCTTAGAGGCACACAGTGGGATTGCGGAGGACACTTTTGTGGAGACACAACAGCCCACAAGGTGTTGCAATCTCAACTATGGTGGCCAACGTTGTTCCGTGATGCTGCGCGATTTGTTAAGCATTGTGATGAATGTCAGTGGACAAAGGTCCCGATTCACAAGGATCGGATGGAGTTGACCCCAGTCATTGCATGACAACCCTTCAAAAAATGGGGGATCGACTTTATAGGACCCATCACCCCTGTTACACAGTATTCTCGGGCCAAATACATCATTGTGGCCACAGACTACCTAACAAAGTGGGCAGAAGCGAGAGCAACCCGAAAGAATGATGCTCAAACGATTGCTAAGTTCTTATGGGAGCATGTAATCTCACGATTTGGACGCCCCATCGAACTAGTCATTGACCAGGGGACACACTTCATCAATGAAGTGATAACTCATCTCCTATCCACCTTCTTGATTATCCATCGGAAATCCTCTCCATACTACCCTCAAGCAAACGGCCAGGCGAAATCCACAAATAAGATTCTTGTCAATGTTCTAACCAAAGTAGTCTCGGCCTCACGCAGTGACTGGGATAACAAGCTAATATCAGCCTTGTGGGCTTACCGCACAGCTTACAAAACAATTGTCGGACAAACCCCCTTTAGGCTCACCTACGGAACCGAAGCAATTCTCCCCGTAGAATTCTTCGTGCCTAGCCTACGAATTGTGCTTCAGGAGCGATGGGAAGGAAAGGAAGCATGGACGCAATGCCTAGTAGAACTCGAACGCCTCTCAGAGACCCGCCTTCTAGCCACTCACGCACTCATATGCGAGAAGGCACGACGCAAGAGCTGGTTTGACAAACATGTCAAGCAATGCAACTTCGAACAAGGCGACCTAGTGCTCCTATACTCAGTTAAGGGGCACAAGCAAAAAATTAAGTTTCGGGGTCTTGGACCTTTCAGGGTCCGTGGAATCAGCCGAACAGGCAACATCGAGCTCGAAACTCTAGCCGGCGATGGAATTGGCTTCTTCAATGGCACCCGTGTCAAGGAATACTGTCCCCCCACGCATCCTTTGCATGAACCACCAATCAATGTCCATGTAGCCACCATCACTGAAATCGACGACGCGGAGGAGGAAGTCATGGAACCTACATACCTGCACATCACGGTCACTACCAAGCGGACATGCATCCTCAATGTCTTAATTGACGAGGGAGCAGACTTCAATGTCCTAACTCACGATCATTGGACCCAACTTAGCAAACCACCACTACAACCCACTAACGCCAGGTTGAACCCATATGGGGGCCACTCCTATGCACTCCTGTCGGGCCGCCGTTTCTATCAAGACCAAAACTGTACCCTTGATCTTCTACGTGCTGCCAAGCACCAAGGATGCAAGCATGGAAACGTTGCTAGGGTGAACCTTCAAGAAGCAAACTCATTGCCACGTCGATTATGAGTTGCAACGCATTCACCTCACCATAGGCAACACCCGCATTGATATACCTTTCAGCAAGGGTGGCACGATGGAACAATCCACATGACCAACGGTAAAACTGTTAGCATCCGAATCTAAGGAGAAGGGTAGTGCCCAGTCGTCCCCTACCATTGCTCAAGAACCACTACTCTTGGTGACAAAAGCTAAGGCTCAACAGCATAGTTTCCAATGGAGGCCTAAACAACCACAACCACTACTTAGGAGTCATCACGCACGATCACCTAAGACCCATGGCTTTAAACCTAGGACACCAAGGCACAGTTATAGAAATCAGGGCATGATCTGACACAGGTGGGTCCCCAAAGCTCTCCTACTTGCGCAAGGCTACTATGAGGGAAACACCTGGTTGTATATCCCTAAAATCCACCTGGCCAAGACCGCCATTCGTATGCTATCCCCGAGCTTGATCACCCCCAGCCCCATCAAACCTCAACACAATGAGCCACAGTGCTCCCCAGGACCACATCCAGCAAGCCCATCTACACATATGCCCGAAAGACTCGAACAAGCCTACCGGCCCAAACGACAAATACCATCGCATAACCCATCACGCACTAGAGTTCATCCGACGACAATGATCCACGCTGAAGGCAGCAGTCCATCAGAAGTAGCTGCCGCCCCACCAGCCCTGAGCCAGGATACCCAACCGCAACCTAAGGCACACCCGCAACCACAACTATCCGCTGTCAAAGGCTCTTGGGCCATCAAACCCCAACCACCGGCAGGTCTTAAGCCCTCCTACGAGCGAAAGTCTTTTTTGACACTGGCCTCAGATCTAGCCGTCACAGATACAGGGGATGACATGGTTGATTGCATTAGACGGCTCGATGCCACCTTTAGAGAGCTAGCTCTAAGCTATGACCGCTTGGACTTAGGCTTGTTGCCCGAACCTTTCACAAATCGAAATTCGCACGATGCCTTGTTTTTGGGAGACGTTTGAGCTTGCATTTGCAAAGGCAGCAAACTCCACTGTTGTATTACTCAACAACGAGGTCTCCAAAGAGCAAGCACTCAAACAACGTCTCATAACATCATACAATCAGCGAACCACTTCTGCCATCATCGACCAAGAAACCACACAATTATCCCAACTTGCTGGGATGGAATCCCCATTTTTACGGCATTGGTACACTCTTAGGTTGCAATGGGAAGTAGAGGGCTGCCGAGTCATGACCAACACAGAGCTATGTCGCGCAATCAAAATAGCGGAATACGACCCCACTTATATCGCGCCAACCTCGTACAGAGTGTTGACCACTCTTCGCAATCGCCCCTTGGAGCATATCAAGGGTCATCCTTACCTCAATCGCCTACTAACTGAGGAGGAGCTACACATTGCTAGCCGCAATGCCTCCAGTGACTTCCTAACAAATGTTCTCACTTACATAATGCACGTTGGCACTCATCCCGTTGATCTCGATCGCACAGCTCAGTTAGAGTACAGCCCCGACTTTTACACTTGGTTCCTACACCGATGACTCCTAAGACCCATTCCAAAGTCCTCAACCCCCCACACCTTCAATCCTAGCAAGGATTCTTCTCAAGCTAGGAGGGAAAGGGGGGTAAGATGCATCGAGAGATCAATTAAAATTTGAATCAAGAGATCAATTAAAAGTCACGGAAGTCAAGCAAAACGCATAAGCACGTAGGCAACAAGCGAGGTACAAAGATGTCGAGAGAACTTTAAAATAAAAGGCAAAAAGTTAAAGCTGAAAAGGGGGGCTTCACATTGGATAGGATTTTAAGGCTTCCATTCAATAAACATGTAAATCTTTCCTTTTCAGTCTAGGATGTTTTTGTATTGTCAAATTAGAAGAACTAATGGAAACTGGGGTTCATGATAGGAACGGAAAACATCGCAACAAGGCCCACCGACTTCCATTCACGAAAGAGGAGAGAGCGCAGTACATCATCACCCTGGAGAGCTGCGCCTACAACCAACTAAAATTCTGAACTATTCACAACATAGAAGGATTGGTGGCCAAGGAAGAGGCGGCCAGGAGAGTTGTTGAAAACTGCAACTTCACCAAGTACCTGAAAAGATTCGCACAAGAACCCTGCACAAGAACCCGACCACACAAGGTGCATGGAATTTCTCAGGTCTTACAACCCCGACAACAAATGCGGTATTGTCACAATAGGAAGGGGACAAAACGCCAAGGAAGTACTAGCTCGCTTAACCCCCGCCTTAGTGGAAAAGGTGTTGGGACTAGAATCGAAAGTAGAAAAGAAGCAGAAGAGAGATGTGTACGCCATGTTGGGGATGAGAAAGGAGGACTTGCTGACAAACGACGGCATCAGCATTCAAGATATCCCTGATGCATAAACAAGATTGCAGGCAAAGCTGGTACACGCGCTCTTTTCCAGCCAGCACTACAACACATTGATGCACCGAATCAGTGTGCCGGTACTGGAGAACCTGGTGGCTCATACCCTACATGAAGTTGATTGGAACGGCTATGTGCGTAAAACTATCGACCAAGCGGCTAAGGCACTGGCTTTAGGAAGCATGCCCGCAGGAGGAGAGTCTCCGGTGTCTAAAGCCACAGAAAGAAAAAAAGGCTCGTCCAAGGCCTCGTTCATCGCCTATGGAAGCATCTTAACAGCGCTCATCCAGGAGGCCATTAAAGAGACGCAGGATGCAGAAGAGGGGGAAGGGGAAATACCCGACAGGTCACCCCCTCATCAGTACTAGGAGAGGTCCAGTGACAAGATTGAGACAGAGGAAGGACAGGGGCAAGAAGAGCAATCAAGCAAAAAGCAAGTCAAGGAAACCAAGAAGAAGACAGCGCAGAAGAAAAAGAAACCTGATGAAGGCCGCATGAAGGAGAATGAAGATTTGGAAAAAGCAAAAAGACAATCCCTCAGGGAGGCCGAGGAGAGGGAGAAGAAGAGAAAGCAAGAAGAAGAAGAAGCAATAGAGCAAGTCAAGTGGGCTAAAAAGGCGTCGAAGCAGGAGGCTGAAAAGAGAAAAAGAGAGGAGCATGAAGAAAAGGAGAAACTAGAGGAAGAATATAGAAAGGCCGAAAAAGAAAGGCAAAGAAGAGCTGCGGAGGACGAAGAGGAATTAAGAAGAAAGGAATAGGAGGGCTTGGCTGAGGCCACACGCCAGTCCATCAAGCAACAATGCAGGGTGAATGATCCAGGAGCCTGGAGCCAGCTGAGGAAAGAAGGGCCTAGCTCTAGCGTGTAGGCACCAGAAGCCGTGCCGCCCGCAGTCCCGGGAAGCAAAGGCAAAGCACCCCTCCATCCTACCCCCACCCTCATGGCACCCTCCACTGAACCCACTATGCTCACCCCTAGCATTCCCACCAGCATGGAGGTTTCAAACTTTGTGGCCTGGATGCAATACTTCATTAGTAAAGAAATTGCCCAATGGAAGAGCACATAAACCACGACCACGGGGCAAAAAAGGCCAGCCGCAGATGCAAAATCGAGGCAGGACCAGAAGCGCCCGCGTGTGGAGGCCTCAACCACCTCCACCCATGCAACAATGACGCCACCAACCAGTTATGATGAATACGTGCCAAGCTGCTCTCCCAATTTGAGAGGGTAAAGGAGGAAAAGAGAATGGCAATGGTTGAGTTGGTGGCAGAGAAAGAGTCAGTGGCCACCTTCCAGCTGGAGAAAACCCGCATCATAGCCATGCAACAACGTCAAATATTTGACCTCAAGCAAGAATTGAAAGCAAAGGAAGACATGGAAGAAAGCTACAAACAACAGCTTGAGGACGAAAATCAAGAACTTGTGCAGATGCAGTGAGAATACAAGCTCCTCTTGATGCAATATGGGGAACTGGAGGCGAAAACCACCAACATTGAGCAAATGATGGAGGAACTAAACGCCAAAGAAGAGGAGAGAAGACAAGAGAGGGAGCAATAACGAAAAGAGACCGATCAACTACACCTCGGAAGGAAAGAGCATGAGAGTATGAGCAAAGAGATCGAGTCCATGACCCCGACCAACTACACCTCGGAAGGAAAGAGCACGAGAGTATGAGCAAAGAGATCAAGTCCATGACCGATCAACTGCACCTCGGAAGGAAAGAGCACGAGAATATGAGCAAAGAGATCGAGTCCATGACCCGATCAACTACACCTCGGAAGGAAAGAGCACGAGAGTATGAGCAAAGAACTCAGAGCCCAGGAGCAGAAGCTCGTAACCCTAGCACAAAAGCAGGGGGAGAGCATGGAAGGAATGAACAGAAGGGCCGAGGAATGGGCCACGCAGAATGAGAAACGGGTGAAGGCACTGGTGCGGCGCCTCGCTTTGGTGGAAAAAGAAAAAATCTTGGCAGAAAACAAAGCGGACGCCGCCTAGATAGCCTTCACTGCCCAGCAACAAGCCTTCCTCAACACATTACTAGACACAACCCGGCCGGAGGGAAAGGAGTCATTGGAGGTGGTGCAGAAGAAACTAAGCATCGCACGTAGAGCCCTACATGCGGGGCTACAAATGCCACCCCAACCTGCGGAGGTTAGGCTGGGCTTAGAAAAACAATGAAAGTACCTGCTATTGGCCGGCCTAACCTCCCAGGAGGTGGATGCACTCGGCTTTGAGAAAGGAGCGTAGCTAGATGACCGGCAGGGGGAGGCGGCTGGCATTGAATTTGTCATAAGGAGAACCGGCAAAGAAATAATCCCACACCCCCCCTCGCCGCATGAACAGGAACATCAACAACTCGCCCTCGGACAGACAAACTGCGCTCAGGGAGCGAAGGAGAAAATTAGTTGAAGAAACCAAGAGGCAATTGAGAGCCAAACCAGTCGTGCGGCCATCCGCACCCCTCCCACCATGCCCCGATGACCTACCAATGCAATTCCACGTGGAGCTAGTGATTTGGGAATAGCAAGAAAATGGAAAGAACCCTTTTACTTTCAGTTTCCTCATGCCTAACAACCTGAGAAGGGTCCTACCAATTAAGGTAATGGAGGAGGTGATCGCAACTGGCAATCGGCTGGGCCAAAAATGGCTGGAAGACAAGGCAAAGATCCCCACTCTGTGGGGCATGGAGGAAGTAGAGTTTTGGCAAGACAAGGTGTTCGAGGTACCACACACTATAAGGGGCTACAACTGCCAACCTCTCTAGAGAATGCGAGTATGCGATATTAACATGCTCGCCTGGATGGCATTTCGCAACACCCTACCCTACGAGAGGAACGATCCCACATTCATGGCGTATCCTCGTAGGGTAGGCGTGGATTTTGTTGCCACCCTCCATGGGCGGCATGACTTCCCCATCATCTACAACTCCAACGCCATCTCCTTCGAGCATGCCCTCCTTTTTTATTTAGGAAGCCTAAGTGACTCCATGACGCGCTTTCTCGCAAACTTCTCCTCTTGTCCAGATCCCGCCTTTATAACTACATGTAATTACCTTAGGCTTCTTAAGCTATTACTCAAGCAAGATTCGACACCACAAGAGAGTGGCTTGCCCCCCCTCTTTTTTGAACCCAATGCTATTGATAGTTACGCTATGGCACACCTAATGATGAGAGCTAGCCTACTTCCCTCCTTTTGCCTAGCTCTCCTAGAAGACATGAATGATAGCCAGTTTACTAAGTGCAACCACCCCTTCCTTTCTACCACCTCTCTCCACGTCTGCATGAACCTCAAAGGATACATGCAAAGCCGCCAATTTTTGAGCAAATCTATCTGACCCCCTTCTCCGCCTCCATCAAACAAGGAAGATTAGGTATTGGTTGTCGTTCTCCTAGTAGTGCAAAAAAAAAAAGGCTCCCTACACATGGAACACATGTGCATCCCTACGCATGGACTAAACTAAACAACTCACTTCCACAACCACTCAGCACCACATAAAGCACAATCACCGCACCTAGGGGTCCTCAAGTTAGGCGTGCCCAGTGGCTTCGATCGGCCGGCTCCACTTCTAACCCCCTAGCCCTTTTCTGCCCCCCCATTGCACGCTTAGGGCCCATCAAGTCCAGGACATACCTAGGGAGGCCACTCGCCTATGGTTAGACCTGTCACCTTGAGCCACTCACACTGCACACTAAGATAAACATCCCCCTCCTTACGTGGAGCACCACCCCCTGTTCTTCCAAGCACCACCACCGCGCCCATCCACCGACTTTAGAGGCCTCCGTCAACATCCATTACTTCTCCTCCCAACCTTCCTCCCATGCTTCCAAGAGCACCCGAGTCTACATGATGCCCTACCCTCACATCACTGCTCTGTCGCTGCCTCTTCAACTACCAACAGTCAACAAGAGTGCCGTGGGACTGGCACCCGTCTCAGAGGGGGGTAATGTTAACCCCAAGCTGAGAAGGTGGAAAGATGAATGAAAAAGCAAAAAGAAGATGGAAAATGAGCAAGGACACACAGGCGGGCTCCAAAGCTAAGTCGAGGCCAAAAGCGTAGTTTTAAATAAAAGGCGCCTCAAAAACTCCAAAAAACTTTTGTAAAAGAGCGCAGGCTCTCTCCTGTGCCACCTGTAAAAGAATAGTTGAATATAGGCCTAGGGCACAAAGCAAAATGAGGGAATTAGAAAAAGGGACCTTGCCACAATGGCCGGTCATGTAAAAAAAAGATGGGTGCCCATGGGGTTTTAGGGTTTATATATATAAAGTTCAAAAAGTGAATGGAAGCTCATTCTTTGGTGTGTACCCAACAAGAGCTCTTCTCTTCTCCTCTTCTTCTCCTCTCCTTGCTTGTGTGTGCTCTTGAGAGAGGGAGTGAGGGTGAGAGTGAGGGAGGGAGTGAGAGGGAGTGATGGATCAAGGGGGTGAAGCTCTTCATCATCTTCTCTTCCCTTCCCTTCTTTTGCGTGCATGGCTATGGAGGTTGGAGCTTGGAGAAGGAGGAGGCTTGAGCATGCTTGAGCTAGCATCTAGGATGGAGCTACCGGAGTGTGAAAGGAAGGAGGCAGCTCATATCGACATCAAGGTAAGCTCACTACATTCTTAGGATCGAGGGCACGTCGGCTATGTGAGAGGTAGCCATTAGAGCTCACTTGGAACGCTTGAAACAATAAGCGGTCCATGGGTCTTGGCGGTTGAGCAAAAGCTCCCACATAACCCCCCCCCCCCCCCCCCATTTCGTTGAGTTTGGGAGAGAGAGACCCCAAATGTCACCACCCCTCCCCCTTAGGTCTATTTTACACTTAAAGTTTTCCTCTTGCTTGGGCACTTTTGGCAACTCCTGCATCCAGTCTGCAAATCGTGAGTTTGGAAACTTCTTTATGATTGCCTTAGAGTCTCGTACTAGTGAAACTTGTTATAATCCATTCTACCATTTGGAAAATTTGTTAGAAAACTGTGACTATTGCAAGGTCCACGTCTTTAGAAGCGCTTCGAAATCCCACCTTCTATTGTCGCTTAAAATGGTCGCATTTGCATTCATTGCTTCCAATTGGATCACACTTTCACTACAAAATGATAAAAATTGGCACACTTTTGACTTCTTTTTCGGCTTAAAATCTCGCTCTCAACTATTGAAGTGGATTCTCCATCCATGTTACTCCATTATTTAGGCCAAATCTAGTGGCATGATTGCACCTGCATCGTTTGGCACATTTGGATATTTCCCTCAATAAATTGGCTCATGTAGCCAAATTTATTTACCGTTGGAATGAAGAAGCCAAGTTTGCATTTTGATGCCTTTTGCTCTTACTCTCCAAAGCTTCTATTGTGATTTTTCCAGATTGGGCGAAGACCTTCCATGTATCCATAGATGCATTTGATATTTGTTAGTGGAATTGTGCTTATGTAGTAGGATGCAAGCAGATGGTTTAGACTAGTGTTCCATGATAGTAGAAGATTGTCTAATGCTAAGAAAAACTATTCAATAATTGAAAGAGAGTGTCTTAGCATGATCTACTTGGAGCCCCAAGAGGAACTCTAAGAAAATGAGAAACTGCTGCAAGAAAATCTATATTGTCACATCAACAAGCATGTTATTCATACTTTTAATCAACCACAAGAAAAAGAACACGAATCTTCACAAATCTTCACACAACATCACATAGTAATTCTTGCATGGATTTATCACAATAAATCTTCAACACATTCTTTATATTCTTCATAGAAACCATCAAATAACCACAATGACACAAAGCAAAGATCAACTTTGAATTAAATTCATCACATAGTATTTATCTCTCATAATCTTCATAGTCTTCATAGCCTTTCTCTCATGTAGATACAATGTTTCTCATAGAAAATTGGCTCTCTCTCATACTCTCTCTCTCACATATGGTCTCTCTCAATAGTACATTGGAATAATCAATAATTTCTCTCAATAATCCTCTCTTGGTCATGGTGGATACCCCTTCCAAGAGGGATGCCTAATATGAAGAGTCATCAAAGCCACTATAGTATCCCTTGGAAGCTCACTACCATCACTATCATTGCAGTCTTCAGTTCAAGTCTTCATCAACTACTTCTATTTCTTCAAGATATTTTGAGCTTGTATTCTTCCTCTTTCAAGATTACAAAATATTCCCAATCTATGTTGGAATAGAGGGAGAGAGATAGAGCGAAGCAGAAGATAAGCCTCAGCTCATTGTTGTTCTTCTTCCATTATTCTTCCATCATGCTCTCTAAAAGAGACTTACACACATAAGTATGACTAACCAAGTCTAACTGTGGTTAAGTCACTTACTACACCAACTTATTGAATGTCACACACGTGTACATCTATATCTAGCTAATGTCAGTCACACATATAAAGATAGATTGACTGAAGAGTAATGGGATCTTGATATTCTAACACTCCCCCTCAAGCTCAAACCATCTTATAAACTCCAAGTACTTGTTTGAAGTATATGAACTTTTCTTTACCAAGAGACTTGGTAAATATATCTGCTACATGGTCTTTCGTCTTCACATATCCATGATTTTTCTTCTTCATGAATAGGCTATATGTTTGGACCTAGCATGGTAGATAGGATCGCTAGCCAACATAACACTGCTGAGGTTATCACAACACAATCTCACTCTACTTTCTAGCTATATTCCCAAGTCTTTCAACAATTTCATCAACCAAATTGCTTCACAAGCCGCTAAGGAAGCTCCTCTATACTCACCTTCTGTACTGGATAATGCAATAGTAGGCTGTTTCTTACTCTACCAACTGATCATATTGCTACCCATTCCAAATGCATAACCACTAGTTGACCTCCTGTCATAGGCACAACCAGCCCAATCAGCATCAGCAAACCTTGTCAAGTCAAGGGATTTTCCATATGCATAAAACATCCCATAATCTCTAGTACCCTTTACATATCTCATGATCCTCCTGACTACATCTAAATGTGGTTTGTGAGGCTTCTGCATGAACTGACTAATTAGTCTCACTGCATAACATAAGTCAGAATGAGTAATAGTCAAGTATATCAAGCTACCCACCATCTGTCGATACATGGTCACATTCTCTATGTCATTCCCAACATCAATCTACAGCTTGACATTCTGATCAAGAGGTGTCTCCATAGGCTTACATTCAGCCATACCATACTTCTGTAACATGTCATGAGCATACTATAGTAGCCATATACCTCGATGCATAGAGATTACCTCAATCCCAAGAAAATACTTCAGCTTACCAAGGTCTTTGACTCTGAATTCAGTCTATAAGCATGATTTAAATTCAACAATACCCTCTTCATCATCTCCAGTGATGATAATATCATCTACATAAACCACTAGAAACACATATCCATGATTTGTCTTCTTTGTGAATAGACTATGATCTGCATCACCCAATCTATAGTCTTCAGGTTGCTCCATATATGCTTCCTCAACCAAATCATTGTTCAAGAAAGCATTCTTGATGTCCATTTTCCATAATTTCCAGCCTTCGCATGCTACCAAAGCAATGGCAGTTATGACTGTTGCCATTTTAGCCACCAAACTGGAAGTCTTCTCATAGTTAAGGCCATACTACTGTACATACCCTTTTGCAACCAGCCTAGCCTTATAGAGTTCTAACAAACAATCTGACTTGCAGTTAACCTTGTAGACCCATTTGCAGCCAATGGGGACTTTGCCTTCAAGCAACTCAACTGATTCCCATGTCTCATTTTTAGGTAGGGATGCATACTCCTCATCCATGGCAGCACACCAGTTATCATCTGTAACTGCATCATCAAACTTTGTAGGTTCTTTGTAACTCGTCACACTAGCCATATATGCATAATGGTGAGCTGAATAACCAATGTATATAAACCTGTCAACTGGTTTTTTGACTCTCTCAGATCTCCGTAACTATGGCTCACTCTTAGCTTGCCTCTCATGAAGTAGTACATAACAACTCTGCCTTGCTCCAGGCATCATAATAGATGGAATACC
Source organism: Lygodium microphyllum (assembly GCF_053477565.2). Taxonomy (NCBI): domain Eukaryota; kingdom Viridiplantae; phylum Streptophyta; class Polypodiopsida; order Schizaeales; family Lygodiaceae; genus Lygodium; species Lygodium microphyllum. Next base: position 80,891,740 of record NC_141137.1, on the reverse strand, counting down.
CAACTCACTATCCCCCTCACTGACATATACGTGTTAGTGGACATAGGAGTACGACTCCATAACAGTCCTGACCAAGGACTTACTGTAGGTGACCCATCACCTATAGGACCACTCATAGATGTACTCACTATAGGTGTATTTTTAGCATTATTAGTGCTGGCTGATCCATCACTAGCCTACAATAGGATTACCATACCACGATGCCAATTCATAAAAAACAACATCTCTGCTAATCAATGTCTCATGTGTAGACAGTACATAACACTTGTAAGCTTTCTGGTCTTGTGGATAACCAAGGAACACACTCTTGATAACTTTAGGATCCAATTTCTTTCTCTTTTCATCAATAACATGCACATATGCAATGTTGCCAAATACCTTCAAGTGTGAAATGTCAGGCTTATGACCATACAACCTCTCGTATGGAGCTACATCATGAATCCCTATTGTAGGGGTTCTATTCAACACATAGACAACATTCACTACTGCTTCAGCCCAATAGCCATTTGGCAAACTCTTCTCATTCAGCATAGCTCTTGTAGATTCCATCAGTACACTATTTTTCCTTTCTGCTACACCATTTTGCTGCGGTGTATAGCTGCAAGTTAACTATCTTTTGATCCCATATTTAGCAAGGTATCTGTCAAAGCAATTAGAGACATAATTTCCACCTCCATCTGATCTAAAACAGGAAATTTTACAGCTCAACTCATTTTCAGCATGCTTCTTGAAGTCCTTGAATGCATCAAACACATCATCCTTATATTTTAGTACGTAAAGCCAAGTGTACCTCCTGCTGAAATCATCAATGAAGGATACATAGTAATGTGCACCATCAAACGAAGCATTATGAGATGGACCCCATACATCTAAATGTACCAACTGCAAGGGTTGTGAGCTATTCCATACATATCTCATAAATGGAAACCATGTATGCTTTCCAAACTGACATGCATCACATATATGTCAAAAGTCATGATACTTGAACTCAGGCAATCCAAGCACAATCTCCTTCTGCTGCATAGATTTCAGCTTTTGTACATTCACATGGCCAATCCACTTATGGCATATCTCAACATCCCATACAACATCACCATCATGTGCAAACATGGCTGTTTTCAATTCTGGAATTGACACATCAAGAGCAAACATTTTGGCATCTCTTCAACCTCTAGCAATCAATTTGCAGCCATTACCATATTCTTCAACAAAGCATCCATCTCTATTAAATCTCACCTGTAAATTCTATTCTTCCATTTGTCCAAATGACAAAAGATTATTGGTTATTGTAGGTACATGTAGTACATCATGCATGCTCTTTTTCTTGCCATCAGGCATTATGCTGAATAGTATGTTGGGTGTCATTCCCCTAGTACAAACATGTCCATGCAAACCTGCAACCATCTCATCAAACCATTATCCACGGGGTGTCATATGTTTGAAGCCCCTAAATCAATGTACCATCTCTCATCTCTGTTCTGCCTAGATGCATTCTTAGACACATGCTGCATGGCAAACAACCTGTCACCCTGATCATCAGAAACTCCGCTAGATGAAGCATAATTTCCATGCTGTCTACCCTTGGCTTTCATGTTAACCTGCTTCTTATGACAATCTTTGGCTATATGCCCATATCTACCACAATAATGATAGTCCTTGTCCCTATTGGACTGATCATTTGACTACCAGGATCCTTCTCTGCCTCTAGGAAATCTCCCCCTGCCTTGAAAACCGCAAGATCCACACTGGCCCTATGTATTCGTGCCATGCCAGGCATTTTGCTGCTGCTGTCCATAAGTATTTTGAGTGTCTCCTCGACCTCGAAAAGAGCCACGGCCTTTGCAGCCTTTGCCATGCTGGCTAGAGTAAAGAACAATGTCTCTACTTTGAGATGTACTAGAACCTATATTCATCCCAAGTTTAACTTTCTCATGCAATAATAAAGCAATCAGCTCATCCCAATTAGGGGATTCAACTCTCATAGAAATAGACATATCAAATGCTTTATACTCTTTGCCAAGTCCATTCAATGTCACTGCAATCATATCATCCTCAGACACTGAAGATCCAATAGTGGCAAGCTGATCTGCTATGTTCTTGATCTCTATAGTGTAGGCATGAATGCTTTTGCCATTCCTAGACATGTTATTGAACTGTTGCTTCAACTGAATCTTTATTGCATGTGTTACATTTTCATAATTCTTCATGAGTATGTCCCATGCATCCTCTTTCAGTCCATAGCTTATGAGCCCTTTTTTGATAATTTGTCAGATTCCTTTCAGGTATTTTATGTTCAGCTTCATCACATGTACATAAGTCCCAATACCTCTGCCAACCAAAAAATTCTTCATACGAAACTTCCATAAAGCAAAATTTTTGTTGTCCAACTTTTCTCCCATAATTTCAGTGATATTGTTAGTGCCTTGAGCATTTGCCATAGTTGCAGCTTAGATATTCAATTATGTGTACAACCTATAAGTATCTGACTCCTTTTCCTATAGTTCAAGAATAGTTTCCTGCTATCAAACAGTTTCCTGCAATTCAAGACAGTTTTTTGCAATTCAAGGCAGTTTCTGACAATTCAAAACAGTTTCCTGTAGATTAGGACAGTTTCTTGCAATTCAGGACATTTTCCTGCATTTCAGGATAGTTTCTTGCAATTCAAGACAGTTTCCTACACTTCAAGACACTTTCCTACACCAAAGAAACAAGGTATTTCAACCCTTTACAACCTCAGAAACATCCACAAGCATGTGGGATAACACGTAGGTATTTTAGTCAATACATAGACTCTACATGTACTGTATCTCTGTCTCATGTATTCTTACTGTAGTGAAGAGCATATGCAATCTAAAACCTACAACCTGACATTTAGGCACCTTCCTGACATTCAGAAAATCAACTCCTTTGAGATCCTTAGTGATAAATGATGCTATTTTCTTCAGGAGTGTAGAGAGACAATGTCATATACTGCATTTACTGTAAATTACCAACCAAGTAGATGTCAAGGCATTTGTTTCATCTCCAGATTTCAATCCTCATTTGTATCCAATGCTCTGTTTAGTCTTTCAAGCATTCAACATACATGTGTCAAGTCATACAAATGACAGGAGCTCCAAAATGACATGTAATGCTTCAGTAAGAGACAATGATTGTTGCCTACATCCAGTAACAGTTTCCAGCCATTAAAAATTTCTAGTTTTGAATATTTCTCAGCATAAAATCCCAACTCCAATGCATGACATCAAGTCCATATGACTTCCTAGCATATACCTATGCTTCAATGGTACTCTTGAACAAGTTTGAGAGCTCCAAGCTCATGTCAGAGGTGCATACATGCTGTAGGTTGTTTGTATATAGCAAACCACTATTATTTCAGATTTATAATTAGTTCTTCAAGCTCCCAAATGAGCTCTCAGTCAAGCAATGATGCTTTCAAGACTTTGATGCTTTCAGGACTTTATATGCCTTCTAGAGGGTCCACCAGTGCCCTAGAACCACATGTTGTTTACTGCAGTAAACAACCAGTCTGCACATGTTTGTGCTAAATATCTCAAAATCTGTGAGGAATTTGAAAAAAGTTTCTTCTGCAAAGATGTAGATCACGTCAAAATGGTCATGATTGATGGACCATTTCTCCAAAAACTATTTCTGTAGCAAGATATAGCTTCTGCAAAAAAACGGGCTGCAAGCACAGTCTCCTTTGATGATGTTTTCTTTAGATCTGATTTCTTGATGTCAAATGGCCACCACTGCCAAGACTTCAGGCTTCAGGCGTTCAAGCTCTGATACCATGTTGGAAGAGAGGGAGAGAGACAGAGTGGAGCAAAAGATGAGCCTCAGCTCATTGTTTTTCTTCTTCCATTATTCTTCCATCATGCTCTCTGAAAAAGACTTACACGCATAAGTATGACTAACCAATACTGACTGTGATTAAATCACTTACTACACCAACTTATTGAATGTCACACACATAAAGATAGATTGACTGAAGAGTAACGGGAGCTTGATATTCAAACAATCTAAATATCCATTCATTAGAACACATACAAAAGCAAACACAGGCTTACAAACCAGATACAAAAGCTCTACAAAACACTACAAAAGGTCTACATAAAGCGTAAAAACCATACATCTAAAACGAAACCCACTTCAAACCATCAAATATCATTCAACATACTCTCAATCATTCCTCACAATATTCATTCATAATGCAAACCTCATTAAAAAAAAAAAAGACCAAAATAGAGGCAAAGCAAACCCTACCAGAGCCAAATATACACATTACAAAATCTATTAGAGTATTATTCTCAATCAAAAATCATTTTAATAAGCTTCTCAAACATACTCAACCCATCCCAACACACTCCAAAATACTTTCAACACATCCAAAATCAACCATTCAGCTCACAAAAGCAATAAAAATCAGCCCAAAAATTCTCCTACTGTTTGTTGTGACCAAAACCCTAACTGTGGGTTTTCTGGTAGCCATATCCAAGAAGCTTCAAGCTTTCCTATTTTCACTTTTTTCAATTTGGGAATCATTAACAACGATTCTAATCACTGAACCATATGATCTGAAGTGTGTTCCTGATCTGTGAGTAGCTCCAACACTCAGGGGACATCATAAGCTCACCAAGAAGCCAACTCTCAATAATGGTCCTCAGTCAAGTATTTCACTAAGCTTAACAAGGTAAATACCTAAACATCTCAAGTGATCTTAAACTTGAGATGAGTGCTTCTTAGCACTAAAAAGGTATTTAGTGACATTAGTTGCTACTGCCTTCTGATGAAACATGAACATGGATGCAATTGAAATCTCCTCGGACTCTTGACCAAGTGTCAAAGTTATTGATCGATCTTGCACAACCAAATATTCATCCACTAAACCACAAGGTGGGGAGGAGTTAGAGGTCCAATCAAAGTTCATCTCATTGAAGCCCAGGAAGATAGTAAAACCTAAATCAAGGGTTGTTTGAAGAAAAGGACCGTCAAAATCTTACCTTGAGGTACTACCATTAGAGGAGGATTGTTTAACAGTATCTCGGGCCCAAAAGATAGAGTGTTTCTCATCACAACCGTTTTTTGTAGCAAAAGTATTTTCTGGGTCTCCGAGCAAATACGTTAGTTTGGTAGAAACCATTAAAGGATTTCAAATGATTCTTTCAGGAGAATCAGAATATGTATGATTTTCAACCTTTTTCATCGTTACAGTTTTAAAGTTTACTTAGTTGTAATGCTATCCTATCTGTCAGCTGGTTCGTACTTGGCCATTTGTAAAGGACTAGATACTGCCATTGCCTAGGCCAATCGATAAGACCTTTCAATTATGGCCATGGCTTATGCAGATGTTAGGCCTCAAATCTGCAAGTTTAATGGAAAAGATTTCCATCCTTGGCAAGTCTTGGTGAAATATAAAATGATAGAACAGGGCTACTAGCCCTTCATAAAAGGGACCAAGGTTATTGATCCATCAAATCCACTTGATGTAGAAGATGATGAATGAGCTCAAGCTATCACCATGCTTCACCTAGATGAGTATTGAATTCATCATATTGATCGACTCTCCACTACCAAGGAGAAATGGGATTAGCTTGAAAAACTCTATGTTGCTACAAGGAAGAACTCCAAGATTTTTCTAAAGATTGAATTTTTTAGCTTTGAGTATAAACAAGGAGAAGGCCTAGGTAAGTTTATTTCACATATGAAGGGGCTCATGGCACAGCTGGCCTCCGTTCAAGCACCAATTCATGATGAAGATGCCATTGCCATCCTTTTGAAGGCTATAAAGAAAGTCTTTTCAACCCTTGTAAAACTAACCTTACCAATATCCCTAATCCAACTTTCGAAAGCACTATCCAGTCCCGCTTAGATGAGGAGAAGAGGAGTCGAGGATCTACTTCAACAACCCATGAGCAACTCCTAGTGCATACTGTCTCAGCCAAATGCTCCTTTTGCAATAAGAAGGGACATCTTGTCAGTAATTGTTGGAAAAAATATCCCAACAAAATGAAGTGTAACAAGTGTAAGAAGATAGGGCATATTACCAGTAAATGTCCGACCACACGTAAAGTGCTCAATGAATTGGAGGCCACCTTTGTCTCCAAAACATATGAATATAGACTTTTCTAAATCCTCTACTCATAAGCACTCTTGTAGCCTAATTTTTATAAAGGCATCCCATTTTGTTTGGGGGGGGGGGGGGGGGGGGGAGGGGGGGAGGGTCTTAAACATGCCTTGTAGTCCAATGCCACTCTAGCATCGGGGGGGGGGGGGGGGGGGGGGGGGGGGGGGGGGGGAGGGGTGTTAAAAGATATGCATGTGAATCCTATGTATACAAGGGTGGATAAGGGTAGCTGGGTGTAAATGAATTGGACGGCAGGGGGAAACCCTAACCCTAACTTCTCTAGAGACTATATAAATTGCCTAAAGGTCATTCTCACAATTGAGGAGAGTCTACTAGTTGTACTTGTGAACAACTCACTAAGAAATATATTCTTCTTGTACTTGAGCTCTCTCTCTCCCTCTTGTGCACACTCTCATGCTTCCACTCTAATATTTCAATAAAAGTGGCAGATTATGATCACACATCACTCCAAGTACATCACAAATATTAAGAAAAGGCAAGGAGAAGATTGGGGATTCACATGCTATGAAGTACATTACAGATGTTAAGAAAAGGCAAGGAGAAGGCTGGAAAGTCACCTATTTTGATTGATGTATTGTTAGGTTTCTCTCGTTGTTGATGTGGATTTAGATGGCTCTAAGTAGAGCTTGGATAAAGAGTTTGGGATTCTAGCTATTAAGGCACATGGTATGAGAAAGACATAAAAGGATGCTTAGGCAATTGGTAGTGATCCAGGTCCAATGACAACTAGAGTGAAAAATCCAATGTGATGATTAACATGTGATAACTATATAGCTCATCACTATGCATACATGGCTAAGAGAGTGCAAGATGTAGAGCACACTAGTTTTGAAGATGCAGTGGCTAATAAGGATTGGGATCAAACTATGGATGAAGAAATGACGACACTTAAATACAAATGACACATTAGATTTAATGCCTTTACCTGAAGGCAAGAAAGCTATTGGCTACAAATGGGTTTACAAGGCAAAGCATGAGTCAGATGGATCCATTGGGGGCTACAAGGCAAGGCTAGTTGTCGAAGGGTCTACATAGAGTCATGGCATTGACTACGATGAGACTTTTGCTCTAATAGCTAAAATAGCTACTATGAGGTTTTTCATAACAATGGTTGCATCAAAGGATTAGATCATGCATTAGATGGATGTTAAAAATGCCTTCTTGCATGGGGAGTTGCAGTAAGAAGTTTATATGGAGCAGCCATTTGGTTGCATGGATGAGAGTTATTCTAATTATATATACAAGCTTCATAAATTGCTTCAAACAAAAAAGACAGAAGAATGTTGATATTGAAGCTCTCGTCACAGATTGTGCCCTCAAGAAAGTCATTTCCAAGGCCTAATTTGAGACATGAAAGTTCAAAGAAATTCATACTTCTTCAATACATACATGTGATGCTCATGATGCCAAATCAAAGCATTCACCCATACCAATTGCTTAGTTAGAGATTAAATGATGACCTAATCATGCCTCATGATCACGAACATTGAAAGTCCATAGAATCAAATGCCCCACCATGCCTATTTGAGCCATTGCACGAGAGGGTGATGCAAGGTAGAGGATGCAAAGTAGTGCTGCCATTGCATGCACACATGTAGCACTACCATTGTATTGGCATTAGACCAATCCTAATATCCACATGTACAATAAAGAGGCGGTGAGTGTGTCACAAGAATGGGGGTCAAAATGCCCAAACTAACATTGGAAAAAGGAAGGTTAGGGCCATGTCGTGCGAGGTACATTGGGGTTAGTGGGAGAGTGAATTAGCCCCACTCTCAATTGCTTGTGTGGATAGAGATTGGGTGGAGTAGGGTTTCGGCAAAAGCAAAGCCCCTAAGCACTAGTAACCCAAATGAAAAAGCTCGGCTTTGTAGCATGGTGGTGGGGCTAATGAATGAGAAATCTCATCGACGAGGCTGCCAACCCAAACACAGGAAGCAAATGCAAATTCTCATGCATTGTTGCAACACCTTGTGCGACCAAAGGGAACCCTGTCTTTCTATGTTCTGGCTACTACTCCTAGTGTGACGCAGCTCTTATTTAAACATTGTCTAGTCTTTGGTGGGTCTACTTGGCCGGTCATCTGCCAACAAGGTCCATCTTTGGTGGCACGCTGTTGGGCCGCTTACCCCGTGCAAGTTGTGCTCATTGCTTGGACGGGGATGAAGCGGCGGCAGGATGCGCGTGGGGGGAGATGATCGTCCGGCCATGGCTTCCATCACATCCTCGGCCAAGAGAATACAGAAGGAGCTCGCAGACTTGACCGCGGATCCCGCGCCCCACTGCTCAGCTGGGCCTAAGGGCGACAATCTCTACGATTGGATATCAACCATCACAGGACCTCCTGGTTGGTGATCTACCATCATATCAGCATCGTCTCTCCTGTCAGTGACTCTTTCTATGTTCTGGCTACTGCTCTTATGTTAACATTGTCTAGTTTTTGGTGGGTCTACTTGGCCGGTCATCTGCCAACAAGGGCCATCTTTGGTGGCACGCTGTTGGGCCGCTTACCCCGTCACTAGCATATTATTTAGACAGCCAAATTGGGGATTGTGAAATGTAAAGTATTTCTCTGTTAGGGGTAACTCTGTTGGAGAGCTCTCAGTAGCCAGATCACAATGGATCACAAATATGCTAAATTAACATGTTTGATGCAAATGCAGTCATTCACTTATTGAATACGATTTTTAATTGAGCTAGTGTCCTTGTTTTCTGGAATTCAGCTAGTTTTGTCCACCTAATTGCGTTAAATATAGGGTCATTTATTTTTATGACACAACATCTCTTTTAGGTAAATTGGCTTTGGAACCTTGACAGCGGCACCTTCTAGCAGTTGGTTCTTAAGCAGGTCGTATATGTATGGTGTTCTAGAATAATGTGCATTTTTGTAAGCCATTGACTGCACACTCATGGTGGAGAAAGCCCAACCTCATCTGCATTCCAATACACCTGTAGAGAACTCTAGCTCAGTTGGTTTCAAATGCTACTGTAAGATTGGTCTGTTCTAACAGTTCAAACAAGTATGCTGTTTGCTTGTATTCCACTAGATCTTGTAATGATTTTGAGGATGATTTTGAGGTTAAAGCAGTTCAAACTATTTCTCTAACTCCATGCTACAAGCATTCAGTCCATGGAGCTTGTTTAGATTGAAATACCAATTGATTAAGATTTGTGCATAACCCACTCATTTCAGACTGATGTTGCAGGTTCACCATATCAGGGTGGACTGTTCTTCTTGGATATAAAGTTTTCTACTGATTATCCTTTCAAACCCCCAGATGTAAGATTAGCATTTCCATTTTTCATACATTGGCTGTATGCTACACTTAAAGCATGGTGTTCCAATGTGCCTCATTCTGCTGAATATTAGCAAGTGGAACATGCTCTTCGGATTTGGTCTTAATATTTGAAAAGCTGCTCAGTTTTCTCAGTCTGGTTTCCAGGTATTGTTTAGAACATCACAGGACCTCCTGGTTAGTGATCTACCATCATATCAGCATCGTCTCTTCTGTCAGTGTCTTGCGATTCAAGTCCTCCTGTCAGTGTCCCAAGCCTTCTACTCGAAATCCAATAGTATCTATTGTCACACAAGAACCATCAAAGATGCTTAATCCATCAAATATTGAATCATAATGCATATTATACTTTGAGTATAACATTATGTTTCAAGTATAGCATATTAAGCACCACTAGTAGAGTGAATCATAATGCATGTTATATTTTGAGTATAACATGCCATTTCAAGTAGTGCATATTAAGCACCATGGGTAGGATGTACAAAAATATAATAAAAGTAACCACTTAGTTGCATTCCATTCTATTGAAAAGAGCCATGAGATTGTAGGCCCAAAAGCACATCACACCTACGTTATTCACACACTCGCTTTTAGATTTGTTAGTATTATTGGTATGAATCATTTTTCTTAGTTTAGCTTCATGTCATTGTCATCCATGCTTTGTACACATTCTAGAGTGGGAAAATTAGTGCACACATTTGAATATGGTTCAAAAGTCCAAGAGAAGTCGTCTTCAATGGGTTAAAGGCTACATTATTCCCATAAGAAACTCTTTGGAAGTTACCAAATTGAGTACAAGTAACATGAAGCAAAGTTTTAGATCATGTGCATATATCAAATTTCAATCACTCATGTTGGATAAGGTATGGCTCCTAAGGACACTCTATGAAGTTAGAGCAAGAATCCCAAAACAAATCCTCAACAAAAGAACAAGTTTTTATCTCTTTGACTACTTTGAAGATGATTAAAGGAACTTGCAAGCTATAAATCTTTGAAAGGTTGCTAATCTGCACAATGCTAAAGCGTGATAGCTAATAGCTATGATTAATCACAATTCATCCTTAAGCTCTTGATAAATCAATCAATTGATACAACAAAAAAATCCATTGTATCACAAGTGGTACATGGTAGTAGTAGGTACCTGTCTAGTCGACTCTCCACTTTGTGTGAATGTCCATTGAATAGGATTTGCTATTGCATTATGCATATTGTAGCCGGCATGCATGTGTGTTGAGTAAGCTTCACCTCCCTCGCTCTCAGGCTCTCAGCTATTGATGTGAGTAGCTTCTCAACTTTCAAGCACTGAAGGGCCAAGGCCTACCCAATGCTCACCAGTTGCAGTCTGAATTTTGGAGTCTGCACTTTGTAGACCCGCGGGCCGTGACTTGCGAGTTGCCTGATGAGTCACAACTCTTAACTTTCGGTCATGGCCAGTGGCCCTTACAGGCTTACAGCTTCCCTCCAGCTCTGGAGTCGTGACTCCCAAGCTCCGGAGTCCCGTTGCCGCCGTTGAGAGTCGAGACGTCCCTGGAGGTTGGAGGTTGGCACATGCAGTTGCCTCACGACTCTTCACTCTCGAGTCCCGGTCCCGGCCCTTACAGCTTTCGTCCAGCTCCTAGCCTCCAACTTCCAAGCTCCTGTTGCCGCCGTTGAGACGTGTCTGACTCCTTGGAAGTTGGCGCCTGCAGCAGCCTCTGCAGCCTTTGCCTCCTGTGGGCCGCAGACCAAGCCCTTGCCGATTCCCGAATGCTTATAGCCTATAGGCAGCAGACTATTACCTTAGACCTAGCTAGTAGCAAGTGCCAAGGCCTATTGGCCAACGGCCAAGTCGACGACTCGAGAGTCGACTGTGCAGATTGCAGTGTCACTGTAGCGGGCCGCGACGTGCAGTTATTGATTGATCTATCTTCTTCGAAGTTCGAACTTTGTGAATCGTACACGGTACTATCCTGATTCATAGCTTTGATATCTATAGATATTGATGCTTGATTCTCTAGCGTCGATTCTCAACTTTTAGGTTTTAGTTTTGAATAAGGTAAATAAACTATAGTAATTACTAATAGTTAACCAATAAAAATGAAAGGTAACGTGTAAATGCTGACATGTCAAATGACAGGTGTATTTGACTAGGTATGTCTGGATGATAGGGAAATTTTGATCTTCAGCTTGTATTTTGACAAGGCTATTTTGAAGAAGCTTGTTTTGACAGGCAAAATGGCCTTTGACAGGAAAAACACCCGTCAAATTTAGGCCTTGTGCAGTTAAACCTTGTTTCATACTGAAAATACCAATGTTGCTGCCAGAATCTGGGATGAACAAATTCTTGAAACTTCCCAGCCTATTTCTTCCTCGAAGCCCAATCCTTCAGTCTATAATGATAGGGACCTTGCAAAACCATATCAAAGGGCTGCAACTACGTTTTTTCTTCTTCAGTTCTCTCTTGAAACCCTAATGCATATCAGACCAGCAAGCTGCAATGGTTCTTCTATCATTAGCAGCAGAGCCTAAATACCTTCAATGATAAAAGGGGAGCAATAAGTTAATACCACAACTTTAATAACTGCTGCCACAACTATGAAAATAGCCCACAACAGCATTTGAATGCCATGAGTGCCTCCCAACCTGTCATGACTGCATTTAATGCAAGAATCAGCCATGACTTGGTTCAAATCAGCCCAACCATTTCTCAAAATTGCCAAACAGACTTTCAGCCTACATAAAATTAGTGCCGCAACAGCCACATCACCATTGCTGTGTACCATAGTCTTGGGACAGCAAATAATTTTCTGAAGCAATTTGGCATTCAATTTGGGTGAATTCGAGCTGAATTTTTGAGTGCACAATGGCAATTCAATTCAGCAACATAAAATATGGTGTTCCTTTGGTTGTTCTGGTATGAAGGCTCCATATGCACATGGGCACTTTTTACCTTCTTATTGGAGAAGGGTCTTTTTCCCATGTGAACACCCATTAGGATGTGAAACTATTGTACCTTAGGCTTATACTTTCTTCTATCATTCTTGCATCATGGATGTGACAATACAACAATCTGTGTGTGTGTGTGTGTGTGTGTGTCTCTCTCTCTCTCTCTCTCTCTCTCTCTCTCTCTCTCTCTCTCTCTCTCAGAAAGATAAAAGGAGTTAGCTAAAAATCGATACAAATTAAGAAGACCAAAATATTGAAGGGTGAATCCTTAAATCCAAGATTTGAGCCCTTAACTTCACCCTCTGTACTATGATACACACTATGTAGTCAATACTCTAGATCATCTTTTATTGAAAACACATATCTTTTTTATTATATATTCCATAAAAACTATTAAACACACTCATCGGTCAATCAAACCCCCCTTTCCAGAGGGCACCCTAGAAAAACCTCAAAAGGGATACATGAGCAAAGCAACCCAGCAATCAAGTGCTAAAAAAAAGGTAAACTCTACTTGATTGTCCTCCAAAATGGTATTCAATATTATAAAGAGGTACTTGCTAACATAGCCCTAATTGGGCTATACTATGGTTGGAGCCCCAAAAGGAACACCAAGAAAATAGGAATTCTATTGCAAGAAAATATATCTTGTATAATCAAAAAACATATTTTTCATATTTGATATGATCTCAACAACAAAAAGAACACTATGAACAAGAAATCTTCATGCAGCTTCATAGAAACAATTGTTACATCTTAGCATTGTTAGATATTCATCATAGACTCCCATATGCCATAAGATTCTTCTTAACCATACTAATTCACATGTAGCAAAGAAAGCTACCTTGTACTCTACTTTAGTGCCATACTTGGTTGCTTCTTACTAATCTAAGAGAATATTCTTAAACCTAAAGAGAAACAATATCTGGAAACTCATTTTTTGGAATAACAGTCACTTGCCCAATTTGAGTCACAATTCCTTAGAAGAGCACTCTTGGAACTGTATGTGATACCATAGTCAAGAGTTCCCTTCACTTATCTGAGCACTTGCATCCTAGCTTTCCAATGAATTTCTCGTGGGTAGTTTGAGAACTTACTCAAAACACCACCAATAAAAGTGAAATCTAGCATGGTATTGCACAAGTAGATGAAGTTGCCAACCAATCTCTTGTACCTCCCAATGTCTATAGTGCTAATGTATCCTCAATGGATAACTTCACATTGACCTCCATATGCTCTCTCTCTCTCTCTCTCTCTCTCTCTCTCTCTCTCGTAATCTAGTGGCTACCCTAGTAGTAAGCCACTTATTTTTTATCAACCCGCTGACTTGGGTTTAAATCTCCCTTTTTCTATACCTATACTAAATGACCATGCAGAATGTAGAAATTAAACCAAAGGCCTTCTGGTCACCACACATTCAGCCTAACCAACTGAGCTACACCTATTTGGTCCCCCTCTCTCTCTCTCTCGTTCACTACTCACTGTGAGCATGTATGTGTACAACTAAGCATCTATCCAACAGTGATATCAGAACCACTACCACCAACTTGCTTGTGAATTGTTTCCACCACAGTGAGCTCTTGACTCAACTTCCTCTCAATCTGCGGCTAGGTTGGCCACTATCGCCATTGAGCTATCATCACTAACAATACCTCCAACAGTGCTATCCCCCTCTATAGGTTTGTCGGCTTTAGCTCCATAGTGTTGGGTGTAAAGGCCCTTTGCTACACTTCCCGTGTATATATTTTACTTGTACATGTGACCGCACTCTTGCGGGTGTAAATGTACCGTACCCTAAAACATAAATACATTCTTTCATTCTTTGTGTGTGCCACACTGGTACACACCCAACTCAAGTCTCTACTCTCTCTGCACTCTCTACTGCTGAACACACTCTATTCTCGCTGCGCACACCACTTGGGCATTTCCGCTTTCCTTCAAACTGGTATCAGAGCTTCGGCTAAGGTGTGCGTGCTTCCCGGAGCCTGTGCGAGACATCGCCAGCGCTTCACTCGTGAGAAATCAGCAAGTCGTTATCTCTGCTGGTCAGGCGAGAGCACACGCGAAACAGGCGACAATGCTGCAGGCTCGTTTTTGCTCAGTCTGTAACGAGATAGGTCAGGCGCAGCCATTCCAGGTCAGCACAGGTCAGGTCGTCATCTTTCCAGGTCACGTCTCTGTTCAGGACAGTTAGGCGACAGTGTTCGGGTCATGTTTTACACAGGTGACAGCCAAATCTGCTCAGCGACAGTCAGGCGACAGCTGACGTGGTCAACGTGGACAGGCGACAGGTCACGACAGTAATTTTTGCAAATTTTTGTGACTTGTCTCATTAAAACAGGCCCCGGTTCGCGCACGCAAGCACAGATGTCAGATTTGTGCAGATTTGAGCCAGAAAATTTGGGGCTTTTCCAGATTTAGTGCTGTTCATGCATAATACAGACATCTGCGTCAAAATTGCAGACATTGTGCGCGTATAAATTGGGGATTTCGCCAAATTTGGTGAAATTTTACTCGTTTGAGTAAAATTTCTCAACATTGGACCCATAAAATTTGGGCCTTATGCTGTATCGGTGAAATTTTGCTCAGCTAAGTCAGATTGGTTGACATTCGTGCACACTTGGACCCGGAAAATTTGGGGCTTTTGCAAAATTTTATGAAATTTTACTGAATTTGCCTGTTTTATGCTCTCGGGAACATGTATTAATGCAATTGGGGCAGATTTATTGCAGAAAATTTGGGGCTTTTCACATTAGTGATGTATTTTGAGCCGATTTGTGCTTTGACAGTGGAATTACAGCAAATTCACTGCTAAGTGGGAGAAATTTGGACTTGGGATGTATCAAATATTATGAAAAGGCAGCTTCTCTTGGTACATGTATTACTGAATGCTCATTGTGCAGTGAAACAGTGGCACATACAGCACTCGGGTTATTGCTTTTGGGCATTACGGTGATGTATTATTGAAGTGGGAGCTGTCTTGTATGCATATGTATCAGATTTGCTTTGTGTATATGCTGTAATCAGCCCTTTGGACTGAAATTACAGCAAAATATCTGCTTCTTGGGCACACTTTGAAGTGCAAGTTTGTGTATTTGCTGTTATATACAGCAACCTTGCTATTGGCTGATTGCATTCGGCATTCTATTGCAGAAATTTATTGCTGAAAAATGGCTGGAAGTGCATCCACTGCTGACACAAAGAATCTTTTTGAGATTCACAAATTTGATGGCAATGGCTTTGATCTTTGGAAAGATCGTATGCAGGGTATCCTTTTTCTGAAGGATTGTGAAGATGCTTTGGCAGAACAAAAACCTGCTGCTTTGTCAGATGAAGATTGGGCTAAAATGAATAAAAAAGCCATTACTTACATCAAAATGGCAGTTATGATGATATCTTGGTTGATATCAAGGGACTCAACAGTGCATATGCAGTTTGGGAGAAACTCAAGGCTACGTATGAGAATACTACTCTTGTTAATCAGGTCCATCTCATGCGAAAGTTAGTCAACTTAAAGCTTGATGAGTCTAAGCCCGCCTCAGAGCATTTGGCTGCATTTACAGGTATTTTGAGTCAGTTACAGGATGCAGGCTTGCCGGCTTTTGATCCTAAGCTAAAGGCTATCTTCTTGCTCATGACTTTGCTAGATTTATGGGAAGCATTGGTTGTGCCATTGAGCAACAATCCCAACTTGACATTTGATGGTGTACGTGGTTCTATCCTCAATGAGGAGATTAGATGCAAGTTTAGTGGGGAAAACAGTGGATCAGCCTATAATGTTAGAGGACGGACTGAAAAGAAGTCAAATGCTGCAAATAAGCATAAAAATTGCAGCAAAAGCAAAGAAAAACAGCAAGACGTCACTTGCTATCAGTGTGGATGCAAAGGGCATAAAAAGCCCGATTGCAGGTACCATAAGAAGGAGCAAGAACGCAAGAAGCAGGCTAATGCAAAAGGCAAAAAGAATAAGAAGGATAGCAGCCCTACCCCTAAAGAAACAGAAAAGGCAAATATAGTATCTAGTGTTGTCATTGAGGAGATAGAAGAAGATAAAGATGCTGATTTGTTGGTTGCATCTTCAGATCCACATGCTATGACAGTGGAAGATATGTATATCATTAAAAGGGATGTGATAGATGCCTTGTTATCTGCTCATGATGGTTTGTCACAATCGTGGATTGTTGACAGTGGTGCCTCATTTCATGTAACTCCATCTCTGGAGTGTTTTTCTACTTATGCAGCAGGATACTTGGGAAAGTTTACCTAGGGAATAATCATGCTTGTGATATTGAAGGAGTAGGCACCATACACCTGGCTCTTGAAAATGGCCAAGAATTGATTCTTCATGATGTTAGGTATGTACCTGGCATTAAGAAGAGCTTGCTTTCTGTTGGGCAGTTAGATAGCAGGGGCTACTATACTACCTTTGGTGGTGGAATGTGGAAAATACAGAAATGATCTATGCTGGTCACTAGAGGTGGTAAAAATGGAACTTTGTATTATCTTCATTTCAAGACACTTCCTGGAAAGTTTGTTGCAGTTGTAGAAGTACAGTCACACATGGAGCTATGGCATAAGCGTATTGGACACATGAGCCAAAAGAATTTGGATGCACTTTCTTCACTTGGAAGAGTTGATGTGAAAAACTCAAAGCTTGACTTTTGTGATGACTGTCTTTGGAAAACATGTAAAGAGTTTATACTCTCATGGAGCCTCTAGGAAGGCATGTATCTTGGATTTAGTCCATTCCGATGTATGTACCATGCCAATAAAAACTCATAGTGGTTTCCGTTATTTTGTGTCTTTTATTGATGACCACTCTAGAAAGCTACGGGTTTATTTGCTTAAGCAGAAAAGTGAGGCATTGGATGCTTTTAAAAGGTTTTATGCATTTGTTAGTACTCAAAAGGGCTTAAAACTGAAATGCATAAGAACAGATAATGGGGGAGGTATCTAAACAATTTAATAGTTTTTGTGATGAAAATGGGATTAAACGAGAGCTTACAGCCCCTTATAATCCGTCATCTAATGGTGTGGCTGAGCGAATGAATCTCACTTTATGTGAGAAGATTCGGTGCATGCTGTCCACAGCTAATCTCCCGCAATTGTTTTGGGGAGAGGCACTTAAAACCGCGGAGCATATTTGCAACCGATCTCCACATCGTGCACTTGATAGTGGCATCCTTGAAGAGGTTTGGTCTGGCAAACCTGCTTCATATGACCACTTAAGGGTCTTTGGCTGCGAATGCTATGTACATGTGCCTATTGATAGCAGAACCAAACTTGACATGAAATCCCTCAGAGGCATTTTCATGGGTTATGGAGATGATGGTGAAATGGGTTATAGAGTTTGGGTTCTAACCATGAAAAAGGTGCTACGCAGTCGAGATGTGGTATTTAATGAATCAAAGCTACTGAAAAATGCCACATCTAGTGATGTAGACAAAAGGAAAGTGAAATTTCAGCATGATCAGCCAGTTAAACAGCCATCAGCCACTGAAAATTCAGCTCCATTTGATGCTGGTTATGATAATCAACGTGTCATTATTGAGTCAGATGCAAATGGGCAGCAAAGGGATGCTGAAAATCAGTTTGGGCAACAAAATCAGCATGCTGAACATCAATTACAGCAGCCTAAAAATTTATTACGGCAACTTGAAAATGCAGTTCAGCAGCCAAATAATGAGGCCATTGACATTTCTTTGGATGTAGATCCATTGCCTGATAACATAGATCATTGGGTGAGAAGGTCTACACGTGTCAGGAGACCCATACAGAGGTTTGATCTCTCTTTGGATCCATTGCCTGATAACATAGATCATTGGGTGAGAAGGTCTACACGTGTCAGGAGACCCATACAGAGGTTTGATCTCTCTTTGGACTGCATTTTACTCACAGATGAGGGTAAGGCTCTTACATATAAAGAGGCATTGTCATGTGAGTTAAAGAAAAAGTGGGAGCAAGCTATGCAGGAAGAAATGAAGTCATTGTATCAGAATGATACTTGGGATTTGGTTTCATTGCCCAAAGATAGGAAAGCTATTCCTAACAAGTGGGTCTACAAAATCAAATGTGTGGATGGCAAACCCAAATACAAAGCCAGGCTTGTGGCTAAGGGTTATACTCAGAAAGAGGGGATTGATTTTCAGGAAGTTTTTTCACTTGTTGTCAAAATGACCACTCTTTGGGTATTGTTTGCTATTGTTGCATATATGGATCTTGAACTTGATCAGATGGATGTTAGAATTGCATTCCTACATGGTGATTTAGAAGAAGAGCTGTATATGAAACAGCCAGAGGGCTTTGTTATGCCAGGAAAGGAGCATTTGGTGTGCAAGCTTAAGAGAAGCTTGTATGGTTTAAAACAGGCTCCTAGACAGTGGTATAAGAAGTTTGATGCCTTCATGCTCTCACATGGGTTTAAAAGAAGCAATGCAGATCACTGCTTATACACAAAGAAGGTTGATGATGGAAGCCTTATTATCCTTGTGCTTTATGTGGATGATATGCTTATTGTTGGTAAGCATAAGAGCCAGGTTAATGCATTGAAAAGACAGCTGAATTCAGCCTTTTCCATGAAGGACTTGGGTGCAGCTGAACATATTTTGGGCATGCGTGTGACGAGAGATAGAGAGCAGAAGCTCTTATTTCTCTCACAAGAAAAGTGCATTAACAAAGTGCTTGATCGTTTCTCTATGGCAGATGCTAAGTCACTTGGTGTTCCATTACCACCATACCTTAAGCTTAGCAAAGCTGATTGCCCAAAAGATGACATGGAAGCCAACTCTATGAAGGGTGTTCCTTATGCTTCAGCTTGTGGATCATTCATGTATGCTATGGTTGCCACTAGACCTGACATTGCTCATGCAGTGGGAATTGTGAGCAGGTTTATGTCGAACCCTGGCAAAGCACATTAGGAGGTAGTGAAATGCATCTTTTGATACCTTAAGGGCACACAAAGAAAATGTATTTGCTATGGAAAGGGTACATTAGATCTGGAGGGATATTGTGATGTAGACATGGCAGGTGACTTGGATACTCGCAAGTCTACTAGTGGGTATATATTTACCTTGACTGGTGGGGCAGGTTCTTGGTGCTCTAGATTGCAAAAGATAGTAGCACTTTCTACCATTGAGGCTGAATATATTTCAGCCACTGAAGCTTCGAAAGAAGCTGTTTGGCTTGGTCGCTTGGTCAAGGATTTTGGGCTGCCCACCAAAACATCTGTACTTGGATGTGATAGCCAGAGTGCTATATGTCTGGCTAGGAATGCCATGTTTCATGCACGTACTAAACATATTGATGTACGGTACCACTTTATCAGACAAGTTCTGGATGATGGTCTAGTCACATTGACTAAGATCAAAACACAAGATAACCCTGCAGATGCTCTTACAAAAAATCTTGCAAAGGCTCAGCATGAGCATTGCATTCGACTAGTGGGAGTTGGTTAAAGGTTTGCTCATGACCTTTAAGTGGGAGGTTGTTGGGTGTAAAGGCCCTTCGCTACACTTTCCGTGTACCAGTGTGTGCCACACTGGTACACACCCAACTCAAGTCTCTACTCTCTCTGCACTCTCTACTGTTGAACACACTCCATTCTCGCTGCGCACACCACTTAGGCATTTTCGCTTTCCTTCACATAGTGCCAATTGTACCACCAATGCAAACTCATCTATCTACCTCCCACTGTGTCCGCCGTTAGCAATCTCTGCCGTTGCCTCATACTACAAAGCTTCTATAGCACCATACACCTACCAGTTGTTGTCCCTATAGCATTGCCTTTGCAATTGTTGTCATCATGCTCCTAATCTGCCAATTCTTTTAGAGCCGTTGATTGCTGCCCCTAGTGCACCAGCTCTGTAGGCACCAACGACAACTGTTGCCCCAAGTCTCGGCAACTATTGTGCACCACTTGTTGCTAACATTGCCAATGTTTTAGTCATAGTTTCCAGAAACGTCGTTTCCACCCTCTCGAGACAGAACGGCTGTTTCAAGCCATTTCCATTTCCTAGGAATGGCATTTCGGACAATGCAGGTCATTGCCAAGGTAAAACCCCCTTTTTAGCTGTGTTTTTGTGTTGCTTGCTCATTTCACCTATTCCCTGCACATTTTGCAACTACTGCACCTGCTTGAACTACTACAAGCCTGCCCCAACTACTGCACACCAGCCTTTGGTCATCTTGGCAATGCTGAAAGCTCTCTCCTCAAAAGGTAAGCTTCAACTATGAAAATTCAATTTCTTTTTCGGCAGATTTCAGACCTGAATTTTTGCAATTTTCAAACATGATATATAAAATTGTTAGTCTTGCCAGCCACATGCGCACTATTTCAGCCTTATGTCTCATTTTTTGATGTTTGGGCAGCTCGTAGCCAACAAATTACTATGGCCCCTGATCCTAATGGGTTCGCTAGTAGTCCCTTATCATTTATGTGGCAAACTTGGCTTGGAAAATTTATTACTTTAGATTGCTTTGTTTTATGTATCTACTATGGTCTATCACATTATCATGAGTCTCATGAACTTGACTTTTGAGTCACGATTCTCAGATAACAAATGTTATGATGTTACACTTTTGATTGAGGTTTTATGTGACATGTCACGTGTGGACTTTTTTGTTTCAAAATACTTGAAGTTATTTTTGGTCATTTAAGATTACTTACTGCTAATTATAGAATATTGCAAGTTATAGCTTCCAAAATTGATAACTATGTGAAATTGCGGTGTGCGCAATGTGAATCATGGATCTTTTGTTAAAAGTTAAGATTGTTCCATGACTCTAGTGTCATGAGGACATGAAATTTTAGGATGCTTTAATATTGCCGATAACATTTGATTAAGTTATTAATTAAATGTACAAGGTTGTTTAGCGCATGTGATGCACATGGCAGTTATTTCAAAGTAACAAGCCAAGGATCTCGAGGGTGCAGTGGATGTCAAGGCAAAAGTTATGATAAGTTATGCCAATTGGGCTTTGGGGGTCAGTCGGTGTCAGTTTTGACCCTAGGACAATTATTTGGTCGATAAGTGTTAGTGGTGACACTAGGGACTAGCATTAATTAATTAGTTAATGATGGCCTAAGGGCTAATAACTGCTAAGGAATACTTGGAAGACAATAATTATAGCCAGGTGAAATTAAATTTTTGAGCACTAGAATAATTATTAAATTAATTACTAAATTATTATTTCGAAAATTAATTCAATAAGTTGGACAATTTTGGAAAATGGGATTAGAAGATTGCGGCTTGGCAAAACTTGCCCATGCAAGTGGAAAAAACGTTTTTAGGGGCTGATGAAGTTTATTCCAACCATTGTGAGAGAGGAGGAGCCTGTTAGAGAGCAAGAAGAGGTTGCTAATGTGATTTGCAGCTACCAACGATCAATCCTACAACGTGTGAGAGCAGTTTGGAGCCCTCCAAGAGCAGGTGACAACAACCCAAGGTCCTTCTGGTGCAGGTGACAAGAGGGGGCAGCAATCTTTCTAGTGGACCTAAATTGTAGGTGACAACTTCCATGGCTGTTTAAGCAGGGCAACATCAGTTTTTCAACATTTTTTGTGATGAAACTCTGAAATTTCTCTCTCTATAGCATTCTCTCACATCCCCTAGCCATCTCTAAAAATTATCTGAATATTTTCCAGCAGTTTAAGCCATATGAGAGGAAGAGATTCCAGTCAATCTCTCTTGTAAACCCTTGACAGCCACCTTAGGATACATGCTCAGAATTTAGGCCTAGGACTTAAATTCCAACAACTGAATTTGAGAAATTTCAAGGTGATTCAAGAGGCCAACCAGCCAATATCAAATTTGGGGCTGAATTTGTATTTCAAGGAGTAGGGTAAAAGCCAATCCCTAAGCAAACCAAGGGGCAAATTGGTTTGGAGGCTTGCTGGTCAATCTTGATAGCAAGAGACACTTATATTAGTGGAGGAGATCACAGGATCTCAGTTGTACTCCTTTCATTTGCAAATAAGATAAAGAAATACCATAAGGGGCATCCATTTTGGGGCCAATAGGGTGTCTAATGTCTAAGATTAAAGTGATAAAGTGTGCATTTTCAGTTTACATGAATTTTATGCTTGTTGTAATTAGTGCTTAATCAAGTTATTTACCACCCTATCCAAGGAGAAAGGCTAGTTTGATGGTTCCATTGCCATGATACCATCAATTTCCTCAATTGGTGGACCTGAGACAAATTATTGAAAGCCAAAAGCTTTGCTCTAGTGGTGTTGAAATTGTATTTAACTGAGTATTACAACAATAATGTCTTCAGATAGTGATATGGGATCAAGCAAGGATGATGCCTCTGAATTTGAAAGTTAACAAAGTGTTGGGAAAATTAAAATATCTAAATTTTGACAAGGCATGCAACATGGACTGTAAAACCAACCTTCCTCCTCAAATAGGGTGGTAAATAACCTGATTTAACACTAATTATAGCAAGCATAAAATTCACATAAACTGAAAATGCAAATATTACCACTTTAATCTTGGACATTGAACACCTTGTTGGCCCCAACATTGGTATCCCTTGTAAGAACTAATATCCTTTGATCTCCTCTGCTAATTGTTGAGCTTAGAGGCGCGAGGATCGAGACATGCAGTGCTTGCTAGTAGTAGAGAGAGAGAGAGAGTGCAGAGTAGTGAGGAGAGTGAGCACGACTTGTGGGTACAATGACGAGTATAGCTCTTTAGGTTTTTAGATAGATATATATATGAAAGTACAAGTGTGCTAAGGTATGTTCACACCCGAGCACATATAAAAGACACGAGGGCCTTTTATTCCCAACAACCTTCCACCTAAAGGCAATGTGCCTTAAGAGGAGAAAAGAATCAACTAAGTCTAGGTATGCACAAAGCTAAAATGCATATATCTATCTAACTCCCATCATTTGTCAGCAATGAACAAACTGCTCTGCTGGAAGACCCTTAAAAATCAGGCTGCCATCTGGTGCCTTCTTGGTGTACAAGCAATGATCCACTTGACCTCTATGAAAACCTTGAGACTGCATAAACGTATCAAACTTATGATACCATTCTCTTGGTGCTTGTTTCAACCCATGCAAACTCCTTTTGAGTTTACATACCATCTTCTCTTTCCCTTTTTCCACAAATCCTTCAAGCTGCTGCATATGTCTTCATTCAGATCACCATATAAGAATGCTGTCTTTACATCCATCTATATGAGCTCCATATCAGCTGCAACCAAGTCCAAAATGGTTCTCAATGTAGTCATCTTGACTACAAGAGAGAAGATCTCATCAAAGTTAACTCCATGTTTCCACTTGTACCCCTTCGCAATCAATCTTGCTTTGTACTTTGGTGAGGAACTAGAATTGACCTTCATCTTGTAAAACCATTTGCATGGAAGGGTTTTCTGCCCTTTAGGCAATTGCGCCAATTCCCAAGTGCCATTTTTCTCAAGAGATTTCATCTCTGACAACATGGCTTTATACAATTTCTTGTTGTCCTGTCTGTCCATTGCTTTCTTGAAGCAAGATGGTTCACCACAATCTGTCAACATGACAATCAGCCACATTGTTTGCACTGGGAATGTTGTCTAGTAGCCCTAGACGATCTCCTAACCCAATGATTATTGTTTGCCGGCTGTTGAGCATTTTCAGCTTGTTGTCCTAGCATTTCAGCTTGCAAATCAGCATTAATAGCTTGTTGTCTTGGCTATTCCTGCATATCCAATGGCTCATTATTATGGGCAATAGCTGGCTGATCATTTCCAGCATTATTTTTTGCGTTTGCAAGTTCATTTACATCAGGTATTTGCTGTTGTACAACGGGCACATTTTGCTGTTCAAAATGTATTTCTTCCCGGAATACAACCCTACGGACCTCCTCAGCCTTTTCGGGCTATTTATGCATGCGATATTCCCGAAAGATAACATCATTGCTGCGTACTACTTTCCTTTTCTCGGGATCCCATAATCTATACTCCATTTCACCCTCGTCACCATATTCTAGGAAAATGCTTTATAGGACTTTGGCTCAAGTTTGTTGCATTTTTCTTTACGAATGTGCACAAATGATTCGCAGCCAAACACTTTCAAGTGTGCATACGAAGGTGGCTTGCTCGACCAAGCTTCTTGGGGAACCCCTCCCAAAGACCTGTTTGGTGACCAATTAATCAAGTGTACCGCTGTCATAACAGCCTTTGCCTAAAAACCATGGGGTAATGCAGCATGAGACAGTATCGTACGAACCTTATCCTGTATGGTCCGATTCATACACTCTGCAACTCCATTTTGGGTGGATTATTAGGGGCAGTGAGCTTCCTCTTTATCCCTTTGCTATCACAAAATACTTGAAAGGCCTTGGACATATATTCCCCACCATTATCAGAGCGAAGACACTTAAGTGTCTTATCAGTCTGATTTTCAACCAATACCAAGAATTTTTTAAACTTATCAAGCACTTTATCCTTGCTACGAATAAGGTAAACCCATACCTTCTGTATAGCATCAAGACACATGTTGCCTACTTGCGCAAGCAGCTCGAGATAGAGCACATGATGGAGGTAATTCAATTGATGTCTACATTACACAGATACAAGGCTCAAGGAGCAGCTAACAAGCATTGATGAGATCAGCCCAAATGCATCTCTTGTATCCACCATCTTGGTTGGTTTGCCAAAATCTTACTAGAGTTTTGCCACCACTCTTCGTTTGCTTGCGATAAGTACCGAGACCCTACTAAGGCCATAGCCACTACTTTTGAAAAGAATTTTTATTATAGTTATAGTCTTATCATGATATGTTCTTTTCTACCGTGCTTGAAGTGTTGGACTTAAATGGTTTCAACTTAAAATACTTGTCATTTTAATTGATAACTAGTAATGCAAATTTGTACTCTTTTGGTGACTTCATATCCTTGCTGCTGTAAAAATTGCAACCTTGGGTTATGAATACGGTTTTTGCCCGATGGGCGAATGGACTCATTCAACCCATCCTATCCGATACGACTCATCCAATGTCGTACAATGGCATCTTATCCAAATTGTTTTTACCAATTTGAAGTGCATGTTTGTGATGACTAGTTGGGGTTACTTTTGGAGGGACTGTAAGTGTTGTTTAGGCTTCCTCTCCCACTATACACACAACCCCAATTTGTGTGTGTGTGTGTGAATAGATTCTCTCTCTCTCTTTTACCCTCTGTCATTTCCATTCCAAATTTCAAGCTTGACTTTCAAGCTCTCTACACCCTACCCCCTCAAGCTCTACCCTCTCATTTCCTCGAGCTCTCACATAGTTGAATGTATTCATTGTGCTCACATTTGTGTGAGGCTATTTGAATGTAGTCATAGTGTTCATATTTGCGTGAGACTGTGAGGCTATTTGAATATAGTCATTGTGTTCATATTTGCGTGAGGCTATTTTTTTTCTTTTTGGCTGACCAATAACTTTGTGCAATGACTATCGTGCATCATTGGACAAAGCAGTGCTCACTGATCACGTGTACAATCCACAAATACTTCCCAATCATCATCGTATGAGAATTTCTTCTTTGTCTTCTCAAAAGGATATTTGTACCCTTCATAGTGAGTAAGAGTCAATCCATATGTACAACGTTCTTTCCTGAGTGCTCGCAAACTGCACTAACTAAGCCAACTAGCTCTTGTTCTCAGTTTTCTCTCAGCAACAAAGCATGATAGCATAGTCTTCAGCTTCCACAATTCCAGCCTTCAGTTATCATAGCCCTACATTCATGCAGCATAGTGTTCAGCTTTCTAGCAGAGTGCATCGTACTCCATTCTCATCCGTAGATAAACTCAATAAACTATGCAAGGCTTTATGGTGCACTATGAGATATTGAGAAGGGGGATGCCGTACTGACTTGCATAATGCAGCTGGCATAACTTTACACTATCCTGCACTTTAATCATGAGTTAAATGCTATCAGTAATGAAAAATGCTCTAGTTCTTTTCATACAATGTATTACCAGACTTGAGTCCTCATGAGTGGCACACACCTAGCTAGAAAAGCCTCGCACCTAAGATCGTATCTCAAGAATGGTTCTCTCCCCCTGATGAGAAATAACCCTTTTTCAAGAAGCTTGAAGAAAGCTTCCCTCTACCTTTCCAAACCTTTTAGAAAGACGTCTATTAAATCTCCGAAGACACTGACAGGAGGACTTGAATCGCAAGACACTGACCGGAGAGACAATGCTGATATGATGGTAGATCACCAACCAGGAGGTCCTGTGATGGTTGATATCCAATCGTAGAGATTGTTGCCCTTAGGCCCAGCTGAGCAGTGGGGCGCGGGATCCGCAGTCAAGTCTATGAGCTCCTTTTGTATTCTCTTGGCCGAGGATGTGATGGAAGCCATGGCCGGACGATCATCTCCCCCCACGCGCATCCTGCCGCCGCTTCATCCCCGTCCAAGCAATGAGCACAACTTGCACGGGGACTAGGTTGTGCTTCATCCCCGTCCAAACATCAAAAAATGAGACATAAGGCTGAAATAGTGCACATGTGGCTGGCAAGACTAAAAGTTTTATATATCATGTTTGAAAATTGCAAAAATTCAGGTCTGAAATCTGCTGGAAAAGAAATTGAATTTTCATAGTTGAAGCTTATCTTTTGAGGAGAGAGCTTTCAGCATTGCCAAGATGACCAAAGGCTGGTGTGCAGTAGTTGGGGCAGGTTCGTAGTAGTTCAAGCAGGTGCAGTAGTTGCTAAATGTGCAGGGAATAGGTGAAATGAGCAAGCAACACAAAAACACAGCTAAAAAGGGGGTTTTACCTTGGCAATGACCTGCATTGTCTGAAATGCCATTCCTAGGAAATGGAATTGGCTTGAAACAGCCGTTCTGTCTCGAGAGGGTGGAAACGACGTTTCTGGAAACTATGACTAAAACATTGGCAATGTTAGCAACAAGTGGTGCACAATAGTTGCCGAGACTTGGGGCAGCAGTTGTCGTTGGTGCTTGCAGAGCTGGTGCACTAGGGGCAGCAATCAATGGCTCTAAAAGAACTGGCAGATTAGGAGCATGATGACAACAATTGCAAAGGCAATGCTATAGGGACGACAGCTGGTAGGTGTATGGTGCTATAGAAGCTTTGTAGTATGAGGCAACGACAGGGATTGCTAACGGAGGACACAATAGGAGGTAGATAAATGAGTTTGCATTGTTGGTACAATTGGCACTAGTGGAGCTAAAGCCGATAAACCTATAGAGGGGGATAGCACTGTTGGAGGTATTGTTAGTGATGATAGCTCAATGGCGGTAGTGGCCAACCTAGCCGCAGATTGAGAGGAAGTTGAGTTGAGAGCTCACTGTGGTGGCAACAATTCACAAGCAAGTTGGCGGTAGTGGTTCTGATATCATTGTTGGATAGATGCTTAGCTGCACACATACATGCTCACAGTGAATAGTGAACGAGAGAGAGAGAGAGAGAGAGAGAGAGAGAGAGAGAGAGAGAGAGAGAGAGAGAGAGCAAATAGGTATAGCTCAGTTGGTTAGGTTGAATGTGTGGTGACCAGAAGGCCTTTGGTTTAATTCCTACATTCTGCATGGTCATTTAGTATAGGTATAGAAAAAGGGAGATTTGAACCCGAGTTAGCGGGTTGATAAAAAATAAGTGGCTTACTACTAGGGTAGCCACTAGATTACGAGAGAGAGAGAGAGAGAGAGAGAGAGAGAGAGAGAGAGCATATGGAGGTCAATGTGAAGTTATCCATTGAGGATAC
Organism: Lygodium microphyllum; assembly: GCF_053477565.2. Lineage (NCBI taxonomy): Eukaryota > Viridiplantae > Streptophyta > Polypodiopsida > Schizaeales > Lygodiaceae > Lygodium > Lygodium microphyllum. Next base: position 80,863,665 of record NC_141137.1, on the reverse strand, counting down.
ATTAGCACTATAGACATTGGGAGGTACAAGAGATTGGTTCGCAACTTCATCTACTTGTGTAATATCATGCTAGATTTCACTTTTGTTGGTGGTGTTTTGAGTAGGTTCTCAAACAAACCACGAGAAATTCATTGGAAAGCTAGAATGCAAGTGCTCAGATAAGTGAAGGGAACTCTTGACTATGGTATCACATACAGTTCCAAGAGTGCTCTTCTAGGGAATTGTGACTCAAATTGGGCAAGTGACTGTTATTCCAAGAAATGAGTTTCTAGATATTGTTTCTCTTTAGGTTTAAGAATATTCTCTTGGATTAGTAAGAAGCAACCAAGTATGGTACAAGGTAGCTTTCTTTGCTACATGTGAATTAGTATGGTTAAGAAGGATCTTATGGCATATGGGAGTCCATGATGAATATCTAACAATGCTAAGATGTGACAATTAGAATTGCATTGCCATAGCCAAAAATCCATTTTTTCATGCATGTATTAAACACATTGAGATTTAGTATTACTATGTATGTGACTTGATCGAGGATAGGATAATAGAGCTTACCTACCGTCCAATGGAGGAGAACAAAGTAGATATCTTCACTAAAGCTTGTACGAAGAAATTGGTTTGTGTTCATCTTCAGGGACAAAGGATGTCGCTCACTTGGGGGTGGATATTGAGGGGGGTTGTTAGATATGCTTAATACCCCACCCTCCCCCTAAGATGCCACTAATGATCCATTGAGCTCTAAGTTGTAAGGCTCCCATTATGAGGAGAAGCCGTGTGTGAGCCCAAATATTGTTTGGATCTTGACTTGTATGTCAGATGAGGTCTATGTGATCGTATGGAAAAAATGTGATCTTTGTAGATCTAATCTTTGTGTTAGATATAGAGTAGTTATACTCGTAGCAACTCAAGGCACAATGCATCTAGTTAATAGAGTGCATGATTTATCATGGATCCCTATTTTGTGATCAAGGAGCCATGAAAGTGGCTCTTGGCTAGGGCTATGAGAGATTGTGAGAGAAATCTATGGAATCTTTGAAGATGAATCATATGTGATATTTTTCCATTCAAAGTGGTGTATTATCTTGTGTTTTGTGGTCTATCAAAGAATTCTATGAAGAATATGAAGAGCATGATGGATTTTGTTAAGTTAAAGCCATGGGAGAATTGTTTCTATAAAGCTGCGTGAAGATTTCTTGTTCATGGTGTTCTTTTCGTTGTTGGGATTATATCAAATATGAAAAATATGTTTTTTGATGATACAAGATATGTTTTCTTGCAATAGAATCCCTATTTTCTTGGTGTTCCTTTTGGGGCTCCAACCATAGTATAGCCCAATTAGGGCTATGTTAGCAAGTACCTCTTTCTAGTATTGAATACCATTTTGGGTGGCAACTTGTTAGCCTGCTCTATTTCATTCTCAGTCTGTCATCTCTTGGTTGTGAGCTCCTGTCAGAGTCTGGCAGGAGACAGAGGAGCTCTATCAGTTTATGTGTTGCTGATTTTTGTGTGCATTCCCTTCTCGGGTGGCAGTCAGCCTTTATTGGCTGTTTTTTGTGCCAGTCGGCCAGATTAGGGCCAGTCGGCCAGATTTTGGGCCAGTCGGCCAGTTTTAGGGCTGTCGGCCAGTTTTAGAGCTGGGGGTCTATTTATAGCAGCCCCCCCCATCAGTCCTTCATTCTGTCCTTCAGATTCAGCGCACTCTCTTTCTTCTCCCACTCCGGCATCAGTTCTGCCCTTGTTCCCAGCCTGATCTGGTGCCCTCACTGACGCTCCGGGCTGCGTGCAAGGACTGATCAGTCCATTTCAGAGTATTCAGCATCGAGCTAGCTTCTCTTGGTCGTGTGATATCATTCGAGGATATGGCGATGATTCTCTTGACTCAGCTGCCATCACCCCGCTATGATGTCTTCTACACCAGCCTCATCACCTCGAGGACTTGCGAGAAACTCCTATGGGAGGAACTTTCCCCGCTTGTCTTGGAGCATGACGAGCGACTCAGAGAGGTGGGAGCCAGTGGCTCCACCAAGGCTTTTACTGCAGGTACAGCCCAAGCAACGGAAGGTGATAGGTGTGAAATGGGTCTTTAAGACCAAGTATCTTGCAGATGGCTCCTTGGACAAGCATAAAGCTAGGCTTGTTGCCAAGGGTTTTGCACAGAGAGCCGGCTTGGACTACTTTGAGACTTTTGCTCCTACAGCTTGGATGTCTACCATTCGAGTTATTTTGGCTCTTGCAGCTCACCACCGTTGGCCTGTTTATCAGATGACGTCAAGTCAGCCTTTCTGAATGGCGTCCTTGAGGAGGAGATCTATGTTTCACAACCTCCTGGTTTTCTTGTGCAGGGGAAGGAGGATCATGTCTACAGGCTGTGGAAAGCCCTTTATGGCCTGAAGCAAGCTCCTCGTGCTTGGTACCAACGGATTGACCGCTTCTTTCTACAGAGTGGTTTTCAGCGCTCCGATCATGACCCCAACCTCTACTTTAGGGTTGTGGGTTCTCCTTGTGTTTTGCTTATCTTGTATGTAGATGATCTTATTATTACAGGGAGCGACACTCAACAGGTGGAGCATACTCGGGCTATTCTACGGCAGGAGTTTGACATGACGGATCTAGGGATCCTTCACTTCTTTCTTGGTTTGGAGATCTATCAGATGGCACAGGGCATTTTTATCTCGCAGCACAGGTACATCTCTGAGCTTCTTTCGGAGTTTGGTGTGGCCGAGAGTCGGCCTATTTCATGCCCCATGGACCCTGAGTCCAAGATTTTGGCAGATGGAGTCCCCCTTACAGATGCCACTTGTTACCGGTGCCTTGTTGGCTCTCTTATCTGGCTTATTCACACTAGGCCGGATATCTCTTTTGTGGTGGCTTTGTTGTCTTCTTTTATGAAGACTCTTACACAGGATCACTGGAGGGCAGCCTTGCGTGTTCTTTGGCATTTATAGGGGACTCGATCCTACAGGATCATGTATGGAGATGGGATTACTCTTTGTGGCTGGAGTGATTCTGATTGGGCAGGTGATGTGGGTTCGAGACGATCCACTACAGGTTATGCTTTCACCCGTGGATTCGGTGCTGTCTCTTGGAGCAGCAAGAAGCAGCCTACTGTGGCACTTTCTTCTACAGAGGTTGAGTATCGGGCCTTATGTTCGACCGCTATGGAGGCAGTTTGGGGCCGTCTCTTGATGGCGGAGATTGGCTTTTCCCAGATAGGACCTACGGAGGTGCGCGTGGACAACCAGAGTGCCCTTGCTCTGGCCAAGAACCCGGTGTTTCATGCTCGCACGAAGCACATTGAGGTTCAGTATCACTATGTTTGAGAGCGGATCGTGGATTCGGAGCTGGCGGTGGCTTTTTGTCCCATGGCGGACAATGCGGCTGATCTCTTCACAAAGCCTTTGCCTCAGGCTTCTTTGCTTCATCACATGCGGTTGTTAGGTCTTCAGACCCTCCCAGGATCTGAGAGGGGGTGTTAGCCTGCTCTATTTCATTCTCAGTCTGTCATCTCCTGGTTGTGAGCTCCTGTCAGAGTCTGGCAGGAGACAGAGGAGCTCTGTCAGTTTATGTGTTGCTGATTTTTGTGTGCATTCCCTTCTCGGGTGGTAGTCAGCCTTTATTGGCTGTTTTTTGTGCCAGTCGGCCAGATTAGGGCCAGTCGGCCAGTTTTAGGGCTGGGGGACTATTTATAGCAGCCCCCCCCATCAGTCCTTCATTCTGTCCTTCAGATTCAGCGCACTCTCTCTCCTCTCCCACTCCGGCATCGGTTCTGCCCTTGTTCCCAGCCTGATCTGGTGCCCTCACCGATGCTCCGGGCTGCGTGCAGGGACTGATCAGTCCATTTCAGAGTATTCAGCATCCACTTCAGTCAGTGCAGATCTTCTTCCTTCATTCTCTGCTTTCTCTCCGTCTCTCCTCCGTGTTCGTGTTTCTTCTTCCGTTGCGCACTCTCACACAATCAAGTAGAGTTTACCTTTTTTTTAGCATTCGATTGCTGGGTTGCTTTGCTCATGTATCCCTTTTGAGGTTTTTCTAGGGTGCCCTCTGGAAAGGGGGGTTTGATTGATCGATGAGTGTGTTTAATAGTTTTTATGGAATATATAATAAAAAAGGTATGTGTTTTCAATAAAAGATGATCTAGAGTATTGGCTACATAGTGTGTATCATAGTACAGAGGGTGAAGTTGAGGGCTCAAATCTTGGATTTAAGGATTCACCCTTCAATATTTTGGTCTTCTTAATTTGTATCGATTTTTAGCTAACTCCTTTTATCTTTCTAAGAGAGAGACACACACACACACACACACACACACACACACAGAGAGATTGTTGGATTGTCACATCCATGATGCAAGAATGATAGAAGAAAGTATAAGCCTAAGGTACTATAGTTCCACATCCTAATGGGTGTTCACATGGGAAAAAGACCCTTCTCCAATAAGAAGGTAAAAAGTGCCCATGTGCATATGGAGCCTTCATACCAAAACAACCAAAGGAACACGATATTTTACGTTGCTGAATTGAACTGCCATTGTGCACTCAGAAAGAATTCACCCAAATTGAATGCCAAATTGCTTCAGAAAATTATTCGCTATCCCAAGACTATGGTACACAGCAATGGTGATGTGGCTGTTGCGGCACTAATTTTATGTAGGCTGAAAGTCTGTTTGGCAATTTTGAGAAATGGTTGGGCTGAACCAAGTCATGGCTGATTCTTGCATTAAATGCAGTCGTGACAGGTTGGGAGGCACTCATGGCATTCAAATGCTGTTGTGGGCTATTTTCATAGTTGTGGCAGCAGTTATTAAAGTTGTGGAATTAACTTATTGCTCCCCTTTTATCATTGAAGGTATTTAGGCTCTGCTGCTAATGATAGAACAACCATTGCAGCTTGCTGGTCTGATATGCATTAGGGTTTCAAGAGAGAACTGAAGAAGAGAAAACGTAGTTGCAGCCCTTTGATATGGTTTTGCAAGGTCCCTATCATTATAGACTGAAGGATTGGGCTTCAAGGAAGAAATAGGCTTGGGAAGTTTCAAGAATTTGTTCATCCCAGATTCTGGCAGCAACATTGGTATTCAGTATGAAACAAGGTTTAGCATATTATTTAGACAGCCAAATTGGGGATTGTGAAATGTAAAGTATTTCTCTGTTAGGGGTAACTCTGTTGGAGAGCTCTCAGTAGCCAGATCACAATGGATCACAAATATGCTAAATCAACATGTTTGATGCAAATGCAGTCATTCACTTATTGAATACGATTTTTAATTGAGCTAGTGTCCTTGTTTTCTGGAATTCAGCAAGTTTTGTCCACCTAATTGCGTTAAATATAGGGTCATTTATTTTTATGATACAGCATCTCTTTTAGTTTTGGAACCTTGACAGCAGCACCTTCTAGCAGTTGGTTCTTAAGCAGGTCGTATATGTATGGTGTTCTAGAATAATGTGCATTTTTGTAAGCCATTGACTGCACACTCATGGTGGAGAAAGCCCAACCTCATCTGCATTCCAATACACCTGTAGAGAACTCTAGCTCAGTTGGTTTGAACTTTGACAATGCTACTGTAAGATTGGTCTGTTCTAACAGTTCAAACAAGTATGCTGTTTGCTTGTATTCCACTAGATCTCGTAATGATTTTGAGGATGATTTTGAGGTTAAAGCAGTTCAAACTATTTCTCTAAGTCCACACTACAAGCATTCAGTCCATGGAGCTTGTTTAGATTGAAATACCAATTGATTAAGATTTGTGCATAACCCACTGATTTCAGACTGATGTTGCAGGTTCACCATATCAGGGTGGACTGTTCTTCTTGGATATAAAGTTTTCTACTGATTATCCTTTCAAACCCCCAGATGTAAGAATTAGCATTCCCATTTTTCATACATTGGCTGTATGCTACACTTAAAGCATGGTGTTCCAATGTGCCTCATTCTGCTGAATATTAGCAAGTGGAACATGCTCTTCAGATTTGGTCTTAATATTTGAAAAGCTGCTCAGTTTTCTCAGTCTGGTTTCCAGGTATTGTTTAGAACACGTATTTATCACTGCAATATAAGCACCAATGGGGAGATATGCCTCGACATTCTCAAAGACAACTGGAGCCCAGCCTTCACTATTTCAAAGGTTTTATTGTCCATATGCTCATTGTTGACGGATGCCAATCCTTGTAAGTCTTTTAGCAGCAAAAGTCAGTTTGACAAGCTGGGGGAGTGCCAAATACCCTTTGTGGTGATGCTCAGAGTAACTGATTGCATGTACATTTGAATTCAATTGCAGATGATCCTCTTGTGGGCAGTATTGCGCGGTTGTACTTGACTGATAAAGAAACCCATGATAAAATTGCTGCAGAATGGACGAAGCGTTTTGCAGCATGAGCATTTCAAGCAAGTCTTTCTCTGTTTGCTTTATGCAATGCAGGGCAACAAATTAATGTAGCAGATAACATGCAGGAGATGGCTGTTGCCAGATCAAAGCTGTTCCTAACCAAGAGTTTTGGTCTAGACCCACTCATATTCAACCCACTTTGTATGGTGTCATTCAAAGTTATCAAACTTAGACATGGTTCTCTTTTTTGTGGTCTTACCTTTCAACTAAGCCCAGTGTAAGGAATCTACCTTGCTTTCAGCTGACACATTCTGATATGGCAGCTTTTCACTGGTATTTGGCAGAATGTCAAAGGGAAAGAATTGAACTTTATTTGAAAATCAAATTCGCTTAAGTTGTGGAGCTTTATTGGGACTTTCATAGTGATGCCATCATTAAACAAGTTCATCATAAGAAGAATATTGTTGTGCTTTTATATAAATCAAGTGATTCGAGATTCTCATAAATTTATGTCAGATTTTATAAGTTTGAATGTTTTAAAATTGACATTAAAAGTGTTGGATTTATTTGGATCATTTAAAAGTGTCAATGTTGGCTAGATAAAAGTATTGATCAAATATTGACTATTTAGTCTTTAGTCACATTATGTACAATATCTTTTCTATGTTTTTTCAAGTAGGGTTACAACATAGCTTAGTATAGAGACCAGATCATTGTCTTTTAATTTTCCAAATAGGTTGATAGTATTATGTAATTTGCTTGTATTTACATGTGAACGAATTTTGATAAAATCAATATTTAAATAAGTGTTTCAAATTGTTGATGTGCACATGATGAGCTTAGGGATTGTCTTGTTTGAATTACTGATTGGTCTCACTTTGTGTATTCATATCATTATTTTGTATTGAAGGAGGTTTTCAATGGCTCAAGATGATCATAAGTAAAATCTCTTTTTGTTGTTAAGCTATGGAAACTTGTGCTTGTGGCAATATAAACCAAATTTGATAGAAACGTGAAATTATATGAACATTGAAAAAGGAATTGCATCTATTAGTTTCTATAAGTACATGTGATTAACTTTTTTGATCAAAATCTAATCAGTCATGACAAATCCTTAATTTCATGATAAGTGTCTACTAGAAAATTTTCATGATTGATTAGATTTTGATCAAAAAAGATTTTGAAGTTATGTTCTTTAGATATGTGCTCACTAGATAAGTGTACTTGTAGATTTTGATCAAAAGAACATTTTAGTTATGTGGCGAGCGCATATCTAGTGTACTTATCATGAAAATTTCTTTTTTGAAGTATGTTCTTTAGATATGTGCTCACTAGATAAGTGTCTACTAGAAAATTTTCTACGAGTACGTGATTAACTTTTTTGATCAAAATCTTTAATTTCATGAAAATTTCTAGATAAGATTTCAGAAACTAGAATATTTGTTTCTTTTTCTTGTTTGGGTATGAGTTGAGACTTTAAAGCTTTATTATTTTCTTGTTTGGGTATGAGTTGAATCACAAGCTCGATATGATATCTTGATCACTACAAATGTGTTTTTTGTGCATCGAAATTTTTAATCATTGTATTTGTGGAATGAACTTTCGTTTTGTTTGTTTCGTCATATGCTTTACTAATATAATATAAGTAGATAACATTAGCAGTGTTTATATTAGACATGCTTATTTGTAAAGCATAAAACTGTGTATGTATGTGCATGCATATACTTGTACTTTTGTGTGCACATGTTTGCACGTCTATATATGTGCATGTGCATATTTACGTGTGCATGCATGCATGTGTATGCATGCATGCATGTGTACAATTGCATATGTTTATATATGTTGCATATACTAATAACAAGTTTAAGTGATTTTAGTATGGTAGAAACTAAGAGGTCCAACTAATATGTTAGAATTGAGCTTGTTTTGATATAGCTATCAACTATATTTGTGCATGGATGATCTAGTTGTGTTAAATAAGTAGATGTTTTTATAGCTATTATTATGTATATTTTTAAAACATTATTTCTTGAAAAAAAGTAAAAGATTGTTTATTTAAATAAGGTATGTTTGATTTTCTAGTAGACACTTATCTAGTGAGTGCATATCTAAAGAACATAACTTCAAATTTGTATTTTTATATAGTGAAAATTGGAATGGAATAATAGTATTCTATCTTTATACTTGTAATCCATTAATTTTAGTATTTATAAATTTGCTAATCTCAATCTTATGCAAATTTCATAGGCTAAAATTAAATTTTGTTGATTTTGGAGTTGTGATAATGTTGCACATAAAATACCATGTCCTCTTAACACTAATTGGATCAACTCGTAGTTTATTTGACGTTTGACCTTATGATTGATGTATTGTTTGAGCTTCTCATGGTTTAGTTGGAGATTGTTTATAGTAAACATATATTTTCTTTATGAAGTCAATGATTATTTGTATGATATGTTTACAAGTTTTGATTTTTCTCTCTTATTTCTTTCCAACTTTAATATCTTTAATTAAATCGTAATAGTATTAGGTGTGTTTACTTATTCACATTGGACTAGTTAAAAATGTGTATATTGATTTATTATTACATTTAAGTTTTTTAAATAAATAAATTCTTCTAATATAATTCATCTTCCATATTGAATGATTTGAGTTTACTAAATTAAGTAATATTATCAAGAAAAATAGATATTTTTTAAGTATTTTAATTTTCTACTCCAAACTAACGGTAAAGATTGAAAATCCAATAAAATACCATAATATTTAATGTTTTGAGTAGTTGTTTCACTTTTTGTACTAGATAAAGTTTATGTAAGCTTTCATTCTCATAATTTTCATTATTATTTTTATGTTGTAGAAGTCTTTTTGTAGCTTTATAATCTTTGATAGTATTAATTATCCATTATGATTATATGTGATTTGCCAACTTTGATGTACTCCTTAGTATTCATATTCATGACTATAAATTGGACATACATTAATATGTTTTCTTTATAGAAAGTTTCAATGCTTTTTTCAATGCTTTTATGTATAATACATTTTGAAAATTTGATTACTTTGGCTTTTCCATCATTTATCTAGGCATTATTTACTACTTAAACAAGACGTTTGTTTTAACTTTATAAGATGTTGAATGTACATATCTATAATTCATGGATATAGTATTTTGATAGAATTAGATAGTAAATTTTGAAGATGTTTTTTGTGTTTTCAAATATAAGTTCATTGTTTTAAAGGAGATATATTTAACACAATGAAATCTCTACTTACTTAAGAGAAAGGTAAGCTTAATTACATGTAGCTAGCTAGTTGGAAGCTCCTTTCTCGTGTATTTAGAAAAACATTTTTTAGATATTTTAATATTTTAAAAATATAATTTATTTTATATAAATATTTTAATGATTTTAAGTGTTATCCTTATTGTGTTGTCACTTTTTGTCAAGTAAGAAGAGCATAAAAAGAAGCACCATATAGGTTTATGATTTATTATATATTTGTATTTGCATACTAAAGTAAGCTTATTTTTTAATTAAATGATTCTTATAACTACTATATTTTATATCTTCCTAATCATTTATCATTATTTATATTGATATTGATACATAACACAATTATAATTGAATTATGATTTTTAATATTTTATTTTATAGGTATGTATTTGAGATTTATCAATGATGATAAGTTGTTTTAGTATAATAGTTTTTTCCATAATTTGGTGAATATAGAAAGTAAAAAGATATATTTTTAAAACTTTTCTTTTTGCTACAAGTATAACCATGTTTATAAGTTTATATTGAGCTTTAGAATCACAAGTGCTTTTTTGATTAATGATTCACATATTTTGAAATTTATTTACGAAAACATAGTCATGTACTTCCCAAACTATTGGTTTATCATTTTTCATAGATTTATTAAGCATAAAATATATATTTTTCAAAGTCACTTAGCACATCTAAAAGTAATAAAGATTATTGATTGTCCTAATCATTAGGACAAAAAATGCTTCAAAAAGGGCACTTTTGTTAATCGCAGGTTTAAGAAAAGGGCCAAAGAGAGTTTGCTACGCATGTAAGAATATGGTATTCTTGTCTCCTTTTTGGAGATAGTAGAGTCCACTTTATGATTCTCACCTCCTTTTTAGCCAAAATATCCAAAGTCTAACATGTTTTGGTAGTCCTGAAGTCCTTATTTACTTATAAAATCTGACAAAGGACATGATCAAGATGTTATGAAGTTAAAAATGACTTTTTTGATAATTGAGAGCCTTTTGGCACCCAATATATTTTCATTAGTCTTCTTAATATTCATTTTTAGTTCATTTTCCTTTCTTGGTGAGCTTCTTTATCTGTGAATTCAATCTAAGTATGGCATCCAGAAGGTGCTCTTCTTGTTTAGTAAACTCCTGCACTGTCTATAGCCAAGGATTTGACGGAAATTGGGAGTTCAAAACCTTTTGCATAAATGATTGGGTTACCATGCTACTCTCCATCCACAAGAATGCATATCACTTTGCAAGGGTAGATGCTTTAATATGACTGTATTCCCCAAAAACATGTGGAATCTTACGATTCATGGTAGTCCTTGCAACTGATACTGCAAGGGCCTGAGGCAACCCAAATGCAGCTATTCTATTACATTTAATATTTTTAAACCACAATCTAGAAATATCACGATAACATTTTCGATTAATGCCCACAATATCACGTCTCTACAAGTTCATTTGGTTTTAATATGTCCTTTAGGTCATTTACTAATTCTTTGAGGGTTGGGCCTCTTAAATCCATGTTATAAGGTGACTTAAGAATCCTAAAAATATCATTCTTATTCATGGTCTCTTTTAAAAGACTGATTCTCTCCTCACTCTCTCGAATATTAATGCCCGATATGTTAGAGATATATTTCTTTGCAAGATTGGATCTTCTTTTCTTTACTCTCTCACACAAGCTAGTTATATTTTTAGATGGTCTCTTTCTCTCTTTGAATCCTATTGGAGTTTCCTTTAAGTGTCCTAGCTTGTCTTGTAATGACTTATTAGCATTTTCTAGAACACCAATCTTTTTTGTAAGCTCAGAAATGCTTGTTTGTGTAATTAATAATGCTTTTTTTATTTCATTTATTTGAGCCATGTATGTGTAAGATGCAAAGCATAACCTTGTACAATAGCCAAGTATCCCATTATAACCTTCCCCAACATATCTCACACAGTCATGAATATTTTAAAAATTGGGAGGTTTACATATGGAAAGATCCTTGGGATAAATATTTCCATCCACCCACAAATCTATATGTTTCTTTCCTTGAGTTTGCAATCTGTTAACCTATCGCATCTTTTAGTACTCGTCGATGTATACTTCTCCAAGATGATAAATTGGATCTAGTTGGATGGTAAGTTTGTACTTGCATATGCTCACATCTATATTAATTGCAGAGATATTGCTAAACATTTTAGCAGATCAATGACAAATGAATTTCACATTGATAAGAAAGTGAGCACAAAGAAGAGAGAGATGAAAGAGAATGGCAAAAGAGTGGTTGGTGTATGAAAAGAAAACATGGGAGTAGACGAACGTGATTTTGGTGGACATATCTCGAAAATACAAATCCTCCCAAGTTTTAAGACAAACACTAACCCTGACATAAATTAAAGATGAGGGACAATTAATGGCTGGCCCCTTCATCATTAATCACATTTGAGCAACCACATTTGGCGATTTCATTCTTCCAAAATCTCAACTAATTAGCAGCTTAATTATTTTCTTACAAGTGCCTTTTTTGAAGTGTTTTTGGCCCTAATGTTTCTAATAATAGAAAAAATTTGTCTTTTAAGGATATTGTATAATCTAAGGTGTTTGAGGTTTTTCAAAGTATTTAGAACCAATATTAAGAATTGATATTTTTAATATTTGTATTATCTAGAATATCTTTAGTTATGACCACTCTACCATTGACATATCTGTACACTTTAGATCTAACTTGAGTAAATAACTTTTGTTATTAATGTCTTTAATGCTAAAAGAAATGTTTTGTATATGTGGAAATTGACATCTGGAATATTAAAATTTTCATTTAGCTTGTTCATAATAATAACTTGTTATTTGAGATCTAAATTTTCATTTACTAAATATGTATTTAAAATTGCATCTCTTTAGAATCTAAGTCTTTTAACATTACCTAAAGATTATTATTTTCATAAGGTGATATAAGTAGAGAATTGGTTTAATAACCTATCCTTTCCTTGGATGTTAAAATAATATGAAAAAAATATTTATTTTCAATATTAGTAAGAATTTAATTTTATTTCATGGGCCTTATTATCAATGTCTTTCAAAGATAAAATATTTTCATTCATACTTTTTTTGTAATAATTATTTATACTTATGTTATTTTAAATGTATAAAATACTAGATAAAATGATTTTTGAGGCATGACTTACTTGTATAAGGAGAGCCTTATTTGTAACATAATCACTTGTGTATTCCACTTTTTGTTCCACTCATATAGTAAAATTGATTTATCATTTACAAATCATGGTATAGTATTTTATATTTTATTTGTATTGACTAAAACATTTTGAATGGAGCCATTAATAGCTTATTGATTATAAACAAGCTCTCACCCTTGCATAAATCCTAAATTTGGAGCAATGAATCTTTCGTCAATTTGATTTGAAATACTACACGTTTTATTTTATTTTATTATAACATTGAGAGAAGAATTATTATATTTTTCCTTTTCATATTGATAACTTTAGTATTTCCATAGATATTATTGTATTGTTTTTGTAAGTTTTAATGTTATTTGATGGATGAAACAATGGATAGTTGTCCACCTTGGCAATATGTTCTATGTTCATAGAAGGCCTAAAAGATAGGTTATACTCACTTGTTCCACCCTCTTTGGTTTTTCAAAGGATAAACCCCAAAGTCATGGATTGTAATGTAGTTATCTAAGTATATGTGAGTCTAGAAATGAGGTTCCATAACTAAAAAAATGCCTACACCTTCCCCATGGATGTTTGTATGATTAAATTTGAGTTGTTATAGATAATCTACAATAATGTAAATTCCATAAGTGCAATATTTTGTGAGAACTCTCCTAAGAAGAAAACATTATGAGCTTTAACTTTTATACCAAAAATTAGTTAGCACAATACAGTTAAGAGAGAAAGCAATTGTTTTTTTGTCATTGTAAATCATATACGTATCAATGTTGGTACCTTCTTTTATTCATTGCAATACTACAAGAGAGATTTTAGGCACTTTTTTATTCTTTTCAAAAAATTTCTCTGATAAGATTGAATTATTGTTTGTTGGCATCATTACAATCAAGTACATGTACTTTTTTCCATGAGAACATTCTCCAATAAAATTTGTAACATTATTTTTATCTATCATAAATATTTAAAAAATCCATAAATTAAAGCATTATTATTTATCAATCTATTTTAAAAATTCATAAAATTCACTCTTTTTGAACTTGTATATGTTTCTAATGTAAAAAGCATACCTTTAAGTTGTTGCATTAGAACTTTTAATGTCTTCTAATATTTTCTTTTTATCTAGCTTGTAAAAGATTATTTATATCAATAAATTCTTTTAACTCAATCGATAATAAACGTCAAGCTTAATGCCAAAATGTGTTTTTTCTATGCATTTGGAGCATCTATGTAGAAACAACAAGTATAGCATGCATACATGCAACATGCTTATCATGAAGATTATGAAGCACATGCGTGGCATGGACATAATGAAGCATATGCATGGCATGGACATCAACCTTATGATTAACAAAATTATGAGCAACACTCTGCTTATGATGGGAAATATGGATAGTAGACATATGAAAGATGCAGTGAAGGGTATGAGGCACATGAACAATAGTCATATAGAGAATTTCATGGTCAAACGCATGAAGATGGATCATATCATACCCATGGATTTTCATAATGCAATTTTGATGAGCATCAAGCTTATGCATATGGAAAAAATGTAAATGTACATGATGCCTATTTTCCTAGACAATAGCATGCATATAAGGATCATGAAGTATCATTTATGTAGTCCAAATATCCAACATTTTGGGATCAATTGAATGCTAGCCATGTGGAAATAAAAAAGAGGTTTATTGAGAATGTAATGAGTAGGACACAAGCTCCACCCTTTCTTGGGCAAAGGTAGCCACATTTTGATCGGCAACACTATGGTAATCTCAAACATTATGGACATAATCACTGTCATTCTTATGATACTATGGGCCAACATTATGGACATAATCATGGCCATTCTTATTATGTTAAGGGGGAGTATTCTTATGCATATCCCTATGCACTACAAGGTAATTCTTGTGATCCCTATGGATAGTCCTATGTAAGGGAATTGCATGGTAATTCCTGTGACCCCTATGGACAACCCTATGTAAGGGAACTACAAAGTAATTCTTGTGACCCCTATGGATAGCCCTATGTAAGGGAGAATAATGCTAAATTTTTGGGGTGTTACCATCATAAGGATAATTGCCAGCATGCCATCATCACATCAACTAGTGGAAAGGTGAATACTTTGGTTGCAGGAGTGGTGGAAAATGAAGAAGACCAAGAAGATGCTGATGAAAATGGATAGGAGGTTGATAGAGTAGAAGAGCATCAATTGGATGATGATGAGTTTCAAGAGGACAATGAGGCACAAGTGAATGATGATGTTCCAGAAGAACAAGCTCAAGAGTTGTATGATTCTCATGGGATTCAAGAGGTTTGTACTAGAACCAAATGTCTTGAAGACATTGGTCCATCACACAATGCTGCATATGATGGTCTACATTAGCCTATGCATAGCCATGGTATGCAATAACGAAGAGAATGAATTCATTTGAATGCATATGAGGATACATATGATTCATATGTGTAAATAAGGCCTATTCTACCATGGAAATCAGCAAGAAAACTAATGAATTGAATTAAGAAAATAACATGAAATGCTTCAATCATGGCCATGCCATAGACATCTTCCATTATACCATAGCACAACATAGCCATGGAAGCTAAAATCAAGATACAAGAAGCATAGCTTGGTACTCACCCCAAGACGGTGATGGACAAGAGATCTCCCAAAATTAGTGTAGGTGTCAAAAACATCCCTACATTAGCACTTCTTGCCTTTTTATAGTAAACCCTAGTACCATCATGGCTAAGTACCATCCCTTTCCAAAGATGGTTTTTTCCTCAAAACTGAAGATAATGGGGTGATAGACAAGTCATTAATGAAGCAAATCATGTCAATGATAATCCATAAGCATGTGGAAGCACTTTCCATGAAGAAATCTCATAATAAATATGAAACAATGAAATGACTAATTGTTGTCCAAACAGGGTTGAATTCGTAAAACTACCATAACTTTTTGATTGGAGTGTCCAAATTGAGTGTTGAGGTATAAAAATGAAGTACGCAACCCAAGGCATTAGCCCATACAATCAAAACCACTTCTTGATGTCGTTAAGGCAATTTAGTTCACGACGATATTTTTATATAGCAAATCCTGCACAGATTGCCATAATTCTTTATGCAAGAGCCATGGGAAAGCATCCAAATATGAAGAGGGTTGCCAAGTGGACTCTTCCATAGATAGCCCCTTCCATTTGATTGGAAATTCAATAAGTTTTTGGTTCCTAAGAACCTTCTCATGATTTCCAATGATTTTCTTAGGTTCTTAGACTGTAAGTCCTTCTTCATCAAGTGGTGGAAGCTCTTCAATAACCAATATATCTGGCCTAACATATTTCTTCAATTGTGATACATGAAAGACATTATGTATGCAGCTAGTAGAAGGTAATTGGAGCTTATATGCAAGATCTCTAATCCTTTCCAACACCAAGTATAGGACATAAAACTTGTGATACAACTTGTTGTGCCCCCCTTTGAGGGAAGCATAATGAGACTTGGAAACTTTTGAAAAGACCCAATCTCCAACATCAAGTACCATGTACCTCCTCCTATCATCACCATAGAATTTCATGACATCTTGTGCCTTCCTTATATTCTCTTTACATTTCTTCATAAGCATCTATGTTCTCTCTAGCTCATCCTTTGCTTGTGGATTTATCTCTTCATAAAACATGGTTGAAGGAATTTGAACCTTGTATCTATAGAGTGCCTCAAATGGAGCCATCCCAATACTCATATGATATGTATTGTTGTAACAAAATTGAGCAAGATGCAACCAATTATCCCAAGAGGATTGAGTGTCATGACAAAAGTGTCTCAAGTAGACTTCTACCCAATGGTTAACCCTCTCGATTTGGCCATCGGTTTGAGGGTGGTAAGCGGTGCTTTGAGTGAGAATAGTGCCCATGGAAGTAAACAAACTCTTCCAAAACTTTCCCATGAATCTAGTATCTCTATCCGACACAATCCTCAAAGGCATTCCATGTAGCTTGAATACTCCTTCCATGAATTGGTTGGCTACTTGCTTGGCTGAAAACTACGTCTTTGTTAGAATAAAATGGGCTGATTTGGTAAGTCTGTCCATAACAACAAAGATACTATTCCAACTATGCCTTGTGGTAGGGAGGCCCATAATGAAATCCATAGAGATATCGGTCCACTTTCCTTATGGAATTGGCAAGGGCTGAAGGCGGCCAGCTAGTAATAAAGAAGAATCTTTATTTTGTTTTGGCATTCCAAACAATGAGAAACATACTCCTTTACATCTCACCATAAGTCCTTCCAATAAAAACTCTTATGCACTTTGTCAAAGGTCTTAAAGAGACCAAGATGACCAATGAAGGGTGAAGAATGTATTTCTTGAAGGACTTTTAGCCTGAAATTACTTTGAGGGATCAAGTAGACCTTCCCTTTATACCATAAAAGTCCATCATGCCATTTGAAGTTTGGGTACTCTTCATTTTTCCCTTGCTATAATTTCTGCATTATTGTGGTAGCATGCTCCTCCATTAAATGTTCTTCTTGTATGTCATTCATCCAATCCTTGTATATAGTAGAGACGGTAGATACATTGCAAACCCACATCCTAGAGAGTGCATCCACCACTATATTGTCTTTTCTAGCCATATATGCAATCTCAAAATCATAAGATTAAAGGGTTGTCAACCATCTTCTTTGTTTAGGAGACAAGTTGGGTTGAAAAAGAAAGTATTTCAACACCCTATGATCACTTTTGCCTTCGATACTTTATAGCCAATATAGCCAATATCTCATAAAGATAATGATGCCACTTTTTCATTGCGTCCAATATAGCCAATATCTCTTGCTCATATACATGTATTTGCCTTTCCTTTTCATCAAAATTTCTGCTTTCATAGGCTATGACACCATGTTCTTGGGCTAAAATAGCCCCCAATCCTCTTCCGCTAGCATCCGCATAGATATAAAGACCTTAGAGAAGTCAGGGCAGACCAATATAGGTGCTGAAATGAGGAGTTGCTTCAGCTCATTGAATCTTTTGTCAGCTATTTTATCCCAAAAAAGAAAGATTCTTTTGTTAACCTATAGATCAGTGGGGTAGCCACATGCACATAATTCTTTATGAACCTTCGATAGAAAGAAGATAAGCAAGAAAACCCCTCAATGATATGGTATTTGTCAGTGTAGGCCAATCCTTAACGTATTGGACCTTCTTTGGATCAACCTTCATACCATTTTCCCCAACAATATACCCCAAATACTCTACTTATTTGGTCATGAATGTGCATTTAGATGCTTTGGTAAACAATTTGTGCTTCCTCAAGATATTAAACAGATCTTTAACATGCTGTAAATGGTCTTCTTTGCTCTTACTATATATCAATATATCATCAAAGAAGACCAAAGCTGTCTTAAACAAGAGTGATTGAAGTATTTTATTCATCAATGCTTGAAGTGTGGTTGGATCATTTGAAAGACCAAAGGGCATAACCATAAAATGAAATAGTTCCCTTTCAATCCTAAAATTTGTTTTGTATTCATCTCCCTCCTTCACACGTATTTGGTGGTATCCTAATCGCAAATCGATCTTTGAAAAGACCTTGGCATCCTTCAACTCATCCAAGAGATCATAAATTCTTGGTATTGGATACCTATTCTTGATTGTGGCCTTATTCAAATCACAATAATCTATGCACATGCTGAATGATCCATCCTTCTTCACCAAGAGAACAGGAAAAGCAAATGGAGATTGACTTGGTTGTATGAGACCCATCTCAAGTAATTCCTTTACTTGGCACTCAACTTCTTCTCTCTCCACCTTTGAAAGATGATATGTAGGCTTATTGATAGCCTTAGTATTTGGAAGCAGGTCAATGGGATGATCTAGTTCACGATTGGGAGGAAGAGAAGAGGGAGACTGAAATAGATCATCATAATCTTCCAACAAAATTCAAAGGCAAGATTCCATGTTCTTGGGAGGTGTTGAGGGCTAATTTGAAGAGGGCTGATCCTAGCCCCTCCTTCCATTTTTGATGCGCTGCCTATTGTCAAAATGGTGCCGTGTTTTTTTGTCAAAAAAATAACCCCCCCCGGTGGGGCCTTGGGCTCTTAAGAGTCACCACCACCTCTTATTTAAGCCACTTCACATGGGTCATGCTAGGAACCTCTATCTTGTTCACAATTTGTGGGTGGCAGATCTCCATGTCTAACCACGATTATGGAAGAACTAACTTCTATGACTAAATTTAATTGTGGTTTCCACTCCCTAGTCATTGCAACTAGATTTAATGCATGACAGTGACTTCTAATAGGATCTAAACTATTACCCTCACCAGCACAAAAATGTGAGTAGCAACCCCATACAGTCAGCGTGAATTTATGCTAGTTTATGGCAGCCCCTGGACAGCTCATCCTAGTCATTGGCAGAGCCTCATTTGGGCAATATACACTTGGTTTATGCTTGGCATTTGATCCTGAGCCTTAGCATTGAGCATTGATGCGATTTAATTCAAGTTTGGGATTGTTATACACCGTTTATAGGCAGCCCACAACAATGCTACATTACCATTTTATATCTAGACCACTTTGGCATTGACATTAGTTGCTCTGTGGTCCCGAATGCTCCCCGAATACTAGGGGAATGTATGCCTATGATGTGAAATGCTTTTGGGGCTGAATTTGCTCAACCATTGACTATTTTACATAGTCCACAAGCAACCCAAATTAGGGCAGGCCTTGTCATTACAGTTTATGCTTATGCTACATGGTCATTAGATGCCCGATTGGTGCCTATACATATGGGAAAGTATACCTATGGTTTGCATATGGTTTTGAGCTTGGGTTGAGCCAATGTTTTCTTAGTTTTGGACATTTATTTTATGTTGGAATATTCAAGGCTGAAGCTCATTTACTTATGTTTGGATATGCCCTATTGGATTCGGGCTATGTCTTGGATGTATACATCGATATAATGACTCTTGGGGATCGACATAGAGCTTGGATTTGATATCAGATCATTTCTTGAGCTTAGGCTCGCTTCGCATAGCATTTGGATCTCCATCTTTGATGTATTTATGGCATGTACTTTGCTTATGTCTGATCGGTCTTGACATGCTTGGCTTATGCCATCTCTATACATGCTAGTCTTGGAGTTGATTGCTACTATGGCTTACTTGGGCTTGACATTTGATTGCCCGGAGCTTACTTTGGATATTTCTTGGCTTTTCAAAGTTACAGTTTGGATGTACTTTATGTCTATGGATGCTACGGACTCTATATGCTCGGGATGTCTCACTGATGCTTGATCTTGGACACTTGTCATTGGTGCACTCTTACATGCTTTGTTCGAGCTTTTTTGCTTGATATTTATAACTTTTGTGCCAGTGGGAGCTTCTTGATACGCTTGACAACAGGTGGGTTATGCTACTTGAGCCTTCAGATACTTGAGATTGGGATCTTCACTTGGGTGTTGCATGGTTGATATGCCGTGGTCCTCACATATGTACTTGGGATGATTTGGACTTTGCACTCCCTGAGCATATACCTATTTGTGTCAGGCCTTTCTAGTGTTGTGTGCGCTTTGCCCTATTACACAAGGGGTTTGTCGACTTACTGACAGACTCATTTGATATATGCTTGGGTGTTTCCTCAATGTCTGTATGACTTCACATGCTAATTTATGTCCGCTTGATGCCAATTATGCTTTGATAGTCAGTGGTTGACTTGGTGCATTCATTTTGCCTATAGTTTGCTCTCATTGTACCTGGTTGTAATTTATTATAGCAAGCATTTATGTATGGAATGATGTGAAAATTTCATGTTGAATCATCCTGATTTTATGTACTTTTAATGCTACTTGGTAGGCAACATCATTAGCTATCAGTTCGTGGTCATTTTGCCTTGGTTTTGGTGGTATTTTGGCTGTTTACAACAGAAAACAACAAGTAGTTTTAAATTATCTGCACTTT
This sequence comes from Lygodium microphyllum, assembly GCF_053477565.2. Classification (NCBI taxonomy): domain Eukaryota; kingdom Viridiplantae; phylum Streptophyta; class Polypodiopsida; order Schizaeales; family Lygodiaceae; genus Lygodium; species Lygodium microphyllum. Next base: position 80,842,963 of record NC_141137.1, on the reverse strand, counting down.
TTTGGACTGCAGTTGTGGGAGCTTTCGCTCAACCGCCAAGACCCACGGACCGCTTATTGTTTCAAGCGTTCCAAGCCGAGCACTAATGGCTACCTCTCACATAATCGACGCGCCATCCATATCTACGGGTGTAGTGAGCTTACCTCCGTGCCGTTTGAGTTACTTCCTCTCCCATGCACTCCAGTAACTCCACGATCCAAGTGCAAGCTTCAAGCAAGCTCAATCCTCCCGCTTCAAGCTCCAAGCTCCATTGCCGTGAGCAAGAGAAGAGAAGAGAAGAGAAGAAGAGAGGAGAAGATGGAGAGCTTATCCACCCCACGGTCCCTCACCCTCACACACTCACTCCCTCACACTCTCACACTCCCTCTCTCAAGCACAAGCTCAAGCAAGCAAGAGCAAGAAGAAGAAGAAGAAGAGGAGAGCCACTTTTTGCCACACGCAAGAATGAGCTTCTCATTCACTTTTCAACTTTATATACAAAACCCTAAATCCCTTTTGGGCGGTCATCCCCTTTTCCCCTTTTTTACATGGCCGGCTGTAGCCTAGGCCCTTTTTCCCATTGTCCTTCTATCTTCCTAGCTTCCTTTCCACCGCCCGTCTACATTTACAAATTGCACGGGTGAGAGCCCGGCGCTCCTTGAATTAAACCATGATGTGCTTGCGCTCTTTTACAAAAGTTTTGACTTGCGCTTTTCCTTGTGCGCATTTCTCCCTTATTTAGGACTCTTCTCCTTGTGCGCCTTTGTCTTCCGTTTCTCTTTGCCTTGGCCTTTGTCTTTGTCTTCTGCTTTAGCTTTTCCAGATTTTCCACCTTTGTTCGTTTGAGGGTTAACATTACCCCCCTCCTAGACGAGTGCTAGTCCCATGGCACTCATCGTCGTAGGTAGCATGCGGAGCTTGCACCGAAGACGTGGGTGACAAGGACGCCTGTGGTTTCCATGGAGGAGTGTTGGTGGTGGTGTGACAGAAGGTCCTGGGGGCCTGTTGGTGGCCATGGTGGATGGTGGAAGGTTGTTGGAGTTGGTGGTAGGGCTATTCTGTGTTGGGGATTGCATTGATGACCAGCACAAGTGTTGGTTTGTTGGGGATTCTGCACATGATGATTCTTTGCGGGTTTGTCGGATGGTAAGGGATAAGCATTCAGAGTTGGGTGTTGATGAAGAGCGAACGACACTTTCGTTGGAGTCTTCAACACCTGCAATTGAAAACCTCTCATGTGGTCTCTCCCTAAGGGTAGTGCTAGTCATCTCTATTGTGCACAAGACATAGTGCAATTAGTTTGGGAGACAGGTCGAATCTAAGCAAGCTGAGAGTATTGTCCTGCTGTGGGAGTTTTCACTCAGCCGCCAAGACCCACGGACCGCTTATTGTTTCAAGCATTCCAAGCGAGCTCTAACGGCTATCTCTCACCTAGCCGATGCGCCGTCGATCCTACGAGTGTAGTGAGCTTACCTTGATGCTCGATCGAGTACCCTCCTCCCTCTCGCACTCCGGTAGCTCCACGTTCCTAGATGCTAGCTCAAGCATCCTCAAGCCTCCTCCATCTCCAAGTTCCATCCTCCATAGCCGCGCGCGCAAGAGGAGAGAAGAGAAGAGAAGAGAAGAAGAGGAGAGGAGATGGTGAAGAGCTTCACCCTCTTGATCCCTCACTCTCACACACACTCACTCCCTCACACTCTCACACTCCCTCTCTCAAGAGCACACACAAGCAAGAAATAGAGAATAAGAGAGGAAGAAGAAGATTCCTTTTGCCACACACCAAAGAATGAGCTTCTCATCCACTTTTCAACTTTATATACAAAACCATAAATCCCTTTTGGGCGGTCATCCCCTTTTCCCCTTTTTACATGGCCGGCCATGGCCTAGGCCCTTTTCCCCATTGTCCTTCTATCTTCCTAGCTTCATTTTCTCTGCCCATCTACATTTACAAATTGCACGAGTGAGAGCCCAGCGCTCTTTTACAAGATTTCAGGGTGTGCCTTTTTATTTAAAAATGCGCCTTTCCCCTTTTATATTTGCCTTGGACTTTTAAGGTTGCCCTTGCGCTTTTGGCCTTTTCTCCTTTTCTTTCTTCAGTCGGGCTACCTTTTTTCCGCCTTTGCCCTGCGTCTTTTCCACTTCCTTTTGCTTTCTTCGTGTTGGGGTTAACATTACCCCCCTCCTAGACGAGTGCCAATCCCATGGCACTCATTGTCGTAGGTAGCAGGTGGTAGCATGCACTGAAGACGTGGGTGACAAGGATGCCTGTGGTTTTCGTGGGGTTTGCATTGGTGGCGGGCACACATGTTGGTTTGTTGGGGATTCTGCACAGGACCATTCTTTTCGGGCTTGTCGGATGGTGAGGGGTGAGCAGTGAGAGTTGGGTGTTGATGAAGAACAAATGACACTTCCGTTGTGGTCTTCAACACCTACAATTGAAAACCTCTTAGGTGGTCTCTCCCTAAGGGTAGTGCTAGTCTTCCCTATTGTGCACAAGACATATTTGATTAGTTTGGGAGACAGGTCGAACTCTAAGCAAGCTGAGAGTATTGTCCTGCACTTGAGGACCCAAACTGTGAATATACTTTAGTGCAGGCATTATATGAGTGCTTGTGCATACTTAGATATTACTTAGTTAGAAGACTGTCGGCCTGGTTCCTTGTATAGCAAGGGGTCGGTGAAGCAAGGGGCTAAGTTGATGGAAAAATGTGTCAATGAAGACGGGGAGTACACTTGAAGATTGCTGGAGACATCATTATGGTCTTTCCATTGTCTTTCAAGCCTTGCTTACCACGGTGGGTTGTAAGGGCATTGAGATGGGTGCAAAAGAATATCATGGGCGAGGCGGGCTCCCTAGGTATGTCCTGCCCTTAATGTGCCCTCAACAATTGTGGGGGATGTATGAAAGGGCTAGGGGATTAGGGACGGAGCCAGCCGACCAAGGTTGCTAGTCATACCTAATTTGAGGACCCCTAGGTGCGGTGTTGTGATCGTGTGTGCTTTTTCTTTTTTTTCTTTTTTTTTTTGGCATGAGGAGGCGTATACATGGAGGCAACGGTACAAGGGCATGATAGGAGTTTACTCCTCGTCATCTGAATAGTGGGTAGGGGTTGGTGGAGGGCCGGGGGCCTTGTTAAGGAATTTTCGACTCAACAAGTAGCCTTTGATGTGGAGGCGGGTTTTGAGGGTGGTGGTAGAAAGAAAGGGGTGGTTGCACTGGGTGAATTTGCTGTCGTTCATGTCTTCGAGTAGTGCACCACAGAAAGATGGCAAAAGAGAAGCACGCACCATGAGGCGAGTCATGGTGTTGCTGTCTATGGCGTTGGGGTCAAAATAGAGGAGTGGGAGGTGGCGTTCTTGGGGTGCGGGCTCTTGGTGGACTAGGATCCTAATTAACCTAAGATAATTACAAGTGGTGATGAATGCGGGGTCGGGGCAAGAGGTGAATTCGCTAAGAAATTTATCTATAGAGCTATACAAGTCGGGGAGGGTGAAAAGGAGGGCGTTTCTATGGGAGGTGCTATTGGTATTATAGATGATGGGGAAATCGAACCTGCCGTGGATGGACGGATTGAAGTCCACTCCTACCCTCCGAGGATACGGCATGAAAGTGGGGTCGTTTCTCTCTGAAGGGAGGGTGTTGCAAAATGCCATCCACGCTTCCAGGTTGACGTAAAAAATGCGTCTCCTCCAGGTGGGTTGGTAATTATAGCCTTCCACTGATCTAGGCACCTGGAGGACTTTATCTTGCCAAAACTCGCGGTCCTCGGCTCCCCAAGCAGTTGGGTAAGCCTCACGCTCCGCTAACCATTTGGCTTTGAGCCTTGCCCCCATGGTAATGACATCCTCCACCAGTTGAATGGGCAGTACCCTATTCAAGGCAGGGGGAAACTCAAAGCGCAAGTCGAAGGGGTCGCGGTTGTACTCCTGCTGTTCCCAGATAATCAATTCGGCACGGAATTCGGCAGGGGAGTCTTGGGTGCGCAGTAGGAGGGGGCAGGTTGTCTTGGGACAGGTCTGGCATTCAGCTTTCTTCTTGCCTTCTCCACCATCTCTTTCCTATGGTTGGTTTGGGCCGCTCTTCTCTCGGCAGATGTATCAGGGGGCTGTACTTCGGCTTGTTGTGGTTGAGGGGGTGGTGGGACGTATTCCTCCTCTTGAGGTCCCAGATAGAGCTCCTATTCACCCCCTTCTGCTTGCTCGTCTTCTTGTATTTTTTCCTCTGTGAAACTGAGGTCATCTATCTCCTGCACCGTCAGGCCTACCTGTGCAAGATATCTTCTCTGCTCTTCTTGGCTCTGCCGGTGGGCCTCTTAGCTGCAGCTGCACGTGCAGGCCTGCTGTGAGAGCTCTGCGCACAATGGTTAGTTTCCTTTGTAGTTGATCATTGGCTTCATCTCCTTCTGGTCTGGTAGCGTGGAGCAGCGTATTGAGAAATGTGTGCTGCTGGGCTATCATGGAGAGCTGGGCTGCTTCTGCCTGATTCTCAGCCAGCACCCTGTCTCCTTCGGCCTTGGCTAGCCAGCGTGCTAAGTCCCGTACTCTATGCTCCTTATGATCGGACCATTCTTTTGCCCTTCTTTCCATATCTTCCAGGCGTTCCCCCTGATGGAGGGTCATTGCCATGAGTTGTTGCTGCTGGGCCTCGAGCTCACGGTGCAGGCGGGACTGCTCCTGGTGTTCTTCTGCGATTTGCGCATTGAGCTGGTCCAGCTTCACCTGCATCCTTCGCACCTGTTCTGCCCTTAATTGATCCAGCTCTGCAGCCTCCTGTCTGATTTTGTCAAGCTGGCTTTGCGCTTCCAGGTTGGCTGCAGATAACTGATCATTCTTGCGCCGAAGGTGGGCATTTGTTTCCCTCTCCCCGTTGAGACGCTCCATCAGGATTTTCCTTCTTCCCTCCCAGGCAGCGTCGCGTTCCTTCGGGGCTCTTAGTTCTTCTGCCTCCTTAGTGCTGGCTTTCTCCCTGAGCACAACGATTTTCCTTTGATATTCTGTTATCTGCTTCACTCTGTCCAGCTGGAGGGCGGCTTGTGATTCTCGTTCCGTTGCCAGCTCCTCCACGGCTATCCTCCTTTCCTGTTTGGCTCCTTGCAACTGTGCGACCAGCTCCTTCACGTACTTGTCGTAGTAGCTTGCTGGAGGTGGGGGGTGGGGCATGGTTGTAGTGGTGGCAACCTCTTCTAGTTTTTGTCTTTTCAATTCCGACCTTGGCTCCAGTTCGGCCGTGGTTGCCCTTTTGGCTCCTGAAGCTGGGTAGCCACGGCCGCTTCCCTTGCCAGCTCCCTTTCCACCAGAAACTGCAGCCAGGTGACCACGTTGCTCTCGTCGACTTTTGGGGTGTGCCCCCGGGTGGCGGTGGCAGGGGGTGTCACCATGATAGGGGTGGCTTGCATGGGTGGCATGAGGAGAGGGGAAGCTGGCCTGATTAGGTCCTTTCCTTTTCCTTCTGCAGGGGGCAGGTGCACAATTTCCGACACACCAATACTGGGACCGGGTGCGGACCCCCTGCTCCTTCCATGTCTCTTCTTCGCCGTTCCTCGATGGAGCGACGGGTTGCCAACTCCAAATCCCTTACCGACTCCCTTTGGGCCCATTCGAGCTCTTCCTTCTCTTTCTTCTTTCGCTCCTCCTCTCTTTTTCCATGTAGGGCCTTAGTTCGTTGTTCCGCCTTCCTTTTTGGTGTAGCCTGGGGTTCTCCCTCCTCATCGGTGTCCTTCTCAGCTCCTCCTCGGCCCTCTTTTTTCTTTCCTCCTCATCCCTTACCGACTCCCTTTGGGCCCATTCGAGCTCTTCCTTCTCTTTCTTCTTTCGCTCCTCCTCTCTTTTTCCATGTAGGGCCTTAGTTCGTTGTTCCGCCTTCCTTTTTGGTGTAGCCTGGGGTTCTCCCTCCTCATCGGTGTCCGTTTTTGTTTCATCAGACTACTCTTCCGCGTGAGGCTGGGACTGCGACGGTGATTCGCCACTTTTCTCATCACCTCCCTGTCTGTCTTCTCCTGCTTGTCCCTGCCCTATCGCTTCATGAATGATTGCGGTAAGGACACCCCCAAACCCTATGGTGGAGGCCTTGGAGGATGAGGCTTTGCGGGTCGATCGGGGTGAAGAGGATTCTCCTGCTACGGCTCTTCCTCCTGTTCGCCAGGGCTTTTGCCGAAGCCTCAATTGTCTTTCTTACGAACCCATTGAGGTTCACCTCGTCCAGCGATTGCGCTGCAATGCTTTTGAGCAGAGGTACATTGATTCTGGACATAATGCTGTTGTACCGGTGGCTTGAGAACATGGCATGCATCATCTTTGCTTGCAGTTGAATCTCTTGGTTGGGGATGTCCGCCAGGCTAATTCCGTTGTTGGTGTGAACCTTAACTTTATCCATCCCCAACATGGCATAGACATCTCTTTTTGGTTTCCTTTCCACCTTGTTTGGCAGCCCTAGTGGCCTTTCCACCAGCTCGGGGGTCGACCTGCACCTGTCTGGTAGCTTCCCTGTCCCGCATTGTGACGGTGCCCCTGTTTCTGTTGAAGGTACGCAAGAACTCCGCGCACAGGGTGTAGTTTATCCTCTAGCCCACTGCGTCCAGGTACCTCTGTAGGTGGCATTGCTCCATAATTTGACGTACCGCCGGTTCCTCGATGACTACGTCTTCCAGGTTGAATATGTGGCGGAACTTCAGCTGGTTGAACGCTCTTGTTTCCACCGTGAGGCCGTACTTCACTTGTTCTTCCTCCGAGAAGGGGAGCTTGTTTGCTTTGTCTTGGCTTGCCATGGTCGCCACCTGCACATTTAGCCAATTCCCTTTTTAGTATTTTTTGGCAACTAATTTGCTGGACGACCAAAAGCATAGCATATTTTATTGCCCATAGCCCTAACTTTTCCTTTCAGACTTCTATCACCTCCTTTTATATGGCATTTCAATTTTGAGCCTTTCACACCTGGTTTACTTTTTAGATTTAACTTCGTTTATCCCCTTACTACCCCTTCCCCCTTTTGGAAAAGAAGAATCCGTCCCAGTATTGGAGGTTGTGGGGCCAAGGCGTTCATATTTATTTGTGTAGGAGCCAAACGTAGAAGTTGGGGTTATATTTCAGGTGTGCCGCGCAGTCCAGGTCACAGGGTTGAATGCCTACATGTGTGATGTATGTGAGGATATCTGTGAGCAAATCACCGGAGTCGATCCGACTTGCGATGTGGAGCTCTTCCTCTGTTAAGAGGCGGTCGAGATAGGGGTGCTCTGAGATATGATCGTCCATGGACCGACCCCAAGAGTGGTTAACACTCTATACGAGGTAGGCACGACATAGGTGGGATCATACTCGGCCGTTTTGATGGCTCGGCGTTGTTTGGCATTGGTCATTATGCGGCATCCGTCGACTTTCCATTTCAACCTAAGAGCGTACCACTGCTTCAAGAAGGGTGATCCTGTATCCGCCATGTGGGATAACCTTACACTCTCTTGGTCAGTGATGGCAGACGTTGTCCGTGGGTCAAATGCTGTGATGAGGCGTTGCTTAATGGCTTGCTCTTTGGAGACCTCACTAGCGAGCAACTCGGCGGCAGAGCGAGAAGCCTGTGCAAAGGCGAATTCAAAAGTCTCCCAAGAGCAAGGCATATTGCGCACGTCTGTTGCAAAGGGTTCTGCTAATAGTCCCAAGTCCAGGCGATCATAGCTGAGGGCCAGTGCAACAAAGGTGGCATCGAGCTGTTTGATGCAGTCCACCACATCAGCTCCAGTGTCCTCTGCAAGGTCAGCGGCTAGCGTTAGAAATGACTTTCGTTCATAGGAGGGCTTAAGGCCGGTGGGTGGTTGAGGTTTGCTGGAGCTGGAGGTTTTGACAGTACAGAGTTGCAGCTGGGGGTCCGTTTGAGTCGGCAACGTGGTTGTTGGCAAGATGGATGGGTCGGGTCTGATCTCAGGGGCTATGCTACTACAGTTAGCTTCTAGTGGAGCGGCAGGTTGAGTTGGTTGGATGATGCCACTTGTGGTGATGGCCGTTGTTTGGGCCGATAGGCGTGTCCGACACTCTTGGGTTGACATATAGAGGGGTCGGATGAGTGGGGTGAGCCTTGCGATTCATGGTCCTGAGGCATCGGGGGACAAGGATTGATTAGACTTGAGGTCGACGTAGAATTAGTGCATTTGACAGTTGGGCTTTTAGGGATCCACAGCGAGGCATTCCCCTCATAGTAGCCTTGTGCATGCAGGAGGATTTTAGGGACCCATATTTGTTTAATCACGCGGCACTTGCGATGATGGCGTCTTGGTTTCCTAGGTTTAGATTTGTAGGTCTTCTGCAGACATGCACGTCTAGTTCTAGGCAGTTCTCGAGGCTGCTTAGGTGCCCATTGCAAGTGAGGCTGTTGGGGTTTTGCTTTGGGTGCTGCGGGCTGCGGTTTATGGGGATCTAGGTGCGGTAGATATGCATGGCCCCCCTCCTTAGTCCTAGCTACGGTTGTTTCTATTGGTGGCCCTATGAGCGGTGATAGGGTTACGAGGCCCTTGCTGAAAGTCATGACAATACGCACGTTGCCGATCGTTAAGTGGATGCGTTGCGACTCATAATCAACATTGCAGTGGGTCTGCTTTTTAAAGGTTCGCCCGAGAAATGACTCTGTGCTTGCATCCATGGTACTTGGCAACACGTAAAACAGCATGGGGATAGTTTCAGACTCGATAGAAACAACGACTCGGCATGTGCCAAGAATCGGGTAGGATTGAGCCCCATATGGGCTTAATTTGGCTGTTGTGGGATGAAGTATTGGCATGCCAAGCTGGATCCAATGCTTGTGCATTAAAACGTTAAAATCCGCCCCCTCATCAATCAGGGCGTCGAAGGAGCACGTCTGCTTGGCAGTGACTGTGACATGGAGGTAGGCGGGTTCTACAGGCTCCTCCTCATTCTCGCAGATTTCCGTAATTGTGGCTACTCGTATTTTGACGGGTGGTTCTACCATTGGTGGCTCATGCAAGGGATGAGTGGGCGGGTAGTACTTCTTGACCCGGCTGCCATTGAAGAAGCCCATCCCTTCACCATCCAGTGTTTCCAACTCGACATTACCAGTTTGGCTGATTTCCCGGACCTTGAAGGGTCCGAGACCTCTGAATTTCATCTTTTGCTTATGTGCTTTAACTGAGTAGAGGAGCACTAGGTCACCCTGCTCAAACTCCCGTTGCTTGACATGTTTGTCAAACCAGCTTTTGCGTTGGGCTTTCTTGCAGATAAGTGCGTGGGTGGCTAGAAGGAACCTCTGACAGGCGTTCCAGCTCAACCAAGCATTGCCTCCATGCTTCCTTCCCTTCCCATCATTCTTGGAGTGCTATCCTCAGGCTAGGGACAAAGAACTCTAATGGGAGAATGGCCTCAGTCCCATAGGTTAGCCTAAAAGGTGTTTGACCGATGGCCGTTTTATAAGCTGTTCGGTAGGCCCACAAGGCTGCCATCAACTTGTTATCCCAGTCCCTTCGTGAGGCTGAGACTACTTTAGTCAGGACATTGATAATAATTTTGTTGGTTGATTCCGCCTGGTCATTAGCCTGAGGGTAGTATGGTGAGGATTTGCGATGGATGATGAGAAAGGTGGATAGGAGATGTGCTATCACTTCATTGATGAAGTGCGTTCCCTGGTCGCTAACCAGTTCGATGGGGCAACCAAAACGCGAGATTACTTACTCCCATAAGAACTTAGCAGTCGTCCTAGCATTGTTTCTCTGCGTGGCTCTCGCCTCCGCCCATTTGGTGAGGTAATCCGTAGCCACCACGATGTACCTAGCTTGTGAGTATTGCGCCGTGGGGCTAATGGGTCCTATGAAGTTAATCCCCCATTTTTTGAAGGGTTGGCGAGCAATAACAGGGGTTAACTCCATCTGATCTTTACGAATCGGGACTTTTGTCCGTTGGCACTCGTCACAATGCTTGACGAATTGTGTAGCATCGCGGAAAAGTGTGGGCCACCATAGCTGGGACTGCAGCACCTTCCGTGCTGTCGTGTCTCCGCTAAAGTGTCCTCCTGCAATATCGTTGTGCGCCTCTGAGAGCACATTGTGCATCTCATACTCACATATGCACCTACATAGCAATTCATCTGGCCCCAGCCTATAGAGCTGGCCTGCAATCAGCTGGTAGGGCTGGATTTTCAGTATCAAGCGCCTAAGCCGTGTCCGTTCTATTGGTCATTTGGGCAACCCATGCTCGAGCACATGAACTATGCCATCTACCCAGTATGGTGTCAGGTCGGCCCTGAATAGGTCTCCTTCGCTGGACAGGTGGAACAAGTGGTTGTTCGATAACTCATCCATGATGCCTTGTCCAGCGGCTTCTCCTGTGGGTATACAGGACAAATGATCAGCCATGTAATGTTGTTTTCCCTTCCGCACCACCACGGAGAAATCGAACTCTAGGAGTAGGAGAAGCCATCGAGCTATACGTCCTGTAGCACAAGGTTTTTTCACTAAATAGAGCAGGGCTTGATGGTCTACGAAGAAGGTGAAGGGGGTGACCAGTAGGTAATGCTGAAACTTCTTCACGGTGAACACCATGGCTAATCCCTCCCTTTCCGTTGTCGAATAATTCATCTCCGTCTCAGTGAGCTGCCTGCTAGCAAAACTCACTGGGTAATCTAGGTTATGCTCACCAGGTTGGCACAACACTGCCCCCACGGTAAACTTAGAGGCGTCAATGTGTACGTGGAAAGTAATGGTCTAGTATGGGGCTCGTAGAATAGGTGCCGTTGTTAGAGCCTTTTTCAATTCTTCGTACGCCCGTTGACATGCTTCGGTCCACTCGAAGACAAATAGCAGCTTGTACAATGGCCTAGCGATCAGCGCGTAGTTCAGTACAAACCGCCGATAATATCCTGTGTGACCTAAGAAGCATTGAACTCCCCTGTAATTACCTGGGGGTGGAAGGTCAACGATAAATTTGACCTTCGAGAAGTCCGTGGCAATGCCGTTCTTTGACACCACGTGTCCTAAGATGCATCCGTGCTTCACCCAAAACTGACATTTCAAGGGGTTCAGGGAGAGACGGTATAAGTGACACCGTTCAAAGACCATGCGGAGTTTGTCTAGATGTTCAATCCAGGTCGAATGGACACATAGGTCATCGACAAAGACCTCTAACTCCTTGCGAAGCATGTCCTTGAATATGGTGCACATGAGGCGTTGAAAGGTGGCGGGGGCATTGGTTAACCCGAAGGGCATGACTACGTACGCAAAGACGCCCCACTCAGTGGCGAAGGTGGTCTTGTGCCTGTCTGCAGGATGCACTTGCACCTGATTGTACACTGAGAAGCCATCCAGGAAGCTATAGGCTTCCTTACTTGCCACTCTCTCAAGCATGTGCTTGGTGTACGGCAAGGGGTAGTTGTCTCTCTTTGTAGCAGCGTTCACCTTCTTGTAATTGACGCACACTCGAATCTTGTCGTTTTTCTTCATCACAATGACTATGGGTGACACCCAGTCTGTGTGCTCAATTTCGTAAATGAATCCAGCTCTCATCAGCTTGTCGATTTCCTCCTTGACAGCATGAGCGTGCTTTGGATTCATGGGGTATGGTCGCTACTTAATCGGCATTGCATCCGTCGTCATGGGTATGTTGTGAGTCACAACACTCGAATCTACCCCTCATAGCTCATCTAAGGACCAAGCAAATACGTCCATGTACTCCCGCAAAAGAGTGACAAGACTGGACTCTTCTTCAATGGTCAAGTCCTCGGCAATGAACACTGGTCGGGGTACTTCCCCTTCCAGGGCTAGGTTTACCTCCTTGACCTTGGCTGGCCCTTCGATTGGTTCGCTGGTTTCCCCTTGGCGCTTGGCACTTAGTAGAACCACTACCCTGTCCCCTCTTTTGAATATAGAGAAGCGTTTAGGGAGGTCTTGCGGCTTCCTTTGTTCCTCTGATCGTGCATCCTTGGGACGCTTTGCCTCATCCTGCCGCAACCGTCTACGCCTCAGGTGGACAGGTAAGTCCCCCTTGGTGCGTTTGGTCATGGGTGGCCTAGGGATTTTTGGGTCACTATCCGAAGTAACTTCCGATTCAGAGTTAAACCCCCCATTTTCACTAGAGGAGGTGGTCTCCCCTGGTGGCCACAATTCAGATGGCGATTCGGTTCTAAGTAGTGCTACCGTTCTTGGTTGGGCTAGGCCGGCTTGCTCAAGGTCTACTGCTTCCATCCGTTCCAACCAAGTACGATCACATTTCGTACACATAACTCCTTGGGCCACTCTAAGGGCCTGTCTCTTCTGTAGCTTAGCATCTACCCGGATTTGCTCAATTTCTCGCCCTTCGGTGTCGTATTCTATGGTATCTACCTCACCCTCACTTTCATCATCGAAGGATTGGCCATCTTCGTATTCATCACAGGAATCTTTATCGCTCGACTGCTCATCATCTCCCAAGGCTTGCTCTGCCTCGTCTTGTTGGTCGGGAACCAAAGCCCAGTTATACCTGAGGTTCAGTTCGTGTACCCTGGTCCACTTCCACTCGGACTCTTCAAAGAGGTCCTGGAGTGGCTTGAGATTGGCGGCTGCGTTGCCTGCGAGTCGGTGCATTAAGTGCTCCAGTATTCCCTGGAGTTTCCTCTTGTTGGTAGGCACTTGGAAGATGACAGGCTTAGGCCCTTCATGGAGGCTTGCTGCCATCATGTAGACAAGTGTAGGGAGTGTTTCTTTTGGCTTGCCAATTGTTTTGATAGCCTGCTCGTACGCCTCATGGTCTGAGAACAATAGGTCAAGTGTAGCGAGAACGTGCATCCAATCCCGCTCGTCCTCTGGGCATGGGATATACTTAGTTAAGGACCCATAGGGTTCCTTGTCCTGAGTATTTCCCTTTAGCATAGTAGAGATGGCGTCTAGGTTGACTGGCGAGGTCTTCCAAGTGTCCATCTCTATTCTCACGGCATTAGTTCGGTTGCCAAGGAAGATCAGGCTGTTACCCCAATCTTCGATAACTCTAGCATTGCGCATCTAGGGTCGATCCAATAGAATATCATAGTCCACTCCCTTCATGACTATAAAGTCGACAGAGAACTGGACTCCTGCAATCTTTATTGGCCAATTCTTCAAGATCCCGAATGGCTTCACTCGCATACCGTTTGCTAGCGTGACATTAAACCGAGCAGCTTCGACAGGCGGGTTTCCCCATGTCTGTAGCACTGCGTGGCTAAGCACACTAACCCCAGCTCCTGTGTCTACAATTCCCTTCCTCGTTGCGTCCCCTAGGGCTAGGATCGGCAGGACTGCGTGCATCTCCGAGCCCTCCCAGAAGGCATTGATGTACAAGGATTTAGGCCCGGAGTGTAGCGTCAAACTTGGCAATTGTGTTTCCGCATCCTGGTCTTGAGGATCTGCCGGGGCCTGCTCTTGCGGTCCCTCGACCCACTGCTTGAGGTCTTGCATAGGGTAGGGTGCTGCTTAAGCAGATCTCCCAGGCCAACCGTTACAGGGGTGGTCACTAGCGTGGTCAGGAGATTGCTAAACACTCGTCCTTCCTTTAGCCTAGACTGTCCGGGCCAATGGCCGCGGCTGATCTGCGGCTCTGTTGCGTCTAGGCTTGGCCTCAATGGCACTACTTGTGGCATAGTAGCCTCGGCCGACTTAGGTTGAAGCGGTGATATTGGCGTGCTTATGCTGGAGAGATCATAGATCTCGTCCTCCGTGATGGGTTCAACATCCTTGAGGTGTTGTTGAGCCTCCTCACCCATTCCTTCACCTTTTCTATGGCCTCTAATTGCCGCTTGGGGTGTGGGTATTCCCCTACCTTAGCACTTCCCTTTTGGGCTGTTTTAGGGGCTGAAGTCTCTGCCTCCGCGTCTGAGACTTTCTTCCCATGAGGTAAGGTTGTAATACTGTCGATTTTTAGTGCGACCTTAGCCTCCGGTCTCTTCTTTTTCTGCCTACGGCTTTTCTTTCCTACTGAGGTTGCATCAAGATTGCTAGGTCCTGACAGAGAGATGCCGGCCTGCTTCGTTTGTGCTCGGGTCATAACTCGCAAGGGAATAGGTGTGGCGTCCCCATCGGGGTTTTCAACACCGAACAGCCCTAATGGGATGGATGGGAAATTAGCTGAACTGGAGGGCGACTTCCGTTTTGGGCAGTCTATGAAAAGATGGGTGATTTCGCACTCTGCGCACCTTTGGTCAGCTTTGTCCCTGTTTTGCTGCTCTCTTTTGGGGCAGCACGATGAGACATGACCGGGATGTCCACACATCCAATAAGTGACCAGATCCTGTGGCTGCCCTCCTAGGCCTCTACCCCTTTCTCGTCCTAATGCCATCACCGACACGGGTCGATAATCCATGAGGACCGCGTTGCCCTCGTCGTCATGCGAGACCTAAGGGTATATGTAGGTCTCTTCGTCACTGGGCTCCTCCACGTAGTGTATGGGAGCGTCACTCGGTGGGTGGGTCACATAGGGACCAGGCGGTCTCGGAATGCCGATAGGATTTATGTCCAGCCTAGGGACAGCTGGTTTCATATCGTTAGGCGCAAGTAGGACTAGCGGGGCTCCCCGTTCGAAGAATGACTGCGGCCTGTTAGCTGGATAAGGCTGGCCGTAGGGTTGCGCGTATGGTAGTCTTCATGGTAGTCTACAGTGTGCGGCATCGTGGCCAAACCTACCGCAGTTAGCGCAGGGTCTTGACCTAGGGTCTTGACAAGGTCCGAGTGTCCGATTATCAAAAATCAGCCAAGCAAGTGCTCGGTGAATCGGACAAGGGGGGTCCGATTCTGGGCTAGTCCGATTTTGGGTGGTTCGATTCGTCCGAATGGTCCGATCGGATAGGGAGGGTCCGAGTCAAAGCGTCCGAGTCGGATGGGTTGGTCTGATTCTAGTAGTCGGACAGGTTGTTTCGATCGGACGGTTGTCCGAGTGTCCGATTCTGGGAATCGGACACTGGGTCAGACGTCCGAGTCCGCCAGTCCGATGAGCTTGCGCATAGCGATTCGCCCAACTATCTCCAGATGTCTATTACTATTGACCATGAAATTCACTAGTGATGGAGTTGGAGTGGCGAGGGGGAGATCGGTTACCTGGGGATCACCGACGCAATGTCCTCCGTGCCTTGGTCGATCGGACGGTTGCCAAACTTGCTCTCTCTCTCTCTCTCTCTCTCTCTCTCACTCTCCGTTGGTTGGAAATGGGGGTTCTCTTGCCCTCCCAGAGTTTATACCTTGCTGGTTCTTCCCTGAACATTACAGATCCCTTTCCTGGCGTTTCCTACGCAGTTACCTTCGCATTTACTTCCTTTCCCCCCTGTTTTCTGCGATTTTCTCCTTGTTTCACAGCAGCAACCCTCTGCCTCTTCGTGTGTGATTTCCTACTGTTAATCTACCCTAAACACAATATAAATCGAAAGCAAAACACTGAACTAGTTTCTCTATGTTTTCCAATCATCAACAACCAGAATATCCCAAAATACTTACCTGTTCTGAAGATCGAAAACACCCAACTTCCTACCTATCTCAAGCTCCGTTTCGGGGATGAATACCCTACTTTAATGCTCGATATGAGGCGCGCAAGTGCTCAAGCTTGAATCCATTGGTCCCAGCAACGGAACCAAAATGTGGGAGTTTTCACTCAACCGCCAAGACCCACAGACCGCTTATTGTTTCAAGCGTTCCAAGCAAGCTCTAATGGCTATCTCTCACCTAGCCGACGCTCCATCGATCCTATGAGTGTAGTGAGCTTACCTTGATGCTCGATCGAGTACCCTTCTCCCTCTCGCACTCTGGTAGCTCCACGATCCTAGATGCTAGCTCAAGCATCCTCAAGCCTCCTCCATCTCCAAGCTCCATCCTCCATAGCCGCGTGCGCAAGAGGAGAGAAGAGAAGAGAAGAGAAGAAGAGGAGAGGAGATGGTGAAGAGCTTCACCCTCTTGATCCCTCACTCTCACACACTCACTCCCTCACACTCTCACACTCCCTCTCTCAAGAGCACACACAAGCAAGAAAGAGAGAAGAAGAGAGGAAGAAGAAGACTCCTTTTGCCACACACCAAAGAATGAGCTTCTCATTCACTTTTCAACTTTATATACAAAACCCTAAATCCCTTTTGGGCGGTCATCCCATTTTCCCCTTTTTACATGGCCGGCCATGGCCTAGGCCCTTTTCCCCATTGTCCTTCTATCTTCCTAGCTTCCTTTTCTCTGCCCATCTACATTTACAAATTGCATGGGTGAGAGCCCGGCGCTCTTTTACAAGATTTCGGGGTGCGCCTTTTTATTTAAAAATGCGCCTTTCCCCTTTTGTATTTGCCTTGGACTTTTAAGGTTGCCCTTGCACTTTTGGCATTTTCTCCTTTTCTTTCTTCAGTCAGGCTACATTTTTTCCGCCTTTGCCCTGCGTCTTTTCCACTTCCTTTTGCTTTCTTCGTGTTGGGGTTAACACCTGCACTTGAGGATCTAGACTGTGTATATACTTCGGTTCAGGTATTATGTGATTGCCTGTGTATACTTAGATATTACTTAGTTAGAAGACTGTCGGCCTAGTTCCTTGTATAGCAATGGGTAAGTGAAGCAAGGGGCTAAGTTGATGGAAAATTTTGTCGATGAAGACGGGGAGTACACTTGAAGATTGCTTGAGACATCATTATGGTCTTGTCAAGGCCATGTAGCATGATTGAGCTCCTTGATGTCTAGCTCTTGGTAGCTAGTGACTACTTGTAGTGCTAGAAAAGTATGGTGTACTGTTCCATTGTCTTTCATGCTGTGCTTACCACTATTGATTGTAATGGCATTGAGATGGAGTGCAAAAGAAATGGCAAGTGGTTTAGGGTAATAGGTCTAACCATAGGCGAGGCGAGCTCCCTAGGTATGTCCTGCCCTTGATGTGCCCGGAACAATTGTGGGGGATGCACAAAGGGCTAGGGAATTAGGGATGGAGCCAGCCGACTAAGGTCACTGGACGTACCTAATTTGAGGACCCCTAGGTGCAGTGCTGTGATCGTGTGTGCTTTTTTCTTTTCTTTTCTTCTCTTTTCTTTTCTTTTCTTTCTTTTTCTTTTTTTTTTCTTTTTTTCTTTTCTTTTTTCCTTTTTTTTTGGTGGGAAAAGTGAATACAATCAATGCCATACATTGAGACTGTTAGCCTTTCATTTGGATTGAGAAATGTTGGGATTCAAAGGCTATGAAGAATTGATAGTACAGAGATGATTGTGTCACCAGCCTTGACGCTAGAGGAACTATTGTTGAGATGAAGAGAAACACTTGAGATTTTACAAACCTCTTTGTAACATGTGAGACATCGAACAATTGAGGTAGCACTTGGAGTGAGCTGTGTATGGACAAGGGCAGAGCATCTTGCGAATTGAATCCTGGATGATGAAGAGACGTTCGCCCTTGTTGAGAGCGTGGCTCCTGCTCGAACATAGAGTTTGGCCAAGAAGGAGGAGGTAATCGATGATTATGCTTTGGCCATGCTTAGTTGCAATATGTGCTTTTTCTACAGAGGTGTCCTTGGGTTCTCATCCAGTGGCATTTCCGTCATTGCTTTTGTTTCTTGGTATTCCTGTCACTTCCTCCATAATGGTTCTTTGTGGGGTTGGTGGTCTTGTGGTGACTTGGATATTAAACGCTTCTAGACATTGACTTGCGTCATTTTGCATCAACTTATCACTTCGTGAGAGTATATGCTTGCTTGCGTTAAGTACATCGTACCAATGCAATCATGTTAAGACATAATTTTTCAGAATGCTATGATGCCTATCCCATTACTTGTTAAGGTCGCATACATTAACGGTAGGTGAAGGAAGTGTGTACAAGTGGGGATCTTGCCCCTTTACTCATCAAAAACAAAAATTTATGGCATGATGACTTGCCAAGCTACTTGTACAGCACAGGGGCTTAGTCGATAGGTACTAGGTGGGGTGAGTCCGGTTGGCTAGGCGACCGGGGCAGTGCTGGTGCAGGGCTCCCGTGAGGTTGGGCAGGAACATGTCGGCTGGGACATGAATGGTGTAGTCCTGGGCCGCGACCATTTCCAAAATGTCTTTAAACAGCTCATTAAAGTCTTCCCTGTCCTAGGCCGCCTTTTCTGCCCTTGAGCATCTAGTGCCCGAGCGTACGTTGGGGGTTTGTGCCACTTGTGTTGCCACATTGTGTGCGCCTCCTTGAGCATCCGCTCCCCTGGCCCGCGGATTCTTCGGCCTTCGTCCGGGGCTGTGTCACTTGGGGCAGTGTTTCTTGGAGTACCTTTTAAGAGTGAACACGTAGTGCACTGGCGGAGGGGCGTGTGCTGCATGTTCCCGTCGGCTGCGGAGAGCGTCCTTGCAAGCTAGCTGCCCTTGGTTCTCCATATTTTCCTCACAGGGGGACCTGTAAGATGCGAATCAAGGATTAGGATTTGTTACATGATAAGACCATTCATATGTAAGGGATTATAGTGCAGGTTATCAAGCGCATAGGACGAGAAGGGGAGGGGTGGGGCATGCAGAGCTTGTTGTAGAGGGATGGCCCCCGTAATGTATATTTAGCCTCCTGCCATTAGCAGATCTTGGCTCATGCCGAGTTACGTCGGCTGGTGGTCATGAATTTAGGTAGGGCTCAACCTTGGAAGGATAGATCGGAAAGGGAAGAAGGTGTATAGAAAAGGGACTGCACCCTGTCTACACCATCAGAGTTGTTGGTTAAGGCTTCCTATGGCGGTAATGTGGGTTGCATGCCCTTCACTTGGAGGTGGGGATGGCCACACGGCTTTTAAATGCATGATGAGAGGAGGACTTGAGGAGCTTAGCCTATCAGACCCAAATCTTCTCCCTGCGCTTGACTATCATTGCTTGTGTGTGTTGATATTGTTTATACAATGTGACACACAATTCAGTTTCACGAGGATAAGAACCAATTGTAGAACTCGGGGTTGTACTGGAGTGTGGCACACGTGTCCAGCACTCATGGCAGCTTACTCAATACCAATAGATATTTTGCCACATCAAGCAGCATGGAACCTTGTCCGAGTCTACTGGCAACGTGTAACTCCTTCTCAGTGAGAACCTTATCAATCAAAGGGCTCTCTAGGCTAGTTCCAGCTAAGTCCGTACCCCGAATATTAGTTAGTACACTCGAAGGGAAGTTGGTGCCACATAGGTTGGGTCTCTTTGAGACTACCATTTGGGCAATCGCTCCTCAGAGACTGTCATGATTTGAGCCCCTAGTTTGGCCATTGCAACGTGGTTCTCACACCAACGCTGTTCAAATTGACTTTGGCCCTCTGTTAGTCGCTTTAGTTACTCTATCTCTAAGAGATTTGGTTGGTAGAGCACATCATTGAATGTGACAGTTAAGCGCAGTTCGTCGGCTTCCTCGTTAGAGATGAGTCGCATGCGTTCATGCAGGAGCATGTCGTAGTGCTCGTTAAGATGTTCTTGCTCTTCCCAGGATAGAGGAAAGGGCAAGTAATCTCCAAGCTGCTCCTTGGGGATTGTGCCCACGTCCGCAAGGACGTAGACTCGTGCGAACACCTTGAGCTTAGCATCCAACTCAGCTAAGCATTCTGCGATACTTCTATGTTCAACGAGGGCTTGCTCGGTTGCCATCTCATGCAAGGTTCTAGGAGTTTGTCTAGGCTTTAGCATAGCTAGGGGTTCAGGCCTAATTGAGCAAGATTGGTCAACACTAGGATTGCTCATGCTCTTGGGGTTTCCATGTTTCTCTTGAGGCTTTGTTATTGCGTCATGGTTCTCCTTGGGTATGACTGGTGTGAATTCGTCATGCTGTCGTGACAGTGTTGTATCCACTCTTGATTTGTCGATGTGAGTTCTATTGTTAGTGGATAGAGTGTTGCAAGCAGCCATTGATGGTAATGACTGCTTTGATTTGTCGGAGCACACGGATGTGTTTGAGGTTTCACCGCTCTTAGGTGAGGCATCAGTGGGCTCATTGGTGGATGGACTCGATGCTTTATTCATCAGCTTTCTAGTACTCTTCATCCCAATGTTCTTGGGGTCCACAACCACCTACAATTGTTGTTGTTTTCGATGTTTTCTCCTCTTTTTCTTGGTCAGTGCAGGTGCATCTAACGGCTCAGGACCTTGGGCCAGGTCGACCGCTGATGTGCTTGGTTGGGCCTTAGCATTTCCCTTCTCTAGTGTGTCCTCATGGGACCTAGTTGTCGCCTGCGGAACAGCCTTGCTAGGTTATGAGAGCACAATTACCTCCCTTTTCGGAGAGTCTAGCTCTTCAGCCAACTCCCTTGAGTTTAACTCTTCCAGCCTAGGCTTTAGGCACTTTGAAAGTGCTGGAGTTGTCGAGGAAGTTGGTTGCGACACCTCCTCCACACGTAAACTACTAAGGACACGTTCCACAAGGGGCATTGTCACGGCCAAGGGTTGTGACTGCTGTGATCCTTGATTGGAAGTAGTAGCAGCTAGTTTAGTGGGCTAGCTACCCTTGGTGAATTGCGGTGTCAAGTCCCTAGGGCGATTGGAAGTGGTCGTGTCTTTTGTTGCCCTTTGAGCACTCATCTGTGTAGATCGAGCATGAGTTGATCTAGTCACATTAGGTTGCTTAGGCATATCCCTGGGTCGAGAACTACAGATGGCGTCATGTCCCACCTCTTGGACATTTGGAAGCTTTAATGGAGACATAGGTTGGGCGTGAGTAGCCGCCATCGACGATCGCTTTTGTGCTTCCTATGGGGGTAGTAGTCTAGTTGCTTTAGACCAGAATCTTAATGATTTCAGCAAAGATCCTATAGTGGATCTTGATATTTGGTTCAACAAGGATATTATTGCAATCTTAAAGATCAGAAAATCATGTACGCTACATCAAGTGTGGATGGATTTACAAAATGAAGACATTGAACTACCATGCTCCTTTGTATTCCAACTTGACAAGAAACGAGTAAGTTTTCACATCATATTATATCTACTTAGATGTATATCAAGATCTCACTTCGTAACTTACAAACATTTGTAATTTATGTTTTGTAGATATCGAAAAGGAGAGAAAATAATATACACTGCAAGGACATTCAAGAAAAGATATCTTTACTATCAATATAAAATATATGTACAAATTTTGTAGCAGATGTCTATTTGCCATCTCTATGAGATATACAAGGGCTGAAGGGCAAATTTCTATATATGAAGTCTTACAAGGCAATATGGCAAAGCTATTTCTTTTTTGGAAAACTATCCTTTCTAGGAGTCCTTTTGCCTTTCTCTGATGTCTTGGGTATAGAAGATGTGGGTAAAGGTGTTGAAGTTGTGGCTTTACCTTCCGTGGTTATAGGCATCGTATCTCCTTCATGGTGCAAATCCCCACCAATCTCTTTTGTTGGTTGTATACAATTGACCATTATATACTTCAAGAGCTTTGCTCTGACATATCAAACACGCTCAGATGCATAGCAATCCTTTGAAAACTGTCACACATTTATAGAAAAAAGAGTTTTTGTTCATTATTGTTCGTACAATAGACTATATTTTTATCATCGATGGACTATTTGCAATGAATATCTATCTTAAAATTTAGCATCTTTCATATTACCTTTACATGTTTATCATCATTAAGATAAACAAAGTTAACCATTCTTCTAGCATTTGCAATCACCCTCCAGCCACCACAGGAATGGCTATCGTCCTGATGAGGACACTGCAACCACCAACACAAAGAAAAACTATAAAGATGACGGATGGTAGTTCATAGAATAACCTTATGTTTCAATTATTTTAATAAATAACTTACCGCAACTTGTCTATATTGCATTGTTGCAAGCAAATCAGAAGGCATAGGGGGACTTTTCTCTAGCTCTTCAATTAATCTTTTTGCACATCTATATATTAAATATATTGACATTTAGAGTACTTACAAAAAAAAAGAATTGAAATATCAAGGAGTCCTTGGATAATATAACTTACAATTTAGCATTTACATGGCTTCCTTTCATAGAGTTGATTAAAAAACATTGCTTATCCACACATTCTATTGCAATCAAGCTCCAATGAGAACTGAAAGCAATCATATCTCAACAAATTAGAAGGATAAAATCTCAAAAACTCTAATAGAATATTGAATCACTTACTTTTCATTATATGAAATTATAAGGAGCTTCAAAGTATTGAAGTCAATCAGATTGAACCACTGCTCAACAAAACTTGTATCAAGCTCATTCCTCATAAAGAATGAGATAGATGGATCAAGAACCTCAATTTTTTGTTGCATATCCAAAGAAAACTCATGCATTACACACCTAGAAAAGGCATAGAAATAGTGAGTATAAACAAGAAAAATCTTATTGTTAAAAAAATATCAAAAAGTAGAAGTAATTATGGGTGGATATACCTTAGGCCAACAAGAATAATATTGTCATTTATTTCTCTTCTTTTATCCTTAAGAATCTGAGCACATGCAACATCAAAGGAGATAATCTCAGTTCTTTTGCCTAAGTCACCAGGTAAGAAACAAAAGACATTGAATCCTTTTGGATTAGCTACTTTAAGAAGGGTGGCCAGCTCATTTTCAAAGGACTCTAGTTGCTCTGCTTCCGTTTCTTCAGCCATTTGCCTCCTATACTCTCTCCATTTATCTGCATGTTCCTCTTTAGCTTTCTCCTCTTTTTCATATTGCCTTGTATCCCTCTCATGGGTGACATCCTCAACCTTGGGACCAGAATCATCTTTCTTTCTCCTAGCTGGGGGCACATTAAGCATATTAAATATCTTCTCATCAGTGAGGGGAATTGGCTCAAGGACCTTTGAAAATCTATATCTTAGCCTCCTAAGAATTACCATGTCCTTGTCCATGAGTGTAAGCCTATGAGCATGAGCAGCACAAATATAGGCATCTTGAAAAAACTCAATTAAAAAATCCTATGTGGCTTCCTGTATACAATTAAGGGCTGTTCTCGTCCATCTAAAACTATCCAAACTATATTTGTCACAAATCTCCCTGACAAGCCTCTGAAAAGACAACTTTGGAATTGCATTGTCAAGAGCCTTTATTGCCTTCCTAATCTCCCTTAGGCACCTGACATTCTAAGAAAACTTTCTGCCTGGCTTTGACTTTCTAGAGGGCTTAAGAGGCTTTGAAGATTCATGAATCTTTGATGTTAAACCCTTAGGATCAATCTTCCCCTTCCTTGGTGTTGCTTTAGTCCTAGCCATCTGCCAAAAAAAAAAGATGTTACTTCATGTCCAGTGTGTCCAGTGAAACACGAGTTTCAGACAAGAGGCCTCCATATAGCATGTTGTTTTCATGTTTCAACGGACTTCTTGTCCACTGTGTCCAGTGAAACGTGAGTTTCAGACAAGGCGCCTCCTTGCAGCATGTTGTTTTTGCATTTCACCGGACTTATTGTCCAATGTGTCCAGTGAAATGCAAGTTTCAGACAAGGCACCTCCTTGCAGTATGTTGTTTTCGCGTTTCACCGGATTCTTGTCCAGTGTGTCCAGTGAAATGCGAATTTCAGACAAGAGGCCTCCTTGTAGCATTTTGTTTTCGTGTTTCACCAGATTCTTGTCCAGTGTGTCCAGTGAAACGCGAGTTTCAGACAAGAGGTCTCCTTGCAACATGTTGTTTTCGTGTTTCACCGGACAACTCATAAATAGCAAAGTAATCAACAAAACGAAGAAAAACAAAGCTTTGATCTAAGAAATGCCATTAAAATTACCTAAAATATCCACAGAATTAAGGAAAAAGTTTGAAGGATTGCCTTAAATCTCCACAACATTAAGGAATGCTCACACTATGGAAAGAATTCGTTTATAGTGCTCATAATCTCATAATAATAGAAAAAATTAAGGAAAAGTATTAAAAAAATGCAATGAATGGTCACCTGGGCATAGAGAAGGAGGATGCTAAAAACCATACCTTCTTTCATGCTTTGTTGGAAAAAATACGTTTAGAACAAATTTTGTCAATGGGTTGGTGAAACGCGAATACGTTCTTCATAACCACAGCATCACCACGAAAATGTGCTCGAAGGCCCTACTGCATGACCACGAAAATGTGCTCCATGACCATAAAAATATGAAACGAATTTAGCTATTGCTTCCCTTTATTGGGGGATTTCGATGGTACATGCATTACTTGGCGAAGTGTTAAGTAAAACACATGCGACGTATTCTCGAAAAAAGGGAGTGCGCACGTCTTCTGAGAAATTTGATACGGTGTGTTAAGTGAGACACGTGTGCATGTATTCTGAGGTATTTCGAGCGTGCAAAAATATTGGAAATTTTATCCAAATTTGCGATCGCATTTATTTTTCATCATTACGCAAAATTTTTCGTTGGAACTATCAACACACGTTTGACGATCAATATAAAAGCTTTTCGAAGCCATTCTCTCCGATATTGTCTTCCTTTCTCCGAAATTTTGTTCGGACTTCCCTTCAAGGTCTTTTTTTCCTGTTTAAAGAGCAGTTCAACAATTTCTGATAGGTAACAAAATTCTGTTATTACAAGTATTTGAACAAAATCAATTTGATTAATATAGAAAGAATTTTTTATAACACTTGAAAAAGTACAGATATTATGTGTTTTTTAACTTTTAAAAAGAGCACAACACTTCCAGAAAGGATCTTATCATAAATTTATGTGTTTTAATAGAATTAATTCATAGTTCATGTTTCTCTTCTTGTTTTGCATCTTTTGACCGGTGAAACGCGAAATAATGTCTCTGGTTAGTGATATTTTGCTAACTATCGCATTTCACTAGTGAGATATTCAAATAACTTTCGTCTTCAAGTAGTGTCCAGTGAAACACGATTTCTTCACCGGCATTTGCCTTGAACACCTTGTTTTCGCGATTCATCGGTCAATTAAAAAAATTTCTCCTTTTTTGATTTTTTGTCTTGAAAAATGCAATTTTGGGGCCTCTTTCCATGGTTTCATCTTGTTTTATTAGACATTGTTGCCATTGTGCTTTGTTTTCAGGGACAAATCTTTTGTTGGTCAAGATGACAAAGAGAAAGCTATCTCTGGAAGGAATGGATGAGGATGAGCTAGTGGAGACTTCTGATGATAGGCTCTTTGATTTCTTACATACCACTGGAAATTCTTCCAAGTTTAGCTATATTAGGAAAATTTTCAATGTTCCTTTTGATTTGAAGGAGTTATTTGAGGATCTTGAAGATAAACTTAAGGAGTACAGATGTTTTTATGATAAACATGTTCAAGGTTTGGAAGTCAATGGATTTGTCCATTATAGTGATGTCATGGAAGCCACCAGTACATCCAGGTCAACTTTTCTAGGCAGGTTCAACCTCATTGATGAGAAATTCAGAAAGAGAGAAACATGTTGCCCTTTCCACAGGTATCAACAGCAATGCCTTCTGATCCACAAGGATGTTGGATTTATTGTGTATCTTCAGTACATGGAAAATTCTTCTCCAAATATAGACCAACAGGGAAAGCTAGAGGATATTGCAAGTATGAATACGGAGGTCGAAGAGAAGGAGGAGATGTTCCAAGAAGATATTGAGAATCAACTTGTCCAAGGTTTTGATGTAGGTTTATTCAAGAGTGACAATATCACAATGGTGTAAGAAAAGGAGATCGAGCCAAGTGCACAGGTTGATGAAGAAGATCTGGACAACCTTCTTGGAAGGGCCAAGGGGTCTAGGCCAATGAAGCTTGGAAAAAATCAAAGCCTTGGCCATTATATTGGAAACTTAAACAATCAAACAATTGTAATATATCATAGTAGATTGTCAAGCTCTCCAAGTCTACCAATGATGGCTTTGAGAGCTATCTCAAAGGTAATTGGATCTCAAGTTTTCAGCAGAGGTTTGGACAAGATCATTTTAGTGGAGAAGGAAGAAGCCATAAGAGTTTTTGGCTTCATGCTTGGATACAATGGGTCTAGAGCTGGATATTTTGGAGTTCTTGGCTCCTATTTGCTCTCTTATGTAGGAGATAATAAGAATTTGAAGCTTCTTCCAGGCTATCAGAAACATGAGTTTTTGAAATACAGAGGTATTATTGAGTGGGATGAAACAAAAGATTCCTCTAGAGGCCCTGTCGAGCTACCTGAAACCAAGGACTCCTTTGAAGGCCTTGTTGAGGTGCCTGAAACTAAGGACTCCTCTGGAGGCCCTGTCAAGGTGCCTGAAACTAAGGACTCTTCTGCAACACAATCAGACTAGAAGATGCCAAAGATTAAGGGTTTCTTGAAACCCATCTTTTCCCAACTCTTTGTTTGGTTTGTAACCATTCTGTAAATCTTTGCTTTGCTCAAGAATTTAAATATCTATCTTTTCTTCTTTGGGTAACAATTTGTATAGTCCTTGCTAAAGATGATGTATTGCTTGATGTGGTTGTATCTTTAAGCTTGAATTTATGCCAAATTTGTAGATAGAACCATTGAAAGATCTCTAATAAACTGTTGGCGTTGTGTCTTCCACCTCCATGTCTTGTGTGTCTGAAATATTTTGTTCTTGCTTGATAATGTGATTTTTCCATACCTTGGGTTGACCAGATAGATAGAGATCCATATTGTTTAATAAAATATGGAGCATGGTTGTATAAAATATGCTGCATAGTCAACAAATAAATAAAGTTATTAAAAAACATTATATGAGTTCGACAATGAAGAAACAAACATATACAAACTTCTTACCATATAGTGAGTAAAGTGTTGATCACCCTAAGCTTCTATCATCACCTTTTTGAAAAGGTTCAATTGGTTTTTAAAGTCTTTGAGATCATCATCATTCCATTCAGTCTTATCACTATAAAAAAACACTTTGTTAAGTGTTTCCCAAACTTTAGCTTTTCTATTCCGAGCTTGTCCATTATCAGTGTGATCCTTAACTGCATTATGTAGGGATTTCCACTGATTAAATTTAATAGTTGAGCCACCATTTCTCGAGTTTATCTTGCCAAGTCTCCTATGAAAGCCTAGAAAACTTCTAGCCTTCACTCCACCAATAGATGGTTTTTTTTTGACACAATTACCATCCTTAGACTTCTGAAGATCTGGTTCAATAACAACATTGCCACCATGCAAACCAATTGCAGAGAGAACTTTTTCAACCTTTGTTATAGCATCTGTTCTAGTTGATAATGGCTTCAGCTTCCATGCAAATCCTATATAGAGATGAACAAGCTTTTCAATTATCCTGCAAAGTGCATGAAGTGTACAAATATGGACATTCGCTAAAGGAATGTCCAAGTCTGGTTTAAACTGTGGATCCTTATTGTGCCTAGAGGGAGCTCTATTCCAATTGCTTGAGTTTAACTCTGCAGTTGGTGACATGCATTATAAGCAAGGAGATCTCGAGTTGGCTCCCTTTGATACATTATACATACATTTGAGTGTCTTTAGGTCACCAGCTATGTGCCACTCAATCCTGTAGTTCCCAAATCCTTCAACAAATAGCTCTTCTCCTGCTTGTTGCCTTTGAATAACATTAGGTATTGATGTTTGATGAAAAACCCAATATAATATATCAAAATTCTCAGTATCTAGCTCAAATGCTCCTAGCCACCAGATGTTATATTCAGATTGAACACTAAATGATGTTGAGTGATTGCAATGACATGACGAAAGTGCTCTATTCATCAAGGTGATAGAGATTCTCTCTAATTTTTTACATTTTAGAATCTCACTTTCATCAAGTTTAATCACAAATCTAGCCACTCCGTGTGCCTCTGCTACTGACAAGTCATAAAATTTGATCATTAAGAAATGTAGGGTGGCCAAGTCAAGGAAAATATTGTTAAATTCATTGAATGTAACCTCCTTTTTGTTGCCCTTGAAGCTAGCCTTGATATGAAAAGGCTCACCTAGAATCCCCATCACTTTGTTATTAACTCTCTGTCTGATAGTCCTAACCACAAATGGCTTCGGAAGTATGCAATTGTGTACCTGTCCTTGCTTCATATTTGATTGTAAAAGCTGAAAAAGTTACATATAAGCATCTCGACTGATACCAATACTATCCAGTGTCTTCTGTACTAACTCAGAATCCAAAGAATAATCATTTACAAATGACTCCAAGCATTGTTATTATCATCTTCTTCCTTCAGTAGTTTCAAAGGATATTTTGGAGAAGAAGAAATTTAAAAAGGGAAACTCATCACACATGGCTGGATCTTCTGGAATCAAGGGGAAGGAGGCAACCACGAAAGTCGTGAGTCCTGCCTTTGCTATAGGCTCAAAAGTGAGTAGGGAAGAGTAATCCCTACTAACCAACAGGACATACTGGATAGGGGGAGGAGCATGAGGCGCCATTCAGATGGAAAACACACACACCACAACACAGACAATCACAAAGAATGCATGCAAAACAACCAAAGGGCTATAAAAAATGAAGCAATCCAAAAGAAGGACACTCATACAGACATAGATGTAACTAACCCAATTACCACCCCAGACAATACACATCCTAGAAAAAATTCAGCATGACCTCTACACATACGCGACCGAAAACTTCATGCGATGCAACAATCAAGCACACAAATCCCCATATCAGACAAGAAAGAAAAAACTACATACCGCACCTGTAATCGCAACACATAGATAAATCAGACTACCAAAAAAATATACCTCAAGACCGGACCATAACGTTGACCACATCAGTGTCAACTAAAAGACTTTTACATGCCCATCCCACGAAGCGTGTTTATTAAAAAGAGAAAAAAAGTGCAGTGAGGGGAGATTATTTTAATGAAGGGTTCATTTTAAGAAATTATTAACAATGGGTGACATTTTATTAGGTGATAAACCTTAATAAGAAAACATCGGTTCCTTCTTAAAAAAATTATTATGGTGAAACGGTGCTTTAGCGCAACCCGGACTACGATTCCCAGACTATGTCTCTAAATGCAAATTCCTTAATTAAAAATTAATAGTGATGTGGAGCGCTTTTTTGCCAGCGCGTGCTTCTTCGTGATGGTTGGTTCAATTTTATTACAAATTAAGGTGCCTCTTAAGCGCACGTAGCGCATGCAAAGTGAACGGCTGGTTGATTTTTAAATTATTAAATTGTGTGTTTAGCGCAAATGCGTGTGGAAAATGTGGGTGAATAAATAGTTCATTTTAGCAATTAATTGTGATTAAGGGAGAATGAAAATAAATAAATCTCACAAAATAAACACCTAGGATGGGTGTGTATGCAATGGCCTAAAGGCGCACGAAAGAGTTCCCCAAAAGTAATGAATCCAGTCAAACAAAATCAAAGACCATTGACTAAACAAAAAAGAAAACACCTTAGTGGGTTTGTCGATTTTTCATGTATTTTTAATTTTTTGATTTTGTATCTTGTTTGTTTTGTATTGAGTATTTGGTTTGGTTTATTTGGTTTATGTGTGTGTGTTTTTTTTGTTAAATTTAAATGTGTTATTATTTATGATTGGTTTTTGTTGTGGTTTTGTTTTTCTTAAAAAATTAATAATAATAATAATAATAAAATCAAGATATATAGCACATGGATATGTGAGAAAGAAAAAAAAAAATTTAGCCATGGAGGAAATGTCCACCATTTATGTCATGAAAATAAGTTTTTTATTATTATATTTATTTTTTTTCAAAGAATATTTGTACCTTGTATGAAAATATTTTGAAGTGAGAAATTAGTGGAAAAAGGTCAGGGGATGAGTGAAATATTTTGAGATTTTTTTGACTTTTTTTTGTAATTTTACTAATTTTAAATAAATTTTATGTATTTTTCAAGTAATTTTGAATAAATTGACAGAATTAAAATTTCCTGCAATTTAGTTGGATTAACTGCCACCTAACAAATATTCCAAAAAATGGCAGAAATAGGGGGAATTTTTAGACTTTTTTCTATAATTTTTCTAAAGTGAAATGAATTTTTTTTAAATTAACTAAATCAATTAAATGATGTAAATCAGGTTAGTTGGGTAAGTAAGGTCAAGTCAAGTCAACTAAGTCAAGTTAGTCTAGATAAGTCATGTAAGTCAGGGTAAGTCAAGTATGGGCTAGTTAGGTTAGTCACGGTTGATTAGGTTAGTCTGAGTTAGTTTAGGGTTAGTTAGGTCAATTAGGTTAGTCTAGGGTTAGTTAGTCAAGTTAAGTTAGTCTAAGCAAGTTCTAACTAACGAGGGGTAGACTTACTTACCTAGGGTTAGTTAGTGGGGTGGAACTAACCTGAGTTAGGTTAGTCAGACTAACTACAGTTAGGTTAGTGGAAACCTAACCCTAGTTAGGTTAGTAGGAACCCTAACTCTAGTTAGGTCACGGTAACCAAAGGGTGGTTTAGTAACTTAAAATTAGGTTAGTTTTTAAATTAAGTTAGGTTAGTTGTTAACTAAAGCTAGGTTAGTTTTTAACCACAATTAGGTTAGTTTGAACCTAGGTTAGGTTAGTGGCTAACCTGGCTGGAGTGAAATGGTGGGAGGAAGATGAGGAGAAGGAGGAGGAGGAGGAGGAGGAGGTGGTGGTGGTGGTGGTTGTGGGTGAAGGAGGAGGTGGAGGAGGCCGATTCGATGGCGAACGGCAGGTGGAGGAGGTCGCGCTGATGTCAATGGTGGGAGGAGGGAGAGGTGCAGCCTTTGAGAGGGGGACGAGGAGAGGCGCAGGCGAGGTGAAGGACCAGGAGGCACGACGATGTGTAGAGGAGGCCGCCCGAGGAGGCGCTGCGACAGGAGACGCTGTGGGTGCAGCAGGAGCCAGGAGGCGGAGGGGGCAGAGTTAGAAGTCGAGGGGGGAAGGCCGTGAGAGGGAGAGGGAGGCGGTGGTTGGAGGAGCGCCGAGGGAGGGAGAAGACGTGGAGGGAGCGCCGACGGTGGCGAGGAAGGAGCCACAGCGGGAGCGCTGACAGGAGTGGGGGAGGGAAGAAGGAGGGAAAGAAAGAAAGGAGGGGGAGGAAGAAAGAAGAAGAAGAAGGAGAGGAAGGGGAGAAGGGGAGGAGGAGACAGGAAGGAAGAGGAGGAGGCGGGGAACCGAATCACAACGGCATGTATGTTTTTTTTTTTCCTTTCTTTTCCTTTCTTTTGTTTTTTTTCTTTTCTTTTTCTGTTCTTTTGTATTTTCAATTTGTGATGTTAGTGTGTGTGTGTTTTTTTTTCTTCTTCTTCTTCTTCTTTTTCTGGAGTTTTGTTTTTGTTTTTTTTTTTTAATTATATGTGTAGTTTTTTTCTTTTTTAAATTTTAAATAATGAAAAAAAAGAAATAATAAAATAAAAGAACACATCCCCGGCCTGTGCGCATACGCGGGCACGGGTAAAAAATTTTGCAATGACGGGGTCAAACGGGCAAGAACGGGGATATGCGAGCCACAGACGCCACGGGGTGTCCCGAGGCGCGTAAAACCAAAAATAGGCGCTTTCATGCGCGAGGCAAGAAACGCAATTAATGAGAAAAATGAAGAAAATTTAATAAAATCCAAACAGTTTATCGGATCAAAAATCCTTAATAATGAAAAATGGGCCGGGAGATGAGGGGAAAATATTGGAAACATGCAACATGGGTTCCATGACAAAATCAGGGTGTTCACACGGGAAAAACGCAAAAAATAAACCCTGAAAACACATACAGGCATTAATATCAAAAAATCCGCGCATCGAAACGAAGTGCAAAAAGAAGGAAAAGTGTACAGAAAAATGTGTCCGATAACCCTATCAAGAGAAAACACAGTTCTAATTGAGATAGGACGTGTTCTCATGGGAAAAACCCCAAAAATGGGCCGAAAAATGAACTCGAAAATTAATACGGGAAGAACGGTGCGTCGGAATAGCAGGCGGTAAAAAGGAAAAATGCTTGGAAACAAGGAATTCACATGATTGGTGCATCAAAACTTAGTGTGGGGAAATTAGGAAGGGTTCACATGGAAAAAATACAAAAAATGCATTAAAAATGCTCGAAAAAATTAATAACTAAAAATCCGACAAGCAAAAGAGGGGGGAGGGAAAAGGAAAAAGTGGGGGAAATGCTGGCAAGACACGACTGTCAAATCATATTGGAATTCCGGTGAAAATAGGGCATGTTCACATGGAAAAATGTGATAAATAAACACGAAAAAGACTCGAAAATCCGTAAAAATTAATAACGGATGAACCGTGCATCGAAATGACACGAAATAAAAAGGAAAAATATCAGGGGGAAGGGGTAGGACAAGTCTCACTCATTAGATTAGGGTTCCAAAGCAATAAAGATGCGTTCACATGGAAAATTATCCAATTTACGAGAATTACTTAAAAATTTAATAACTTGAGAACTGTCTATCATAACAGGGGTTGGTAAAAAGGAAAAATAGGCAGTTCAAAGGGACGAATAGGGCTATAAGGTTGAATTGGGATTCCAGTGAACGTAAGGTCCGTTCGTATGAAAGAAGCACAAAACCCAAAATAAGGGCAAATGGTCAAGGAACAACCCCGAGGATAGGGTGAAAGAGAACGTAAGGGTGGGGAAGGGACCCCATCAAGGTAACATGAAATCACAACATAGATGCATGATTAGAACAGGGTGTATGCATAGGGGTATGCAACATAGACGCGCAGGGACGCGTCCCCATACTTAAGACTTAGCAGGAAGGGTAAACCAAACTTCACAAACCTAGTACCCCACATTAGACCAACCACAAATGTCCCCACACTTAAGACATAACGAGTACTAAGAAACAGAAGGTGTAGGGTTAGAAAAACTTGGACCATATTGCCGAGAAGGAATGTCGACTATCGAGGTTGCATCTGGTGTCGTTGTGTCGATTGCAGGAGGTAACAAAGTATTTGCACAACACACGTTCTTCATCCTTCGTGGCAAGGATCACGCGGCAACACCCAGGGAGGTAGCTAGTTGAAGGAATCATAGGAAATTCGTCGATGAGACGAGGGATATTAGACTCAACTCACGATCACTCAAATGGATTGAAAGAGCAGACACTCGCCCCATGACTAATATCACTTGAGGAAATAAGGATGAAATCTTAGAGCTCACACCCGGGTTAGGAATCGACAAAGGAACGATGCAGAGGTAGTATGCCAAGGTGCACAATTGATGGTGCATCAGTGCGTCCAATCCGTCTGGCATAGGTGCAAGGAGAAAGACCAGGGAGCCTTGTAATGCAGTGTATAGAGCAGAGTGATGTGTCCTGTGCTGATGACAGAAACCCAGCCTATGGATGCATAGGGAAATGGAAACGTACTTGACTCCAAGGGTCATAACGTCCCTCAATCCTCACCTCTCGGTAATTGATTGAAGAAACACCAGTCACACTCAGCCCACCCTCTGTCTCACGCTCGGTTGAAAGATACAGAGGGTAGCCCATACCTAAACCCCATTGATGTAATCCTCACGATCACTTGTGCAGAGGCTGTATGCCTTGTGCGCATTTGATGGTGCAACTGTGCATCCTGCCTTGTGCCGGCATACATGCAAGAAGGAAGGCCAGGGAGTCTTATGGTGTAGTGCACATGAAACACATCGTGCATTGTGCATTGAGAGGCCCATCCCATGTGTGCAACACTCCATTCACACGTCTCACCTCTCGTTTGATTTAAAGGGAAAAACTAGTCACTCACCCCACCCTCTGTCTCACTCTTTTTGATAGATACAGAGGGCAGCCCATACTCACGTCCCCATCCTGTTAGGATGAAAGCTCACATCACTCAAGGGGTTGGTGATGAAGATCATGTCGGTTGTTGTTGGCATGAGGATCTTGAAACCAAGGTGTACCCAGGAAGGCATCCTATAAGTCTCGTACTTCAATGACAGGTCGTCTGTTAAGAAGGGCAGACGGATTGATATTGCAAAGACAGCGCACCAAGGGATGTAGCTTCAAATTACTTGCTGAAGAGGTTCTACTGGTGAGTCAGCCATCCTGAACTGTGGGGTGTTACCACCTTTTCTATAGTCAGCTTTCCACCCAAGGGTGTTTCCACCTTTTCTTGGAATGAGGCCTATTATGATTGGGAATCTCTTCCTTTTCTCCCATAACAGTTTGTTTGTTTTTTTGTTGTTTTTGTTGTTTTTCTTCTTCTTTTTTCTTTGTTTTTAATTTTTATTTTTCGTTTTTATTAATAAAGGGAATGGTAGAAATATTATATATCAGGACCAACCTTGCCACCGTTGTTGGATCAGACGAGAAGAGAACAATGTCGGGTTGAGATGTTTGTGCGAGGGGGTAGCAGAACGAGACCGCCTCATGAGGAGAATCATAATGGCTATTAGAAGTACAACAAGAAGGACAGTGCAACACCCAAAAGGAAGAGGGTAGGTCGACTGTGATTGTCAAGATCCCCAGGGAGGGAAGTACTTCCTCAGGCAATAGCCATTGATCAGGAAAGGATCATCAGAGGCATCAACGGTTTGTACCTGAACAAATCCATTAGGATTGACGGCCAGTACTTTGTACAGACCCATCCACCATTGTTGAAGCTTGCCAGGAAAGTTGCCAAATCTTGAATCATAGGCTAGAACAAGATCACCTTCTTCGAACTCCTTGTACTTGATGAAACTATCATGATAGGCCTTGCGTCGTATTTGAGTGGTTTCCATGCACTGTAGGGCCATCCGCCGTATCTCGTCTAAGCATTCCAAGTGCAGGAGACGGCGTTGCAGTGACTCACTATCTCCCAAGTGTTCTTTAACTGCCACTCGCAAAGAGGGCAATTCCAACTCAACAGGAAAGACAACTTTTGTACCATACACTAGCTGGAAAGGGGTCTATCCTGTTGTTGCCTTATGAGAGGTTCTGTATGGCAAAGGGCCTCTGTAAGTCGATCGTCCCAGTCACGACGATGTGCGGCAATCGTTCTTGTCAGAATCGAGCAAAGGATGCGATTGGTGACTTCAACTTGGCCATTGGCTCTGGGGTAATAGGGAGTGGACTTATGATGGCGGATCTTATACAGCTCCGTCAGCTCCTCCATAATTTTGTTAAGGAAATGAGTACCTCTATCACTTACCAGCTCAAGGGGACTACCAAAACAGGTGATAATATTCTCATCCATGAACATAGCTACATTGTTACCATCGTCCCGCTTCAGGGCTTTAGCTTCACACCATTTTGTGACATAATCCATACATACTAGGATGTATCTGTTCTGCTTCCATCTGGTACGTGGATCAATGGGACCCACAAAATCAATCCCCTACTTCTCGAATGGCTTTAGGGGAAGAATGGGTTGTAGTGGCATGGCACTTGTTTTGGTGGGTTTCCCCATTCGCTGACAAGCATCACATCTCTTGCAATAGTCATATGCATCCTTATGGAGGGTCGGCCACCAGTATCCTGCTAGCAGAGCCTTCTTGGCTGTCGCTTCTCCTACGAAGTGTCCACCACATGGTTCGTCATGGCATGATTTCAATACTTTGCCAATTTCATCTCCTGCAACACATCTTCGCAGCACTTCATATTTGCCTCTCTTGTACAGGGCACTGCCTAGCAAAGTGTAGGGAGTTGATTCTAACAGAAGCTTCTTCTTCTCACGACTTGAGATGCCAGGAGGATACTATTGAGTTGCTAGGAGATTGGCTATGTCTGCATACCAGGGAGTAACTATTTCAACTAGAAACAAAGAAGCATCAGGAAGGTCTGGATCATCATGTTCCTCTTCTTCTGTTTGAGGGATCCGTGACAGATGATCGGCTAAGACATGGGAACGGCCAGGCTTAGTAACTACTTCAAAGTCGAACTCATGGAATAAGAGCAACCATCTCATCAGTCGTCCTTTAACATCTGCTTTGTTCATCAAGAAGGACAGGGCTTCATGATCCACGTAGAACTTGAAATGCGTTGACAATAGATAGTGTCGAAACTTCTCCAGTGCAAACACCATTGCTAAGCACTCCTGTCACTGTATAGTTCCATTCCCTATCAATGACCTTTCGGCTTGCATAATATATCAGTTGATCTAATTTAGAGGGGGCCTTTTGACATAGAACAACACCTAGCCCTTCAACTAATGCATCTGTGTGCACATGGAACTCCTTTGTCCAATCAGGAGGTTGCAAGATAGGTGCTTGGATAAGGCACTGTTTTAGGGTATTAAAGGCTTCTTCACAGTCATCAGTCCAAAGAAAATCAACTTCTTTCCTTAGGAGCTTGTGCAGAGGGGCTTCCTTAGTTGCAAAATGTGCAATAAATCTTCTGTAGTAGCCCACATGGCCAAGAAATTCTCTTAACTGCTTGAGGTTTGTCGGTGCTGTTAAAGCGGCAATCTTCTCAATCTTTGCCGGGTCTGGTGCAATCCCTTGTGTAAAGACAATATGGCCCAACAGAACTCCTGAGGAGACACCAAAGACAAATTTTGTCGGGGTTGAGAGAAATCCCATACTCTCGGCATCTGTCAAAACATTTCTCTAGGTGTCCACAGTGCTCACGGATCAAACTATAGACACAAAAGTCATCAAGATAAACCTCAATGAAATCGTGTAGATGATTCTGGAAGGCAGCCATCATTACTTGTTGGAAGGTGGTAGGAGCATTACAGAGTCTGAATGGCATCACTCTATAGGCATAGGTCCCCCATTCTATGGTGAAGGTTGTTTTGGATTGGTCCTCTTCTGTAATTTGGACTTGGTTATATCCGCTGAATCCATCCAAGAGGGAATAAAGCTCATGGCCTGCCACTGTGTCCAACAGTTGGTCTGTAAAAGGGATAAGGAAATGATCCTTCTTCGTCTTCGAATTGAGCTTTCGAAAGTCAACACATATTCGAAGTTTCCCGTTCTTCTTGGGTACTACCACAACGAGCAAAACCCATTAACTGTTAGCCATGGGATCGAAGAACTTTGCTTTAAGAAGTTTCAATAATTCGGCCTTCACCAAAGCGGAGTAACTAGGATTCATACACCTTTGTCTTTGCCTTATAGGTTTGGCATCGGGCTCTAGGTCAATGTGACGTTGGCATACTGTGGGATCAATCCCCTTCAGGTCTTTGTACGACCAGGCAAACACATCTAAGTTCTCTTTTAGTAGGTCTTGCAGGACCACTAGTTCTTCTTCTGGAAGATTGAGACCCACTTTCAGGTGACGTTCAGTACCATCAATATCCAAGAATGTTACTTGCCTTTCTCCTTCCACGTCACAGATAAATGTCCCATGGATTGCTTCTGGATAGAGGTATGACTCTTTCAAGAGAGTAGTATCCTCGTCTGATGTCCCATTAGAACCAGTGTCCTCCTTCTGAACAAATGACTCATTCGTCTATTTAGGTGGCTGGAAGGGTATCAGAGCTTTGTTTTCTTCTGTGTGAGTAGTGATTTCTTCAGGACTCAAGGATTCATCTTCCGAGGATACATCCAGGAATGTCACATAGCACGGACCTGCTAGGGGCCATGGCTCTGAGGGCTTTGGCTTCTGTTGACAAGGAGCATCATCATCATCTTTTCTCTGGATTGAACGGTCAGGGCGACAGGAGCCACTGGTAAACTTAATTTTTATGCTTTTAATCCATTGCTTATATAGATTTTGCATACTTTGTGGTCCATTGATCAACCCAAATGGAACCATGGCCATTCCATCCAACACCTTGAGATCTTCGACCTCTGAGGTCTCTGTAGGGACATCAACCAGATCATCCTCTATCAGAGGGAATTCTTCATCTGCACTTTTATAACCTGCTTCATTTTCTTCCTCATCATTTTCATCCTCTTTCTCTGGAGGCTCTATCTCTGCTTCTGTAGAGGCTCTATAGGAGAAGAACAGATCTTCTGTCTCTGCATTTGCTTTTGCTTCTGTCACAACTTCTGACTCTACTTCTAGCTCTGGCTCTGGCTCTGGCTCTGTATCCATTACTGTCTTTGTAACTGTTTCTGTATCTGCTCTGTCTCAGTTTTGTAGCCGCTCTGTATCTGCTCTGCCTTTGTACTATCTCTACTATGTAACTGTACTATCTCTGCTTTGTCTCTACAACTGTCATGTAACAAGGAGAACAATACATCCATGCTTCTAATTCATTGTCAGTGGTGATTTCAGAAGTTGATTCTAGTTGAGGCAGGAGGTATTCACCCATGGACAAGGATTTTATATCCTGTGGCAATTGGCTTACAGTGCCCACTGTTAGGGACTATGCCTCTGTTTTCTTAGGAAAGATCTGCTTAACAGCCTCTTCGTCGCCTAATGTACCATCTGTTACCTCGTTAGATGAGTCAGTTATGACTTCAATGGATGTGGATCCATTGCCTTTTTGCGATCCATACAGCTTTAACACCACTTTGTTGGGTCCTCTGCCTAGGGTTAGGGTTCCTTTGAACCAATCCGTCCTGGCTCTTGCTTCAAAAAGCCAAGGTCTTCCCAACAACAAAGGGTATGAGGTCCCATAATAATTTGGTTTGACCACCAAATATGTCATCCAATAGTCTCTTCCTGCAAGGGTTGTTTTTACGTATGGGAGGATGCCTAACAGCTTGACTCTACTTTGGTCTGCCAATCTGATAAGCCACTGTGTAGGTTGAATTCCTTGCAACCCTAAATCCTTCATTATGACATCCGTCATTATATTTACTGATGAGCCTCCATCAATCAATGCATCTGAAATAAAGCATCCTTCTATCCATACACTAATCTCTGGGGTTCCAGGATCTAGGAAGGCATTAGCCACATCGACTTCCTTTATAGGCTCCGGGGCCTTATTGGTCTTGGTCGCTGTTGAAGGAGCGATCCTTAGTCCACATCTTCTTGTCAAGATGCTTTTGAATTTCTTTCGGCAACTGGGAGACAGCATCAGCAACTGCCGGAATGTTAAGTTTGGTTTAAAAGTGTCTAGGTCTTTTACCAAGTCATAATCTTTGATAGGATCCACAGGCTTCTCCAACCGGCTCGGGAATGGGGCTACACCCATTTTCATTTTTCATTTTTTTGCTAACAATTGCTACATCGACACTTCTTCTGTTTCTGGAAGTACTTCTGTTGCTGGAAGTACTTCTGTATCATCCATCTCCTGGGCCTCTGGTCCTGTCTCTGGGACTGTCTCTGTAACTCTCTGTGGCACTGTAGTGCTCTGTACTGCACTGTTCTATTCTGTACTGCTATGTCCCTTTGTAGGTAGGTTTAACTTCACCGTCTTGGCAGGAGAGTTATTTTCATTCTGAACCACTGGTTCCTTCTTCTTGGTGCGTGTAACAGTGGCAACTTCCAACTCTACCAAATTGGAGGCAGGCTCTTGTACCTTTTGTTGGCTATCAGTGGCATTGGCCTTTACAGGGGCTGGACTTGGACAGTCCTTTGCAGTGTGGCCTTCACCTTTGCATCGGCTGCATAAGGGCTTGTAATCCACAGATCGTCTAGGGTTTGGACAATTTGGGGAGATATGTCCCTTTTCTCTACACCTATAACATTCCACTTCTGATCTTTGACCACCGCCAAACTGTCATCCTCTGTAACTTTGAGAGGGAAACCTCCTTGGACCAAAATTAGGACCAAACTCCCTAGGCTTTGGTCCAATATCTTGTGTTGTCATTTTGGATTCCAGCAAGTCGAATCTTGCATTTTCATCCTTCTGTCTTCGTTCATGCATCTCTTTCAGAGAGCAAATATCCTCTGTATGGTTCTTCCGCAAGCAGTAGGAATAGAAGGCTCCAGGAATGGTTGGTTTTCGGGTACATTCAGTGGCTAAAT
Organism: Lygodium microphyllum; assembly: GCF_053477565.2. Taxonomy (NCBI): domain Eukaryota; kingdom Viridiplantae; phylum Streptophyta; class Polypodiopsida; order Schizaeales; family Lygodiaceae; genus Lygodium; species Lygodium microphyllum. The sequence continues at coordinate 80,803,528 of NC_141137.1, read as the reverse complement.
GTCCTACTTGATGACACTTTCCGCACCATGTATTAGAGTGCATCACATCCCTTCCAACTCCCGCAGGAGTGGTAATATTGACAGTATTCACCTTCAGCATCTGTAGCTGCTCTGTAATCACATCCAGAAGCTCTTTCTTGATACTTGCAACTGAGTTGGATAAGTACTCCTTTAGATTTTCACCTCCTGAAGTACTTGTAGTAGGGTTTTGGAAAGCGTTTGTAATTACTGCATAAACTAGTTAGGTCGATCCAAAATGTCCTCTGTTCTGACTTTGATTCAGAACTCCTGTTGAGACTTGGGGTTATTGATTCGAGTTGGTAAGATTCCACTGTTGTTGAGTCGCCATTGGAGGAACTGTTTGAGGCCACTGTTGTTGTGGTTGAACCATCGTTTGAGGCACTATTGTCTGCAGTGACCACACTGGATTAGGTGCATTATATTGCGGCACTGTTTGCATCTAGGGATAGGGATAGGGAACTATCCCTGGGACTGCATTTGGTGGGTATACCATTCCTGGCATGGAAGGAGGTAAAACTCCTCTTCCTGGAGTCATTGACAATCTTACTTCAACTTCATCATACAATCTTGCACCTTTCACTACAGCTTGCAGATTGAATGGTCTTCTCAATTCCATGAACTTGTGAACTTCTACTTATAGGCCCCTAAGAAACACTCCTTTCTGGATGCCTTCATCCAAATGATGGTTAGTCCATCTCTTCAGGATGGATTCCATTCGCGAGACATAAGCTTCTACTCTTTCTCCAGAGGACTGACTTAGGTTCATGAACTCTTCTCACATCCGCTCTTCAAAACCTTCACGCCTGAATTTAGTGAGGAAGGCCAATTTCAGGTCTCCCATGTGCCAAAAGTTCCTGCTTCTTGTCTCTCATACCATTGAAATGCCGTGCCTTTGAAAGTGGCGGGGAATATTGCTTAACCAATGCTGAGGGATTCTGGCATTGTTAGCCACACATGCTACCATGAATTCTGCTACATGAAGATCAGGGTCTTCATTGTACTCTCCCTTAAAAACTGGCATTGGGACTACATATACTGGCCTATCATCAATATTTCTAGGACAAATCTGACTAGTAAGGGGACCTTGAGTTGCCATGGGAACTTCTGTAAAGAGTGCTTTTAAGGCATCAAAAGAGGCTTCTGCTGCGAGCTTGTTCTCAGCTTTGATTTTTGCCTTCTCTCTTCTCACGTACCTTTGGATTCATTCTAACGCTTGCCTCTTTATTGTGTCATTCATCGGGGGGTTGGCTTCAACCAGTTGGTCTGGACTCAACAGGATAGTATCAGAGAGGGCTTCAGTCTCTGATGGATTCTCTGGCCAACATCTCCTCTACTTCCTTCTTTTCAACATCTTTGAATTCAGCTTTCAAACCACTACAGAGGGGAAGATATTCTGTTCCAAAAGTATCAAAACTCATTCTTCTTAGGATCGTTGTTGCATCATTATAATAATGCCAGCTTCTGAGGGTTTCAACAGTGTATATTGTGAAAAACACTCTATCTACCAACTTCTAGTGGGTTGCTAATTGAACAAACAGAAGATTGTCAGTGCACCAAGCATCCCATGTATCTTGCTATTGAGCATCCACGAACAAATTCCAAGTCTTTTCCTTCTTGTCTTCGTGGACCTCCACAAACCAAGATTCTTGAAGCTTCTTCACAATCTCCAACTTGATGATGTTTGGAAACTTCTCAATGAATGCCAAATCTTCCATGGATGGTCATTCTCTCTTTTTCTGCTCTTCAGTTTATTCCCAAACAGTTTGCCACCAAGATGTAAGTTTCTGCTGCTTCAACGGAAAGAGGAAATAGTCCACCACATAGAGCATGCATCATGATGATGATATGTTTCCGCCATTGTGGAATGAACTTCTTGTGGAAAGTGGCTTTGATTGTGAGAAATTCCAACTCTTCAGTAGAAGAAGGAACTTTGCAAACATCCATTGAATTCTCCTCTTCTTGACAATTCTATTTCCTTCATTTTCAGTCTCTTCTGGTGGTTGTTGATGTGGCAAGCTTCCTCGGCTACGCACCAAAAACATAGAGCCCCAAGAGGAACACCAAGGAAAAGGGAATTCTCTTGCAAGAAAATCTATCTTGTAACATCAACAAGCTTTTATTTCTTTCTTCTGATCATCAAAACAAAGAAAACAACAATTCTTCACGCAGCATCATAGTAGATTTCTCCCACGGATTTGATAGAATCAACCATAATCTTCAACATCTTTATAGAATCCATCAATATAATAAAGAACATAAAAGAATACACCATATTTGAATGGAAATCAATCACATAATATTCTTCTTCAATGTCTTCATAGTTCTCTCTCATATACGGTTACACTGTTTTGATAGAATTGACTCTCTCTCTCTCTCTCTCTCTCTCTCTCTCTCTCTCTCTCTCTCTCTCTCTCAATAGTACATCATATCCTCACTAAAATACTCTTATAATAACCCTCAATAATCCTTCTTAGGTCGTGGATGCACCTCCCAAGAGGTATGTCTTATATGAAGAGTCACCAGAGCCATTGTAGTGTCTTTTCACATCTCACTACTGTCACTGTCACTTAGTCTTCTCTTCAATCTTCAGCAAGCTGCTTCTTCCACTTGTTTTAGCTCTTTTGAACTTAAATTCATCCTTTCCAAAGGTTAGAAAACTTTCCCAAAGTCACACATACATTCTACAGAACACTTACAGAAGGTCTACAGAACAGTTACAGTACAGTACCAGAACAGCTACAGTACAGTTACAGTACAGAGACAGAGCAGAGAGACAGAGGCTCTACAGAGGGTCATCAGAACCTCATAACTCATACTCAAACTATTCCAAACTATCAAAAACTATTCAATAAGCTTTCAAAAGATCTCAATCTTCATCAATCATCAATCCATGCTTCATACAGAAGACAATCAGAACAAAACAGAAGGTATATAGAATCAATCAGAACCTCAACAGAACCTCATGGAGCTTCATATCTTCACTAAAAATCATCATGAACTTCCAAAACATAATTAATATCATCCAAAATACTCTCAAATACTTCCATTAACAACCATACATCACTCTAAATCCATCAAAAATCAATCGTTCAGTCCTCAAAAACAACAAAAATCAGTCAAAATTTCAGTCTTTTTCCACTCTCAACATGACGTACCAATCCACTATGTGGAGGCGCCAAATGAGGAAGAGACTTACATATACCCATATGCCTCGCACGACGATGAAGGCAACGCAATCCTTATGGACTATCGACCAGTACTGGTGATGGTGTTAGGAAGAGGCAGGATCCAATCATATGTTGGACTTGCGGTCATCCAAGGCATGTCTCATCACATTGTCCTGAAAGGGAGCAACCAAATAGAGACAAGGCAGACCTAAGGTGCCCAGAGTGTGGAATCACTCACCTCTTCATTGACTGTTCCAAGCGAAAACCATCCTCAAGTTCAGCCAACGTGCCATCTGTCCCATTGGAGCTGTTCAGTGTCGAGAATCTTGATGGGAAGGCCACACCTATCCCATTTCATGTCATGACCTGAGCACAGATAAAGCAGACCAGCATATCGTTGACAGGTCCGAGCAACCTCGATGCAGCCTCAATCGGGAACAAGAGTTGCAGACGGAGGAAGAAGAAACCCGAAGCTAAGGTCACGCTGAAAACCGACACTGCCACTACTCTACCTGCAGGGAAGAAGGTCACTGATGCGGAGGTAGAAACCTTAGCCCCTAAGACGGCCGAAAAGGGAAGTGCTAGGGTAGGGGAATATCTGCATCTAAAGCGCCAACTAGAAGCTATTGAGAAAGTGAAGGAATGGGTCAGAGAGGCCCAAGAGCACCTAAAAGATGTTGAGCCCATCCTAGAGGATGAGATCAAAGATCTCTCCAACATAAGCACGTCAATCTCACCCCCTCGACCGAAAGCAAGAGATGCAACTATGCCGCAAGTAGCATTGCTTAGGCAAAGCCTTGATGCTACAGACCAGCAAATCAGTCACGACCATTGGCCAAGACAATCCGGAATAGGAGAAAGACGAGCACCCAACGACCTCCTTACCACGCTGTGACCACCCTTGTGATGCTGAGCCTGGGAGACCTGCTTAGGCAACATTCCACCCTATGGCAAGACCTGAAGTAGTGGGTTGAAGAATCACGAGAGCAAGTTGCCATAAACTTGCATGACCATGATGCAGAGACACAAATATTGAGCATGACGCTGCACTCTATGCCTAAGTCCTTGCACATTAATGCTTTGTGGGAAGGCACCGACATGCATGCAATCTTACCTATCTTAGCCCTGGGTGACACAACTAGAAAGGGGATTGTAGACACAGGAGTGGTTAGTGTACTGAGCCACATAGTGCTTCAGACGTGTGGAAACCCACCTGTGGATACCTCCAGGTTCAATGTCACACTAGCAAACAATATGAAAGTGAAACCATTCGGGGTACTTAAAAAACTGGCCGGTGAAGATCACAAGTTTTTAGTTCTCAATCGACTTTATAGTCATGAAGGGAGTGGACTATGATATCCTATTAGGCCGACCCTGGATGCGCAGTGCCAAAGTCATCGAGGATTGGGGTAACAGCTTAATCTTCTTGGCCAATAGAATGGAAACTGTGAGGGTAGAGATGGACACGTGGAAAACCTCACCAGTCGACTTGGATGCCATCTCTGCTATGCTTAAGGTTAGAGATGGACACGTGGAAAACCTCACTAGCCGACTTGGATGCCATCTCTACTATGCTTAAGGGTAACGCTTAGGTCAAGAAGTCCTATGGGCCCTTGACCAAGTATATCCCATGCCCGAAGGATGAGCAAGAGTAGATGCGTGTCCTTACTACGATCGACGTTCCATTCTCAGATCATGAGGCATACAAGCGAGCCATTAAGACAGTTGGCAGGACAAAAGACACACCCTCCATACCGGTTTGCATGATGGCAAGAACCCTTTGTGGGCAACCTAAGCGTGTCACATTCCAAGTGCCAATTAACAAGAAGGAACTCCAAGAGATTTTGGAGTATTTGGTTGGCACGCTAGCTGGCAATCCAACAGCAAACTTCAAGCCATTCCAAGATCTGCTAGACGAACCTAGGTGGCAATGGACCAGGGTGCCTGACTTAAACCTCATGTACAATTGGGCCCTAGTCTCTAACCAAAGACAAGAGATGTGCCAAAACCTAGCAGACGATGAGCATTTGGACGAAGATGATTCCAAGGACAAGTACAAAGACAGTCATTCTTTCAGTGATGAAAGTAGGGGTGAGATAGACACGATGGAATACGACACTGAGGGACAAGAAATAGAACAAATATGAGCGGAATCTAGGCCACAGAAAGAGGGTGTCTTTAGGATGGAACGAGGGGTCATGCGCATGGATTGTGATTGTGTGTGGTTGGAACACATAGGAGCCATAGGTTTTGAACAAGCAGGCCTAACCCAACCAGGTATGATGCTAGTTCTTAGAACAGAGTCACCCTCTGAACTATGACCACCAGGAGAAACCACCTCTTCTAGCAAAAACGGTAACTTTGATTCCGAGTCGAAAGTGAGCTCAAATAGCGACCCGGAGATACCTAGACCATCCAAGACAAACGCACCAAGGGGGACCTACCCATCCACCTAAGGCATAGAAGGTTGAAGGAAGATAGGGCAAAACAACCTAGGGACGCACAAACGGAAGAGCAAAGAAAGCCACAAGATCTCCTGAGGAGATTTACAAAGTTCAAGAAGGGTGACAGGGTAGTAATCTTGTTGGGTGCCAAACGCTAAGGGAAAACAAGTGAACCCATCGAGGGACCATCCAAGGTCAAGGAGGTGAACCTAGCACAGGAAGGGAAGACACCCCGACTAGTATTAATTGCCAATGACTTGAGTGAGGAAGAGGAGACAAGTCTTGTTGCTCTCTTGCGAGAGTATATAGACGTGTTTGCTTGGTCCCTGGAGGAGCTTAAGGGGGTGGATCTGAGTGTAGTGACTCATAACATACCCATGACGCCAAACACAACACCGGTCAAGCGGCGACCATACCTGTTGAATCCAAAACACTCTCATGCAGTCAAAGAGGAGATTGACAAGCTGATGAAAGCAGGATTCATTTACGAAATCAAGCACACGGACTGGTTGTCACCCATAGTCATAACGATGAAGAAGAACGCAAAGATTAGAGTGTGCATCAATTATAAGAAGGTGAACACTGCCACTAAGAGAGACAACTTCCGATTTCCGTACACTAAGCACATGCTCAAAAGAGTGGTGGGCAAAGAGGCCTACAGCTTCATGGATGGCTTCTCTGGATACAATCAGGTGCAAGTGCATCTTGCCGACAGGCATAAGACTGCCTTCACCACTGAGTGGGGCGTCTTTGCTTACATGGTCATGCCCTTCAGGTTGACTAATGCCCTAGCCACGTTTCAATGCCTCATGTGCACCATATTTAAATACATGCTTCACAAGGAATTGGAGGTCTTCGTGGACGACTTGTGTGTTCACTTGACCTGGCGAGAATACTTAGGCAAACTTCGAGTAGTCTTTGAGCGGGTGTCACCTACATCGTCTCTCCCCGAACCCCTTAAAGTGCCAATTCTGGGTGAAACATGGATGTATCCTAGGGCACGTGGTGTCAAAGAACAGCATTGCCACTGACTTCTCGAGAGTCAGGGTTATTGTTGATCTTCCGCCCCTAATCAACTATAAAGGAGTTCAATGCCTTTTAGGCCATGCGGGGTACTATCGACGGTTTGTGTTGAACTACGCATTGATTGCCAGACCTTTGTACAAGCTGTTGATCGTTTTTGAATGGACTGAAGCATGTCAACGAGCATACGAGGAATTGAAAAAGGCTTTGACTACTACACCGATCTTACGAGCCCCAAATTGGACCATTACCTTCCACGTACATATTGATGCTTCGAAATTCACCATGGGGGTAGTACTGTGCCAACCTAGTGAACACAACCTCGACTATCTAGTGAGCTTTGCTAGCAGACAACTCACTGAGATCAAAATGAACTACTCGACGACTGAGACTGAAGGCTTAGCCATGGTATTTGTTGTAAAGAAGTTTCGGCATTATCTTTTGGCTACGCCTTTTACTTTCTTTGTGGACCATCAAGACTTGCTGTATCTAGTGAACAAACCCTGTGCTACAGGATGCATAGCTTGATGGCTCCTTCTACTTTTAGAATTCAACTTCTCTGTGGTTGTACAGAAGGGAAAACAACACTACATGACTGACCACATGTCACGCATTCCCACGGGAGAGGCCACTGGACAAGGCATTGTTGATGAATTGCCAAACGCCCATCTGTTCAACCTTTCCAGCGAAATAGATTTATTCAAGGCTAATCTAATACCATATTGGGCAGCACGATTTATCAAGCATTGTGACGAGTGTCAGCAAACAAACAAAGGTCCTGATTCACAAGGATCAAATGGAGTTAGCCCCAATCATTGCATGACAACCCTTCAAAAAGTGGGGAATCAACTTCGTAGGACCCATTAGTCCCGCGGCACAATACTCGCAGGCCAAATATATCATTGTGGCCATGGACTACCTAACGAAATGGGTAGAAGCAAGAGCGACACGAAAAAATGACGCTAGAACAACTACCAAGTTCTTATGGGAACAGGGGATCTCACGGTTCGGCTGCCCCATCGAACTAGTCAGTGACTAGGGCACACACTTCATCAATGAAGTGATAGCGCATCTTCTATCCACCTTTCTGATCATCCATCAAAAATCCTCTCCATACTACCCTTAGGCAAACGGATAGGCAAAATCCACAAATAAGATCCTTGTAAATGTCCTGACCAAAGTAGTCTCTGCTTCGCGTAGCAACTGGGATAACAAGCTGATGGCAGCCTTGTGGGCTTACCTTATAGCTTATAAAACGACTGTCGGCCAAACTCCCTTTAGGTTAACCTATGGGGCTAAGGCAATTCTACCAATAGAGTTCTTCGTTCCTAGCCTAAGAATAGTACTTCAAGAATGATGGGAAGGGAAGGAGGCATGGATGCAACACCTGGTTGAGCTTGAAAGCCTCATGGAAACACGCCTTCTGACCACTCATGCGCTCATATGTGAAAAGGCACGACGAAGAACTGGTTTGACAAGCATGTCAAACAGCGCGACTTTGAACAGGGCGACTTAGTGTTCTTGTACTCAGTTAAAGGACACAATCAGACAATGAAGTTTAGAGGTCTTGAGCCTCACAAGGTTTGTGCAATCAACCGAACCGGCAACATTGAGCTCGAGACTCTAGACGGCGAAGCCATAGGCTTCTTTAATGGCAGTCCCATTAAGAAGTGCTACCCTCCTACGCATCCGCTACATGAGCCACCAATGCTGGAACCCCCTATCATGGTACGACTTGCCACAATCACGAAAATTGGTGATGAGGACAAAGAAGCCGTAGAGCTTGCATACCTCCACATCACAGTCATTGCCAAGTAAATATGCGCTTTCAATGTCTTGATCGACGAGGGAGCAAACTTCAATGTCTTAACTCACGATCATTGGACCCAACTTGGTAAACTACCACTACAGCCCACTAGTGCCCAATTAAACCCATATGGGGGCTGCTCATAGGCGCTTCTTGGCAAGTGCAGGACCGCTATTGCTATCGAGTCTGAGACTGTACCAATAATCTTTTATGTGTTTCCAAACAGTACAGGCGCGGGCACAGAGTCAATGCTAGGGCAAGCCTTCAAGAAGCAAACTCATTGCAATGTCAATTATGAGTCGTAGCGCATCCACCTTGCCATAGGCAACATTCGTATTGATACAGCCTTCAGCAAAGGGCTACGCAACCCCATTGAAGTTCGCAAGGCCATCGTTAGAAATACTTGCAGCCAAGTCTATGGAGGGGGGTAGAGCTCAACCACCATCCACCAAGTCTCACAGGCCACCGCTCACAATGGCAAAAGCTAAGGCCCAACAACCCGAGTTTCAATGGAGGCCTAAACAACTGCAATCGCCACCTAGGAGTAGACGCCCACGTCTTCGTAATGCAAGAAACTCTAAACCCAGGAGACTGAGATGCAATTACAGAAATCAAAGAATGATCAAGCCAAGATGGGTTCCTAAAGCCCTCTTGCACACGCAAGGCTACTATGAGGGAAATGCGTGGCTATGGATCCCTAAGGCCATGACATCACTCAAATGCCACCCTCTCGCTTAATCACCCCGAGCCTTATGGAACCTCGAAACCAGAAGCTGCAGCGTTTCCCAAACTTGTCTCCTACCAACTCACCCATGCATGAGCTTCAAAGAGTTGAGCATGACTATCGGCCCAAACCCCAAACAGTGTTACCCCTGTCAACCCCTGCTAATGCTGATGAGACTTGCCAAACCCAATCCAAGTGTAGTAGCCCATCCGTAGCAGCCACTACTCCGACGCTTATCCACAGGACTCAACTACCACTTCATGGGCAACTACCACCATCTGCCCCACCGCGCTTACTAGCCCCAGCAAACCCCAGCCACCTGTGGGCCTTAAACTACCTCAGGATTGGATGGTACTTGCCAAGGTAGGATTGGGAATATTAGTGAGAGTTGTTACAAGTGTGGGAAAGACATTTTTGACAGCTTTTAAAAGAATGGAAATAGCATCCTCATCATGGATTGGTGCTTGCACTGAAGAAAGTTGTGCCATGAGGCCCTTCATATGAGAAATACATTTTCCCAAGTCATCTCCTTCTTTATATTCCAACCTGAAGAATTCAATCTTAAGGAAAATCTTAGTGTTTTTACATGTTGCACCATAGAGCTTTTCAAGCTCATTCCATTTCTCCTTAGCAATGGAGAGCTGATCAACATGATGAATCAAGGATTCATCTAAGTGTAGCATGATTATTGCTTGAGCGTGTTGATCATCCTCCACATCAAAAGGATTTGTAGGATCAACAGCTCTATTCCCTTGAATGAGAGGCCAATAACCTCTCTCCATCATTTTGTACTTAATGAATACTTGCCAGGGGTGAAAGTCTTTGCCATCTAATTTATTAATTTGAGGACAAAGGTCGGCATAGGTTGAGGCCATAGGAAGGTCTTACTACTTGCTTAGTGCAAGTAACAATATCTAATTCTTTACAAAGGGCCACTAGTGCAAGAACGAAAACAATGTAGATTTTATAATCGAAACTTCAAGGATGAGAATGGTTGAAAATCATACATATGGAGTATTTCAAAATAGGACTAAGAAGCACTTGTACCAACTTCCATTCTTCAACTCATAATGAAGGTCGATCTTCACGATCTTAGTAGTGCCCATGAGATGAGAAAAACCTTTGCATTCGAGCTCCACATGGCAGTAACTGAACTTGACAAAGGTTTTTTAGTGATTAGAATCATTGTTGATAATGCCCAGATTGAAAAAAATGAGAATGGTGAAGTTTTAAGCTTCTTGGCTATGGCTGCCAGGAAACGCAGTAGAGAGGGAATTTCTATGAATCCTCTTAGGTATAGCTAGCACTCTTGGGGAGCTATGAAATCCCCATAATAGCCAAGGTGATTTCACACACAATAGGCCATGTCGAGGAGCTGAACTAGTGTTAGCAAAATCTACACTAGTCTTGGGAGAAAATGCAATGTTGCCCTCCATGTCACCCAATCTTCACATTTGATGTGCTGTGCTAGAGCACCCTGAGCTAGAATGAAGTCTCTAGAAGAAATTAGGAGCTAATATTGCCTCCTTTGCACACACCATCTCCTCCAAGGTCAAGGGTTCAAGCTGTGGCTATGGAGGTCAAGAGATAAGATGAAGAAGATGAAGACTCATGTGCACTTAGTGATGGATGATGCTAAAGGAAGCTGAAGAGATTAGAGATGGCTCTAATACCATGTGGAAAATCAAAGTGCAAGCCAACATTGACGTGTGCACAAGAGGGAGAGAAGAGCTCAAAAGTACAAGAACAAGTCTTGCTTATTGAGTTGCTCATGAAAGTACAACTTGGGTCACTCTCACTCATCAAATGTAGACCCATGGGCTATTTATATAGCCCCAATTGGCTAGGGTTAGGATTTCCCCTTCCCTTCAGGACCATTCACACCTGTTTACCCTTATCCACTCCTACATAACGAGAGTTCATAAGCCTATACTCTCAATATTTTTTTCTATGGTGATGTAATTTTCTTTGACATTGGCTAGCTCTTTATCATTTTTTATTTGTGAATTTTCTCTGAATTTATTTTCTCCAAATTTTCTCTGAAATTATATTCTTCAAATTTTCTTTGAAATTGTTTTTGGAAGTATGAAACATGAAAATACTAGCCCTCTCTCATGCATAGGTCATCATTTTGCATTTCATACGTCAAATTATTGAAGTGTGTTATCATGCACTTTGAAGCAAATACTAGTGTCATTCAAGTATTTCGTGATACTCTATATTGCCTTCTCATGCTTTTTACCAAGGTTTGTTATATACATGGTAACTATTTCCATTGCATAGGTAATGTAAAAATGTGTAGCAACTATAGCATACATCAATGACAACTATGGATGCATAAGATCCTTGGCTATGTCAACCTTTTGCTTGTTTGACTTGGGGCTATCTTAATTTTGAGTTTTTTTTTTGTTTTTTTTGGATTTTTTAGATGGGCATGTCATGAGGATATATGTATTTGCTTTTGCATTATAGTGAGTGGTAGAACCTTTCTAAGTCCACGTGAAAAATTGAAGAACTACATTAGGAATTCTTAAGTCTCCCACTGCTCCCACACCTTGATTTCCCTATCCCAATTGATTGAAATATACTCTCCTCTCTACGCAAAAGGCACATTTGGTACTAGTTGAGATGTGGTAATGAGTATTCTCCTACTTCTTTCCACTTTCTTCCTTCTTCTTTGCATAGCCTCTATTATTCCTTCTAAAGGGGTAGGTTCCCCTTTTGCTTCTACAATAATTTATTATTCTTTTGAAATTAGCCTCTCAGGTTCTCTTAACTTCCATTCTATCTCAAGTGCAAGAGGTGATGGTGGTGTGGTTGGAGTAGGTTCTTCACTGGTCTCACAACCTGTAATATCCCCCGTGCCCCAGTGCCTTCCCCCATGCAAACCCCCCATAAAATTTTTTAAAATTAATTCAATTTTTTTTACTCCCTCCCTCTCTCCCCCTGCCGACTACATGTCGGAGAGAGAGAGAGAGAGAGAGAGAGAGAGAGAGAGAGTAAAGATAGAGAGGGGGGGCATATAGGGTGGCGGCCGTTAACGGCCATCTCCCTCCCCCATAAGCCACCTCCTCCCCCCCCCCCCCCACAAAAGGCAGCCCTTCCCCCCTCCCTCCCTGGTCGTCAGCCCGCAACCCCCCTCCTCCCTTGTGGCCCTGGACAATGCACCACCCCTCCCTCATCGACGAACAGCAGGTCCCCCTTGTCCTCAAGAAACGAAACGCCCCCCCCCCCCCCCCCCCGTGATCATCTCACAAAGAGAGAGAGAGAGAGAAAGAGAGAGAGAAGAGAAAGAGAGAGAGAGGGAAGTTTCTTCTTCCCCCCTCCTTAAAGAGAGGTCACACAACCCTCTTGGTATTTTCGAGAATACGCCCCTCCCCCTTCAATCTCTTCCTCCACTCAAGGAAAGGCGGCGAGAATCTTGCATTGGAGAGTGCGAGAACTCTATCACTCGTACGCGCGTCTTCGAGTATGGCCCCGAAGCGTAGTTCCACCAAGATGGCCGAAAACCCTGCAAGTGTGGATGGAGGTTCGAAACAAGGTGGCACCACAACCGCGAACGGTTCATCAGGCATAATACCACTGGAATTAAGACATCACTCCAAACCCAGGTGGCTCTATTATTAAATCATAGGTTATAACTATCACGGTGAAAAATCATATTCACATGCATCACATTAATTGTGTGTTTGATAATTTCCTAGGTATGAACATAGTTGTGATGTATGTAACAAGCAAGATAATTTCTGTTGTAAGATGACATCATAATAGGTGAGATTGATTAGATAATTGCAGCGTAAATTACCAAAAACGTCTTGCAAGAATTCCTGCATAAAGTGCATTGTTCCTTGCACAAGTTCTTGCTTACAATGCATTTCAGAGGACATTGAAAGAAACAAAAGTGCATCTCCGTATCGCAAGAAGGATTCTAAGGTACATGTAATAATCTGTAGAAAAGATTAAAGTGCAGCTAGACTCATACAATGATCACATAAAGTTAGATCATTCAAGAAGGTTATAGATCGTGTGGATAATGTTAAGATTAGAAAGTACCTTCTCATGTGTGGCATAAAATAACGTATGGATTATATCAAAATTGTAAGCATTGAAATGAAGGCATGGCAATACGTTGCGTGCATTAAAGTTGTTGGGAAAATTCAATGTTGTTTGTAATCTACCAAAAGGGACTGAGATCCATGAGTCCCATGTCAAAGTCCTTGGTGACTTCAAGAGGGATAGGTAAAAGCTTAAGTGCCTGTGAGTATTATTAAGAATGCTTAAGAAGATTATACCTAAGACAGAGCAGGACTGTTCTAAACAGAACCATCTTGACCAACCATGGTTAAGGGGGTAGACAATCTTGATCAATTAAGATCAAAGATAAAGGTACATAGGTACTACAAGGGATCTAGGAGATAACCAGCAAGTTGACCAACCAAGGACAATGGGGTTGTCCATGATCTATCTTGCAAGGAGACCTAAGGTAAGGATAATTAGGGTCGGTAGGGTACAAACCCTAACCAGAAGGAAAAGGAAAAATAGGCAACCTAGCTTGCCAAGCCCTTGGAATCTCGCCAAGTTGCGAACGATCCAGGATCGAATGCTGGGAGCATTCGAGAGAAAGGAATCACACCTTAGCAGTTGGTCATACAAACAACCTCCGAAATGATCGTGATTGTACACTTAGGTACATTGTTTGAACTTCCTTGCTCAAGGAACTAATTCAAGGCAAAACACTTAATGCTTCAGGTTAAAAGCCTGGAGGGAGAGGCAAGTTCAGTTACCTCCGACTGCCTACCTGGCCCTATCCAAGGGGGTTGTTAGCCGCACCGGGCATATGGACCGAACCCACCGCGAGAGGTCTCTCCATGGGTGTTGCTTGGAGCGGGAGGACGCTTGGGTGCCAGGGGAGGCTCTGGCTGTAAATTCCTTGCCTCCAGATCCCGCACAAGAGGCCGACGTGACTTGAGATGGGATCTTGAGGCCAGTGTACTAGTCCACGGGTAGAACTTGGAGCAGCAATCCTGTTGATTGCTGGGATAGCCTTCGAGCATGATACTTGATGCATTCCGGGACTATGATAAATAAAGATCAGATATTTGAGAAAGAAACTTGCTTGACATTGTTTTTGTGTCAGTGCCTAAGTTACATGAAGGAACCTGTGTTTAAATTGATTAATTAAGGAAGCTGCTTTTACATGTCAAACATAATGTGGTAGGTAATTAGATAACTAAGCAAACCAAGGAAAGTGCGATGGACGTGACTTGGGTCCGTCTTACGGAGGGGTGGTCCCGGTTAGCTGAAAACTTTTCTCAAAAGATGTGATAACAAAACTGTGAAGACCTAGAGTCGGTAGAGTTAGAATCCCGATTTATGCTATTTTAAGGGAGCGAAATGGGACTATGCCTTATGGGCAAAGAGGTTGAGCTTTGCATCCCTCTCATTTTCCATTCTCCATGAACCAAGTGCAACATAAATCCCCTTCAACTCTGTTGTTTCTACGCAAAGTGGTTCATCAGGAGTTCGACGCTAGCTACTTCCTAGAGACTTTGCTGATAGGAAAGAAACCTTGACTCAGGTCGATCCTAAGTGGGAACGGTCGAATACTTCCACTCGGGGCAAACTCGGGAAGACCTAGATCGCAAACCCTGTGACATTTCTTGCGAGTGCCAAGTGGCGCTTTCTAGACTCTCTTCCCAATGGGCAGCTAAGACATGTCCCACAAGTGGACGACTGTACACGTTACAGTTGGTATCAAAGCGAACCAACGAGATATAAAGATTACAAGGGAACTTAATGGAGGAAAATAAAGGGAATAAGGGGACAAACAAGGGAAGGTGAGTAGAATAGAGCAGTGTTTTCTATTGAAAACATTTCTTTACTCACTTATAGACGCTGGATTGCAAAGTCACGAAGCATGGAGCAAGTTCTTGGTGTTCCAGGTGATGTTCATGACTGCAATGCACGCTTCGAATTATCGCCAGAGGCTTGGCATGATGGATATTCTGGACCGCATCTATAATCCTTTGCCTCTGTATGCGGAGCGGAGATGAACAGAAGACTCATGAATATACTACATAGCAGCCCACCAACTCGCATACCTTCAAACCAACTTGAACAGAATCAAGTGGATGGAGGATTTAAAGATCGTGAAGCTGTTCATCTTTGTCAAAGCTCGCAAAAATGCAACTTTTCATGTTAGCAGTCGGCAAGTCAAGCAGAACAAGTATGTCTATGAAGAAGTGACCCGGGTAATCTCTGCTGACAGGATCAAAGTGTTAGGGCGCTATGAGAAGAACGGGTATCAAAGGAAGGGATACCCCAAGCTTCCTATGACTTACTGTTTCCTAAAAATCTATGACCCCACTCCATATTATTATTCCATCCTTATAGCCGATTGTAACACAATCCTATTTTTCCCAAACTGATATATCAATCAACCTATCCTACTTATCCAAAATAAATGTACTCAAGGGGTTATGCCTTCATGAATAAATAAGACTTTTTACGATTGTCTTGATCATAAATGTTAACTAAGTTGTTAAGTGATTAAATCACTTAGCTAAAAAGCTATGCTAGTCATATTAATATAATATGGGAATGTATGATAAGATGTTAACATAAAGAATCTTATTGTTCAGACGCAACCCCAAGCACAAGTTCCAAATCCGACTCCTGCACTAAGTCTAGCTGTGGCTCAAGAGAAGAAATTCCTTCTCAAACAAATTAAGCCACCCAAGTTTGATGGCAAGGGAAGGACTGTTCAAGCCGATGCCGAGATCTGCATTGAGTCCATGGAGGACTACTTTGAGGCAGCAGAAACTGCACCTGCTAACCAAGCCATGCTCACCAAACTTAAGCTGACAGGTGAAGCGAGACTTTGGTGGAAACAGTGGTGCAGAGATCAAGTGATCTCAGAGGGGACAGTCACTTGGGATAAGCTTAAGGAAGCTGTGCGAGGGAGGTATATGCCACCTGCCTACCACACACAAAAGATGAATGAATTCTATGACTTGAAGCAGCTAGGACTATCCCTTGAAGCATATTATTCGAAGTTCATTTCACTCCTAAAGTATGCACCCCCAATGGATATGACATAGCAGGTGTCAAAATTCTGTATTGGGTTAAATCCACCCATAAACACTTGATTGGAATCAATGTGCCCAACGGACCTACAAGATGCACTCATTCGAGCTACTCTAATAATACAGGAGGTGCAGACAAAACCAAGGAACAATAGGATTTTGCCTTACAAAGATCAGAATAAGGCCATATCTAAGGCTTAGACTAGGAGAGCACAGGGTCAGAATCAGGGCCAAAGAAAGAAAGCTAGGGTCAATGTTGTCAACAACTTTGTTCCTACACAAAGCAATGATCGCAACCCACATAGCTTCCATTGCAACAAGCCCAAGCTTGGCAGAGGGCATCACCAAGGCTGATTCCAAGGTCAAAATAGAGCCTCTCATGGCCAAGGAGCCACCATTATGGCCAGAGGGAGAACCTCCAATGTTTCCAACAAGGAGCTAGACAATGAAGAAGATCCATCCATGGATGCTGACATTGAGAGGGCAACGGTTCATGCCACTCTTCACAAGAAGGGTCCAAATTGCCAATTCTCAGTGATTCAAACCCCATTAAAATATTAAGGTAAAAGCTTCAAAACCCTAATTGACTGTGACAGTACACATTCCTTCATGTCACCAATCTATGCAAAAAGATTAGGGATAACCACGATAGATGCATCTACTTTACTTGTGGAATTAGCAAATGGTCGTGAAGTCAATTGTACTAGGCAAATTGCTAAGGTGAAATTCCTACTGGGTGGGAAGCCAACTTTAGTGAGATTCAGGGTAATGAACCTAGGTGTCCACGAATGTTTACTCAGAATGGATTGGCTAATACCCAATGATGTCCACATCCACTGTGGGAAGGGCCAAGTCTCCTTTCGCAATTCTAAAGGGGAACTAGTCACGACTCAAGGCGAGGGGCTGGTAATCCAAAAATACAGTTGGCAAAAGCAACACGGATAATAAAAGGTGTTTAAAAGGGTCTACCTATCTATTTGATTAAACTAAATAAGCTAGATCAGAATCAGGAATCCAGAGAAGAACCTTCATGGTTAAAGAAATACGTAGACGTATTTCCTGAAGACCTAACGGAACTTCCTCCCCAAAGGGAAGTCGACCACGAAATCAAACTTGTGCCAAGAACTGCACCGGTCGCAAAGAGGCCATATAAGATGTCCATCCTGGAAGCTATTGAACTGAAAGAGCAACTCAAGCAACTGTTAGATCAAGGCTACATCCAACCTAGCAGTTCTCCATGGGAAGCTCCAGTGTTGTTCCAAAAGAAGAAAGATGGAACGCTTAGCCTATGCATTGACTACAACGGGTTGAATCAAGCAACCATAAAAAATAAATACCCCATTCCAAGAATAGATGAGTTACTTGACCGTCTTCAAGGGGCGAAGATCTTCTCAAAGATAGATCTCAGATCTGGAAATTATCAGATAAGGATCAAGGAAGAAGATATACCGAAGACTGCATTCAGTACAAGGTACAGACACTTCGAATTCCTAGTGATGTCATTCAAGCTGACGAATGCTCCTGCTACCTTCAACAAATTAATGCAGGATATCTTTAGGCCCTATCTTAATGACTTTGTACTCGTTTTCTTTGACGATACCCTAGTCTACTCAAAACAGGAAAAGGATCATGAACCCTAGCTTTGCATTGTTCTTGAAACAATGAGAGCACACAAGCTTGATGCCAAGAAGAAGAAGTGCGCATTTTTCAAGCGACAAATTGAATATCTGGGATTCATTGTATCAGCAGAAGGAATTTCGGTAGATCCAGCTAAGGTCAGAGACGTTCTGGAATGGCCAACACCAACTTCTGTCAAAGAAATACATAGTTTTCTTGGGTTGAAAGGATGGTACAAAATTTTCATCAAAGATTATGCTTTGATTACGGCACCTCTGACTGATCTACTAAAGAAGCAAGTAGCAATTGTATGGTCACCTGCTGAACAAACCAGCTTTGACAAACTAAAGCAAAGCTTAGTATCAGCACCCATCCTGAAACTTCCTGATCTTATTAAGGAGTTTGAAGTGGTAACTGATGCTAGCGCACTTGCTTTAGGATGTGTACTTATGCAAGAAGGTCACCCCATAGCATATTCTTCAAGGAAATTGAAGAGCCATGAAAAGAATTATGCTACCCATGACCTAGAGCTGTTGGCTGTCATCCATGCTCTCAAAATTTGGAGACATTACTTGCTAGGTAACAATTTTTCCTTAGTAACGGACCACAAGAGTCTTAAATGGATCTTCACTCAGAATGAGCTTAATATGAGGCAACATTGATGGATCAAAGTGCTGGAAGAATACGATTTTGAAATCAAATATAAGCCTGGAAAAGAGAATGTAGTTGCCGATGCACTCAGTCGCAAGGCATGTCTAAATTCTCTTATTTTGCAAGATCCATCAACAGCAATGTCTCTAGCCACAAAGGTATCAATGCCAAACAACCCAATTCTTGAGCTAGCAAAAAGAAGGGGCATATCATGACCCAGTCTATCAGAAGATGCTAAAGGAGATCCCCATCAAGGATCAAGACCCGAAGCTAAAGACGAAGTATCAAGAATTCTCCATCAGTAGTGGGCTTGTCTACTTTAGGACGAGATTATGTATCCCTGCAAGCCAAACTCTCAAGTAGAAGATACTTTGGGAATCCCATGACTCCCCTTTCTCAGGACATCCTGGTTATGCCAAGACCCTTAATGCGGTTAGAAAGAGCTATTATTGGGAAAGGCTCAAGGGAGACGTACTCAAATATGTCACGGAATGTTTGTCTTGTCAACGCATTAAGGCAGAACATATCAAAATGCCTGGGAAATTGCAACCACTTGACATTCCACAAATGAAATGGGAGTTCATTAGTATGGACTTCATTGTTGGCCTACCCCAAGTTCAGGGAGGATATAACTCTATTATGGTTGTAGTAGATATGCTCACCAAGGTCGCACATCTCATCCCTGTCAATATGAAATATAAAGCCTGAGACATCGTAAGATTATTCATCAAGGAAATATTCAAACTTCATGGGTTACCCAGAAGAATTATTAGTTATCGTGACTCTCTTTTCATATCACACTTCTGGAGGGCTATCTTTGAGGCTATTGGAACTCAACTCTGTTTCAATACAGCTTACCATCCCCAAACTAATGGTCAAACAGAACGAGTCAATCAAGTCATTGAAGATATGCTTAGGGCATACTGCTATCGTGAACCCAAAAAGTGGATTCAATATTTACCACTGGTTGAGTTTGCCTACAATGCTTCTTACCAACAAAGTATTCAGATGACCCCTTTCCAAGCATTGTATGGGCATGATTGTCATACCACTTTGAACTTCTCAGATCCAACTTTGAGGGTAGAAGCTTCAAGGCAGATGCTGGAAGACATGGATGATCAAATCAAATCAATAAGATAAGACATTCAGGCTGCCAAGGATAGACAGAAGGCCTATGCTGACTTCAAACGGCAACACAGATCCTTCGTTGAAGGTGATATGGTCTTCATCCATTTACGCCCTAAAAAGAGCTCACTGTCCTTGGAGAGTACAAGAAGCTAAGTCCAAGGTATTGTGGACCCTATAAGATCACCAACTGCCTAGGGCCTAATGCTTACAAACTACAGCTGCCCGCAACTCTAAAGATTCATAATGTATTCCACGTTAGCCTATTGAAAAAGTATATACCTAATCTGAATCATGTACTTGATGATCAGCAAATTGTAATGCCTAGCCAAGGAGTCCTTGAGCTACGGCCTAATAGAATCCTAGATGTTAGGGAGAGGCATTTGAGATCAAAGACCTTGAGAGAATACCTCGTCCAGTGGAAAGATTATCCAGAAGAGGATGCCACCTGGATGGACGAAAATACTCTCAACCAACAATACCCCCAGGTCTTCTCGAGATGAGGACATCTCGATTCCTCTAAGGGGGAGAGGATGTAATATCCCCCGTGCCCCTGTGCCTTCCCCCATGCGAGCCCCCCCTTAAAAATTTTTAAAATTAATTCAATTTTTTTTACTCCCTCCCTCTCTCCCCCTACCGACTGCATGGCAGAGAGAGTTTGAGAGAGAGTGTGTGTGTGAGTAAAGATAGAGAGGGGGGGCATGTAGCCCCCAGGTGGGAGGGGTGGCGGCCGTTAACGGCCGTCTCCCCCCCTATAAGCCACCTCCTCCCCCCTCTACAAAAGGCATCCCCTCCTCCCTGGTCGTCAGCCCGCATCCCCCCTCCCTCATGGCCCTAGACAGCGCACCCCCCCTCCCTCATCGATGAGCAGCAAGCCCCCCCATCGTCAGGAAATGAAACGCCCCCGCCCCCCCCCCCCCCCCCCCCGTGATCATGAGAGAGAGAGAGAGAGAGAGAGAGAGAGAGAGAGGAAAGTTTCTTCTTCCCCCCTCCTTAAAGAGAGGTCACACACCCCTCTTGGTATTTTCGAGAATACGCCCCTCCCCCTTCAATCTCTTCCTCCACTCAAGGAAAGGCAGTGAGAATCTTGCATAGGAGAGTGCGAGAACTCTATCACTCGTACACACGTCTTCGAGTATGGCCCCGAAGCATAGTTCCACCAAGATGGTCGGAAACCCTACAAGTGTGGATGGAGGCTTGAAACAAGGTGGCACCACAACCGCGAACGGTTCATCAGGCATCAATACCACTGGAATCAAGACATCACTCCAAACCCAGGTTGCTCTATTATTAAATCATAGGTTATAACTATCACAATGAAAAATCATATTCACATGCATCACATTAATTGCGTGTTTGATAATTTCCTAGGTATAAACATAGTTGTGATGTATGTAACAAGCAATATAATTTCCGTTGTAAGATGACATCATAATAGGTGAGATTGATTAGATAATTGCAGCGTAAATTACCAAAAACATATTGCAAGAATTTCTGCATAAAGTGCATTGTTCCTTGCACAAGTTCTTGCTTACAATGCATTTCAGAGGACATTGAAAGAAACAAAAGTGCATCTCCGTATCGCAACAAGGATTCTAAGGTACATGTAATAATCTGCAGAAAAGATTAAAGTGCAGCTAGACTCATACAATGATCACATAAAGTTAGATCATTCAAGAAGGTTATAGATCGTGTAAATAATTACATAGAGGATAATATTAAGATTAGAAAGTACCTTCGCATGTGTGGCATAAAATAACGTATGGATTATATCAAAATTGTAAGCATTGAAATGAAGGCATGGCAATACGTTGCGTGCATTAAAGTTGTTGGGAAAATTCAACATTGTTTGTAATCTACCAAAAGGGACTGATATCCATGAGTCCCATGTCAAAGTCCTTGGTGACTTCAAGAGGGATAGGTAAAAGCTTAAGCACTTGTGAGTATTATTAAGAAGGCTTAAGAAGATTATACCTAAGACGGAGCAGGACTGTTCTAAACAGAACCTCTTGGCCAATCATGGTCAAGGGGGTAGACAATCTTGATCAATTAAGATCAAAGATAAAGGTACATAGGTACTACAAGGGATCTAGGAGATAACCAGCAAGTTGACCAACCAAGGACAACGGGGTTGTCCATGATCTATCTTGCAAGGAGACCTAAGGTAAGGATAATTAGAGTCGGTAGGGTACAAACCCTAACCCGAAGGAAAAGGGAAAACAGGCAACCTAGCTTGCCAAGCCCTTGGAATTTTGCCAAGTCGTGAATGATCCAGGATCGAATGCTGGGAGCATTTGAGAGAAAGGAATCACACCTTAGCAGTTGATCATACAAACGACCTCCGAAATGATCGTGATTGTACACTTAGGTACATTGTTTGAACTTCCTTGCTCAAGGAACTACTTCAAGGCAAAACACTTAATACTTCAGATTAAAAGCCTGGAGGGAGAGGTAGGTTCAGTTACCTCCGACTGCCTACCTGGCCCTATCCAAGGGGGTTGTTAGCCGCACCGGGTATATGGATCGAGCCCGCCACAAGAGGTCTCTCTATGGGTGCTGCTTGGAGCGGAAGGACGCTTGGGTGCCAGGGGAGGCTCTGGCTGTAAATTCCTTGCCTCCGGATCCTGCACAAGAGGTCGACGTGACTCAAGATGAGATCTCGAGGCCCGTATACTAGTCCACGAGCAGAACTTGGAGCAACAATCCTATTGATTGTTGCGATAGCCTTCGAGCATGATACTTGATGTATTCCGGGACTATGATAAATAAAGATCAGATATTTAAGAAAGGAACTTGCTTGACATTGTTTTTGTGTCAGTGCCTAAGTTACGTGAAGGAACTTGTGTTTAAATTGATTAATTAAGGAAGCTGCTTTTACATGTCAAACATAATGTGGTAGGTAATTAGATAACTAAGCAAACTGAGGAAAGTGCGATGGATGTGATTTGGGTCTATCCTACGGAAGGGTGGTCCCGGTTAGCTGGGGACTTTTCTCAAAAGACGTGATAACAAGACTGTGAAGACCTGTATTCGATAGAGTTAGAATCCCGGTTTATGCTATTTTAGGGGAGCGAAATGGGACTATGCCTTATGGGCAAAGAGGTTGAGCTTCGCGTCCCTCTCGTTTCCCATTCTCCATGAACCAAGTGCAGCATAATTCTGCTTCGACTCTGTTGTTCCTATGCAAAGTGGTTCATCTAGAGTTCGACGCTAGCTACTTCCTAGAGACTTTGCTGATAGGAAAGAAACCCTGACTCAAGTCGGTCCTAAGTGGGAACGGCCGTATACTTCCACTCGGGGCAGAGTCGAGAAGACCTAGATCGCAAATCTTGTGGCATTCCTTGCGAGTGCTAGGCGGTGCTTTCTAGACTCTCTTCCCGATGGGCTGCTAAGACGTGTCCCACAAGTGAACGAGTGGACACGCTACACAACCCAATCAACCTTATGCCTTCTATTGAGAGTCTAGATTACGTCACTTGCAGCACCTGATCTTCTTTTGTTGTCTTGTATTCTATTTGGGGTACTCCTATTTCCAAATTGTGCTTGAGTCCCTATCTAGTAAGGTACATCTTCCTTTTGAGGTTGTCAATAGTATCCTCCTCACATGGCTTTGACACTTCAAGCAATGTGTTGGTAAAGCTTTGTTTTTGTGCCTACTTCACCTCTTCTATTACCTCAACCCTTCCAATTGCCTAGTTCTTCTCACATTCAGCTTGAGCTAAGCAAGTAGCCAAGCCATGCATGGCATTGGCATTTCTCCCCTCCCATTGAACTATCTTCTCCTTTGCCTTCTCTAACCCAATTTTGCCACTTTGTGAGGACTTCTAGTGTGGTTTTCTATTCCCTCTAAGTTTAATTCACAATCTTCCTCTATTGCATTTCATATTCTAGTTGCTTTTGGAGTTGTGTATAGTCATGTGTGACCTTTTCTATTTCAATATCTAGTTCCACAAGCTTTCTAGTCTTGTGTTGTGCCTCCTACTTTGTTTGTTTGCTTGTTCTAACTCTCTCATTAGTCACCCTTGTAGCTACTTTAGGACATCTGGCTCTTCTTCCCCCTTGGCCTCCTCCTTTATGGCTTGGGCATACTAACTCTAAAGTTGCACTCAATTCTCTCTTTTGAATTTGCATTCTTCCCATAGCTCCTCATACCTCTTTCATTTGCCATTGTTCTCCTTCAGTACAACCAATTCCTTCTTCAAACTAAAGATTTCCCTAGTCTTTTGCCACCATTCATATGTTGCATGAGTTTCCTTCTCTCTTTCCAATGTGGCTAAGGCTGATTTTCTTTCTTCATCTAACTAATCTAATTTGCTCTTCTAGCTCCTTTAACAATTCTTTAAAAAGTTACACTAGTCTTAGAGTGACCAAAGGCATGGAAGTTGATGATCCTTCCACCTTAAGTATTTTTGTGTTTTTGGTATTTTTTTTCCCAAATTAAACATATGAAATTTCCGATCTCTTGGTAACTGTGGCTATGGTCTCTTTAGATCTTGCCTAAGGAAGCAACACAACTTGTATCGCTAGCTCGTAGACCATATTCTCTAGCCTACTTCTAGCCATGTTTTCTATTATATGTATTGAAATGGAATAGATTATTGCTAGAATTGGTGGTAAATGTGCTTCTAGGGGAGCCTTGCCTTTGCCTCATATTGGTGGCCTTATGAAGGTCCTACTATACTAGTACATGCCTCTAATAAGCTTCCCAAGTTGAGGCCCATCAATGCTAATTCTTCTACCCTTGAAGGTTGTTGAGATATTTGCAATCACACCTACTTTAGTCTCTTTGTAAGGAGCAATGAGGACTCAGGACCAGAATCCCATATGCGCTGTAGGAGAAGTGCTACCATTCAATTCCTATAAAGTATTGTACTTTCACTCTTTTCAAATGCAATGATAGTACTCTTTTCTTTCCAGTAAAGTGTCTATGTTACTATCCACACACAAGATTGTGTTTATGAGTCCAAGTCTCTTGGAGCCTAATTCACTTGTGTGACAATTTGTATTGTCAGGGTTAATGTCTTCATGAGTTTTTTATTCCTCTTTCAACCTCCATAGCTTTCGCATCTGTCATGCTCTAGATCCCGCATATTTAACAAAGGTTGTTTAACTGCCTGATGGCCAGGGCTAGTTCCTCCTCTTCCTACTTCCTAAGCTGCTCCTCCCCTTCCTATTACTTCAACCTCCATTTCTCTTCTTTTTTCCTTCATTCATCGTTAGCTCTTTCTAATTCCTTTTCTTGAGATATAGCCTTTTTGTTGAAATATGCCCCTCCAGTAGGCTCATGTGAATCCTCCTCTAGTTGGTGGAAAAGGGGGGAGATGTATTTAGACTCTTTTGAGAGAAGTAGTTGGACTCATGTGATCTTGACATCACTGATGATATAAGCAAGCCACATGTCTCAACCTATATAAGAGGCTCATTTGCATTGTAATATAGCACTTGGATCTATCATTATGAACACATTTCTACTTTGTATCTAATTTGTATCTTGCTCTCTTTTCTTTCCATACACACACCCATTCTCTTTCACACACAACCATGAGCACTTTAAGGTATCATTTGCCATAGCTATGTGATTGAGCTCATGATTATGTGTGGAAGCGCAAAATTTCCAACATGGTATCAGAGTGAGCAAACATCCTTGCTTAGACCCAACTCATCATCAATAAGGTGCTTTTTACTTTACCATTAGGGATTTAATCCTCCTCACATAGTCATTTCCATTTCACTCACACTTAATACCAAGATTTGGTGATTAGAACATGATTATGTACTAATCTTCTTTCTTGATCTCCTCTTTATATTTATATATATATATATATATATATATATATATATATATATATATATATATATATATAGAGAGAGAGAGAGAGAGAGAGAGAAAGAGAGATATATATATTTTTTAAAGGTATTTCCAAACCTTAGAAAGTAAAAAGCCAAACTCACTAGTGTGAAAAATAGTGCCTACTTGAGCTTAATCATTGGATTTGGCATCTAGCTGAGACACTCTTATGACCCAGCATTATCAACACTTCATAGAGTAACCATTGCTTCGTAACTTTCATTAGCATCAAAGGTGATAGAAGTAGCACAATAATTACATCTACAGCTCATAGGACTTCAACTGCCATTAGTGTTGATTATAGTAGTCAATGCAACATCCATCACTGCAACAACTTGACAACTGATAAAACGGTGCCATCTTTGAAGCTGCTTGTAATCCACAGCATCTAGCTCAGTCAAGGCTCTAGGCTCTAACACAATCATAGGTGGTAGCATCAAATTCTTATCCATGTGTATATCAACAATTAGTAATAGTTGCCAGCTAATCTAGATGATCATAGGTGTAATCAACACTCCCAAAGAAGGTGGCTTCATCCTCGGTGCAATCAATGGCATCTTTTGGCAGCCATCTTCAACTAGAATTTGTTATGATAAGATTTTTAGCTTGTAAATTTATTAAAGTTTAGTGACTTTTATATGCCCCATTCACACTTAACCCCACTCTAAGCCTTGGTTCATATTATAACATTTGCAAGTTGCCAATTGTTCAAGGATTCTTTCAAACTATTATTATTTTCTAGATGAAAAAATGTGTAGCCAAGAACCCCACAATCCCTTCTATATCAATCAGATCTTGTTTCTTCGTCATTTAGAAGTAATCCTTCTTTTATTTTGGTATTTAACATGGAGCCAAAGCTAGAACCACAAGAGCACAAGACTAAGAGAAGATCACATTCACATGCTACAAGCTAGGGAGGGTCATCCACAAAATTTACAAGCAATGACAACAAGCTTCATGTGTCTCTTATGAGGACATATTTCTAGCACCATAAGAGCAACTATGTCGATGAAGTTTGTGCATCATCAAGGTCATCAACCAAAGTGTCCAACAAAGAAGTTCTCAATTATCTTAGACTTCTTGTTTTGAAGTTCCACAAGTAGTTTTCCTAGTATTCCTAGACTTATTGTTTTAAGTTTCAAAAACCTTTTTTAATAATCTTGGTCTTCATGGGTACCAAAAGGAACTTGTCTTGTAATCTTGGACTTCTTGTTTTGAAATTTGAGATGTTATACTGTCTATTCAGAATGAGTGCCACCTAGCCCAATTATCCCAATTATTTACTATCCATCTCTTGCCTATTATTCGAACCAAGGAGGGTGTTGAAATATGCCTCTCTAATAGACTCATGTGAATCCTCCTCTAGTTGGTGGAAAAAGGAGGAGAAGTATTTAGACTCTTTTGAGAGAAGTAGTTGGGCCCATGTGATCCTGGCATCATTAATGATGTAACCAAGCCACTTGCCTCAGCCAATATAAGAGGCTCATTCTCATTGTAACACAACACTTGGATCTATCATTGTGAATACATTTCTACTTTACATCTAGTTTGTGCCTTGCTCTCTTTCCTTTCCACTTACACAACCACATTCTCTCTCACACACAACCATAAGCACTTTAAGATATCATCCACCATAGCTATGTCCTTGAGCTCATGATTATGTATGGAAGAACTAAATTTCCAACATGGTATTAGAGTGAGAAACATCCTTGCTCAAGCCAAGCTCCTCATCAATAAGGTGCTTTTTAGTTTATCATTAGGGATTTAATCCTCCTCACATACTCACTTCCATTTCACTCATTCTTAACACCAAGCTTTGGTGATTAGAACATGATTATGTACTAATCTTATTTCTGATCTTCTCTTTATGTACCTACTGTCTTTCTCTTTTGATTCACATGTCTCTTCTCTATTGTTCCCATCCTTCATTATCATTTTCTTTATTATCATCATCTCCCTACTATATAGAGAGATAGATTTTTACTTTACTAAGGTATTTGCAAACCTTAAAAATTAAAAGCTAAACTCACCAACATGAAAAGTGGTGTCTACTTGAGCCCAATAATTGGATTCGACATCCAAGTAAGCAATTCAATGACCTAGCATCATTAGCAATTCATAGAGTTGCCATTACTTGGCAACTTTCATTAGCATCAAAGGCAACATAAGTAGCACAACAATTGTAGCCACAATCCATAGGACTTCAATTGCCATTAGTATCAATTACGATAGTCAATGCAACATCCATCACTGCGATGACTTGAGGGCTAATAAAATAGTGCCATCTTTGAAGCTGCTTGTAATCCATATGGCATCGTGCTCAAACAACGCTCCAAGCTTCAACACAATCATAGGTGGTAGTTAATTCTTGTCCACATGCATATTAACAATTAATAGCAGTTTTGCCAATAGATCTAGGTGATCATAGGTGCAATCAATGGCCCCAAAGAAGGCGGCTTCATCCTTGTTCTAATCAAAGGCATTTTTTGGCAGCCATCTTCAATCGTAGAATTTGTTATTATAAGCTTTTTAGCTTATAACTATATTAAAGGTTAGTAACCTTTATATGCCCCATTCACACTTAACCCCACTCTAACCTTTATATGCCTCATTCACTCTTAATCCCACTCTAGGTCTTGGTTCATACGCTTATTCACATTTGCAAGTTACCATTTTATTAAGGATTCTTTCAAGCTGTTATTATTTTCTGGAGGGAAATATATGTAGCCAAGAAACCCACAACATGGAGCCAAAGCTAGAACCACAAGAGCACAAGACCAAGAGAAGATCACGTTCGCATGCTAAAGCAAGGCAAGGTCATCCGCAAAGTTTCCTGACAATGATAACAAGCTTCATGTGTTTCTTACAAGTACACTATTTCTAGCACCATCAAGAGCAATTATGCCGAAGAAGTTCGTGCATCATCAGGGTCATCAACCAAAGTGTTCAACAAAGAAGTTCTCAATCGACAAACTACTCTCACTTGGAGAATTTGAAGACAATCATTTTGAAGGGGGTAGGTTTTTATTTTGGTATCTCCTCTTGTAATCCTAGACTTCTTGTTTTGAAGTACTAAAAGTAGTTTTCCTAGTATTCATGGACTTGTTGTTTTAAGTTCCAACAATCTTTTTTAGTAATCCTAGTCTTCATGCGTACCAAAAGGAATTTGTCTTGTAATCTTGGACTTCTTGTTTTGAAATTAGAGATGTTATCTTGTCTATTTGGAGTGAGTACCACCTAGCCCAATTATCCCAATTATTCACTATCCATCTCTTGCCTATTATTCGAACCAAGGAGGGTGTTGAAATATGCCTCTCTAATAGGCTCATGTGAATCCTCCTCTAGTTTGGTGGAAAAAGGGGGGATGTATTTAGACTCTTTTGAGAGAAGTAGTTGAACCCATGTGATCTTGACATCATTAATGATGCAACCAAGCCACTTGCCTTAGCCTATATAAGAGGCTCATTCTCATTGTAACACAACACTTGGATCTATCATTATCAATAATTTCTACTTTATATCTAGTTTGTGCCTTGCTCTCTTTTCTTTCCACACGCACAACCACATTCTCTCACACACACAACCATAAGGACTTTACGATATCATCCACCATAGCTATGTCCTTGAGCTCATGATTATGTGTGGAAGCACTAAATTTCCAACACTTTTCTTATTTTGTTGATTGTTTGATGACAATATTTCCTCTTCCTTCTTTATCTAAGGTGGTGAATTTTGGCACTTCTGATTGTGCTTCTAGTTATCATCATTCGGTTTGGGTCATGGATTATTTATTTCTCCCTATCTCCCTAGTATTTCATCCTGCTAAACAAAACAATGGTAATAATCATAGAATTCCAAGATGATGATTCCCAAGAATCTCTCAAACCTACATCATACACAAATTCAACGAGGATGGTCTTGAGAAATGCCATGGAAAATATTTGTAACTTCTTCACTACTAACCTAGATCACATTGGAAACCTTCAAATGGATTTCAAGAGAAGGAATTCAAAATATTTTGTTGCTTGCTAATCTAGGGACAAAGGTCTAATGATATACTTGACGATTGATGAGGAGATGATGACCTTACATCATTGGTTGTATGAAAAAGTCACTTGAATCATACCTTTTGAACAAGTAACTTCAATCATACTCCCTAACCATATTATAGTATGCATGAGATTGGCTCAAAATGGATATGTTGTTATGGGAAAGCCTCCTTTTCCTACCACTTATAAAGCCTTAAATTAATGGAGAAACCTCCTACTTCTGTATTTGTGCCACTACATGAAGTTCATGGTTAAAATTTTTATTGTATTTGAATATCAATCCTTCTTTAAAACAATAAAACCTCTTGATGTTTTGTTGTTGCTATTATGCTTATATAAGAGAGGAAGGTTTATGATTCTTCAAAATTATGTATCACCAATGATAACATCTCAATAGATTGTGAGGTCATGTCAAGGTTTGAATTCTCCTCTAGACACTCGTCTCAAGTCGATGAGATATACAGCTCTTGAAGATTCCCTCATAAAGCCATGCACATAGTAAAAGAGATTGTCCAAAAAGGTCAAGAGGAACCATGCAATAACAATAACTATGGAAGAAACTATTTGAACTATGGAATCATATGCTTGCCCTAATTGTCCTTAAGATCATAATCCAAACCAGTCGACTAGAAGAGGCTATGGAAATTGTAATTGTCATTGCTCTCATAGGCTATGAATGTCAGACTTAATTGAAGCCTTATTATTTCAAGCACTTTGAGCAATGTGGCTATGGCTGGCTCTCACATAACCATTGCATCCTCTCAAAACAAACATAGTGAACTCATCAATTTACCTTCTCATTGTATTCTACTCGCAAATGTTTGTCTATGGCTTCATGACTCAAGTGATGCACCTAAAGTAAGCTCCATCTCTATAGCCTCAATTATTATTTTTTACACATTTCATAATCCAAGGTGTGCTCGTTAGGCTCCCACACCCTTTACAGCCTTCATCATGCAAGAGGAGAGCATGGATAAGGCAGAGAGAGTACAAGAGAAGAGAAGGAGGTTTTACCATTTGTCCCTCACTCTCACTCTATTTCCCTCAATCTCAACATCTCTCCCTCACTCTCTCTCCCATAAGATAGAAGCAAGAAAGTAAGAGCCAAAAGCTAGCATACACAAGAATAGCTATTCCATTCTTTCTCATCCTTTTTATACAAGTTTTTAGGGTTAAGGTTTCCCCATCCCCCTTGGGCATTCTAGCCCTCTTTTTGGTCAAGTGACTGGTCACTCTTATGAAGGTCCTACTATACTAGTACATTCTTTTGATAGGCTTCCAAAGTTGCAGCTCATCACGCTAATTATTCTACCCTTGAAGGTTGTTTGATTGATTCTTTGATGGCCAAGGCTAAGTCCTCATCTTCTTGCTTTCTAAGGTGCTCCTCCTCTTCCTGCTGCTTTAGCCTATGTTTCTCTACCTCCTTCCTTCATTCATCCTTAGCTCTCTCTAATTCCAGCTCTTCATCAAATGTAACATTTTCTCATTTGGTTGATTGTTTAATGACAAGCTTTCCTCTTCCTTCTTTACGTAATGTTGTTAATTTTGGCACTTCTCATTGTGCTTTTAGTTATCATCATCAAGTTTCTGAACTTACTTGTTGTGGGTCATGGAATCTTTTTCTTCTCAATTTTGGTGGTCATTTCAGTGCGCCACAAATTGAAAAATAGCTGCTATGTGATTTGGCTTATTCACTTCATTTTACCTAGTTGGGCTTACCTAGGGATCTAGGTTGATGCCTTTCTATTGGATCCATGTCAAGCCTTGATCTTTTGTCACATTGTAGTTTCCTCTACTTCTAGTTGCAATCTCCTGATTTCCTACTCCCTTAGGTCTCCTAAGGGCTTTAGTTTTGATATACCTGCATACATGCTCCATACATGGAAGACACTTCGTATTGATGTGCCTAGAGGTTTTTGGGATGCAGGTCTCTCCCTTGTTCATGGATCCTTGATGAGTTCTTGTATAATTTACATTGACACACCTCTAAATCCTATTAGTATGGCTATGGTTGTAGCTTTTTTCCGTTCTACTTCTTTGCTAATATGGATCTTGAACTTTTCGAGATTTGTGCACCAGACCCAAGCATCTTAGTTGCATCATGGATGATGTTTTTAACATATGCATTGAGGTTCTTATTATTCATTGTCCTTGAAACTACACTTTACATCATTGCCACTTGGATTCTGCTCATCATGGAGTTGTACCTATTGCCAAAAAATAGCGTGTGTATTAGTTTTGCTTGGATTCTCATAGTCGAATCTAGGATATCCACTAAGCTCACACTATCATTGGTGAGCACCTTTTTCTTATCCATGCCTAGCATTGCATAGATATCCCTTTTTGTTCTCTTCTCCTTTTTATTCGCTAGGCCTAAAGCTTTATGGACCACCTATTGTATGAGTTAGATTTCCATCTATCATTGACCATCATCATCATTCAATATGATTATGTCTATCCAGTTCATAGATTTGAGGAATTAGTGCATTTCTCATCAATTCACCTCTCCTTAAAACTTTTCCATATATGTGCTTAATCCACGTTGATCCATAGCTCTTTGGCATCTAGATTCTTAGTCACCACTTCCCTTAGTTTGTGAATTTTCCCATACCATAAGTGGTGATACACCTTGATCTCCATTCTCAACTTGAAATCAACTTGCTCTTCCTCTACAAATGGCATCGAGGATTTTCTTATCCTCTTGGGTGGCCCTTTCTCCTTAGCATGCATGCCTTGTTAAAGATGGGTTTATTCATGTTGCAATCCAATTCTCTTCATCTCTCTCACTCTCCTCCATAATGTGAGACTCAAATGTGTGGTCTCCCTTCTCTTGTCTTCTATTTTGTGATGCCATATGTAGGAGGGGTGAGCATTACCATCCAGTAAGGCCATAATGCCATGTGTAGGAGGGGTTTGCATAATCAATCATTAAGGCCATGTTCATTAGCTAATGAATCCCATGCATTATGATCATTGCTATGAAAATAATATGTTTTTTATTTTTTTGGACTTCATGGTCTATTTGCCACATGATTCATGGCGTGTTATGTGAGGTATCACGTGTAGCATTGGTTGCATTATGTCTGGTAAATAAATATCAAGGAACTAATGTCTTTTATGTTGTGGTGAGAAAATTATCAGATGGATTTATGTGAATTAATTATTTTGAGTGGAGCACACTTTAGTGTGTAAGGATTAATTATTTTTTGGCACTTTATTAGCATAGAATTCTTGTATTTTTATGTGCTTTTTAGCACTGAGATATTATATGTGCACACAAATGTAATTTATTTATTTGGATATGATCTTTAATGGATCCACAAAAGCATGTGGAAACATTCAAACCCTCAATAATGGATCATATTTGAATTATTAATTCCACTTTAATTAAAATCCAAGTTTTTCTTTCTTATTTTATTTATTTTTTTTGGAAAAAAGATATTGATTGGTATCCATTGAAATCTAACATTAGTCAAATGTTATTTAGATTGAATCCTTAATTAATATATCAAATTATTATATATTTTAAAAAAATAACTTTATCAACATTACCCATATAAAGATCGTTTACTCTAGATGTTGAAATATTTTCACACACACACACACACATACACACACACACATTTTAAAATGAACTTAGCTTTAGAATAAGTGTAGAAAACTATTGTGATATTAATATTAATTAGGCCATAAATTTTATAATTTTAGTTTGTGAATCTCAGAAATATTAATCTTATATTGTAGTAAATTTACCTCATGTTGATCTATGAATAAATTAGTTGCGTGCACAATGGAGAATTGATAACAATAATGATAATTACATTAAATTGAGGAACATATACTTAAATTTAGAACCTAAATTTTAGAAAAAAATATATTAAGGAGAATTTGTATTCTTCTAATTAGACACTATGCTAATCATTGTTATCTTAATTATGCCTCTAATTCTTTTGTGGATCTAGTTAGTTTAAACAAAATTTATGAAAATCTATATTTATATTTTTATGTCTGTAGAGTTGTTACTTTTAAAATTTTGATAATCATAATATTCTACATCAATAGGATATTAGGCTTATGTATTTATGTTAAATATATATTATTTCTTTCATACCTTTATATTTTAATATCATTAAGTCAAACTCACCTACATATCCTTTACATTGTGTTATTTTTAACCCTACACTTTCCTAGGTTACTAAGTTATAGTCTCACTAAAATCTCTCATACTAGTCCAACTCATTAAGTAAGACCACTTAGCTTAAGTTTAGGACATAAGTAATTGTTAAAGTCCAACAATCCCACGCAGCTTTTTAGATGACTTAGTAGTATCTTACACAAAAAAGTAATCGAAGATATTGAAAAGCATTGGAAGCTATATTAGCTTCAAGATATTATTGACCATTCCATATTCTACATAAAATCAATGGAGTGTGTTTAGATTGGGCATTCCTCCTTGTTTGCAAATTCTTAAGTTATTCCATCTCAATTTATTAAAACCCTTCAAGGGTACACAACATGTAGCTCCAATCCCTGATGATCCTCCATTGTTGGAGGAAGAAATTGAAATATTAGTACCCGAAGTTATCATTGACTATGACAAGACCACTACTAGAATAGGTACTCAATATCATAGGTATTTAGTTAAATATAAAAACCATTATGTTGAAGAATCCCAATGCATTTAAATGTCAACTCTAACTCTACTACCTAATATCTGGATACCACTCACAACCACATTAATGTCCAACAACACAAATTCATCACATGAGACAATGTTGCTTCTAAGCACAAACTCCTCCTTTGTAGAAGATTCGAGAAATAAAACTCCTACTTTGCAAAAGATTCACGAAGCACAAAGAAAAAACCTTTACCAATGAACCGAAACTTATGCAAGGAGGCTTTGGCTTGAAAGGTATATGAGAACCACCTCTAAAATTCAACCTCTCCTAAAACACACATCATAAAATAAAAGTAGAGCCCATCTAGAGAGTACCTACATATACCTCCTCTTGAGCTTCGCCAAGAGAATGTATCAAGAGCACAGACCACATTCCTATCAAGACCAATCCCACCTTTCTCTTTTCATTGTAGATGTGCAAGTTTCAGTTCACTCTTGCTCAACCACCTCCATATCCACCTGCTCACCTCAAAAAAATATGGCATAATCAATAACGATTCCCATCACTCTCACTTATTTGAAGCTTCTTCTCCCCTCTCCTCATAGTAGCTCCATCATTAGTAGGTGGACCAACAACCTTTGCACTATGCTTAATGGGCCACACAACTTGCATGTAGCTATGATGAAGTGGCAATCACATAACAGCTACCCAAGTAATTTCCTTTAATGCTTTTAAGTCTCCCACTCCCCAATGCATCCAAACTCCCATTATCTCAAGTCTTATTTTCGAGAGCTTTCACATCAACATGGGTGAAGATCATATGACTACCATGGTTTGTCGAATGGTTTACCATGTTGCATTGGCCACTACATGATTTGGTGCCATTGTCTTGCTTTTGCAAATAGCCATGTTGTTACTCTAAATTACTATTCTATTGATACTAGATAGACATTCCACTTGCAACATAGTTATGAAAAATGATCATGCTAGATTTATCAGTCACAATGCCACATTTTTGAAGTACTTGATTGAACTTTGAGTGATACATTGAGGTGCAAAACAAGATTTGGAGGGATGCTTACTTTTTTGGTGGAGAGTTTCAATAACCTTTTTTAGTAGTTCCTAAGGGCACCCACATGAGGATATAATTGATTTAGCTCTAAATCATTTTGGTTTTAAACATTGTATTAGCTTTCAATCATTTTGGTGTTTAACATTGTATTAAGGTGCTGAAATTATCTCAAAACACTCTAGTAATTATTATAGTTGGTATTATTTCAAAGAATTCCTTCATCGAGTGGATTTAAGACATTAGGGATGGAAAATATTTTTTCCAACAACAATAGAAAAATCAAATTTCATTTAAAATGGTGTCAATCTTGGGTTGTAATTGATGCTAACAAATATGAAGCAATACCATAATGACTCTATGGATGAAACTGATAAATAACTACTCTCTACATTCTATCATGTATTTGGATTTGCTTGAATTTGGCGGATGGGCACCCCTCCTCACTTCTTACTGATAAATATAAATGCACCCATCATGTTGCTTAAACATATATCCGATTGCCCTAGACTTATTTGAGAGGCATTCAATGTCAAACATTGATGCAAAGATAATCATATGCACTAATATGACAAGATAATTCGAACATTTTATTTTCATTTCACAACGAAGTGATGTCCATCCCCCATTAGCTTAGTGTTTACTTCACTTACTAGGACAATTAACAAGTCTCAAGATGAAACAATGTTTACCTTGAGACTCTATCTTAGTAGTCTAGTGTTTACACCTAGGAAACTTTACGTTGTTTTTCTAATAGTGAAATTATCACATGGCCCAAAAGTTTTGCTCGATGAAATGATAACACACTAAACACCTATACCAGGATTTAAGAAATATTTTAATAAGTAATCATTGGACTTTTGCATTTCTTTGAATTACCCTTTATAGATTTCTTTTTTTCTTTTTTATTTATTACCAGATGATTACTTTATGTATAGATATTTTCATGCATCTACAAGTCAATTACATTTAGTTCACTATGTCTGATGTTTTAACAATTTGCAAGCATTTTGGAAGATAGGACTAATATTCCTCTATATTCTAGGGATTGTCCTTTTACCTTATGCTCTCTCAAAATGTGAAAATTTTTCACACTAGTTGATTATAAAAATTTTGTCGTTACTTGTATATTCAAATGATGGTATATCAATTTTTTGTCATTATGTTTTATGCTTCGCTTTTTGTGAGATGGAAACTCCATCTATGTAGTGATATATTTAACATCATTTGCCATTTAGGTCTTATTACATGGCTTCTTATACCTTTCATTGTGGTCATGTTTTTGAGTAATAAGTAAAAGTGCAAAACATTATATCTCATCTAGTTCATCATGATCCAAATATAAGACCTACAAGATTTATAGAGATGTTGCCAAGCCATGCTTTTGTTGATTTGCTTACTTTATTATTCATAAAAATCACATATGAAGCTTATATTTAATGTCATATTTTCTCTTTGCTTGAATCCAAGTATATGGCATATGGTATTTTCTATTTGCTTGGATCCAAGTATATGGCATATGGTATGTGGCTCCAGTGATACACAAAGAGGATTATAACAAAGAGTTGAGATAAAGTTCCCTAACTTGTTGTGTTCTCTCATTTTGCATGACTTACACTTGTAGTCCATGCACTCTTTAGTAAATGCCAAGACCCTTTGTGTCGCCTCAACAAGTACTATTTCATTCAACTTTTCACCTTTATATTGATTGCATATTCACCAATTTTTAAGATAAACTTCTCTTCACTTGGTAGGTCAAAGACAAGCTCCTATCAAGTCCATGTACTATACTTGCAAAATATGGGGCTTTATCACCCATGCATGTTGCATGTTCTTCAAGAAAGAGAGAGCTCTCTTTCAGTTAAAAGAGTCCATCTTTCACATCACAATTTTTATATTCTTTAAGTATAAAAGTCTTGCATTATTGGTTGTTATTCACTTGATTAAACTTTCAATTCGTGGTTTCCTTTATTACTTGTTAATGATAATATGATTTGCTAAGAAGAGAATTTTGTGTCTTAGCTTATGTTTCTGGGCAAGGTGATGCATAACAATAAATTGCACAAGTATATATTTGCAAGAATGCTCACAACAATGTTTGGCATGTTCTATGTGGGATGAAGTGAGGTGCAAGGTAAAGTGCTATGTTGCAACTGCCTACAATTTCATTGGCAACAAATTATTATGATGAAAAAAAACCAGACCTTGTGTGTTTTTTGTAAGCTAGTTTTAAATAAGAAAATCAAGAATAGTTTCATTGCAATATATCATTATTTGGAAAACATATACATCATTTATGAAAGTCAAAGCCTTATAACCTTTTTAAAGAAGGTACATAGGATAACACAAAAGAGAAAGATAACACCATCTAGAGGATTATTTGCTTCATCTATTAAGCTAGATGGTGACAAATATGAAACATGCTAAATAGGAGATGCATGAGAGGAGAAAGCAACCTCATTGAACAAGACTCCAAGAATTTATTGTTGCTATCTAGAAGGACAACACAATATAAGAGGAGATGCACAACAAAAGAAGGCAACATCAATGCATAATACCAATAATTTATCGAAACAAAATGAACTCTAAGCATAACAAGAATTTAAGGTAGAGGCAATTAGAAGATGTTTGAATGTTCTTGTCAAATAGGCACATAGGGAACATGTCCTTCTCAAATGGATGAACGTCCTTAGGTGTCAAATATGGTTGGGTCTTAATATACTTTATTTGATGCTCTTTTCAAATAGTCGCATTCTGGTCATTTTGTGGTAGAGTATGAGTGTAAAGAAAAGTCTTCAATGTTTCCTAGAATTAAGGGTTCATCATCCCAGTAGAGAAGTCTTCTCATTTTCGGAGAATCTATTTTGCAACATGTGTTGAAAGTACTTTACATGTTATTTAAAACAAAGAAACAAAAGCTCCAATTCCAAAGGGAATTTGAATTTTGCAAGACAAGCTTAAATGGGTTTGGAGTTCCTAGCTAGGTTTGGAGTTATTTTGGTGCTTCGAGTTCCACCTTTGCCACAATCAAAATCATATGGTCGTATAGTTCTATTTTTAAGGGATGAATCTTGCAAATGGAATACTCTCAACACTTCAAATTGACACTTGCAAAAGAGAAATCTTGTTGTAGATTATGCATATTTTCAAAACTAACATGGGTATGAAGGTTCTAAATGTGATCTTAAAGAGGCTTTCTTAATAATTAATAGAGATTAAAGGGTGATGAAACTAGTTTCTTAATCTCAAATGCTAATAAGGCCAATTTAAAAGCTATGTGGAGTTGGTAGTAGTGATGGTGGTTGTGATAGTCTCATTTTGGATAAATTTGGATATTTAATGATCCAAGACAAGTCAAAAATGGACAAGTAATACCACAATGATTTTAAAAACCTCAACCCTTTGAAAAGTGTGAAGAATGGTGATAGTGAGGATCCATATAAAAATCAAGGGGCTCCATTGATGTAAATGGAGAATCTTGAGCTTGATGAAAACAAGAAATCTATGGCCCCATAGCTCTACAAGGGGCCTAGGTTTCCAAAAAACTTATAGTGTGTTTGAAGAATGAGCATAGGCCATAGAGAAGTGAGAATGACTTGCAAAATTGGCACTTCCACCAAGTTTCTAAAAGGTATAATTCTAGTGTCAGATAGCTTTGTAGTCATACATTGGTATAAAAAGCCATTTTCTAATGAGGTTGGAAGTTGGAGTTCATGTAGTCATTGAAATGTGAATCTTATTCGATAGAAGACAACCAACTCAAAGACAAGATGATTATATCACATTAGTGATTCCATTGTTTAAGAGATTAATTTAAAACCATTTGAGTTTACTTCTAATATGGACCACTTTTGTTATCTTTTTTCTTTGTGGATTTTATTTCTTTTATGATCCTTAATGGAGCTTTATTAGTCATTCATGGCTTATGCAATGAAGTGCAAAAATGTTTACTTCTTCATGTTCAATTAAACATGTATTCACTCAATAGTAAGTCATCTACTCAATAATGTCCTTGCAAATTTTCACTTAGAAGTCGTTGAAAGCATATTTCCAAGGACTTGCTTTTTAAGGTGGTTTAGTTTGTAATAGCTTATGCTTTTCTTTTATAGAAAGTTGTCTTGAAATTGTACTAAATCTAGTTTTCCAAAAGAGACACAAAGTTAGCAGATTGCAATATCCTAATTTATTTTAGTCTTCTCTCCATATCTCTCTTGCTAGTACTTATGGATGAAGATTTGGTGCACTCAACAACTATAAAATAGACGTGGATATAAAAAGCACAAATGGAAAATGTGTACAAACCCTCACACATTTGAAAATATATGTACACCACCACTCATCTTGATTTTTTCAATGGCACATGAAATCCTTTAGAAGAGCGCTTACATAGTCCCTCGTCATAATATTGCAAAATTTAGTTTGAGAGGAAAGATATGGGTAGAGTTTCATGTGTTGTAAGAATTCTCTCTTTACATGCATAGGTCGCAAAGGCAAACACCATGTTCCATCAGCAAGGAAATCAATTTGTAACACCAAATGAACCACTTTTACAAATGGGAGCATATACAATTGGGAAAGAATAGAGCATAAGTGGAATCTTTAGCAAGCTATAATTGGAATACCACATGAAATTTTTAAGGAATTGAAACAAAACTGATCACAAGTAGAACCTTTACAAACATGCATCATCATAAATAGGGCCATCTTGAGGTCAACATTTAGATTGGTATGGCATGTCCAACCTCAACAATCTAGATGCACATATCCAATGCATACATCTAGTGAACAACATTTGGAGAATTATGAATAAGGTACAACTAGTCATCACTTGCATGTCACAAAAAATATGCATCTCAAACATCACACCAAGTACCAAAATTTACCAACAATATCAAAGCCAAATCCCCATAGACACCATCATCAAAGTTAAGTGGGATCCTAAGGGATTCCTCCTCCATTTAGGATTTTTCTTGAGATCCTAGGGGAGTAATATTGTCTACTGGATGGTGATGGTCGTGGTTGTTAATGTCAACTTTGAATTTTGCTTCTTGCATTCTGGCATCATCATAGAGCTAGGTCATGTCTACAAATTCTTCTTCATCTCCCTCATTAAAGCTGCTTGTTGGGACCTCGAAGATTAGGATTGGAGTCTTTCCTTGGAGGGTTGCCCTTCCCTTTTTTACCTTTTGACTTGTTAGATTCGTCTTTCTAAAAGCCCCACTAATCATATTCGGTTGGCTACTAGGAGGGTCTTCTAGGGGCTCTAGCTTCTATTCTTGCTTTCCCTACTCTAGGCAATATCTTTTGATACATCCCTATTTTAGGCATTTGAATCAAGGATTAGGAAGATTCTTTTAAACCACCTTCCTCTTGGATTTCTAATGTAATCACTTCCTTGAGCTTCTTGCTCACATCTATCTCAACTACTAGTTGAGGGTGCTACTAGTTGTCCCTATTTTAGGCATTTGAAGCAAGGATCGAGGAGATTCTTGTAAACCACCTTCATGTTGGGTTTCTAAATGTAATGATTTCTTTGAGCTTCTTGCTCACATCTATCTCAACTACTAGTTGAGGGTGCTAGTGGGGGTTAATATTCAACTGAGGTCTCTAACCAAGGACCTTACCTAGTGAGGCTACTATTATGGAACCTAGGCACCGTAATAAGGGTTTGTCAAGTTTGAGAATTTGACCTAGACAAGGTTATGGGTGGGTTTTGCTCCATGAGGTGAGAAGTATGGGGTCCATTTAAAGAGGGTGAGTGAGGGTTACATAGCATGCATTGCCCGTAGGAGAGGAGGTTAATGACCATCTCCTTGGATTCAAATAGGAAGACAAAGTAAATGTTTGGGAGGTAACTTGCAAACCACACTTGGATGCCTATAGTGGTCTAGTCGTCCCTAAACTTGCTTTGAAGAATTTTGATAGGCAAGTGGGGGCCATGGCAACAACCTATTAGGGATTATTTTTTAAAGACAAAAAAAATCCTACCAAGGCTTTCATCATAAAAATATAATGAGCATGTACCCTCTGTTTTAGAGTCTACACAACAACAGAGCCTTATGCTTCTTGGTTTCCATTGGGATTTGATCCTAAAGCATCTTATGGTTGCCTCCCGGATGTTTGCCACTAGGAGGACACACGCTTTGTTCGAGGGGTGGCTTCCTAGGATGTCCTAGCCAAGTCATCCTGTTGGGGGTAAAGTTGCATGTGCCTACGCCACTCATGTATTCACTACACTTACTGTACCCACACACATGTACACTGCAGGTGGAAGCTACCATCGATGTCACTTCATTCTTTATTCTTTCAATGACTAATATATAAGGGGAGGCCAATCACACATTGCGACCGTTGGAGTTCCCACATCTTAAGTCTCTCTCTCTTGCTCTCTTGCTCCATCCACCATAGCTTGCACCTCCCTTGCTTTCACTTGCTCATGCTCT
Source organism: Lygodium microphyllum (assembly GCF_053477565.2). Lineage (NCBI taxonomy): Eukaryota > Viridiplantae > Streptophyta > Polypodiopsida > Schizaeales > Lygodiaceae > Lygodium > Lygodium microphyllum. Next base: position 80,761,836 of record NC_141137.1, on the reverse strand, counting down.
CACTCAGGCTTCACCCTTCAAATCAGATCTTGGTGCTCAACATGATCAGTAGTAGATCAACATGATTTGGATAACCTATGCTTGTTTTCTAGGCAGCATCTCTGTCTTTGACAATAGCACTATTACCTCCTGTGGCACTCGAATAATCATTAGGCATTGCCCCATAGCTTTGATTTAAGCACTCATTGGAGGTCCTAAGCTTCATTCATTGATTGTAAACATAGGGAAACATGTTGTCATAAAATAAAGATAGCCATTTCACCTATTTGAGCTCATGCCTATGTCTATTGATGCTCATATACTACTAGAATTATTGGTACATGTTTGGAGGATTTCTTGAGATGCTCTTGGCTTGATTTGAGCTACTATGGCTCAGTTTATGTAGGGTATTTAATTTTTGTAATATGGTGGGTAGCAAGCTATTTGACTATGAAGGTTATGCCTATTGGGATTTAATACCATTTGGGTACTTCATTGGATGTATTGATGTATGATGTTGATGCTATGCTCCCGAATATGCTCTTAAAATATTTTGAGCTTAGTGACATTTGTATTGGCAATGGCTACCTGACAATGCTTTTACACTTACGAGCTTGAGGCTTTACTACATATGTTACTCCTAAATGTATAGTCTTGATGTATCTTAGCTTCCAGATGCTTATGTATTTCATGTGTTGAGCTTGCACTTAATTAGTTGGCATTCTACTTTTGTTCTAGTGGCAGTCACTTGAAGTACTCATATATTTTTCATTCAAGCAGAGGTTTGGGCTTCATGCAGTTGAGCTTCTTTCATTGTTAAGACAGTGGGACTCATTGAGTTGTATGCATGCTTTGTTGATTCATGCTTTGTTGATGCTTAGTGGATGCAGTTACTCTTAAGTGGGCTAATTTGATTTATGCTTTGGATTTGGCACCTATCTCTATCAATATGATGTCAATGATGTATACACACTGCTTGGCTATGTATTGAGCTTCATTACCCTTGCTCAACTAGAGCAATTCTCTTTTATTCCTCCTAAGACCTACTACATGGATGATGTTTATGCCTACTAGATTTTTGGTTTACAGACACATTGAGATTGTGACAAATCTTGGTATAAGTTGTATGTATCTTCACTACTAGTTGCTCTTACATATCACATTTGTTGTGGGATATACCTAGCAATGAGAGCTTGGATTATCCTGATCGATTGCTCACAATTAATACTGGATCCACTACTATGTATATTATAATAATGCTATAATTGCAAGTTTATGCATTATTTATGAGACTAGACGCTTTGATTTGACAATCCATTACTACCAGCCCTACACTTTAGTGTTTTTTTCTATTTAAATGTTGTCTGGCTGTGATTTGGGTTTGATTTATAGTCATTTAAATAGCGTGTCTTCTTGTACTGTACTTTCATTTGTTGGCGTGATGACTAGTGGATCGAATGATAGTGCTATATTTAACATTGACAAATTGGATGGCACTAATTACAACTACTAGAAGGGCACAAATATGGCAAGTTTTGGAGTAGAAGTTATAGATTAAGTCATTGACACACGAGGTTGTAAAGCCCAAATACTTTGATGTGGAGAATTGGGCTAAGTTGGATGAGTTATATAAGTCTACAATCATTTTGTCACTCTCTAAGTAGGTATTCTACAATGTTATCTCTAAAGGACGGACTACATGGTAGTTATGGAAGAAGATCCATGATGTCTATGATAAGCAAAGCCCTGCCTCTCAAATTATTGGCTAAAGAAACTATGTACCTTCGTATGAAGGAGGGGACTATTATGCTTTAACAGTCAAAGGTAGTAATGTAAGATCAATAATATTCACCATGGAAGAGACTCTTAGAAGTCTTAATCTCAATCACATGGACAATCTCGTAGTAAGTCCCATGGTCATAAGTTCATATTGACTTGTCATTATTGTGGGAAGCAATGTCATATTTGGCCACAATACCATAAAATGTGTGATGTGATAAGCTCAAGGAAAAGGGAAAGGGCAAAGTGCAAGAAAAGAATGATGATCATAGCATTGTCCCTAATAAGTCCAGCATCAAGATTGAAGAGATTAATGTAGTGCACATTGATTCAGATGATGATCACATACTTGAAACTTCCTCTCTCGATGTCTCACAATTGACTGATGCCTGATTTACTTATGCTCAATGTTGGTTTATTGATTCAAGGGCTTAATTTCATGTCACCCCTCATCATCGAGAGTGGTTCCACTCCTATCACAAAATGACAAGATCTGTTAGATTGAGAAATGACTTCGCATTGGATATCGTTGGTATTGGAGATGTATAGCAACAATTTGCTTCAGGCAGCAACATCTTCACTTTGCATGATGTACTCCATGTTCTAGCTTTGACTAAAAATCCTACTCTCTGCTGGATAGTTGAATGATGCAAGTTACTTGTATCTTTTGGTGATTCCTCATAGAAGGTTACCCGTGGGAATCTTGTCCTTGTACACAAGGTGCCAAGTCTAGCACTCTTTATCCTTTATGTCTATCTGGGTCTATCGACCATGTTTTGATAGTGGTTACAGTACTACATGTATCATTATTGCATTGTTGCCTTAGGCACAAGTCATTAAATGGAATGAAAATGCCTACTCATTTTGCAATATCTTCTACCTCTTGACTAAAAATGTTTTGATTCTTGTAATCATCGTCTTTATGGTAGGAAAACATGCAGCTTGCATAAGAAGTCACATATTACATGCATGGGTGAGCCTTTAGCACTTGTTCATTCTAATGTTTACGAACCTATGCTTTGTCATTCATTAGGTGGCTCAAAGTATTTCATTACTTTCATTGATGATTACTCACATAAGGTTTGGGTATACGCCATAAAGCAGAAATCAAAAGTATTGACTACATTTCAACATTGGCTTACTCTTGTTGAGAATCAATCTAGGTATTTTTTGAAATGCCTACTATCTAGCAATGGGGGTGAGTATGTATCTAAAGCCTTTGAATAGCTTTATGATGAGAAGGACATTAAGCATCAATTGACCACCTCGTACACCCCACCCCAAAATGGTATGGTTGAGTGCATGAATAGGACGATTCAGAAGAGAGAGTCCATAGTATGCTTAACCAAGTAGGCTTGCCATAATATTTCTAGACTAAGGCAGTTACTACTATCATACATTTGATTAATAGATCCCCATGCACTACTATTGGCTATCAGGTTACAAAGGAGGTATGGTCTAGAAACCATCATATGCTCATTTGTATATCTTTGGTTTTGAGGCTTTCTGCCATGTTCCCAAGGATAAGCGCAATAAGATGGATCCTAAGTCAATGGAACGCATCTTTTTTAGTTATGGGGATATAAGTGAGATGGGCCATTGCTTATGGGATCCACATGCTCAGAAGGTCTCCATAGCCATGATGTTGTTTTCCATGAAGAGAAAAGGCATAAGTAGCATGAGCAAGTAGTTGAGGTACGTAAGGTAATATTTCATGAGGAGCCTCCTACTCTCACATAGCCATCTAGATAGCTTGCCAACTAATGCTCCAGTGGCCCATGACCATAATGGTAGACAAGATGTAGAGGCCCCATAGTGTATTTTACAATGGTCTACTAGAGATAAACATTAGCCTCCTGAGCAATTTGAGCCCTCAATGGACTATATTATGGTGGCACATACTAATGAGCCTCTTAGTTATGACCAGGCCATGTGTAGAAGTGATAGCCACTCTTGGAAGAGGGCCATGCGGTCAGAGTATGACTACAAAAAAAATTGTATGTGGGATTTGGTTTCTTTGCCTAATGGAAAGCGTGCTTTGCCATGCAAGTGGGTGTACAAGTTGAAGAGTACCCTTGGACGTCCCAAGCTAGCATATAAGGCCAGATTGGTTGCTAAGGATTTTAAGCAAGAGCATGGTGTTGACTTCAACGAAGTCTTCTCTCTTGTAATCAAGATGAATATCATATGCTTGGTATTGGATTTAGTTGGTTAGTTAGATTTGGACCTTTATAAAATGGATGTGAAGACAACTTTCTTATATTATCAGGACTTGTATGATGAGATTTATACGCAGCATCCTAAGGGCTTTGAGGTAAAAGGTAGGGAGCACCTAGTGTACAAGTTGAGAAAGATTCTTTATGGCCTTAAGAAGGCACCTAGGGAATGGTACCACAAATTTGATGCTTTCATGCATTCACAAGGATATACCCCCAGTGATGTAGATTCATGTTTATAAAAAAGGAAGGCCCATGATAGCAACCCTATGATTATGGTACTCTAGCTAGATGATATGTTGATTGTTGGGAGAGCTCACTATGAGTTGGATGCCTCAAAAAATTAGCTCAAGAAGAGCTTTGAGATGAATGACATGGGACAACCATCATATATTCTTGGGATACACATCAGGTGGTGTGATTGCTCTAAGGGGCTCCTTTACTTGTCACAAAATAAGCCAAAATATCCTTAAGTGGTTTTATATGTAGGATGTTAAGTCTATTGGATGTCCTTTACCTTCTCATGTGAAGTTAGTCAGGCCAATTGTCCACAGTCTGATGAGTAGAAGGCTGAGATGGCCAAGATACCTTATGCATTCATAGTGGTGGGTAGTTTGATGTATGCCATGATAGCCACTCGTCCTAACATAGCATTTGTAGTGGGATTTGTGGCATGCTACATGTCTACATCTGGTAGGTAGTATTGGGAGGCCGTGAAGGGTATCATGAGATACCTTAAGGGAACCGCAAATATGTGTATATGTTATGGTGGCTAGGATATAGGAGTTGTAGGGTACACTAATTCTAATTATGCAAGACATCTAGATAATAGGAAGTCCACCTCTGGCTAGTGTTGTTTCTTGGATGTCCAAGGCGTAGAAATACACGGCTCTATCTACTATAGTGGCATAGTATGTTGCAGCCAAAATTACTGAGGCTTGCAAGGAGGCTCTTTGGTTAGGCCATCTAGTTGGCAAACCTTTGTATTACTTATGTGGTCCCTACATGGCATTTGGATTCTATGAGTGCTATTCAATTCCCAAGAATCTGATCTTCCATATGAAGACCAAGCACATTGAGGTGCGTTACCACTTTATCAGAGAGGTCATTTAAGGACAAGTCCAATGAGCTTGTCAAGATCTCAACTAACTAAAATCCTATAGATCTATTCACTAAAAGTCTCTTAGCATAACCTTTTGTGAGAGTGTGCAATGGAAGAGAAATTGAATACAAAGAGAAGCTGAGAGAGAGAAAGAGAGAGAGAGAGAGAGAGAGAGAGAGAGAGAGAGAGAGAGAGAGAGAGAGAGAGAGGAAGTAGAGGATGAAGGAAGAATATTGCACTGACTAAAGAAGAATGTTAATACAATGATGATGGACTGATCACTCCTTGCACGTAGCCCAAAGTATTAGTGAGGGCACCAAATCAAGCTAATGACAATGGTTGGCAGCACTAAGCATGGAGAGTTGGAGTGTCGGGATGTGCACCGGAAGAATGAAGATTGAAAAGTGTGTGTCTACCAAGTGGAGGGGATGGCTATAAATAGCCAAATCACCAAAAAACTAGCTGAACTACTCTTATAGGGGCCATAAATATTGGTTGACTAGCATTTAATGCTGGTCATTAAATAGAAAAATGTTTAAAAAATAGAGGCGATCCCAAAAAATCCCAAATGATAATGACAATGTCCGACAAGTGTAGAAAAACTGTGGAAAGTAGTATTTGGCCTAGAAATGCACATAGGAAGCTGACAAATAAAGAAAATACACATAAACTACCATAGCTCCTATGTCTCCATCAAACTCTGATAGGAGCTCACAACTAGGAGATGACAGACTGACATAACTAACATGGGTGGGCTAACACCCCCTCTCGAATCCTGGGAGTGTTTGAAGACCCAACAACATCATGTGATGAAGCATAAAAGCCTTGGGCAAAGGCTTCATGAAGAGATTTGCCACATTGTCCTCCATGGGACAGTAGGCCACTCCTAACTCGGAATCCAAGATCTTCTCTCAAACATAGTAATATCGAACCTCGATGTGCTTCATGCGAACATGAAACACTGGGTTCTTCACCATAGCTAGAGCACTTTGGTTATCCATACATAGCTCTGTAGGTCCAAGATGAGGAAAATCAATCTTTGCCAACATCCAATGAAGCCAAACTACCTCCATACGTAAAGAACATAAGGTACGATACTCTATCTCTATAGAAGAAAGGGCCACATTAGGTTGCTTCTTACAATCCACAAGATAACTCCTGATCCAAGGGAGAAGGCATAACCTATAGTGAATGCACAAGGCCACTCTCCAATGCTCCTGAGTGGGAGTCTTCATGAAAGAAGACAACAATGCCACAACAAAAAAAACATCAGACCGAGTGTAAATAAGCCAAATGATGGAGCCAACAAGATACCTATAACAGGCGGCATCCAGAAGGGAAGCTTCGGCTACCAAAATCTTGGACTCTAGGTACATGGGGCAAGAAATAGACCAACAATTGGCTATACCAAACTTCAAGAGAAGCTTGGAAATGTGCCTTTAATGCAAAATAAAAATGCCTTGTGCCATCTAATAGATCTCCAATCCAAGAAAGAAGTGGAGGTTCCTAAGATCCATCATGCCAAATTCATGTCCCAAAATCTCCCAAGTATGATCAACCTCCAGAGTAGAGCTCCCTATAATAATAAGATCATCCACATACAAGATGAGCTCACCCTTTTACCTTGAAGTATAGGTTGGGGTCATGAGCTAATCGCGATGGAAGACAGTCTATAGAAAGAAGCGATCAATCCTCTCATACCAAAGCACAAGGAGCCTATTTCAGGTCATAGATGGCCTTTTGCAATCTAGAGACATGGTCCCCCTTCCCCTGCACAAGAAAACCTAGAGACCGAGAAACATAAATCTCCTCCTCAAGGACACCATTTAGGAAGGAAGACTTCACATCCATCTGATAAACAAGCTAGCAATGGTGGGTTGTATAGCCAAAAAATGCCGAATAGTAGACGAGGCGTACGTGCAAAAGTCTCAAAATAGTCCAAGTTTTCCCTTTAAGCAAACCTTTGGCAACAAGCCTAGCTTTGTGCTTGTCTAAGGAGCCATCTGCAAGGTACTCGGTCTTATAGACCCACTTCAAACCTATCACCTTCTGCTTCAAGGGATACAGAACCAATTCCCAAGTTTGATTACACTCGATATAATTGAGCTCCTCTTGCATGGCCTGATACCAACAAATATCATGTGCAAGAGCCTCCTCAATTGTAGTAGGCTCACTAGCATCATGAAGAATCTATGATATAAGAACATAGTTCACACAAAATGAACTATTTCATTGGACCTGTAAGCAAGTTGATCTACTGGACCTAGAGGACTAGCAGGAATGTGAGAAACACCTAAATCCTACATGAGCAGTCCTCGAAACCAATGAGGGACTTGAATAGATTCATCCTACTATGAGGGAGATTGAGTAGCCTCTAATACCTATAATGCACATGTTTGGAGTAGGGATCCCCCTCACTAAGGGAAGGTAAATCCTCCTCATCTAAAGAAGGCTCCCCCTCTAATGGCTGAGAATCCCTAGAAGACTTCAAAGGGGAGGCTAAAGGGGTGGAAGTATGTGATGAAGAAGTAGTAGTAGTTGCATCTTTCAAAGGTGGTAGGGAAGCTAGAGTAGAGGGTGGAGCAGGAGGAGGGGGAGGAGCCAAAGATGAGAAAGGGATGCAAAGAAGTAACCTAGAAGAAAAGAGAGGAACTAAGGGGGGGAAAGGGTCGGTCAATGATGAAGAATCATTTGGAATAGAACCATCTCAATAAGATCCTAGGAGGTCGAAGCCTCGTCAAAGATCACATCCTTGCTCACCTCAAGCTTCTGTGACTTCGGGTTGTAGAGTCGATAGCCCTTTATGGTAATGCTGTAGCCCACAAAGATAAGCTTTGTGGACTTCGAGTCAAGCTTTGTCTTCCTCTTCTTCTTGTCCATATGGACAAATGCATCACATCCAAATATTTGAAAGTGAGACACAAAAGGCTTTCAACCAAAGAAATCCTCATAGGGAGTCATGTCTTATAATGCAGCAGTTGTCAGGGAACACTTGTGGATGTGAACTACAGTAGCCACCCCCTCACCCCAAAGGATATGAGTAAGACCTCGATGCTCCAACATCGATTGGGCCACCTCTAGCATGGTCTAATTCGCATGCTCCACCACACCATTCTCCAAAGATGTGTTCAAATGGATATACTCCATGTGAATATTGTGATGCCTGCAAACTAAGAAAAGAGGTTAGAAGTAAACTCTCCACCATGATCTGCTTGTATGCCACAAACTTTGGAAGTAGTTTGTGTCTCCACAAATACCTTCCACTCATAGAAACAGTACACCTTGCTCTTGTACTCTAGAAAACATAGCCACACATAACAACCGAAGTCATCTACAATCAACATTAGATATTTGGCCTTCCTAAGGAGGCCATGCCCAGAGAGCCTCAAAGGTTAATGTGAAATAACTCAAGTGGGTTGGAAGCCCTCCCAGTGGTATCTTGGGAATGTGGCTAAAGAAGAATGCATGTCTAGCAACAAAGAAATAGTTCCCACTCCTCGAGTAGGAATGGTAGAGTTGTCACCTATGATGACTATGACCCCCAGATCTTGAAGCCAATCCTATCTATATGTCATGTGAGAAGAGGCCCCACTGTCAATGAGCCAAGGCTTCTCTGAGCAAAAGAAGTAAGAGTTATATCCTCCTTGACAAATACATGCACAAAGATAGACTCTGTCATCGTCAAGGCAGTCTTTGAATCCTTCTCCTTTGGCTTCAAATGGGGTTACTTTTGCTAGCACTTCTTTTCAGGATGATTGCCCTTCCCACAATATGGGCACTTGGGCTTCTTCTCATTCTTCTTATCCTTCTTGTCCTCCTGCTTCTTATCCTTGGCCTCTGCCTTCTTCTTCTTTCCTCCACCTATACCTACAAGAAACACCTTGGTGGAGCCAAAACCATTAGCCCCAATGTCTCTAAGTCACTCTTCATGTTCCAAGACAAAGCGGTGAAAGCTCCTCCCATAAGAGTGTCTCGCGGGTCCTCAATGTGGTGAGGTTGGTGTAGAAGACATCCAAAACCGAGGAGATGGTAGTTGAGTCAAAAGGGTCATAGCCATGTCTTCAGATGATATCATCTAACCAAGAGAGGCAAGCTCATCTCTCATATCCTCCATCTTCGTGATGTGCTCCTTCATAGAGGAGGAATCATCAAGAGTATCCACATCTTCTTCTCAAGGGAAATCTTGTGGTTAAACGTCTTGTGCTAATACAAAGATGCAAGCTTCTTCCACACTTCTATTGCGATCTTCAACCATTGAACATGCACAAGGAAAGAATCTTGCAAACTCATAAAGAAAAAGGATCAGGCTCGTGAGTTGAGCCGATCCCATAAGGTTGCATGGTCCATAGAAGTCCCATCTACTAGACCCTCCTTAAGATGAGGGATAGAATCTAAAATAAGAGCCAAAAGGTCTAAAGTGTCGAGTGTTCACTCCACCTTACAGAACCACAACAAATAGTTCAAACCATCGAGTTTATCTTCTTTGGGTAATGAAGGTAAGACAAGCACCTACACTAAGGGAATCAAGGGCATCACCTTCACTAAGGACAAAGCCTTCGATGAAAGAAGAATAGAAGGGGGCTGAGTGCAAATGGGGAGCTCCTCTTGCCGACTACAATCACTTCTATAATCATGACTTCACTTAGAAGAGTATCTAAAAAGAAGCTCCTCCTCTGAGTCAATAAAGCTCATAAATTGGTAACATCTTCAATCCTACAATCACCTAGAAATATGTGTTTATCAAAGAAAGAACTGTCACATGTCATCACCAAGAATTTTTGACTGCATAGAAAGCTATCATCTACAACAAAAGGTTATTGCTTATGCCTAAGAAGATGTCGCTTGTAGCACCGATATGCTGTCACCTGCACTAGAGACAGGTCACTTGCAAAACACAAATTTTCATTTTTGGCAAAATGCAAAAGCTATGACCATTTGATGATTGGACAAGGTCACCTTGTCCTAGATGATATAGCTTGGTTGTCAGAAGGGTCAATTGGGCTCTGGAGCACTTGTATGTGCCGTAAACGTAGTAAGCACAAGTTGAAAATCTACATTTTGAAGATTTGGATTGCTCCTTTGCAATGAAATCTTGCTCTTCTACAAGAAACCTCTAGACTATGTCCTCACATAGGTGATGATACCATGTGAGAGTGCACAATAGAAGAGAAATATGAGCACAAAGAGAAGCGCACGCGCACGCACGCACGCACACACACACACACACACACACACACACACAGAGGAAGCAGAAGATGAAGGAAGAATACTACACTAACTAAAGAACAATGCTAATATAATGATGATGGACTGATCAATCCATGCATGCAGCATCAGTGAGGGCACTAGGTCAAGCACCAAGCACGGAGAGTCAAAGTGTCAGAGTGTTGGTGTGCACCTGCAAAGGGAGGAAGGCTAAAGGCTAAAGAGTGTAAGTGTCTGCCAAGTGGGGGGACTAGCTATAAATAGCCAAATCACCTCAGCATGTTGTACTTTATGTATATGTGTACTTTTCTTCTTCCTTTTCTCTCCTCACTAAAGGCACATTTGCCCTTAAGTGGGGGAGATTGTTGGGAGTAAAGGTGTCTGTGACTACATCGCTTTTATATTCACTACACTTCATTACTCTTATAGTATTTGCAAACTGTACACTACAAGTAGTGGGTGCCCATCACTATCACTTCATTCTTTATTCTTTTAGTGACTAATGAATAAAGGAAGGCTAGTCACACATCGTGAATATTGGAGTTTCCACATCTTGAGTCTCTCTATCTTGCTCTCTTGCTCCATCCGCCATAGCTTGCATCTCCCTTGCTTCCGCTTGCTCGTGCTCCCACTTGGGCTTCTCCTTTCACATCCTCCCTAAGGTGTTGTGTTTTGGGAGCTCTTGGATGTGGGGACTTCCTTTTGCATTTAATCGGGAATGTTGTAATACCTAAAGGTGAATCCACATTGGCATCCATTGGGTTCTTGAGAAAAGCTATCAACTCCTTAGTAAAACATTACCTTGGATAGGAGGGAAGGAGAAATGTAAAATATCATGCAAACTCAAGGGAGGCTTATCATTATTCAGTGAAGGAGGATTTTTTGGTATAGAATTGATGCGTGTAGTATCCATGCCTTGTACATTATGGGAAAGATTGGGGGAAACTCTAACATGAATCAAGCCTGACCCATGGGGAGCACAATCAACCCAAAAGATAGCAGGCTTTAAGAAGCTTGCATGAGCATGCATTAATGCAAACGAAAACACATGATGGGACTAGAGTGTATCTAAGGGTAGGAAAACAAAGTTGATTGGCATACTTGGTAGTAGAAGTTTGAATGTGTGAGGGTGGGGGGGAAGGTCGAGGCCATTTTCTTGCATGCTAGATCTCCACATGGCAGGAACCTAAGTTCCCATCACACTTGGTTGCGCATGCAATAGATTTCACTGTAGACATGTCAAGCTCAACCAATGTTCGCACCAACATTTCTCCCAAAGTGAAGAGAGATAGATTTTTGCTGTCTCTTTTATATTATTTACAACTTCTAAACTAGAAGGAGAGGCATCTGTAAATAATGATACTAGTCTCTTTCTTCTAGCCCTTTGGTGGCCAATTCAGGTTACACACATTTAGGCACTTAGTGTGTGTCGGGTGTGAACACCCCCCTACAACCCTAAGGTTTAAGGGTTGTACTTTGTACTTTTAGAGGGTAGTGATAGTTCATACTTGTAGGGAGTAAAAACAAAGAAATAAAAAATAGGAGAGACAACATTTGGATCCACACAACCTATTTCACTTGGCTGAAATGCAAATGCCTTTCCATTCCTAGCCAATAAAACAGTCTCTCTCAGTAGGCAAAAGAAACCCTTCTACACCAACTTTCAATTCTTGTAATGTTTCAGATGTAAACTGATGACCTATATCTTTGGGATCCCGTAAGCTTGGCTACTTTGACACTTTTTCATACAAACCCTCACTCTCTGGTGGAAGTGGCAAAGCAATTGGCCTTAATCACATGATTGCTCACCTTCCAATATTTGCATAAGCTTTTACTCTCAATTTTCTTCTCATCCTTATCAACCTTCTTGTATGAATAATACTTGTATAATTTTACTTACTATTAGAAAATATAGCTTTTTCTTTATCTTTTTGACTAGCCATAAGAGCTTGATCTATAATACACATAATGGATCTGTTTTGTTGACATTGGTCTTCTTGTAGTAAAACAGAAATCAAATTCTCAAATGATATAGTACTGGGATTGTATTTCATCATCAAATGAAGAAGGAAGACCATTGGAATAGTCTCTATACAAGTGAACTGTGTGGCAAAATCTCATTTGCAACAATTAATTGATCCTTCATAACTTTGGTCTTTGTCAAGAAATTGTCTATAGAGTCACCTTCATGCATGTACTCACTCTCTCTCATTGCTTATGCACAAGTTTACCCCAAGCATCTTTAACTATCTTGCATGAGTGAATGCATGGGATCATGGTATGTTTTAAAGAGATAATGCAATCAAGGCATGAACCTCCATAGCTTTTCTATCTCATCAAATTTTCTTCCTTAATACAAATGCACAAGTTTACCCCAAGCATCTTTAACTATCTTGCATGAGTGAATGCATGGGATCATGGTATGTTTTAAAGAGATAATGCAATCAAGGCATGAACCTCCATAGCTTTTCTATCTCATCAAATTTTCTAAGTATTAGGTAGTGGTGTGCTAGCATTAATTGAAATGGAAATAGAACTTGCAACATTCTCAATAGCATCTGTTTCTGTTGCCCTTGCAACTTCTACAACCACAACATGGAATGCATCAATTCCCTACAAGATGTTCCACAATCCTTTTGCAACCAATACACGATACATCATACAAGCCCACATAGGATAATTCATTCCATCCAACTTGTCCTTAAGAGCTAGCATACATGTTATATCATTGTTGTACACAAAAGGATAAAATTGCTTATGTAGTACTTGCCCTTAAGAGCTAGCATACATGATATATCATTGTTATACACAAAAGGATAAAATTGCGTATGTGGTACTTGCTAGTAATGTAAACAAAGCTTGAAATGAACTTGAAATCTTGTCATAGTCTGATGAGATGAAACATAGGGCGTTGACAACTCTTTCCTAGGCAATCAAAGCTTGCTTTGATACCAAATGTTGGATTTACGATTGCAAGCATGCACATAGACAACTTAGAGAAGAAGAAGCTTAAGAGCATAAAATACAAGGTCTATTGAGAAGTATCAATGTAGATTATTTAGAAGGCTTAATATACTCTAGAGTGAATAGGCATATATACAAAGCTAGGGGGACAATACCTCCTAGTAAGGGGAAAAAGTGACTTAGTAGTCCTAAGTATATTTACACATATCGCTACCAAAATATGGTAACATGCATGTTCTTTTTGGTCCTTTGATGCATGCCACTATATGTACATGGGCAATGCTACTAGCAAGTGATATTGCAAAAGAAACATTAATTGGTTGATATGTCTACATGGTTTAGAGTATGCACACTCCTTCCAAAATGCTTTTTAAGTATTCTTGATTATTTATTCTCTATGTCTGGACTGTTTATTTTCATCAACAACTAATTTTTAGTGGGATGAAAAACTATTGAATTGATTTATTGATTCTCAAGGTAATTTATATTTGTGAATGATTCAATTAATATATAGAGGTGTAGTAGACATTGGTCACTTGATTAATATATTATTTTATATGTTAGTAATAGTTGATTTACAAGGTTTGGTTTCCATAGAAAGAAAGAAATATTACTTAGAAAGTATACGGGAGTCAACATATGATGTAGGAACATTACACTTGTGGATAAAATTTAGGATTTAGTAGTGTGGGTTGTAGGCACCAAAAGCCCACCCAAATTTTTGTACATCCTTTGAAGGTCACATATGCATCACTCTATCAAATGAGGAGATATTTTCAATGAGAGACAATGGGTTTGGTCATGGGTGGTTAATTGGCACACTTATATTGAAATGGCAAGAAAAGTGGCTAGGCCCAAGGAGATAATGTGACAATTATAGTGTATATGGTTGTTTCGATCTAGCCAATTAGAACATGTCATCTCGTTAGCCTATTTGTCGAGCAATCTCATTTCTCTCCTTGTTGCTTCATCATTCTTCTCACACTCTCCCCTCTCTTTGATGGACAATGTCCTCTTTCCCCTTTTGCCAATGCCTCTTGTTTCTCTCATTGTTGTCGCATCACTCTTCTCACTCTCTTCCCTCTCTTTGGTGGACAATGTCTAACACAATTCTATAGCATGTACTATATGTTTTTTTTTGGGCAACTAACTAAAATATTCACTTATATTATGCAAATGGATAGAAACATTTCCACTTCACATATATAACAAAAAACCAAAGCAAACTGATCCAAGTCCCCAAGTATGCCTTTCTTTATTGGTCGGGAACAATGTTCATGAAGAATTGAGGTTAATGTAAAGGGAATTGCAAAAATTAGAAAAAACTTCAAATTTTAAAAAAGAAGGTTTGAACCATTGAAAAGTTTTAGTTATATAAATGGCAAATACATGTAATATGATTCATAAAATCCCTCAAAAATTTTGAGTTAGAGGTTTCTATATCTGCTGCTAAAAATGTTTTTTGTAAACACTTGTATGGGAAAAGCATTTTTGGTGAGCAATGGTGTGACCTTCGACCCGTTTGATGGGCGACACTTTGGAGAGTCACCACGCACCATCGGAAGCCGAAGTGCAACCGGGGATTTTTTTTTCATCGTGCAAGCGCGTGTTGCATGACCAGACCCTTAGAATGAAATTTGACGGTGATTAACTGCGAGTAAATATTTGTTTGGTTTCCGATACTAATGATAATGATATTTTGGTGGGGGGATGATGTGCTGAGGGGGGATGATGTTGATGGCAGACTGGACAGTCGACTTTGTCCCCCAAAAGGCTGCGCTGGCGGTTCCACGAAATAAGAAGGAGAGAAGAAGAAAAGGGCCCCAACAAGCACATGCTGCTCGGCCTTTTTGGTTGAAGTCCTTTAGCGGCGTGACCTGGATTTAGCGGGGGTTTCGTCAAGTCTGGAGGTGGTTTTGCAGGTCCTCTGGAGGTGGTTTCACACGTCCTCGAGGAATCTGCGGCACCGTGTGTGTGGTGAGTGCGTGTGAGAGGGAGAGGGAGAGGGGGAAGCCAGAGAGGGAGTCCGGAGAGAGAGAGAGAAAGAGAGAGAGAGAGACAGAGAAACGATTTGTATGCCCCTTTCCCCCCTACTCTTTTCCTTTTCCTTCGTCTTCTCTTATCTTAGCACAGCTGTTTTGGCTCCTTCCCCTCTGTCTGCAGCAAAGGACAAGCACAAGAGAGATGAGCGAATGCAATTGCAGGATCTACCCTTCCGCAGATGCCTCAGGTTCTATATTGCTTTCATGCTTTGCAATGTTTGATCCCCTTTAGACGCACATTTCACTCATCACCATGGCTTCCCTGTTGAAACTGTAGGTATGACGATGGTGGCTTCGTAGCTCCCTTTCCCTACGGTCTCCATGGCAAGCCCTAGCCCACCCCAGACGCACAAGAAGAATCAAGACAAGTCAGGCCGAATGGGGGGGCTTATGCACTTGTTCGACTTTAATCATGCCCTTGCGGGGAGAAAAACACCCCCTACGGACAAGAAACCTGGTGGAGGTAAGGGACATTTTCTTTTAACACAAGCATTTTGACCTGAAAATCAAAGCATTGAGTCGATTCAGGCCAGACTACATCCAACTTTTTGCAGCCACACATCTGAGTCTCATACTGATTGGGCCAAGAGGCAACTATACTATAGAATCCTGGTATAATTGAAAATGTAGCAATGGCCTTAAATCCTAAAGCCATAGTCTTGCAGCGATTCTAGATTTGGAATTCCTAGATTGCAAAGCGTCCCGGCCACAAATTTCTCAATTTTATGATGTTGCTTTGATCTTTTCTCATACTGTTTTACCTCTGGATTGTCATACTCCACAGGTGTTGAAGCTCCTCGGAACAGCCTGGATGTTGGTGGCAGCATTTTGGAAACACCCAGGTCCAGCACTGGCAGGAGCGATGAGGGCCGGGTAAGTTGGATTTCTAGGCAAGCAAGCTATTTATGATGTCATCTGAAGGAGAGTGCTTATCGATGTTCAATCCATGACTTTGCAGTATAATGGTTGGGACTTGCGTGAGACATTGAGTACCAAGAAACCACCTGCAAATGCCAAAGCTGCTCAAGACATGTCAAAGGACCAGCAAGTCAAGAACAGAAGTCCCAGTGTTGTCGCACGGTTGATGGGGCTTGATGCACTGCCAACCGCTTCAAAGGTTTCTGCCATTGGACTTGATGCCCTGCCTACAGGTTCCATGATTTCACAGAAATCTACAGGGGGAAATGCTCCAGAGAAGTCTGTTGTTTCCAAGCTAGCTCCAGACAGACCACGGCATACTGAAAAATTGCCACAAAATGCGAAACTCTATGCAAGAAAAGCTAGAGCACCACTGGCTTTTGATGTCAACAGCAAGGGGCACAATGCTCAGGAAAGTGATTGGGAAAGTGACAGAATAGGTCCTGAGCCCCTTTCTTTTAGAAATCACCCTCAGGAACATCAGCTTCAAGAGTTCAAGAAGGAGTTTGCAGCATGGCAGAGCAGAAAGGTGAGGGGCGATCATCCAAAACTTAGGTCATCGAAGGCCATAGATCTGGATGCCCAGCTGGGTACGAGGCACATACTTGCTCGGGAGAAGTCTTCAGAATCAAAACCAATGCTGGCTCAAGACAAAACGCCTAGTCCAAAGTCAAATGTGCATCTAGATAGGCTTCATGAGACCAAGGAGTTCCTAGATGCCATGGACTTTCTACAGTCCAACAAGGAGTTTTTTATGAAGTTTCTCCAAGAACCAAACTCGATTTTTGCTAGACACGTTTTAGATAGTGAGATTTCTTCTCAAACTGCTAGGCACAGGAGAAAGTATCAAACGCCAGATGCAACTGAAGAATACAGGCCTGAACTTCAGGGGAGAGAACCCATAGATTTAAGAAGAAATTCCAGAAACAGGAATGATTATTCACAGGGAGACACAGTGCTGGGAAGAATTATGATGAATGGTGCATCTTTCAGTAGCGAGGATCCATTAGGAGTACATGATCAACAAGGGCGTGCTTTCTCTTCTATAACCAGTCAGGGCAGGCTACCCTCTGACAGCCGTATGCCAACCAGGATAGTAGTTTTGAAGCCAAGTCCAGGCAAGGCACAGAGCCAGAAAACATTTTCATCTGGTTACCCTAGGTCTCCAAAAGACCATGAAGAGTTTGTCAGTGAAGAAAGTAAAGCTGTGATTGAAAGGCTTAGGGAAAAGCTGAGAAAAGATATGACAAAAAATTATAAGAACGAGAGGAGAAGTATGGGTTTGAATGTAAATGAGCACTGCAAAGACAATGGCAGAGATCCTAGAGAAATTGCCCGAGAAATCGCCAGGCAGATCAGGGAAAATGTTTCTAAAGATCTTGGAAGATTGCACAATGTTAGCCTTGGCAACAATGAGACCAGGTCAGGTAGGAGAACCCAATCCAGCAGGCAAGCAGGTCAAGCTGACAACACTGCAGACAGCATCAATCAAAGATCTTGGGCAACAAGCAGGTTTGAAGAACAGGAGCATCACAATAGCTTTGCTCCAGCACTTCGAAAGAAAGAAGACAAGAAGAATTCTGATCGGTGTACAGCATTTTCTGGTGATGGGCAGTCAGGTGATTCAATATCTCAGGGACAGATTGCAACAATCAAATATAGGAAGGACTATGAGGATAACCTTGTAGCTTCTATAAAGCCCAGGTCTTTACGCAGCTCTGGAAGGCATAGTGTGGATGGCTCTAGTATCATACAACGAAATTTTGTCAATTCTGACATCTCAAGATTGGATTCTTCTATTGAGTTAGAAGGTGACTATGCAGTGAGAAGTGGAGAGGAGAGCAGTGACAGATCTCCCAGAACTTTACTGAGAGTACGATCTGTCCCTGCAGCCCTTAATGGGGAAAGGGCTCATCCAAGTGAGCCTGCTGAGGCAGTTCCTGAGACGTTTGCTATTATACCAGAGGCTGATGCTACAAAGCTGGTGGATCCTTCAACACGATCTACCTTGAGCAGAAAAGTTGCTGGCTTGAAAGGTAGCTTCACTTTCAGCAAGAAAAAAAGTCACAGTATCAAAGAGATTGATGAATCCTCTCCAGGAAAAGAAGAAGCCTTTGCCATCGACTCAGTGAAGGAGGTGATTTCTTCAAAAGAATGCGAGCAAAATGGACTGCAAGATTATGAAAGTGTCCCATTCACAGATGTAACCTTAGAAAACTCTGCCTCTCCTGAATCTGCTGTGGATGAATCGAAGGACTTATTAGATGTGGATATTGAACGTCTTGGCACAGTATCACAAGTACATGAAGTCACTAGCCTTGAAGAGTCTTTGATTCTAACAGATGATCAAGAAAGTATATCTGATTGTGAAGGACAGTCCTTTGAAGGAAGTTCTTCCAGCAAAGACTGTGATGTAAGTTTTCTGCTCTTCTTGCTTTATTATGGCTGTGTGATTGAATTCAAGTGTTGGAGAAGTAGTTCTATGATAAAAAATTCTGTTTAGAACTACATGCTTTCTCTTGCATCAGTTTCAGCCTTGCTTTTTAGGTCACCTTACAGTTTTGAAGATTTGATCTTGGAAAATTTGAGCCATCTCTACTGTGCATTTGTGTTTTGACTGTATTAGATGTGCCATTTTGTTAAATCTGTCTAGAATCATCCAAAGGGCACCATTCCCTTTTGTATCTTTGGCTCCAATGCTGAAGTTTCCCAGGGTTCATTAGGCATTCCTGGCAAGAAATCTATTTGTCAATCACGGTGTGTACCTTGCTGTTGGTTGTACCGAGATTGTTCAACAGTGTTACCAGAAAATTTTAGATCAAAGGTTGTTTATTGTCTAGTGGAATATCATTTCATGCTCATGACTGATTGAACCTTTGGAATATTTGTCACTGCAGAACTCCCATCAGTTATTAGTGTGTGCTTCAGATGATGCCATTCCAAGCAGTGATGTGCAGTTATTGAAAGAAAATCCTGAACAGCCTAGCCCTGTATCTGTATTGGATGCTCCGTTTGAAGATGAGACAGTAATTTCAGCAGAATTCAAGGAGATCAAATCAGATTTGCAAGGTGATTTTTAATTCCTTCTGTTGTTATGGGAGTTGAGAGGGGTGGATGACTCTACAGGAAAGAAGCTTAATCTGGATCTCTGGATCACACCTTGTAGACTTTCTTTAAATGTGTTTGGTGATGTCCAGAATAGACTCACAGTAAAGCTCTTTGTTTTGAACAGAGTTACGCAAGCGCCTGGACCTTCTCAAATTTGAGGAGCATGATCAAGATTCAGAACAAGAGGCTTTACCACAAGCAAGCTCATCCATAAGTCCAAGCACACATGAGGGTGACAGTGATGCTACAAATATACGCGATGATAACCTGTCTAGCGTAGCTTCTAATGAGCTCAAGCCCTCTTTTCCTTGTGTGGAGAAGTTGGGTTATTCTGATGGTTATGAATCACAAATCTTCACTTATGTGAAAGATGTGCTTGCTGCTACTGGCTATACGGGGCTTGACAGTGGCATTCTACCTCAGCCATATACACTTGGTCAGCTGCTTGACCCCGTTCTGTTTCAGCAGATGGAAAGCGTATATTGCAATAAGGTTTCTGAGGTTGACACTGAATCATGTAAACAGAGTGAAAAGCCCTTTGACCTGTCTATGAGGCACCTCCTTTTCGACTGTGTTGGTGAGGTTTTACAGGAGATTCTAGGATCAGATGACAACCTCAGTCTCTTCTTAAGGCCTGTGAGGCCATCACTTCTTCCAAAGCTCTCTGGAAATGAACTTGTTAAGCATGTTTCTGAGAAAGTACAAGCTCTTGCAGACTCACAGTTGGAAGTACAGGATACTCTGGAGAATCTAGTCACGAAGGACTTGGCAAAGGGGTGTCAATGGTTTGATTTCAGTGATGACAAGGAAGGTGTTGCTCTTGACATTGAGAAAGGCATTTTGGATGATCTTATGGAGGAGACATTGTTGGTCCTTTAGGAGCACTTTGCTCTCAGAGTTTTGAGCTTTCTGCCTGCGGAATTGTACTTGCAATTAAGCAACTATTGTTGCCTTAGGGTGTGCATGCAACTGCTCTACAGTGAAATCAGGACTTGGAAGGATTTCTGTTGCACACATGCTGGGGGTTGCAAGGTTCTAATATTCAACTATAGTGAAATAACTGTTGCAGGGAGGGATATGCTTGGGCTTATGTCAACCGCTGATAAGTAATGAACACAGGTGTTGTTCAGGATTCTGCTGTTGATTCTACGGCCTGATGAAACCTAAGGTCTGACAGTTGACATAGGTGGCTTGACCTAAATACCATTGGCATACAGGTGACACTCAGGTTGTATGCATCAGCGCCCTGCTTGTACATTAGCCAAGGCTGTTATTCCAGCCATAAGGCAAGCTTTTGTATGTGTTAAAGCATCAAAAACTTTCGCCAAGGCAAATTGTATTCTCATCTCTATATTAGTCTTTGTGGATTGTGATCAGACTAAGCATGATAATTCATGTCTATACATGTTTCAGGGAACTATCAACATTATGATACTGTACCCCTTGTTTTAGGATTACGCCAGGCCCTTGTAACAAAAATTACATCTTGCTTTGGATCACAGCATGTTGCAAACCTATATGAATGGAACTAACATAAATATGAAATTTTACTGCTCCAGGTGGCATGCATTAAACCCACCAACTAATCATTATGTCTGATACGATAGTTCAAATCACAGAAGATATTCATATGGAAATGACATGTAATGGGTTAAAGATACAGATAGGTGCAGGTGGCAGCCCTTGGAATTATAGTAGAAATATTTGTTGGCATTGCTTGTAAGGCAATGGTAAGGGTGGATATGTCAAACTATCTTGACCTTTTCATTGGGTGCTGTTATTGTTCCGACTTGGCATTGGCTCTCCTTGAAGAGGGATCCTCTTGCATGTGTGGGGAAAGTACCTAGTGCTCAATGAAGTGGTTCTCAGGTGTGAGCCACCACTAATGTGACCTCTTTTGAAAGTAGGCAGAACCTTGATGGGATACTGCAAAGTGTATGCACTTAAGTGTGATACCTAAGGAACTTGCATTAATCTTTTTGACATGTGGCATGTGTGGTGGCATGCAAACACCTATGGACGAGTTCTCTCCTATGAAATGATATAAAGGGATTTTGTAATGCAAGCTAGTCCAAGTAGTTTGAATGTGTGGGTGTGTGCATGGGTGAGTTGAAACATTGGATATATTCTTGAGGTATCTTTCAAAGTTCAAGCCTTCTCAAAGGGGAAAAGAAAACAAGCTAGCAAAATGTAGGTTCTTGTAGTTTAGGTGTGCCGTGTTTAAGCCTCATTATGCTTGCTATTTCGTATGTTGTTTATTAGTAACTGCCCCTTTGCCCGATCTTGAATGTACCAAAGATTAGTACCTTCTTGAAATTTTGAAATGAGCAATGGGTTTGCAAAGCAACTATTCCTTTCATAGTCTCAGTATAGTTGTGATTTAGGATGTAGGCAACAATGTTTACTACTTTAACTCAAAACATGTATGGAATATTCTTTCCTTTGGGCATGCTTCTTCCCATCTCCACTATGACACAATTCTTGTACTTTGCTATGCCATTCAATTGAGGTATACATGCCATAGTATATTGATACTCAATCCCACAATCGTTGCAATATTCTATGAATTTATTTGAAGTAAACTCACCTTCTCTATTTGATTTGTGTTTTTAAAGTCTTCTTCCAAACTCCTCTTCTACAAAACTTGCATCTCATTGTTTAAACTTTGTAAAGACTTTATCTTTAGTCTTTAAGAAATATGTTATTGTTGTTGATGAGTCTCGTTTGTCACTTGACAAAGAGGAAATAGTGATCGAGTCTTTTATTGGAGATTTTTCGTCATTACCCACAACAACCACAATGTCATCTCTTAGTGTGTAACAAGGAATACCAATCTTTGTGACTAGTCATATGCCATGTCACATAGCTAAAGGGTGTTGGAATCTTTAAAAAAATTTAGGATCACGATCAATTCCAGGAGAGTTTAATGTGCTAATTTAGACACCACTCATCCTTAAGGAGCTTTTGCAATATTTTCAAAATTTTACTTACAATCGAAAGAAATCCCTTCTATTATAAATATTCAATGAGAGTTGGGCTTACTTTCATACAAATTAAAATTATTTGTAGAGCTACATTTACAAATAACAAAGTGTATTCAAAAGGCATTAGGGGAGATTTGAGGTTATTTTTTGGCCTTTGTAAGAAGTCGAGGATGGAGTACCTTGGTACTTTCATTGTCTATCACTGATGATGAAGGTATCACTGATGATGAAGGTATCGCATGTACTTATCACCTTCAATGCCTCATCACTGTTCAGAATGTCTTCTTCAATTACTTTCAAAATCTTTGCTTTTCATTTTCAAATTTTTGTTTCGAGGGAGTCGAAACCACATCGATGTTACAAGCATAGATTACTTGTTGGTAACTCTATTGCAAGTATGGATGACTATAGATGGTCTATACCATCTCAGTATTGACCTAGAAGATGAGTATTAACCTATTCGTATTAAAAAAAAAGGTTTATGTTAATACATTGAATGCAATGGAAGCACTAAGATCAGAGCATAGAGAGAATATCGATCTATGGATTGATGGTAGGTGTATCACATGGATTTTGCAGCAAGAATCACCCCCTCCATTCTCTTCTATTCCTCATGTTGGAGATAGTCGTCAAGGGCTTCTAGCTTCTATACAAAATCTAGTAGTCTATTTAAACATTTTAAAGTTGAACTAGTGGTTACACCAAGAAATAGATAAAATGAGGAAACAATTAGAGGCGAGACAAGGAATATTAAAACCCAACTACGTGGAGCCAGATGGAAGGAAACAATGCTTGGGTTGCATGAAAGACAGATGAAGTCCGAAGAATATTGAGACTCTTAAGCCTAGAAGTGGTGGCTACAAAAGAAGAATAACAACAATACTATAACACTTAGAAACTCACTCTAAACTAGTTGTGTTCTTTTATTGTGTTTGGGAGCATCAAGTTTGAAGTAAGTATTTGTTGTGTAAAAGCATTATGAATCCATGCCTATATGTGTGTTTTTGCTGTTGTTATTGTCATTATAACTGATAAGGCCATTCTCCATCCAAACAAAGCAAAAGGAATGTAAGAGAGCATTGCAAGCCTACAATAACATCATTCCTTCTAGAAATGTAAGACAGATCTTGGCTTAGAAGAGTTTTAGGAAGACCAAGGAACAATGTGTTGAAAGTTCTTGCAAAGGTCTTGCTTAGATAAAGAGGAGATCCAAGGCACCTTAGACAAAGTGGGGATCGGTAGACAAAGCTATACTTAACTCTTTAAAGTTATACAAGAGACATTGAAGAAGAAAATGGTCAAAGGATCATTGCTTCCAAAGCCATCTTTACTTTAACAAATAAGATGTAGCATCAACCAAAGAGTTTTGGAAGTACTTGGTGAGCCCTTTTACATCATAGATAGCTATCTTGGAAAGAAAAGAGTCTCACATTCATTACAATAAAAGGAAAGCACCACACAATGCAATCAAAGACCATGGGAATGATGGAAGAGTGAAGAACAAGAAGGCCAAAGTTTGGGAGGTATTGGATACAATGATTTTGTACTGTGATAAAACACATTGGTCTAAGGAGGATCTCCCAGCCTTCAAGAAGGCACTCAAAAAATTCAAGACCTCCATGAGGGATGCTTAGGGAGCTAACAATCTCACATACTATATGGTAAGGAACTCCATATTTGGTTTTTATGTCTTTGAACTAACCCCACCTATTTTCTTATACATAACATATTATTTATAGTCATAGTCCTTGGTTTGTAAGGCAATATTATGGGAGTTTGTTGATTGGTCCACCAAAGAAATGAAGATGTCTCATTACCAAGCAATATTTGGATATTCCAAATATGTAAGACATGGTGGCGGTGCACAAAAGGCAAACAATGTACTAAAAGTTTTCCAATGGATTTATAGATTAATTTGGCATAGAACAAGGTTAGAAGAAGCAAAGAGGACGTATCAAAACTCATGCATAGCTCTTGTATTACAACTATTGAAACAAAAGAGGCAAAAAGGATACTATAACTCATGTGCAAATGAGAAGTTTCGGCCTTCGAGGAGAGACAATGCCAAATATGGGATCAAAGAGTAGATAATTAAAGCTTTATTCTTGGCCATGTGGGCTCGAAGAGGATGGTTTCATCTTCTTTGCTGACATTTCATTGTTCTCATTACCCTCATCCTACTAAGGTTGGCAACTATAGAAGTGGTAATGCCACTATTGGAGATAGTGATTCTACCAAAACCCTACATTTATCCACCACAAATTTATTTGTTTTTATAAGGATACAAATTACACAGTTTCTAAACCCCTATTGCAATGACATGAGTAGTATATGATAAGTAGTGAGAGTGGCCCTTAAAGCTTGGTATCCATACCCAAGGCCAAATACTCGCAATACAAATCACTTTTTATCAGAATTATTTTCTCTAAATTCACTAGAAGTGCATAGCCTTCACAAAACTTGGTCAGTACTTGAGAACAAAAATAGGGAGCCTTGCATTGTTCCAAGAATACTCATTGTAAAAAATTATAATTTGTAATCACAAACATATTATATATCACTTATTCAAATCAATACAATCTTTCTTAATAATACATCGCATGACATTATATTTGTGCTTGTGTACCTTATTATGATCAAATTTTCCAATGTATTGTGAAAGTGCCACATCTTTTTTGCACCCTATTGACTTAGTGTTGTTGGCAAATGATGTCCTTGAGTCCTCTATTTGTGTAAGGAAGTCCTCACTATCAACTAGGACCTAGTTGCAAAGATAGATTCTTAGAAAAGAAAATCAAGAACTATGGTTGTCCAAGAATAAGGAGAGCAAAAACTAAATGCTCATTGATTTTCATTGCTTTCAAGCAAACTTGTCATTCACAAAGGGATTGTGCCACCCCCATCCTCTTGTGTCATTGATTCCTCAAACTTTTCCTTGTTGGTTAGGTTGAGCCTTTCAATTTTTGTGACACTTTGTTCTTCAATGGGCAAGTGCTACCCCTAAGCCTTGGCCTCCATGGAGCACCAGTAGGGTCCTTCAGTTTAGGATAACACTCCAAGCTTGCTTAGGGTTTGACCCATTTCCTAGTCTCTTACAGTGCACAATAATTACAACATGACAAGGTACACATAGCCTTAGGAAGTGCACATATTCTTCTATAACAAGAACTTGGCTTGAAGATCGGCTCAACTAAGCCAACAACATTAGTGGCCCACGTCATCCTTCTCTCTCTCTCTTCTTTACCTTGACGACAAGCCAACCCTTGAGAACCCAGCAATAACTAATCCCACCCACATCGACAATGGCCTAAAATTGTAGCAATATAAGTGGTTACCTCTACATAACCAACTAGCACCAACCACATATAGCAATATCCACCAGATTCTAAAGTGACATGGAATTGGCACAAGTCTAGGAGGGGGTAATGTTAAGCCCTTTTAGGAAGGTAGGACAAAGCACAAAAAGATAGACTAAAATTTAAAAATTTAGAATGACAATAGAAGCAAAAATTAGAGCACATGTCTAGTGTATATAGTTTTTGGATAAAAAATTATTTGAAATTATTTTGTAAAAGAGAGCTAGGCTCACTCCCATATAAATTGTAGATCTCAACTATAGCATAAGCGTAAGAGCATGATCCAATGACTCAAAAAAGAGCTGAAAAAAATAAAAGAATGTATGCAATATAAGAGAAGACTGGTCTAAGCCAATGAAATGGGAGGGTGCCTAAGAAAACTAAGGCCATTCTTGTGATCTGCAGTCTTATAGACTCTCTTCATGTATCTTACTTTTGAGAGAGAGAGAGAGAGAGAGAGAGAGAGAGAGAGAGAGAGAGAGAGAGAGAGAGAGAGTGTGTGTGTGTGTCTCTGTGTGTGTGAGGTAGAGTGAGAGACTGGTGCAAGATAAGCTATTGCTTCCTCCTCCTCTTCTTCTTCTTCAACACAGAGCTTGCACCATGATTGAAGCTATGGAGTGTGCAATGCACTACAAGATATAGGCCTTATACCGATGTTAAAAGCGACAAAAATATCCATAAAGAAATTTACCCCCATCATCGCAAAAAGCGTCGTTATTGGCGATGCCATAGAACAGTTGGTATCAGCGTCGTTATTAGTGTCACTATTTGCGTTGCAAAATAGCGGCGCAAAATAACGACGCTGATAACGATGCTTTGCGATGCATTTTGCAACGCTAATAGCGATGCGTGCAGTAAATTTGTGACGCTAATAACGATAGTAATAGGAAAATAAAAATTTGTGGAAGGGCAACTAGCACTATGTGCTTTATTTGGGCCATACAAAATA
This sequence comes from Lygodium microphyllum, assembly GCF_053477565.2. Taxonomy (NCBI): domain Eukaryota; kingdom Viridiplantae; phylum Streptophyta; class Polypodiopsida; order Schizaeales; family Lygodiaceae; genus Lygodium; species Lygodium microphyllum. The sequence goes on along the minus strand of NC_141137.1, from coordinate 80,735,234 downwards.
GTTTCAGTAACGTGTACAATGCTTGTGTAAATAAAGGCAAAGTGCACTTAAATCATAACACTGATACATGAAATAAATACATGATCGCATAATGAAAGTGACCGGTACAATCATGGCAAGATACTACTAGTACATAGAAAATGTCTATACAGATCATGTGACCAAAAAAGAAGGGTATGTGAGCTCCAGGGATCTAAGGGCGAGCTACAGATCCTAGCCATCGAGAACCTCGTCCCGCCTTGCAAAGGAGCATCGAATGGACTCTACAAAAAAAGAAACAACTACACATCAGTCCACCATACAATAATACATTCTAATTAAACATGGTAACTACAGATAAGAAAGTTGAGTGACTTACAGGGCCGTTGCGTCCATACAATCGGTCAATCAATGTAGTGAGACCGTGCCTCTCTACATATCGAGTCTCAAGGCCAGTGGGATCGCAATTTGTAATAAAGTGTTGCAGAGAAAACAAAATACAACTGTTAGAAATACGATTGTCAGTACAAAGGATATTGCAAAAAAAGAAGCAAGCAAAACAAAAGAAAAACTTACAAAGTCCTCTAGATATATCCTGTGGTTGCCACTCCCAAGATGATGGACCACTCCAGCCTCTAGTCGTGCCCTCACTGCCTCACACTGCTATCTCCAACGTCCTAAAGAATCTGTAGCCTCCTCCTTAAGTCCGCACCAGTTGTCCGCGTCTAGCCACTCGAGCTTTGAAGCCCCACTCTTGAGTGCCTTGCGTGCGTCTGATCGTCTATGTGACATATATGCACGCATGCACTCCATCATCCAACCCATAGAAAACCTATATGTTGCGGTTGGTACCGGAAACTCCTCATGCAAGGATGCTACTATGTAGTCCTTGCTCCCTTTCGGTATGTTCTTCCAATTATCCAAGGTGTTGTGCCGAAAAACTTGTTGGCACAACTCTCTCATGCGAGCCATCACCCTTCTCCCCTCATCATTCATGATGATGGCTCCTGACCTATCATCTACAAGGTAGGCATACCCCTCTAGTGTATGCCTAAGATGGGTCCTCTCCCACCTGCCACACTCCTAGGCATATTCAGGAGACCCTTGTACATCTGGTGTACCTACCGAGCTAGTATCTATCGGAGTAGCACCCATAGGGGTGCCACCTGCAGGACGACTGAGCAAAAGCCGGAGTGAGTGGAGTAGACGTCCCCACAGGTGTGACAAATCTTGGAGGTGATGAAACTCCAGCAGAACGAGAAAGAGACAGTACGTCCGTACCTCCACAGTAACCACTTGAGCCATGCTCTCTCGAACCGCCACAAGAGTGAGGAGTAGCACCTATATCTCGAGCCGACCACGGGCTCACTGCATCCGGATCTCTATAGCATCCCCCTGAACCACTCCTTCTGTTTGGGCCAAGTATGGAGTGTCGACCTCATCTGCTAGAAACTGAAGCATCAGAGCGTGCCAAAGTAGATCTAATAGAGTAGCCTGACGGTGTCCGACACAGCTCCTGGTCCGCCATACCTCTGAATCTCGCCATCTGATCTGGAGACATACGCGTGAAGATCTCCTGTAGCTCCTTGTCACTTATCCCTCGACTCATCCTGATGATCTAAATATCCACAAAGATCACCTACATAGACAAAAAATGATGTTAGCATAATCAATATAAATCATACAAAGCATGGTAATATATATCTTTAAAAAATGATATTACTTAAAATGCATATCTTATGTACCCTTATAAGCGATTCGTCAACAAATTGAGTAGGTGGATGCTCCAAGTATGAAGTACCCTATGGTCCCATGTCAATCTCTTGACACAACTCCACATACACTGGAAGGTCGATAGACATGTCACCACAAAAGGATGAGTCACCTTGTTCTCAAAGAATTCTTGGACTCCTGTATTTTCATCATTGTTATCCGATGCTGGCTCCTCTACATGCTCCAAGCTTTCGGTGGCTTCCACCCCTTGCAATATCGACCCTTCTATTTGCATATTGTTCTCATCTATGCTCGGAATATCGCTTTGATCATATACTCTCAAACTTCAGGGAGCTGAAGGCATAACATACCACCATCGAGGTTATCGGGGGTTTGGATAAAAAATTACATGCTCACAATCACATACTTGAGAGATTTAACTATTGTAACATGTACCATGTCATAATACAATTAAAAAACACATGAGTTCATACACTTGTTCACAATGGGCCGGCAACACAAACGTGTCACACAAATCTGTCCATTTTTTTTCGGAATCGATTTTGAGAAATTCAAATGAACCTAGTCGAACTGTTGCTCCAGCTCCTTCAAGTACAACTTTGAACCACTGCACATCGAATAGAATCATGGAGAAGTTATGATAATCCATCGTGACAATACTTTGCAAGTTTTCAAAATACTCCATCTCATCTATAACCATGTTTGGATCTGTTGCTTGTCGTTGGCTCTCTTGCTCGAACCTTGCCATGATACCACAATCTATTGTGGAACACATTTTATCAATACGCTCCACATGAAAATGCTGTCCGCGCGACCATACTGCACTATATATTTTATACTGTACATTGAAACACTTAATTAATTGTCGCATATAAAATATAGATACGACAAACCCTAAACACGTCATCACCTTTGGACTACATCCCCTCGATAATTCCCACTCCTCGGTTAAGACATCCACCCCTTCGCGAGACACTGCGGTCAAAGCTCCATGCAACCATCACGTTGACATAAACCACGGCATCTCCTCCATGCCCTCGGGATATCGAATCTGTCGATGGTGCGTATTACGTTGAAATTCAGATCGCGCTACCTCTCGATCTTTCCTAGCTTGCTAGTACCTAGCGAACCACGTCTCCATAGAGGCATGGTGCAACATACAAAAGCAATCCACTTTCTCCTCCATTGCAACATCCATTCTTTTTCTACCCCATTTCCAACCACCACATCTTTGGTCAGTCTCTTATCGTCCTTCAACGACCATAGCATACTGTTGTCTGAATCCACAGTTGGTAGCCATTGTGAAATATGCACTAGCGTCTCAGACACCAACCAACCTTCAGCCATGCTACCTTTTGGCCGAGCTCGTTGCCGCACAAAGGCTTTTAGGGTTTTCATGAAGCGCTCCAAGAAGAACATCCATCGCGTATGGACAAGTCCAACAATCTCCACTTCATCTATAAGATGCATAAGAAGGTGGATTTGTATCATGAGCATGCTGATAGACATGTATTTCTCAAAGAGACAGACCGTCTCCAGTGCTCCCCACCTTGCGGATTCACTAGAGGACGACTTAATCTCCTTCTATGAGATCCATTGCACTAAAGTCGACAACCTGTAAATCGCCCTACGTATTTCTGGAGTAAGGCATCCTATGATCGCGATCGGTAGTACAAACTGCCACAAACGAGAAAGCATTATGAACAACGACTACACACCAAATAGAAAAATACACATGCCACTTACAATCCATTCGTAGTACAAACCTGACATATCTTATGCCAATCATGGAATTTTAGACCTGATAATTGGTCGTCTTTAGAAAACGCAGACCTGAGAGAACGCATTATACTCATCGGAGTGCAGATAAGCTTGACTATTTGCTTCACAGTGCACTCTTCTTTAAAGGACAAAACCTAAGGAGCATGAGGTAGCTGCAAGCGATCATTAGCACTCGACTGTGGCCAAAGCGCCTCCATCTTGCGTACCTCCTTCAAATCCATTTGTGCCCCTACAGTGTCTCTCTTTCCTGTGATGTGGTCCCATAGCAAGCTGCCCACGTTCTTGAAAATATGCATGGGATTCAACAAGTGGTTGATCTGTAAGTGGGTCCAATATGGCAACTCGTAGAAAACTGAGAACCGTCGCATTCCGTTTGGATGTGACTCCGTGTGAACCATTTTCGGCTCGTACCAGCTTTGGGCATTCATACGTGCTGGAGGTCGTCCAAGAAAACCTTCCCTGAGTTCATGACCCTCTAGTAAGAAAGTGGCGTGTCCTTGATATACCATCTTCTTCATTGTTCGAGACCTTCGGGAGTCTAATTGTGGCCCGCACAATGGACATGCATGATAACCTTAGGTAACCAGACATGTCCCAACACCTCTATCTAGTGAACACAAACTTGAACGAGCTATGATAGATATTACCAACGAGAACGGAAGCCTACTTACCTGAGCACTCTCCGAATCCCGGAAAGTCATGCATCGTCCACATGAGAATGGCTCGAATATTGGCGGACCATCGATCATCACGCTTGCTCATATTTTGCACGGTGACCCCCTCCTCCCACAAAATCTTAAGCTCATCGACTAATGGATAAACATACATATCCATATTTTTTACTTTGTAGTGGTCGGGAATGAGTAAGTTAAGGATGAGATATCCTTTCTTCGTAGAAAGCCATGGAGGGATATTATAGTTGACAAGGACTATAGGTCACACATTGTAAGAAGTTGAGCACAGATAGAATGGGTTCACGCCATCATAGCAAGACCAAGCTGAAGATTCCTTGGCTCTCGGGCAAAGCTTGGGAAGGTAGAGTCAATGTGGCTCCATGCGTGTGAATCCGCTGATATCCGTTGAACTCTATATGTGGATCTATTCTACGCATGCCATGTTGTCAAGCTCGCCATGCCGGACGTACGAAACATGTGGTTTATGCGGGGGATAAGCGAAAAGTGTCTAAGCACTTTTTGAGGGATGGTTTGCCATTGCAAGTCCTGTCGATACCTATGAGCACCACACTTTGGACATGTCTCCATAGTCTCATATTCTCCTTGAAACAGTATGCAATTGTTGGTACATGCATGGGTGCTGTTGTAGTCCATGCCAAGCTTTCCTAAAATATGTCGTGTATCATCACGAGACTCAGGCATGGTATTTGTAAGTGGTAATATATGATACTTTAGTAACTTGAAAAAAAATCATAAAACACCTTGAAAAAGCACAAATGTTTTTAATGATAGTGCCGAAAAGAAATCAACGAAGCATTCGTACAAGGTACTTAAACAACTCAATCACACTCGCATCGCTCCACCCGTATTTTGCTTGCACACTTAGGAGTGCAAGTAGTGTCTTCAGGCGAGATACTCGGCACCCATCATATAATGGTATGGATGCTTCCTCTCTAAGCAGATTAGAAGTCTCGACATCCATGGGCATCAATGCATCGATCGTTGCCTTCATCTCAGGCTCTAAGATTGTAGGTAAGTCGGGAAGGCTGCCTGTCTCCTCTGGTATTGACAGTATAGATTGGGTAGTACCTTCCTAGTGGTGGATTGGCTCAGACACTCCATCCATCACATGCCCACGAACTCTTCTAACTGGCTGCAAAGGGTGCACTCCTCCTTGGGACGAGACGTCACCTCCCTGGATAGAAAATTTGCTAGTCACACCCAATGTTTTTGTATATGGTATTCAATTAGCTTGCGAATACAATGCATGATTGATATATACTTTTCTTACTGTTTGCTCAAAATCTGAGATCGCATGATCAATGTTCTCAGATTGAAACTCGCCGAAGCGTCATATGTGTTCTTAGACAATCGATGTTTTCGTCTAATTGCAAGCTAACATTGAGAGCAAGGACATGGGACACGCTGATTAAGATACGCCTCGCAATCTTGAACATCACGACCTTCATCGTTTTCCATTTTGTCTACGTTACGACAAACAATTTATTTTTGTTATCATTCTTTTTTTCTTTCTTAAATTGTTTGAGAAGGGATTTCTTCTCTTGTAACTCAGCAAAATTAACATATGTAAAGTCCCCACCCACCCATAAATTAACGTATGTCGGAGTGTTTCTCGTCTCGTGGTATTGCATCGGACCTCACCACCACTTTCTCTTTGTTTTTATCCATTCATTCTCTTCTCTCCTTCCATCTCTCTCTCTTTTTCTCATTCTTTATTATGTTGTATGTTTATTCCCTCTCTCTCGTTCATTCTTCCTTTTTCTCTTCCTCTCCCTCTCTCATTTCCTTTAACAAAACATCTCTCTCTCTCTTCCTTTACCTCTACCACTACCACTACCACTACCACTACCACTACAATAAACAAGAAAAAAAGAAAAAACAACAACAACAATAACTACTACTACAACAACAACAAACAAGAAAAAAAGAAAAAACTACTACTGCTACCACTACTACAACAACAACAACAACAAACAAGAAAACTAAATAACAATAAACAAAAAAACAAAAAAAACTATTAAAACAACAACAAACAAGAAAACCATCACTACTACTACAACCACGACTACGACTACCACAACAACAAACCACTACAACTACCACTACAATAAACAAGAAAAGAAGAAGAAGAAGAAGAAGAAGAAAAAAAAAAAAAACAACAACAACAACAACTACTACTACTACTACTACTACAATAACAACAAACAAGAAAAGAAGAAAAAACTACTACTACTACTACTACTACTACTACTACAAACAAGAAAACTAAACAATAATAAATAAGAAAAGAAAAAAAACTACTACTAGTACAACAACAACAAACAAGAAAACTACTATTACTACTACTAGTACTACTACTACAATCATGACTATGACAACTACAACCACGACTACGACTATCACAACAACAACAAACAAGAAAACGATTATTACTACTACTAGTACTACTACTACAATCACAACTACGATGACTACGACCACAACTATGACTACCACAACAACAACAAACAAGAAGAGAAGAAATTAAACAACAACTACTACTACTATCACTACCACTACCTCTACTACTACTACGACTACTACAACAACAAACAAACAAGAAAATAAGAAATTAACAAACAACTACCACTACCACTACCACTACCACAACAACAAACAGCTACTACTACTATCACTACCACTACCTCTACTACTACTACGACTACTACAACAACAACAAACAAGAAAATAAGAAATTAAACAACAACTACCACTATCACAACAACAACAGACAAGAAAAAAGAAAAGAAGAAATAAAACAACAACAACAATAACAACAACCTCTCCCTTCTCTCTCTCTCTCCCTTCCTCCCTCCCTTTACCTCTCCCTCTCTTTCTCTCTTTTCCCATTATGTTTAATGTTTTCTCCCTCTCTCTCTCATTCCTCCTTTCCTTTTCTCTCTTCCTCTCCCTCTCTCATTTCCTCTCCCTCTCTCAATACACATGATTTTTAACAAAAACAAGTTTTTAAAAAAAGAGAGAAAAAAAAAAAACAAAGCAAGAAGGAACAATGCACTCACCGTAAAGGCCCGAGGATGGATTCGGCGGCTCCTCTTCGCGATGGCAGCTCCTCTTCGCCCTCCGTACACTTCCTCCTCTTCTTCGCGAATGGTGGCGATGGCGGTGAGAAGCTTTCCTTCTCTCTCCTTCTCTCTTTCTCTTTCTCTCCCTCTCAAATACAAGATGGAGTACGCTCTCCCTTTCGCTCTCTTTTTCGTTCGTTCGCACAAAATAACACGCTTGGGTTTTGGCCCACGTTTTTTCGTTTGAGCATCGTCGCTATTTTGCATTGGAAAGCACCGTCGCTATGCCTCTGTATCGTTGTAGTAATGGTTAGGTGATAGATAGCCATAGCCATTGTCAAATATTTTCACATAATCGATAAACTCCTAGTAAAACAACAAGTAAATAGGATTTATGGTGTTTGATTATTTGCATGACTATTTGACTTTTTTTAAAAAATATTTGATTAGAGTAGAAACTATTTTTTGTTATTTCCTTGTTTTCTTTGTGCTTGAAAACTTGATAGTCTTGGGTGTTTTTTTGCATACGTTGGAGCTAGATTTTGATTGTAGTTGCTAGACATCCTGAATATGATATAGATCTTGCTGATATCTTTGCACAACACAGGAATTATGGGTTTATGAGCACTTCATGTTGCCCTTGTTGGATACATTTCACTTGGGGGTCATCGCCGAAAATTTTTAAATTACTTCCATGCCATGGGTTGGGTAAATGCACTTCTTGCACCATCATTGAGCACTAGCATGGCATGATACCCATTGCAGCTATATGCAGAAAACTTAGAAGCATGTGCACTTGAGGGAGAACTTTTTAGTATACATGCACAGTTCTTTGCACACATGAGAGTTGGGATTTTTATTACCAAATTAGGAATCTCAAGTAGAGTAGGAAAGATGGTTGGGTGAGTTTGAGAGTCATGAAGGATGCCTACAGTTGTGAGATGGTTGTTCATCTGGTCAACATCTTGAGGACCATTATTTCATGAGTACTTGTGTGATTTGGGAGGGTGGAGCAAAGTGCAACAATTATTTTTTTCGTTGAGTGTTGAGAGGTGAGGTTAAGGATTGTAATTTAATCAAGGAATTGTGCTTGCATTTTGCATGATACACACAGTTGTAGATAGGCTAGGCACAATGTTTTCAGTGCATACATCTATTTGTGTATTGTATGGATTGTGTGACTGGATGGCATGGGTTTTCACTTTGCACTTCTTCAAAAACATAAGTGATTGAGCATTGAGTACATTTTGAAAGAATCTTTCTTACTAGGACACATGATGTTGAGACAAAAGCATGTACATTTAAAAAACAGTTCTCTATCAAAAGGAGGTTGAAAGGTACTATTCTTGGCAACTTCATATATAATATATTTGTTCATGCGGTGTTGGATGAATATTTATGGAGAATAGGTCCAACTATTACTGACTTGGTGGAAGAGATTTTTTTATCTCTCCAATGAATGGAGTATGTTTCCAAGCCAAGCAAGATGTGTTGACTTAGTATGGTTCTCAAGGAATTCAATCATGGACAAGAGAGATTGGAGGGGCCTACAATGGTGATCACCACCATGTCACTAATGCTTTTCTTTCCAAGTTTTTGGTATGACGGCAAGTATTGGTAATGTGGATCCTGAATTTTACAAAGCAAGATTATGGCATCAACTTATGGGCATAAAGGTTCTGAAGATTGTCTCAAGTGGATCATCGTACTTGCGAGCTTCTATACATTGTTCAAAGAGGTTGGATGAAGCTACCTCTTTGCTTAAGCAACAAAGTTGCCAATGAAGGTGCTAGTCTTCCTAGCCCACATTATGCGGATTGTGCCAACCTTCAATACAATGATTACTCTAGGATAAAGGTAAATTGTGAAGCTAGACAGGGGAGGAGAAGGCATGCTTGGAGGGCATGAAAAGAAACAAAACCCTTGCATGAAGGGGATTGATTGGGAAGAGTTAGTTGTGAAGGTTTGAAGGGATGTTTAGAACAGCTGAGAGTTAGTTGTGAAGGTTTGAAGGGATGTTTATAACAACTGAGAGGGGAAGGAGCATCTCAAGTGTTGACACATTCCAAGAATCCAAAGAGTGTGTCAAATCAATGGGCTAGTGAAAAAGGTGACAGGCTTGTTGAGTTGAGGGGAACCACTATTTCGATGATGAAGACATTGAGGCTTGCAAAAGGAACACTGATAATTGATATTGACCGTAAGTCGGTGGCCTTCATTACGAACCATAGCATCCTTAAAGAAAAGCAATAATGCTTTTCAATAAGGTTAAAAAATGTAATGAAAATTATAAAGCTTTTAGAGTGCATTAAAACGTGGAGAAGAGAAACTATACAAGGGAGGAGGTTGGAGGACTAAGGGCCCTTTTTTTTAGATTAATTTTATTCATGTGAGGAGAGGAGCATCACTCGAATGTAAAATTGGATATACAACCCGGTACATTTGAAGCTTCTCACTTGGAGGATATAACAACTTTTCTGGATTTTGTTTTCGATTTTTGACACCTTGAGGTATGAACTTTATTTCTAGGACAACAATTGATGCTTTATGTTTTGCATTCTTTAGCTATCTGAGTCTTAAGTGTTGGAGGTTTCGTCATGCTTGAAAACTTATTGAGTTCCATTCATAAACAAACTCTTTCAATTTACTGGCACTTCTTTTCCTCGTGTATTTTTAGGTTTTGATTGGGGTTTGTCTTTATCACCGCTCATGAGACACCGTGTTGCTCAAAGTGCTTGAAACAATAGGTGTTCAATCAAGTCTAGCATGGGTGGAGAGAGAGAAGCTTTTCTCCATACTTTCCTTCTCCTTTGTCTTATTTATATCCTCTCAACATTGTAGTTATGTAGAGTGGATGCAAAGAGTAGAGGAGGTGGCTTAGAGTGCAACACATACATTATGAGGCCATTAACAAACCCTCGATACATTCAAACTAATATGTAACAAAAGTAAGTAAGTGGAGTTTGCTACACCTCTTGAGTCTTTTGGCTTCTTGCTTTCATGAGGAATGTGATGAAAAACTAGGTAATGATATCCTGCAACTACTTGCACATTTACATGCCTAATACATTTATGCCAAATATCAATATTAGGCATAATTCTTACATCTCGTGTAAACATAGCAACCTTCAACTCAGGTATACTTACATCCGAGATAAACGTCCTCCCCCATATACTTGCATTTTGCAACTAGTTTACATCTATTCATAAAATCTTCTACAAAGCAACCATTTTGATTGAACTTTACTTACAATCCTTGCTCAACAATTTGGCCAAAGAGAAAGCAAATTCTTTGTGATTTTAAGCATATGAAGCATATCAACCAAACAATTAAAGTTTTTATCTTACCTAGACAATGGGACACTCCCAACATGAGCAATAGGATACATTATATTTTCACCTATTTCCACAAAACTAGGCATTAAAAAAAAATTCATTTCTCTAAACCATTCTCCATGAGATATCATATGGTTAGAGACACCTGAATCCACATACCATACACAATCAATGATTACTAGTAATACATCTACATTCACTACATTCATTATGTGTGGCATAACAAACTTCTCATTATCAACTTGTTTAGTGGTAGATGCATAATTGTTATGCTACCTTCTTCCATTTTTGTTATTTTCACCTCTTCTCTTTTCTAAACAATCATATGCAATACAACCTTTATGACCAAAATTATAACACTCCTTATTATCATAACATATGTTCTATCTGCCATGTTCATTATGGCTCCCCTACCAGAGTGATTGTCAATTTACCACCACCAACCAACTACAAGGGAGTTCAGTACTTCCTCAACCACACGGGGTACTATCAATGGTTTGTGTTGAATTATGTACTCATTGTGCGACCACTTTATAAGATGTTGATTGTATTTGAGTGGGTTGAGGAGATCCAATGTGGTTACGAAGTATTGAAAAAGGCTTTGACAACCAATAGACCTATTCTACAAGCCCCAGATTGATCCATTACTTTCCATGTGCACATTGATGCATTAAAGTTTGCCATGGGAGCAGTTTTGTGCCAACCTGGAAAGCAATAACTTGGATTATCCAATGAAGTTTATAAGCAGACAACTCACTAACATGGAAATGAACTCCACAATAGAGAGGGAAGGGCTAGCTATGGTGTTCACTGTGTTAAGAAATTTTGACATTACCTTCTAGCTACACCCTTTAATTTCTTTGTTGATCATCAAGCATTACTTTATCTTGTGAACAAACCCTATGCAACAGGATACATTGCTCGATGGTTACTTCTGCTATTAGAATCTGATTTCTCTGTGGTAGCAAGCAAGGGCAAACAACATTATATGACAGACCGTATGTCTCGCATAACCACAGAAGAAGCAGCTGGACAAGACATCTATTTAGAATATCCAATGAAAGAGATTTGTTTAGAGTAGACCTTACACCTTATTTTGTAGATGACATAGCCCATGTCCTAGAATATGGATTACCTCTAAACGACAAATTGAGAAGGCTAGGCTAAAACATCTCATCCTAAAAATTCAACCCTATCAATTGATTGTCGGTCAACTCTACTAGTTAGGAGAGGATGGATTGTTGAGGAGATGTGTTTGTGAGCATGAGATGCATGCTGTGCTTGTAGAAGCTCATGGCAGAATTGTTGGAGGACATTTCAATGGGGCATTATAGCATGTAAGGCACTCCAATCTCAATTGTGGTGGCCTACAATATTCCGCGATATAGCTAAGTTTGTGAACCACAGTGATGAGTGCTAATGAACCAAAGTCCCTACTATTTCTAAAGATAAGATCCCAATGATAGCATGCCAACCATTTGAAAAATGGGGGATTGGTTTCATTGGTCCAATCAACCATATAGCACAACATTCACAAGCGAGGTATATAATCGTAGCCATAGACTATCTCACCAAATGGGTTGAACCTCAGGTAACTTGAAAAAACGATGCTAGGACCATTGCCAAATTTCTTCGGAGCAAGTGATCTCACAATAGGGGAGTTTTGAGGTCTCGAAAATGCCTTTTAGGAGATATAGAGAGAGTGCTCTAGACCAATAGGAGCAAAGCCTTTGTAACAGAAGTTCTATTTAAAATAATACCAAAATTTATTTTACAAAAAGATATATATATAATAATATTACCACTTTGTATTATCAATATCTACTTTTAGCATCCTATCTTTGTGATTATGACATTCTTTACATTAATGATGTATAGTCCTCGCCACTTTTATTTAATGATATGTCTGGATTAATGATAATGACATGTTTAATCTAAATTCGAATTAATAAAGAGCTTTGAACTTTTTTTTCCCCTCCTTTCTTTTATCCCTCTCGCATTTTTCCCTCCTTTCTTGTGGTAGCTTAGTCCTCTCTCTCTCTCTCTCTCTCTCTCATATGGATACACAAATTTGACCTTTAACAAAGGTGTCCAAGCTCCCAAATCACATACATATTAGTGTTTAACTCATTCCAAAAATATGGAAGATAGATTCCTACAATCATTAGCAAAGGAAATTGGATCACCATGCAACATGCAAAATGTGGAAAAAGGTGAAGATATGAGAGCTCGTTCATCTCTACTTGGAAGGGTAGAATCCGAGATTTCAAGCTTGGAGTAAATAAGAATAGCATAAAGGAGATTATGGTGCAACATGTGTTTATGCATAGAGAGCTATACTTGGAACTTGGAAGTTCAAATCTTCCAATGAATAAACCGAATTGTTAGGATTTGATTCTTAAAGTCTTTATTTTCTTGAACTTGGTTTAAGGTTTTCCACTATAAAATTTTTTCATTTGTCTTGTAGATGTCTACCACTCTAATCTTGAGAAATGGCAACTAGTCGAGCCTATTGTTGATGTGATTGATGTGATGCATGGCTCGGTTGGAGAAGAGATGTACAAAGGTAGAAAGAAGACATAGCTTGCAGAGAATGGAATATTCTTCTATGGCTATTCTTATATTGTCCCCATGCAGCATAGTCAATGGGGATCAATATCCCCCTTCCTTTGCCAGATTTTTCAAGCTTTGAGTGGCCTTTGCCAAGTCCAACTACTAGTAAAGGCTATAGATATAAAATATTTTTTGAGACACAAAGAGCATTAAAACCTAGTATCTCAAGTAGGCTAAGCAACGTTACTTTGTGCATGCCTATTAATATATTTGTTGACTTCTTTTCTAATGCTGAGATAAGAAAATCAAAGGCTATGCTTTCAATGATTGAAGAGACTAACATATGATCATGTTATAGAATTTGTTGGTGAGGGATGGGATACTAGGACAGAATGAAAAAGTATATATAAGATAGATCAAGACTCTATAGCTTGTAAATATATGATTGCTAGTCAAAATTTCATCCTTAGCTTTTATCATAGTAGATGGCATTATGTTAGTGGTAGTCTGGTTACTTTAGACCAAAATCTTGATAATTTTAGCAAAGATCCTATAGTGGATCTTGATGTTTGGTACAATGAGAACATTATTGCAATCCTAAAGGTTAAATCATCATGTACACTACATCAAGTGAGGATGGATTTACAGAATGAAGATATTGAACTACCGTACTCATTTGTGTTCCAACTTAATAACAATTAGTAAGTTTTTATATCATATTATATCTACTTAGGTGATATATGATTTCACTTCCTGATTAATAAACATTTGTAACATATTTTTTTTACAGATATCAACAAGGAGAGAGAATAATATACAATGCAAGGATATTGAAGAAAATATCTCTTTACTATTAATATAAAATACATGTACAAATTTTCGTCAACCATCTCCATGACTTATACACAAGGGCTTAAAATCTGAGGCAAAGCTACTTTTTTGGAGAACTTTTCTTAGGAGAAGGGACATCCTTTCTAGGAGTCCTTTTATCTATCTTTGATGCTTTGGTTGTCTTAGGTGTTGAAGGCATAGCTTCACCTGCTGTAGTTTCATGCACCTCCTCTTCTTCAATGTCCAAGCCCCCACTGTTGTCCATTCTTGTCGGTTGTATACAATTGACCATTATGTACTTCATGAGCTTTGCCCTTATATACCAAACATGCTCACTTGTATAGCAATCCCTTGTAAACTATCATACATTTGTAAGAAAAGATTTTAGTTCATTGTTATTTTTTACAATGGACTATATTATTATCATGAATGGACTATTTTGCAATAAACTTCTATCTTAAAGTTTAGTATGTTTCACATTACCTTTATAAGTTTATCATCATTGAGATAAATAAACTGAACCAATCTTCTGGCATTTACAATTACTCTCTAGCCACAAGAGTCACTTTTTTTGCTGAATTACAAAAAGATCAAAATATCAAGGAGACACTAGATTATATAACTTACAACTTGGCATTTTCGTGGCTTCCTTTTATAAAATTAATGAGAAAACATTGCTTCTCTGCACAGTCTATTCCAATTAGGCTCCAATGAGAAGTGAAAATAAAAATATTTCAATAATTTAGCAAAGTAAGATCTCATAAAATCTAACAAAATATCAAATTACTTACTTTTCATTTTATGGAATTAGAAGAAGCTCCAAAGATTCAAAGTCAATTGAATTGAACCAATGATCAAATACACTTGTATTAAGCTCACTCCTCATATAGTATGAGATAGATGGATCAAGAACCTCAATCTTTTGTTGTATATCAAAGGGGAGCTCATGCATTACACACCTAGCAAAGGAATGGAGATAGTAAGCATCAACATGAAAGTCTATTGCTAGAAAAATATGGTGAGTAAAAAAAAAATTTGGTATACTATACCTCATCCCATCAAGAAGAATTGAGTCATTTACTTCTCTCGCTTTATTCTTGAGAATTTGAATACAATTAGAGTCCAAAAATACCATATTAGATCTTTTGTTAATATCACAAGGAAAAAGCAACATACATTGAAGCCCTTAGGGTCAGCCCTTTGAAGAAGGGTAGATAACTCTTCAAAAGATGGGAATTGTTTTGCTTCCTTTTCTTCTTCCATCTTTCTTGTATACTCCCTCCATTTATCTACCTGCTCTTCTGTGGCCTTTTCCTCTTTCTCATGTTGTATTGTGTCCTTTTCATGCGTAACATCTTCAACCTTCAGATCTAGATCCATTTTCTTCTTTCTATATGGAGGAACATTTAAAACATTGAAAGCCTTTATATCAGAAAGAGGGACTGGCCCAAGGACCTTTGAAAACTTGTATCTCAATCTCCTGAGAATTGTCATGACTTTATCCATAAGTGTAAGCCTATGTGCATGAGCAACACGGATATAAGAATCTTGGAAAAACTCAATCAAAAAATCTTTTGCAGCCTCCTAAATACAGTTGAGAGTTAACCTAGTCTATCTAAAACTATCAAGACTATCTTGTCACAAATTTCTCTAACAAGCCTCTGAAAAGACAGCTTTGGAATTGCATTATTCAGAGCCTTTATTGCACTTCTAATCTCCTTTAGGCACCTAACATGCCATGAGAACCTTCTTCTTGGCTTTGATTTCCTTGTAAGTCTGGAAGGCTTGGAGGACTGATGGATCTTTGAAGCGAGACCTCTAGGATCAACTTTATGCTTCCTTGCAGTGGCCTTAGTTCTAGCCATCTAAAACATCCAAAAAAACAAATAATACAACCAAATTAAGAAAGATCCCCAAATCTCTCATATCACTTTATCTACAATCATTAAGTAGTAAGCAAACACTAATCACATAGTCTAAATCCAATTTCAATAAAACAATGCATAAAGTGTATGAAACACAAGGAGGCCTTTTGAACCAGAGAACTTAACAACATATCGTGTTTCATATGTCACAAGAGAAACAATGCAGGCCTAAGTTGTATGAAACGCGAGGATGCCTCACATGGACAAGAGAACCTAACACCCTTAGCGTTTCATACGTCACAAGAGAAACAATGCAGGCCTAAGTCATATGAAATGCAAGGAGGTCTCCCATGGACAAGATAAACGAACAAAATCTCGCATTTAATACATATTCGATAAAGGGAGACTTGCCCTCAAAGAGACGTATGAAACACGAAATAGCTCTTGTCAATGTGAAGAGCCATGGGTAATTGCGTTTCATACTTTCGGTACTTTTGGGGATGATTTGGTAGGAATTATCAAGTGATTCAGAGCTAACTCATATTATATCAAAACTTACATTCTTAAGGGTTCGGTGCATATGCTGGGCGATGAAGCCTTCTTTAGTAGCCTTGCACTGAAGAATAATTTTGCACTGCGATCAAATTAGTGTTGTGTTAGTGTGGTTGAGCATAGAGAAAGCTTTGTCTTTGAAAAAGTTCTTTTGCGATTTAGAAATCAGGTTTATAAGGATGTTGGTTTACACGTGTGACTGCTGTAATGCGTAGTTAATTTCACACATGCAACTACATACTATTTTTTATTGGGAAGTTGTGCCACGTGTCACTTACTTTTTTGGCATGATAGTACTTTTATGGCTCCGATTTTTAAGTTCTTACCATTTTCTTTTTCGTTTTAAGTTCACCTCCTTTGGATAAGTACAATGTACTTTTTGAGCAAACGTGCAGTGACCGTTGGCATATATATATGAACACTCAAGTTCGGGTTTTAGTTACTATAAATTTCACGTACCTTGTTTTGTCCTCGACATGCTATTTATCTTGTAAGTATCACAAGCCAAACCAAGCATATTCTTACAAAAAACCATTTATTCTCAGGCCTGCAAATATCAGGTATCACACTTTTCTTAATATTTTTCTCTGCAATCCTAAATTTCAAGGCATTGAAGATACTAGTTTGTTTAAGAGGAGAAAGATACATCAGGAACTTAAAATTTTCTATAAGGGTTTTACTTTGTTTTTCTATCAATATTGGTCTCGTACACATGTTAAACGATGGGGTTTTGATGTTCTTGATGCATTGTTTTGTTCAAATTTTTTGGATGTATAAAACTCAAATTTGTCAAGTTTTTTTGTCAAAGTGATGTGTGAAACGCGATTTTGTGAATTGCGAGGTGATCTAAATCATTGTTTTCGTGTTTCATGAGTCATGAATGTTAAATAAAGTTTGATCAATGAGACTTGGAACTTCATGCTTTCTCTGCTGCATAAAGTGTGAATTCATT
This sequence comes from Lygodium microphyllum, assembly GCF_053477565.2. NCBI lineage: Eukaryota > Viridiplantae > Streptophyta > Polypodiopsida > Schizaeales > Lygodiaceae > Lygodium > Lygodium microphyllum. The sequence goes on along the minus strand of NC_141137.1, from coordinate 80,717,893 downwards.
TCATTCATCTTGTATTTCTTAATATCTTACATAACAAACACGTTAAATTTGTAAAAATACAAAAGCAATGTCTTATAGGTTTTGACTAAAAAAATTTAGCAATCTTTCTTTAGTCTACTGGATATAGACAAATGTGGATTTGTGTATTATGCCCTTGATTTTAATTTTTTGTTTTCTGGATTTGGTTTTGTGAGTAATCAGAATGACTAAAAGGAAGTTGTCTTTAGAGGAAATGGAGAAGGAGGATTTGGAGGATACCTGTGATGAAAAGCTATTTGATTTTCTTCATGAAATTGGAAACTCGTCTAGATTTATTTACATCAAATATATGCTCAATGTTCCCTTTGATTTACAAGAGCTTTTGAATAATCTTGAAGATAAACTTAAGGATTTTAGAGAGTTTTATGATAGACATGTGGAAGGCCTAGAGATTGAGTGGTTTGTCCATTATAGCAACGTAATGGAAACTTCCAATGCTGCTAGAACATCTTTGCAAATAAGGTTTAGCCTTGTTGATGAAGAATTCAAGAAGTGGAAAGCAAATTGCCCTTTTCATCAGAATCAGCATCAATGTCTTCTTGTACATAAGGATATTGGATTTCTTGTGTATCTTCAATATATGAATAGTTGTTCTTTAGATACAACACAAGAGAAGAAGATGGAGGATATTGCATACAAAGACAAAGAAGTTGAAGAAAAGTGTGAAATGTTTCAAGAGGATATTGAGAGCCAATTAGTGTAGGGATTTGATGTTGCTTTGTTTAAAAGTGAGAACATTGCAAAAGTGGAAGAAAAGGAGATAGAGTTGAGTGCAGAGATTGAAACAAGTCCTCTTGAATTTATCCCAATTTTTTCTAGTTATCTCATTAACAAAAAGAGATATGTGTTGCTAAATTATATTCAACACCTTTTTGATCTTAGAGAAGATTACTGCTTGGCAATCCTTGCTGTATGGGGTCAAAATGATAAGAATTTTATAGGTTATGAAGAGGAATTGCTAGTAACACTTGATGTCGAGAGAGAGAATTTTCAAGACAACTATGTAGCCTTACATTCTTGTAGTAATCAGATTGTGGAATATGAAAAGGGGAGGATACCTACAGAGGAAGAGTACTTACAAATACAACAAAGACTTGGTATTGATAACATGGGATATGAAGAGAAACTGAAATCTCCATTAGAGGAGAAACCAAAAAGTTCAATAAATCTATATAATGATAGTCTTCTTGAAGAAGATGAAAATTCTAAGGTATGAAAGATAATTCTAATATATCCATGGTGATTTATATTATAGTATGTATAATGTTATGCATTATAGATAAATGTTATTGGATATTCATCTAATGACATCTTATACTATTGTGGTTTATTGTGCAGATAGAAATTGAAAATATAGATAACTTTCTTGGAAGAGCCAACGGCTCAAGGGCATTGAAGCTTGGCAAAAGTTGACAAAATTCAAGGCCTTGGTTATTATATTGGAAGCTTAAATAATTAAACAATTGCAATTTATCATAGAAAGTTGTCAAGTTCTCCAAGCTTACCAATAATGGCTTTGAAAGCTATCTCCAAGGTGATTGGATCCCAAGCTTTCAATAGAGATTCAGACAAGATAATTTTGGTGGAGAATCAAGAAGTTGTAAGAGTTTTTGGCTTCATGCCTGGATACAATGGATCTAGGGCAAGATACTTTGGAGTTATTGCCTCTTATTTGCTTCCCCATGTAGGAAATGCCAAGAATTTGAAGCTATTGGGATAAAAGGCCCTTGGACCTGTTCGTGTACATTGACCGCCCATGTTCTTTATTCATATATATGAGATAGTGCAATAAGGATGCCATATATCATTCTTGACAGCACCTACATTGTGTGTGCTCTTCTCTGCCGCATCTTCCTCTTCTCCTTCTCCACTACCATTGCATCCCCTTCAACTGATATCAGAGCTTTGGATCAGAGCTTGATTGTGGAGCTTCCAGATTGAAGACCTAGAGCTTGGAGCTTCAATACTAGCCATGGCTTCTTTCCCCTGAGGTAAAATTTCATCTCCCGCCTCTCCTCGGCCCTCATATGCTCTTTGCAGGTGTTCCTTGGCTTCATTGGGCACCTTTTATGCCCCCATTTGTCCCCTTATCCTCAAGATAACCAACAGGCCCCACAGTAGCAGCTCGCATTTTTTTGCGCCTGTTTCAAAATCTAGCTCAAAAATTCCAATTTTTTCTCATATCTCGGGCATCTAGAATCCGATTTAGGCAAGGTAAGAGTCTAACTTGAGGTTTTGGCATGCTCTGAACGTAATGGTGATGTCAGATTTGCCAAATTCTAATCATAGAATTTTTTGCAATAGATTTTAATTGATTTACAACAAGAAAATGTCATGCTCCTAGCTTCTGTGATGCTCCCGAGGCTTGGTATTTGATGCCCAGATGCTTTGGGGATGTTTGCCAATGTTTTGAGATGCTTTGGGACTTGGTTTCAGCTTCCATAGCTTGATTTATGCAGGGATTTACTGTTGTACATTGTTTGGGCAATAAGGTTTTATCAAGGATGACTTATACATAATGCTCTTTGTTGACATTTAGGTGTCCTCTTGGATGTATTGATGCTTGGTCATCATGGTTTATGCCCGGATATGCTATTTGAGAGCTATTGAGCCTTGATTTGGATGCAAACACTTCGTTCTTGATTGGGATTTATGCTACCTTGGTTGACATGTTATTTTACCTCTAGTTTTGTTATGCCTATGGTCTATGGGTGCTCCCGACTACTCGGGATTATATGCTGATGTATTTGGATGATGCCATTTTGATGTTTATGCTCCCAGATGCTTCTTGAGCAAAGATTAGAGCTCGATTCTTGGTTCACTGTCATTTTATTTGTAGCTGGCATTTCACTTAACAAGGTTTATGCCTCGTGCTATCCATTATGGAACTGTTATCTAATGTGGATGCTTTTGGGTTCGACTGTAATATGATAGATGTTTAGGCTTGAATCAACTTGCATTTGAGAATTTTGTGGAGCAATTTGCATTTGGTCGACTTATCACTTATGTAGCTTGGATGCTATTTGGCCCTTAATGCCCTGATTCTGGATCTTGGATTTACTTGGATGCAGATACATGTTTGAGCAGTGCTTGCTCCATTGTCTTGGTAGTTGGTTATTGATCTTTCATTGCTCATTGATGCTTGGTTCTTTGCATGTTACTCCTTGATCAATGGACTTCTTGACAATGCTTGGTTTTAGCAGTTATGGCTTTGTTGCCTATGTGTTGCCTAGCTTCTATGCTAGTTGGGTTACTTTTGCCCATACAAATCAGAGAGCAATTGCTCTTGATTCTTACCCAACTATGCACTTTATCTATTGTCATGTGAATTATAGAGCCACTTATTTGGATGTTGTTGTACAAATATGTTAACACCAACATGAAGAAAGCAAAAGGAAATAAAAAAGACGCAGGGCAAAGGCGGAAAAAAGGTAGCCCGACTGAAGAAAGAATAGGAGAAAAGGCCAAAAGCGCAAGGGCAACCTTAAAAGTCCAAGGCAAATACAAAAGGGGAAAGGCACATTTTAAAATAAAAAGGTGCACCCTGAAATCTTGTAAAAGAGCGCCGGGCTCTCACCCGTGCAATTTTTAAATGTAGATGGGCGGTGGAAAGGAAGTTATGAAGATAGAAGGACAATGGGAAAAAGGGCCTAGGCTATGGCCGGCCATGTAAAAAGGGGAAAAGGGAATGACAGCCCAAAATGGATTTAGGATTTTGTATATAAAGTTGAAAAGTGAATGAGAAGCCCATTCTTGTGTGTGGCCAAAAGTAGCTCTCCTCTTCTTCTTCTTCTTCTTCTTCTTGTTGCTTGCTTGAGCTTGTGCTTGAGAGAGGGAGTGTGAGAGCGTGAGGGAGTGAGTGTGTGAGGGTGAGGGATCGAGGAGGAGAAGCTCTCCATCTTCTCCTCTCTTCTTCTCTTCCCTTCTCTTCTCTTGTCTTGCTCGCGGCAATGGAGCTTGGAGGGTGGAGCTTAAAGATGGAGCTTGCTTGAAGCTTGCACTTGGATCGTGGAGCTATCGGGGTGCACGGGAGAGAAGGTAACTCGAACGGCATGGAGATAAGCTCACTACACCCGTAGACATGGATGGCGCGTCGACTATGTGAGAGGTAGCCATTAGTGCTTGGCTTGGAACGCTTGAATCAATAAGCGGTCCGTGGGTCTTGGCGGTTGAGTGAGAGCTCCCACATTTTGGTTCCATTGCTGGGACCAACGGATTCAAGCCTTGAGTGCTTGCGCACTTCGAATCGAGCATTGGAGTAGGGTTTCCCCCGAACCGGTGCTTGAGATAGGTAGGAAGCGAGGGGGTTGAAGATGGTATTCTATCTCCTTGGCAAGTAGGTTTGTTGTTTTTCTTGAGATTTATGTTGTGAGATGGAGTAGTGTAGGTATTTACTTTGTGATTTGGATGCATTAGAGTAGGAGAAAACAAAGAAAAACAAAGAAAATAAGCATTAGGGTTACTGTTGCAAAACATGGCAGAAACAGGGCAAGAATCACGCAAAAGTGGTAAAAAACTTACTTTGATGTCTAAGGTCGGTAAGTGAGTTATTGGGGGTGCCAATACCATACCGGAAGAGGGTATAAGGGCCAGAAGTGGCAAGAAAGGCCACAGTGTGCATTGCAGGGTTTCAGGAGAGTAGGAGAGAAGAGGAAAGCTTGGCGAGGAAATCCGCTTCAATCCTGGCATCAGGGAGATCTTTGGCTAGCCCAGGTAATTCTACACCTCCCGCTAAAGTAGTAGGACCAATCTGGAGTTGCTCGACAAGGGGGAATACCCCCAGCGCCTTGCACGACGACTTTTGCAAGCTTTGACAAAAAAACATGTGCGGCGTTCGGCGGTCTAGCCTGGTCCGAGGCCCAGACTCAGCCCTCGGACCACCCGGTCCACTCGGCCAAACCCTAGTCGGCCTCGGACCGTCCGAGACTCAAACTCGGCCCTCAGCCACATCCCACATTCAGCCCTCGGCCAAGTGCCTCGGCCCGCCCAAGTGACCTCATCCGAATCCGTCCGAATTGTCCGAACTTAGCCCTCGGCCCATGCGCCTCGGCCCGTCCGAGTGACCCACTCGGACCCTGAAATTCGGACCTATTAGGCCGAGTTTAGATTTTCTCAAATTTTAACCTGAAGATAGTGAAATTAATCGAGAAACCATATAGAGCCGAAACCATATCATGGATCCATTACCAGGCTAAAACTTAGAGTAAGTGGTTCAAATTTGGCTATAAACGGTCCTCCAAATTGTGCATGGCTTTTACCGTAACGGCCCTCCGCACCTCCCCCGAGTAGGTTGGAGAGAAAAGGCGCACTGCGACAGGTCCTTCAAATTGGACCCTAGTGTAGCAATGGCTCTACACAAGCATGGAGTCTCACTTGCAATAGAGCAACCAAAAGCCCATACTCGAACAGAGAGAAACAGAGACCCTAGAACATCAATGGGCCAATCTAGCCATCAAGGGCAAAAAGGCCACACCACGAGAACACAAAGACATTGTGTTCAAACCGTGTCTAGTTAGAGCAAAATGCAACTTCAGCAAGCTACAAATGCGAGGATGACTAGACACGACACTCTTGACGAGAGATGTACCTTGAATAGCACTGCACTGACGATCCAAGATAGCAGTGGAGAATCCACATCTGGTCGTGCAGTCGAGAACTCAAGGGCATCTGTCACAGAAGGCTTAAATTTACAAGCCAAGACTCGGAAGATGAAGACATAGTACCACCTGCTTATCTTAGGGTCAAACTCACCGTGAAAAGAGAGCATACAATTGATGCTCTAATTGATGAAGGAGCAGATTTTAATATCTTGACCTATGAATCATGGACCCTACTAGGCCAACCACAGCTCACACTGACAGATGCAACTCTTAATCCTTACGGGGAACACCCACAAGCGCTTCTAGGGAAGTGCAGAATCCTTGTAACAATTGAAACAAAAAGCTTGCCACTCCTGTTCTATGTTTCTCCCAATAGCGAGAATGGTGGAAAGGAAATCCTCCTAGGAAGGCCCTTAAAAAATGCTACCAAGTGTTAGGCGGACTACGTAGCTCAGAGGATACACTTGACACTATCGGGTGTGAGGATAGTCACGACCTTTAGCAAGGGTGACCTCAGCAAACCTCGAGGGAAAGGCAAGGAAGGTGCTGACATAACAGTCAAGCCCATTAACGAGAGCAAGGACTTGTTGGAAGAGTTAATACAAGCACAGGTCGAACAATGAGAGCTAGTGAGTGAGGCCATGGCTGAACCAAGAGGGTCAAGAGACAATGCCAAGGACAAGCTTTGGACTTACAAATATCGTAGAAGACCCCAAAAGAAGCCCAAGCCTTATAGACGCAAGCGTCGATGGAGAGCTAGCACAATGCCACGATGGATATCCAAGGCGTGGCTTCGGGCTCAAGGGTATTACGCAGGCAACCGATGGATTTGGGTGCCAAAACCCCTTGCTAAACCTCTATGGTCGACTGAAGGCCAGATCATATCAAGAGCAAAGAATCATAGGAGGAGATCTAAGCGAAAAACCAAGTCTCAAGTCAACAACAGTGGAGTGACCGAGCCCCTCATGGTCGAAATCAAGAAACCAAACGGGACCAATCGGAGGGTAGATCCTCGGCCTAGCGTGCTTGACAAGCAAATGCCAGATGTAATCGTCGAGGATACGCAGAAGCCGCTAGTGCCCAAGGAGCTTTTGATTACCCAAGAGGATAGCAAGCATCATAGGCACAACATTGCTCAGGGCAAGGTGAAATTCTCAACAAAGCAAATAGCACAATCATCTAATAGCCACGAGCAAATCTCCAAGCCAGTGTCAAAGCCACTTAGGAGTCCTAAGTCTCCTACGCCCTCTTCCCCTACACAGACACAGGAAGCACAACACTTGTCAGGTGCGGCTACTCAATCCCAATCTCGACCTACATCAAAGCCTCCAAATGTCCAAGAGGCAGGACACGACACCACCCTGAGCTCTCAACCTAGGGATGTGCCTGTGCCATCCACCGTGGCTAGATCAACGGATACTCGATCTACGCAAGTGAATGCTCTAAGGGCATCAAAAGGCATGACCACTTCTAATCTGCCTCAGGACTTGACACCGCAGTCTACCAATGGTAGCCAGTCCACTAAACTAGCCACCACTACTTCCAATCAGGGACCACAGCAGTCACAATCTTTGGCCGTGACAACACCCCTTGCGAAATGTGTCCTTAGTGGGTTAGGTGTCACAACCAACTGCCTCGACAACTCCAGCACTTCCAAAGTGCCTAAAGCCTAGGCTAGAGGAGTTACACACAATGGAGTTGGTTGAAGAGCTAGGCTCTCCAAAAAGGAAGGCAGTTGTGCTCTCACAACCTAGCGAGGCTACTCAGCAGGCCATGGTCATGTCCCATAAGGACACACTAGAGAAGGGAAATGCTGAGGCCCAACCAAGCACATCAGCGGTCGACCTGGCCCAAGGTCCTGAGCCGTTAGATGCACCTGCACTGACCAAGAAAAAGAGGAGGAAACAACGAAAACAACAACAGTTGCAGGTGGTTGTGGACCCCAAGAGCATTGAGACCAAGAGCGATGAAGAGCTGGGGAATAAAGCATCAAGTCCATCCACCAATGAACCCATTGATGTCTCTCCTAATGGCGGTGAAACTTCAGTCACACCCGTGTGCTCTGACAAATCAAAGTAGTCGTTACCCTCAATGGCTGCTTGCAATGCTCTATCCACTGACAATAGAACTCACATTGACAAAGCAAGAATGGATATAACACGGTCACGACGGGGAGACGAAGTTGCACCAGTCACACCCAAGGAGAACCATGACGTAGTAACGAAGCCTCAAGAGAAACATGGAAACCCCAAGAGCATGAGCAATCCTAGCATTGACCAATCCTGCTCATCTAAGCCTGAGCCCCTAGCTATACTAAAGCCTAAGGAAACTCTTAGAACTTTGCACAAGATAGCAACCGAGCAAGCCTTCGTTGAACGTAGAAGTGCCATAGAATGCTTAACTGAGTTGGATGCTAAGCTCAAGGTGTTCGCACGAGTCTACGTCCTTGCGGACGTGGGCACGATCCCAAAGGAGCAGCTTGGAGATTATTTGCCATTTCCTCTATCCTGGGAAGAGCAAGAACATCTTGACGAACACTATAACAAGCTCTTACATGAACGCATATGACTCATCTCTGACGAGGAGGCTGACGAACTGCGCTTAACCATCACGTTCAATGATGTGCTCTGCCGACCGAATCTTGTGGACATAGAGCAACTAAAACGACTAACAAACGGCTAAAGTCAATTTGAACAACGTTGGTGTGAGAACCGCGTTGCAATGGCCAAACTAGGGGCTCAGATCATGACAGTCTCAGAGGAGCGATTGGCCAAATGGCGGTCTCAAAAGGATCCAACCTATCTAGCACCAACTTCCCTTCGAGTGCTAACTGACATTCGGGGTACGAACTTAGCTGGAACTAGACTAGAGAGCCCTTTGATTGATAAGGTTCTCACTGAGGAGGAGTTACATATTGCCAGTAGACTCGGTCAAGGTTCCATGCTACTCGACGTGGCAAAATATCTATCGGTATTAAGTAAGCTACCGCGAATACTAGATGCGTGTGCCACACTCCAGTACAACCCCGAATTCTACAATTGGTTCTTATCCTCGTGAAGTGACATTATGTATATAAATAAACATTGATTCTTGTGTCACCTTGTATAAACAATATCAACACACACAAGTAATGATAGTCAAGCGCAGGGAGAAGAGTTGGGTCTGACAGGCTAAGCTCCTCGAGTCCTCCTCTCATCACACATTTAAAAGCCGTGTGACCATCCCCACCTCCAAGTGAAGGGCATGCAACCCACATTGCTGCTATAGGAAGCCATGACCAACAACACTGATGGTGTAGACAGGGTGCAGCTCCTTTCTATATACCTTCTTCCCTTTTTGGTCTATCCTTCCGAGGATGTGCCCTGTCCCACTCCATGACAACCAGTCCACGCAATTTAGCATAAGCCAATATCCGCTAATGACTGGAGGCAAAGCGAACATCAACATGGGGGCCATCCCTCTACAACAAACATTGCATGCCTCACCCCTCCCCTCCTTGTCATATGCACTTGATAACCCACACTAAAATCCCTTCCTACGAACAGTTGTATCATGTATCAAGGTCTAACCCTTGGGTTGCATCTTGCAGGATTCCAGACGAAACACATGGAGAACCATGGACACCTGGCATGCAAGGACGCTCTTCATAGATGACAGGAGCATGTGGCATGCGCCCCTCCACCGAAGCACTATGTGCCCACCCTCAAGAGGTATGCCAAGAAGCGAGGCCCTAAGCGACACCGCCCCGGAGGAAGGCTGAAGAACCTGCGGGCGAGGAAAGCAGACGGTCAAAAAGGCACACAAAATGTGGCAACGCCAGTTGCACAGACCCCCAACGCACGCTCGGGCACCAGATGCTCAAGGGCAAAAAGGGCAGCCCGGGAAAGGGAAGAATTTAATGAACTGTTCAAGGACATTTTGGAAACGGTCGCGGCCCGGGACTACACCATTCATGTCCTTGCCCAGCCTCATGGGAGCCCTGCACCGGCACCGCCCCGGTAGCCTGGCCAACCGGACTCACCCTGCCTCATACCTATTGACTAAATCCCTATGATGTGCAAGTAGCTCAACAAGTTAGCATGCCAGAACATTTTGTTTTTTTATGAGTAAATGGGCAAGATCCCCACTTGTACACATTCCCATTACTTATCGTTAATGTATGCGACCTTAACAAGCAATGAAATAGGCATCCCAATAGACATCATAGAATTCTGAAAAAATTATGTCTTATCATGATTGCATTTGTTCGATGCACTTAACACAAGCGAGCATATACTCTCACGAAGTGACAAGTGGATGCAGGATAATGCAGGTCCTTGTGCGAAAGTGTTCAATGCCCGATCACCGCAAGACCATTGACCCCACAAAGAGCCACGGCAAAGCCACACTGCCGAAAGCAAAAATCACCCTTGCTGACCACCCACATTGCATGGACCAATGCACATTCATGGGCCATGCTCTCTTTCCGGGTCAAGCTCTATAGTTGGCTCACGGCAGTCGTTCCCTCAATTGTATCAATATCGTGTGTGTCGCAAGGAGGTTTGCAATATCTCAAGTGTATCTCCCCATCTCAACAACTGCTTCTCTAACAACGAGGCTACGGCACAATCATCACTGTAATATCAATTTCCTGAGCCTTCGAAGCTTGACATTTTTCCAACCCATTGAAAGGCTGATAGCCTCAACATATTGTAATGGGTGTACTCAGGCAAGTCCCAAAAAAAAAAAAAAAAAAAAAGGATAAGATAAGAAGCACCCACGATCACAGCACAGCACCTATGGGTCCTCAAATCAGGTATGACATGTGACCTTGATCGACTCGCTCCGTCCCTAGTCCCCTAGCCCTTTAGCATCACCCACAATTGTTCAGGGCACATCAAGGGCAGGACATACCTAGGGAGCTTGTCTCGCCTATGGTTAGACCTGTCACCCTGACCCACTTGCACAATTCCCTCTTGCACTCTGCCTTAATACCATTGCAATCCATTGTGGTAAGCACCGCACGATTGGCCATGAAATGTACACCGTCCTCATCACACAAGTCCAATAGCTTCCTGCTATACTGAAAGTGCGGTGTCCATGTATTCAATTATGCTCCGTCGTGCAGTCACAATGCAAAGGATATCTCATATACCTTCACGTGTACTTCTTCTCAACATAGACAACTTTGCTTCATCCACACATTGTTATGAGAAACTAGCCCATGGTCTTCTAACTACGTAATATCTAAGTATGCACGAGCACTTACATAATATTTGCATCGAAGTATATACACAGTTTAAGTCTTCAAGTGCAGGAAAATACTCTCAGCTTACTTAGAGTTCTCAATCTGTCTCCCAAACTAATCAAATATGTCTTGTGCACGATAAGAAGACTAGCACTACCCTTAGGGAGAGACCATACAAGAGGTTTTCAAATTGCAGGTACTGAAGCCTCCAACGAAATTTCAATCGCTCTTCAGCGACATCCAACTCTGAATGCTTATCCCTTACCATCCGACAAGCCCGTAAAGAATCGACATGTGCAGAATCCCCAACAAACCAACACTTGTGCTAGCCATCAATGCAATCCCCAACACAGAATAGCCATACCACCAACTCCAACAAACCTTCCACCAGCCACCTTGGCCACCAACAGGCCCCAAGGACTTGCTTTCACACCACCACCAACACTCCTCCATGGAAACCACAGGCGTCCTTGTCACCCACGTCTTCGGTGCATGCTACAGCTTGCTACCTACGACAGTGAGTGCCATGGGACTAGCACTCGTCTAGGAGGGGGGTAATGTTAACCCCAACACGAAGAAAGCAAAAGGAAATAAAAAAGACGCAGGGCAAAGGCGGAAAAAAGGTAGCCCAACTGAAGAAAGAATAGGAGAAAATGCCAAAAGCGCAAGGGCAACCTTAAAAGTCCAAGGCAAATACAAAAGGGAAAGGGCGCATTTTAAAATAAAAAGGCGTACCCTGAAAGCTTGTAAAAGAGCGCCGGGCTCTCACCCGTGCAATTTGTAAATGTAGATGGGTGGTGGAAAGGAAGCTAGGAAGATAGAAGGACAATGGGAAAAAGGGCCTAGGCTATGGCCGGCCATGTAAAAAGGGGAAAAGGGGATGACCGTCCAAAAGGGATTTAGGGTTTTGTATATAAAGTTGAAAAGTGAATGAGAAGCCCATTCTTCTGTGTGGCCAAAAGTAGCTCTCCTCTTCTTCTTCTTGCTTGCTTGAGCTTGTGCTTGAGAGAGGGAGTGTGAGAGTATGAGGGAGTGAGTGTGTGAGGGTGAGGGACCGAGGAGGAGAAGCTCTCCATCTTCTCCTCTCTTCTTCTCTTCTCTTCTCTTCTCTTCTCTTGCTCGCGGCAATGGAGCTTGGAGGGTGGAGCTTGAAGATGGAGCTTGCTTGAAGCTTGCACTTGGATCGTGGAGCTACCGGGGTGCGCAAGAGAGGAGGTAACTCGAACGGCATGGAGGTAAGCTCACTACACCCGTAGACATGGATGGCACGTCAGCTATGTGAGAGGTAGCCATTAGTGCTCAGCTTGGAACGCTTGAATCAATAAGCGGTCCGTGGGTCTTGGAGGTTGAGCGAGAGCTCCCACAAAATACTTGGGCTTTTCTTGGAGCTTGACTCTTGCAAGATTTTTTGCCTCTTGTCGGTCTTGGCATGACTTGACTTTTCCCAAATGGCATTATGTATTCTCCAAAGCTATGCCTATGCGTATGGTTATAGGCTAATTTCATGGCTGAATACCGTATGCTCTTATGATAGATATCTTATGATTTACCATACTATGGTTGGTTATGTCATGCAATTGGCTACGACTCTTCTTCATGTGGGAGCTTTTGCATCCTTGGTTAATGCCTTTATGTCCTCCCGTCTATTGAGGTTTCATGAGCCTTTGCAGTATGCTTCTACCACTGATGTACTTGCAGATGATTGTCTTTATGAGCACTATTGGGATAGCCCTTGATTCCTTGAGCTCCGTGGATGCTATAGATAGCCCTATTCATGATGACTTGGATTCCTTGTCAACTTCTACAGGTTCTTCAATTACAAATGTTGTATGCTTCCATTGTAGAAAGCTTGGGCATGTTAAAAGAAAATGTTTTAGATGGATTAGAGAGTAGTAGAGATAGAGACGGACTCAACATGAGCAGAGAGTCAATGATGCAGCAGGTGTTGCCACTCTTTCTAGTGGTGAGGTACATGTGGTTACCCATGATGATGCAATAGAGCATGTACTCTTGTCATATTATTTCCCTACAACTTACTTGCTCAGTGATCAGGCCTATGCCTGTCATGTTACCCCTCATAGAGCATGGTTCTCTTCTTATAGGGAGGTTGACAGATGTATTGATTTGGGCCTTGAGCAAACTTATGCTATTGTTGGTACATGGAACATGCACCTAGCTTTGCCTAATGGGACTTCTCTTATGCTTAGGGATGTTCTACATGTTCCCATGCTCAGGAAGAGCTTGATTTCTATTAGTCAATTGCATGATGCATGTTACTATGTTTCTCTTCAAGATAGGTCATGGAAGATCTGTCATGGTTGCTTGGTTTTACCTAGAGGTTCTAGAGTTGGTTCTCATTACCCAGTGCATATCTCTCATGTGGAAGATTCTATGGTTGCAGTTATCCTGATACCACATGCATTGTTATGGCATTATCGCCTAGGCCATATGCACCACAGAGCGATGGAGATCTTGTCTCGTTCAGACTCCATGATGCCTCCTATGTCACATGCAGATCTTGATGCTTGCCTTGATTGTTCTTATGGTCCTTGCATAGCCCCTTTGGCTCTTGGTGATCATGAGAAGCATGATCCTCTAGATCTTGTCCATTGTGCAGTTTATGGACCTATACCTACCCAGTCACTTGGTGGAGCTTCACATTTTGTGGCCTTCATGGATCATGCTACCCACCGTGTTTGTGCTTTTCCCTTGGTACGAATTGAGGATGCCACAGTTATGCTTGACAAGTTTATTGATGCTGTTGGTTGCAGGCCTAGTGCTTGTAAATGGATTATGAGAGTCATGCTATCTCTCCCAGATTTTAGCCCTATTGTCAGCAGTCTGGCATTGATTTCCTATACCCACGGTATTACGGGATTGCTCATGGCATGTGCCTGACTCTACAGGCAAAGGTTGCTTCTATGCTCACCATAGCTAGGTTATCTTATGGCATTTGGGCTGAGGCCCTTATGATGGCAGTCTACTTGCTTAATAGGACGACGTGTCTGACTTTGGATGGTATTACACCACATGAGGCATGAGACCCTCCTATGATTACTTAAGGATGTTTGGTTGCCATGCATTTGTATGTATGCCAGATATGCCTATGTCACGCAGATGTATCCTCCTTGGTTATGGAGATGGTGACTTTCAAGCTTCTAGGTTATGGGATTTGGATGCCCAACAAGTTATATGTAGTCGTAATGTTATCTTTTATGAGATGCAGACATCTCTCAAGCCTCTTGATGCACATTCAGTGGGCTTTATGGTTGATGCTACAGCCATATGTCAGTCTTATGCTTCACTGAGGCCGCATACTCTCTTGAGACCACGTTTGACATGTGTCCGGGATGCTTGCTCTTCTTCTATGATTGACTTTGGAGAGTCTATGTGCTCTCAACTATCTCCTATGCACCATGTTGATGCTATGTGCTACTCTGATGCTTATGCATTACAGCCTTGCACTCATGAGTTGTGCTTGCTTCGTGAGAAGCAATCTTGGATTGCTCCGTTGTATGGAGCTATGAGATTGCTTGTCTCTTGGATGTCATGGAACGGGGGGATGCTTGACTCTTCTTTCACAGAGGTTCTCACTTATTGCACAACTCACTTTTCGATTTGGCATTGGGTGAGATATCATGATTCCTCACCTTGTCTCTTTTTCTTTTTCTTTATTTTTTCACTCCCTGGCCCATTGGCCTTTTAATGGGAGGTTTTTGGGGTAAGGCCCTTGGGCCTGCCCGTGTACACTGACCACCCATATTCTTTATTCATATATATGAGATAGTGCAATAAGACTATCATATATCATTCTTGATAACACCTACATTGTGTGTGCTCTTCTCTCCCACATCTTCCTCTTCTCCTCTTTAGAGGACATGGTGAATTCCTTGAAACTAAAGACTCTTCTGCAACAGAGTCTGACTAAAAGATGTTAAGGGTTTCTTGAAACCCATCTTTTTCCATCTCTTTGTCTAGTTTGTAACCATTCTGAATATCTTTGATTTGCACAAGAGTTTAAATATTCCTCTTTTCTTCTTTGGGTAACAGTGGATATAGTCATTGCTAAAGATGATATATTATATGATGTGATTGTGTCTTTGAGCTTGAATTTGTGCCAAATTTGTCTATAGAACCATTGAAAGACCTCTAATAAACTGTTTGCTTTGTATCTTCCACCTCCATGTCTTGTGTGTCTAAAGTGTTTGGTTCTTGCTTGATAATGTGATTTTTCCATACCTTGGGTTGATCAAATTGATAGAGATCCATATTTCTTGATAAAATATGGAGCATGGTTGTATAGAATATGATGCATAGTTCACAAATAAAGAAATTCGATTAGAAAACCCTATATGAGTTAGACAATAAAGAGACATACATATGCAAACTTCTTACCATATAGTGAGTGAAGTGTTGATTATCCTAAGCTTCTGCCATTATCTTTTTAAAAAGGTTCAATTGGTTTTTGAAGTCTTTGAGATCATCCGATTCATCATTCCACTCTGTTTTATCACAATAAAAGAATACTTTGTGTAGTGTTTCCCAAACATTGGCTTTTCTATTCCGAGCTTGTCCATTATCAGCATGATCCTTAGTTACTGCATTATGTAGGCACTTCCATTGATTGTATAGTTGAGCCACCATTCCTAGAGTTTATCTTACCAAGTCTCCCATGAAAGTTTAGGAACCTTCTAGCCTTCACTCCACCAATAGATGGTTTTTTGGGGACACAATTGCCATCCTTAGACTTTTGAAGATCTGGTTCAATAACAACATTACTACCGTGCAAACCAATTGCAAATAAGACTTTTTCAATCTTTGTTATAGCATCTGTTCTAGCTGATAATAGCTTAACTTCCATGTAAATCCTATATAAAGATGAACAAGCTTTTCAATTATTCTACAAAGCATATGAAGTGTACAGATATGGACATTCACTAAAAGAATATCTAGGACTAGCTTAAACTGTGGATCCTTGTTGTGCCTAGAGGGAGCTCTATTCCAATTGCTTGAGTTCAACTCTATGGCTAGGGACATGCAATTTAGGCAAGGAGATTTAGAGTTGGCTCGCTTTGATACATTGTACATACATTTAAGTGTCTTTACATCACCATCTATGTGCCACTCAATCTTATAGTTCCCAAATCCTTCAACAAATAGTTCTTCTCCTGCGTGTTGTCTCTTAATAACATTAGGTATTGGTGTTCGATGAAAAACCCAATACAATATATCAAAATCCTCAAAAGCATTCCGGAACCAAAAAGAAGCATTTGACAATCTTCAAATACATCAGTATGATCATTCAAACCTCCAGTAAGCACCCCGTATCCAAGAACCAATGCATGCAACAAGTAAATGAGCTTCAGCCCACTATATTACAGCAACATATTTACTATTAATAAATGAAGCTCAAACGGTGTCCAAATCTGCTTCAAATCAGTCCCAAAGCATAGACATAGAATCCCATAAAATTCGAGCATCACCGGGCATCAATAGGCATCAAATGAGCAATGCCAAGAAGCATCGAACAGTAAATGTCAAGTGTTGTCCTATTTTGACAGTCCTAGGACTATGTACACAGCAATGGATGAAGGGGAAAGCACTCGAAACAATCACCGGGAGCCAAGAACTAATGTTGGGGAGTCTAACAATGATCAGGAAGGTTGCCTGAAGTACCGAGAAGCCGAGGAAGAAGCAGAAAATGTCAGAAACAGATCAGCCCGGCCCTCTAAAAATGCACTGCATTTTGCACTGGCTATTCTTGGGGGTTGGGGGGTCCTCAACAGTGCTTTGGAGCACTTGGCAATGTCGAGGGGGCTTCAATGCAGCCCCCTTAGAAGGTGCCAATGGAAGTCCAGAAGCTCAAGGAGGAGGTGAGAGATCAAAACATACATGCAAATGAAGGTGCCATGGCTACCATTGAAGCTTGGGTTGAAGCTCTTCAAATCCAGGCTGAAGAGAATGCTGGGCAAGCTCCAATGCCTTTTCTCTAATACTAGTTGAAAGGGAAGTGGAACCCAGGAGGAAGAAGCTTGGCGGTGAGAGCTATGGCAGATGGAGAGCAAGAGCAAGAGAGAGAGTCAAACTCAAAGTGGGAACTCCAACAACCACAATGTGTGGCCAGGCCTTCCATTATTCAAATTTTCACTAAAAGAATAAAGAATAAGTGACAGTGACAGGTGCTCACCACCTGCTGTGTGCAGTGGCGAGTATTGAGAGTGTAGTAATACACGGGCGGCTAGGCAGAGGCACCTTTACCCCTAACAACTTCTATCCTTTTGCATGTGTCTTCTTGCTTGGCAGTTACCGTGCCACTATTCTTTCTTGCATCAAACGTTTTAAGCAACTCTCTGCAGTTGTCGTGGTCGAGATCTTTTGGTCAACCTTATCTACGTTTCTATGGAGATTGCATTGACTATTTGTCTCACGGCATCTTCCTTGTTCACCAGCTTCCCTAAATTGTTGATGTTGTGGTACTTTAGCTAGTTGTAGACTTGTGTTTCAATGGCCAATCAGTACCTATTGTGCTCTTTCTCTGGGAGCAAAAGTTGTCCTGCCATCTCGAGTTCCTGTTATGGCACAACAACTTACAATTAGCTCATTTTAGAGTACCTTTTGCAAAAAAGGAAAAAGTCTAAGAACAAACACTATGGAATGGTGTGATGCTCCATTATGGAATGGAAAATTTTTATGCTTCAAGCAATCCACACATTCCAAGCACGAACTCCATAAAAAAGTTTTCTTCAAGTACAAGTTCCCTTTATTCATCCTTTTTTACTTTTGAAGTTTGGTTTAAGGTTTTGAAGTTCAAGTTCTTTTCCACCTCACCCCCCTCCCCTCTAAGAATGATGAAAATCCTTCTTAGGATTGGAGGATGAAGGGATGGGCCATAACATGCTCTTTTAAAGGTCGATTGCAAGTGATGGCCAATACTACAAATGAGGTAGGAGCCACATAGGTTGGATCGTACTCAGAGGTTTTGATTGCGTGTCTCTGCTCGGTATTGGTCATAATTTGGCAGCCCTCTTGTTCCCATTGGAGGCAAAGGGTATACCATTTTTGCAAAAAGGATAAGTCATACTTGGCTAACCATTTCAGCAGAGACTTTGCTCTTGATATAGGAGGTGAATAACCACTGTTTGAGAGCTTGCTCTCAAGAAATCTCATTGGAAATCAAGTCCTCGATCACCTCCGAAATTTTGATGAATATGAATTCATATTCCTCCCAAGTACAAGGTAGGGAATGTACTTTCGATGCTATGGCTCCGTCTCGAGGAGGCCTAAATCCAACTGTTCGTAGCTTTTAGTGAATGTGGTAAAGGTAACATCCAATATTCTAATGCAAGTGACCAGGTCATCCCCTATGTGTTTATGTCTAGGTCTGAGGCTAATGTAAGGATGGATCTCCCGTAATAGGAGGGTCTAAGGCCTGTGTGGGAAGTTGGGGGTTTGGTTGGGCTAGATAACTTAACTACTGATGCCTACCTCATGGACTATTCAATGGGGTGTCTGTCGACCACTTGTGCGATGGGTTGGCCTTCCAGCTCAAATCATGTGTTTTTTTTTGCTTGTGGAGCAGTTATAATAGTAGAAGTGTCAAGTGGAGTTGGTTCAGATATGGCGGACTACAGTTTTTATTGATAGACCTATTGAGGCTCAATGGGTTTGGGTCCTTTTGGATTAGTTGATTCTCATACCTAACTGGCTTACAATCTCATGGAGATGGGTTGGAAGGTAGTGGTGGCAGAGGGACATACGTGCCACTCATGGTCTTGGGAAATCAAATCCAAGTGCTACCTTCGTAGTAGCCTTAAGCACACAATAGGGATTTGGGCACCCATTGTGGCTTGACCATTCATCAACTCCACTCCTGAAGCACCAGTTGTGTCTCCTAGGCCTAGGGCGTGAGGATCTAGGCTTATAAGCTCGTACAAATTGGCTTCTAAGAGAATGCGATTCTGGTTTGGGTACCCATTTGAGTTGCTACTTAGTCACTTTGGGTGTGTTTGCTGGGGTTTGTAATCAATGTGTTGCAGTGGGATCAGATAAGTCATGACCCCCTTCCTTAGGCTTGGCACTAAGTTGCTCTATCGATGGCACTACGGTTGTAATCAATGTGTTGCAGTGGGATCGGATAAGTCACGACCCCCTTCCTTAGGCTTGGCACTAAGTTGCTCTATCGATGGCACTACGGTTCTAGATGGAGCTACACTGCCCTTGTTGAAAGCCATCACTATTCGAACATTTCCAATGGTAAGGTGAATATGCTGTGAGTCGTAGTTGACATTGCAATGTGCTTGTTTCGTAAATGTGCATCCCAACAATGATTCCTTACTAGCAGCCTTGGTGTTAGGCATCATGTAGAAGATCACTGGTAGGCTTTCAATCTCAATAGAGACCACTACCTTGCACTTTTCCAATAGTGAATAAGACTACCCCCCAAACAGGCTGAGTTTTGTGTTAGTAGGTTGCAACTGGGGTAGACCAATGAGGGTCCAATGATTGTGTGTAAGGATATTATAGCCAGCTCCTGCATCAATGAGTGCATCAAAGGCACATGTCTTGTGGTAAGTGACTAATATGTGCAAGTATGTGGGTGTCACTACTTCCTCGTCCCTCGTCCTCTATCTCAATTATGGTGGCTACTCTTACGTTTACAAGCAGGTCCAGCATTAGAGCCTCATGTAGTGGGTGCATTGGGAGGTAGTACTTCTTGAGGTGCTTGCCATTAAAGAAGACTATGCTCTCCCCCTCTAAAGTCTTGATCTCTACATTGCCGATTTGACTAATGTTGCAAACCTTGAAAGGTTCCAATCCTCTGAACATCTTTTGCTTATGACCCTTCACCAAGTACAAGAGCACTAGGTCACCCTGCTCAAAGTCACGTTGTTTGATATACTTTTCAAACCATATCTTGCACCGCACCTTTTCGCAGATTATTGCATGAGTTGCCAGGAGTCGAATTTCAAAGAGGCATTCTAACTCCACCAGGCATTCCATCCATGCTTCCTTTCCATCTCATCTCTCTTGTACTACCACTCGCAAGCTTGGAATGAAGAACTCTACTGGTAGGAGTGCATTGAACCCATAGGTTAGCTTGAATGGTGTCTAGCCGTCTTATAGGCCCATAGTGCTGCCATGAGTTTATTGTCCCAGCCAATGCACGAGGTGGAGACTACCTGAGTTAGGACATTCACTAGGATCTTATTCGTAGATTTTGTTAATCGTTAGCTTGAGGATTATATGGTGAGGATTTCCAATGGATGATCAAGAAGGTGGATAGCAAATGGGCAATCACTTCATTAATGGAGTGTGGGCCTTGGTCACTAACTAGTTCGATGGGGTAGCTGAATTGCAAGATCACCTGCTCCCAAAGGAACTTAGTCTTGGTTCTAGCATCATTCTTTCTAGTGGCCCGAGCTTCAATCCTTTTCATAAGATAATCTATTGCCACAATTATGTACTTTGCATGTGAGTATTGAGTTGCAGGACTAATTGGCCCAACAAAGTCAATTTTTCACTTTTCAAACGATTATCGTGCTATTACCGGGGTCAACTCCATATTGTCCTTCCGAATGGGGACTCTAGTTCTCTAACACTCGTCGCAATGTTTCACAAACTTAGCTACATCATGGAATAGGGTGGGCCACCACAATCGAAATTGTAGCACCTTGCATGATGTAGTGTCTCCACTAAAGTGTCCTCTAGCAATTCCACCATGCATCTCAGCAAGTACATCATGCATCGTGCTCACACACACATCTTCATAATAACCCATCCTATCCTAGTCTATAGAGCTGCCCATCTATTAATTGATAGGGAGTTGGACCTTGAGGATAAGGCACTTTAGGCTAGCCTTCTTTATGGATATCTCAGGCAATCCATGCTCTAGGATTTGACTATGCAATCTACCCAATATGGTGTAAAATCAGCCTTGAACATGTCTCTCACTGGTCATGCTAAAAAGGTGTGCATTTGGTAGGTCATCTACGATGCCCTGGTTAGTAGCTTCTCCTATGGATATGTGGACATATGGTCTGCCGTGTAGTGTTGTTTACCTTTGCATACAACCACGGACAAGTCAAGATCTAGAAGCAAAAGTAACGATCTAGCTATGCTTCCTGTAGCACAAGGTTTGTTTACTAAATAAAGCAAAGCCTGATGGTCAACAAAGAAGGTGAAGGGCAAAGCTAGAAGATAATGACAAAATTTCTTCACAATGAACGAACACCATGGCTAGGCTTTCCCTCTCCATTGTGGAGTAATTCATCTCCATATCTAAGAGTTTTTTGCTAGCAAAGCTCACAGGATAATCAAGTTTATGCTCACTAGGTTGGCATAAAATAGCTCCTACAGTAAACTTTGATGCATCAATGTGCACATGGAATGTTATGCTCCAATCTAGGGCTCATAGGATTTGTGTGGTCATAAGAGCCTTCTTTAGTTCCTCATAAGTGCACTAGCATTCCTCAATCCACGCAAATACAATCATCATTTTGTAAAGGGGTCTCGCAATCAATGCATAGTTTAGAACAAATCATCAATAGTACCTTGTGTGTCCCAGGAAGCACTGAAATCCCTTATAGCTTATGGGTGGTGGAAAATCAACAATCATCCTGACTTTGGAGAAGTCGATGGCAATGCCATTCCTAGACACCATGTGCCCTAGGATACATCCATGTTTTACCCAGAACTTCCTCCCAATCATGTACACATAATTACATTCTGATAAATGAAATCTTTTTTCCTGGATGTCAACTACATTGTGATTAGGTCACATCTGTCTTAACATGTCTCCTTTATTACTTTGATTTTTGAAGAAATCTACTTTGATCACTTTACTTATGGATCATATTAGTTTTCCAATACAATTTGTTGAATGTATAGGTGAATCTTGGTCCCCTTAAAGCAAATCAACCTCTCTAAATGCAATGGTCTTCATATATTTGCACTAATAAATTAATCTCTTTGAATGCAGAATTCGGATTCTTAAAGAAGTGAAGTCATTATCTTTCAATAACACTATCAAGTACCACTATTGCCATCCATGCCCATTACCTTTTCAATTGGACTTTCTTGAAGATGTTGAATACCAATTCTATCATGTATAAGAACCAGCTTCTAACCATTACAATATTCTAATCATTGCGTAATTGCCCTAGACAGGATGGCACTTGCGACCTTTAGGAGTTTTCAGTCCAAAAAAACCCTCAAATGGCAATCGTGGCCATCTGCACCATGCTAGACAAAACCAGTTATGCATAGTAGGATTTTTTTATGCAATGCATGGGATAGCATAAGCAAGTTGGAGTCATTTTGTTTAGACTATGATTGAAAGTGAATTTGTGTTTTCATATGGCTCAACTAGATATGTTTGGAGATAACCATGCCCATAGCACTTGGGTATATGCATACCCTCAACATGATAACCACATATGATGAGGACATGGTTAAAGAGGTGATGGAGTCAATGATAACCTATCGATGTACGTATAGGACTCAAGTGGTACTAGCCATCCAAGGTACTACTAAGATTGAGAAGATAAAGTGTAGAATGACCACCTCCTCTATGGGTGGTTTATTATTATGATAATTTCTATTCACAACACTCTAATGATATAAAAGTATAATGATAATAGGAACCCTAACTTTCAACTACTGTACACGCTTCACATTCCTCAACTCACCAACCCATCTTAACCTCTACCCCCTAGGTTCCTATTGAGTATATGATTTTGCCAATGTAGTGCCAAAAGGTGTGTGCACCAAACAAGGTGCTAGTCTCATGCACATGCATCTAAGTATGTTGAGTATATCCTTAGTGGGCCTTGTGCCATGCAATGCCTCTCTCTCTCTCTCTCTCTCTCTCTCTCTCTCTCTCTCTCTCTCTCTCTCTCTCTCTCTCTCTCTCTCTCTCTCTCTCTCTCTCTCTCTCTCTCTCTCTCTCTCACATTCATTATTTATAGTACACCTATTTTTCTTCAATCAACTACATGTGATCACCCCTATTTTCACCTCCTTGACTACTTGTTAACGAGTTTTCACATTTATATATCCTTGTAGAAGCTCAAATTAATCTATTTTCTATTTAATTTCCTTAAGATATTTTATTATAATTTAATTATGCTTTTTAAATAAAATTAATTTATTTATAAATTTATTTTGAATTATTTATTAATTAGAAATATTTATTATTAACTCTTTTGATTTATCATACTTATTTATATATTTTTAATTGTTATTAATTTTTAAAATTATTTTATATTACTAATTATTTTTAATTTGTACTTTTTTAAAACCATAATTACTCATGAAACACCTTGAATTTTATTTTTAAATATTGATTAATTTTTTGAAATGAAATTTTTAATTCAATTTTCAATCCAATTTAGAAAGAGATAATATAATAATAATACTTATAATAACTATTACTATTATACATAGAAAAAGAAAAAAAACATTAATGTAAGGCTTAATAGGGGCTTCTGGGGTAAGGAGGCTATGTGACTGTGGGGACCCTACCCCCACAAAAGTCAAGGGTACAATCCCTCCAACCTCCCCACCCCTTTAGGGGCCTTCACAAGACTTTGAGTCCTAAATTGTCATGAGGCATAGAAATGGCACAATGAAAAGGCACATAAGATAGATCAATAAGGAATCATTTGTATTCATGACATAGAAAGATGCAACATTGAGGCACATCTTAGGACTGCACCCTCGTGACATTGCACATGTGAGGGTTCACTAACTGAGCCTAGGAAATCACATGCAGAAGCACAACCCAAGCAGAGCTTGAGTGACTAGTACTCCCTAATATAGGTGCATATGTAGGCAACATTATGGTATACCTACAAAGCCCTTACACTCACCCCTACTTAATGAATTCTTGTCCTCAATAATCTAAGGTTAGTTTTTTTGACTCATTCCAATGTTTTAATAGAGTTCTTTCTATCAAATTGGTTAGTATCTGTTGGCCTAGGAGACTCATTAGTGGGGTCTTAATGCACCCTTTTCTATCAAGTTGGTCAATGTGTATCGCAGTATGAATTGGGGGTCTTAACATAGCTTTTCCTATCAAGATTGCCCATCTAGACTCCATTCCTTTATTCTTTTTCATTCCAATCCACCCTTGACTCAATTATATTTGAGGAGTGGAGGTTTCATAATCCAAACTTTATGTGGCTTGGTGCTTATGGCTTTGCATATTGCCAAGCTTTGTAGGCATGATCCCAAGTTGTCACATTGTTGGGGTCAAGGCGTGGTGGCTCTATTGGTACCATGTTGTGCTATGCCTTAAGGGAGGCAGTCCATTGGGTTGCTCCTTATGCAATTCCTCCCTTTCTTCTTGCATTTGCCTTGGGCCTTGGAGACTTCAATCTCTTGGTTTGTTTTCCAAGATGCTTTGCCCTCATCTCCAAGTTAAGAGCTTGGGCTATTTTCCTTGGCCTCTTTGTTGGATCTTGCTTGCTTGCCTTGAACTTAGAAAAATTGGTTGTTCAGTTTGCCTTTTCACATGGAAGGTGTGATCTCGGTGTATGGCACCTCTTTGGCTCTTCTTAATTTCATTTGGAGTTCAAGGGCTTTAGGGGGTTATGGACTTAGTCATCACACTTAGGCTGGATTTGGGGTTGTGGAAGTAGAGGTACCATTAAAGTACTTAGGGTAACACCCATATTTGGACTGCTTGGTGTATCACAAATCCATAGGATGGTGATGATAACTAACCATTAGACTTTGCATTATCTTGCGCTTTCCCCTTGCCTTTCTCATTGCCCCTATCATTGAGTATTTTATGGCACTATGGCCATAGTAATGGCATGTCAAAGAGGACTTACATCCAAGGGACTTACTTCAAGATTGTCCACGAGACTATGACTTGCCCCTTATGGGCCATGAGTCTCTACCACAATCATTGTTACCATTACCACTACTTTTGCCTCTAATAGTCAATGCATGAAAAGTGGAGGCTATATTAATGTTCTTCTTATCTACCTCTTTCATCAATAGAGCACTCTCTACATCATTGTATTTAAAACCACCCTCACAGGGATGAGGACTCATAGCAATACAAAAAGGTGTCCCATGACTTAGGCAATGTAACAAGTAAGAATAAAGACTTGATATTCTCTTCAAACTGAATGCGCTCTATGATACAAGCTAGCTCAAAATAGAATGAAACTCATTCAAATAAGTAGACATAGTCGTATCCTCCTTCATGCGAAGGTCCAAAAGCTTCTTCAACTAGTACAACTAAGATACAAGACTTTCCTTATCATAAAGATCACAAATCTTTTTTCATCATGCATAAGCATTACCCTCAGTGTCAATGACATTAAAATATACCTGATTTGATAGAGTGCCAAAACAAATTTCTTGCTCTCCAAAAGAATATTGAGAAATGTAATTATAGTAATGTTGAAATAAAGACGGCAATATATATCAATCCAAATATGGGCAAATAGCCAAGAAAGTAAGCTCCTACTACCACGGATATCCAAGTAGCAATCTAAGATACAAAAAATGCAACTAACAAAGTCTAAGTAGAGACCACTGATACCAATGATTGTCACGAACTCAAAGTGTTGGCGAACCATACATCCCATAAGCATGTACATCATGCATATAGAAGATCTCAAGAGCAATTACGGAAATCATGCACAACTGACCGAGCAAACATAAATGGCCTCTAGTACATAATCAATATGCATGTATATATCATTGACCAATTGTTGATAGAGGTAAGTGCTGGTGTCCAAAGTATATGAAATCAAATCAGCCCACAAGAGGAGGTAACTACGTCTAATAGCATACAAGAGAGCATGTATATGAATGAAGAGTCTCATTGTCTCAAAGAACTAAGCTTTGGCAAGAAAGTAGTATAATTATCTTCCATTAGAAGCAAATTTGGAATGCAAAGTGAGCAAGCATATCTCAAGACATATACGTCAAAGCATTTGGGAAGCCCAAGCGCATCATAAATACATCTAGGAGCATTAAATGTCCATTGAAGCTTCAATACTCATGAGTGAGTAAGCACAAAAGCTCAAACAACTTATCAAAGCCCATGTACATCAAATATAGCTCAAATCTAAGTGTGAAAGCATATCATAACCATATCTGGGCTCATACATCAATGCTAGACATCACCATAGACATGTAGCATGCCTGAAATACCATGTAGGTACAATAGGCATTCAAAGCATTAAGCTCATTGTTGTATTTTCACTACCCAAAACAATAATAAAGACTTCAATGACTAAGCCAATCAACTCTAATCAACCCAAAAGCCTTCCCAGAGCACTAATGCAACATCTTGGCATTGCAAACATTCCCCATAAGCATCGATAGAGCATAAACCAATCAAATGCTTACTATCTAAACCAGAACTATTCTATTTTGTGTAAAACAAAGAACCAAAAACTACATAGAATCAACTCTATGAGTGCTCAAATCTATAGCTCTCTCATGCTCTTTGTTTCTAGCTATAGAACACCTGAATCTAATATTGTATCCAAAAGATATCACCAAAATACAAAAGTGTTATCAAGCTACCATAGTTTTCCATGACTTTTGCAGCATGCTTTGTATCCACTCAAAATGGATAGAGTGGTTGCTTCTCATGTCAATAAGAATAAAGTGATAGTGCTTCTCATCCAAAAGATATCACCAAAATACAAAAGTGTTATCAAGCTACCATAGTTTTCCATGACTTTTGCAGCATGCTTTGTATCCACTCAAAATGGATAGAGTGGTTGCTTCTCATGTCAATAAGAATAAAGTGATAGTGATGATCATCCACCACCTATAATGTATGTGCGAGTACAATGTACAATGTAAATGTGGGTGGCTAGGCACATGCGCCCCAACAAAATCTAACTCCCCTTTGAACCAATAAGATTTGTTCATAGAGACAGTAATAGACCCTTCAAATTGGGCACATAAGATTATTCTTTTACAAATTCGTTGTTGTTTATACACAACTAACTCAATATACTAAACCCACTTATTATATCACAATGTCACTATTGCTAAGCTAAAAATATTGCCAAATGACTATTGAAGTGCATGGAGGAGAATGAGTAGATGTATTTTCATTGGCTTGATATATCAAGAAAGATGTTGAAACATGTCTTCACCATTAATAATGTTCCTTTTGCCTCAAAAAATCACTTGCGAATGGCATCTTTTGAAATATTTTCACCTTCTCCAAATACTAGAAATGTGGAGTATTCCTCCCTCATCCCCCCATCTCATTTTGATGAGCAAGTCAACATTTTAGCTATCACTTGGCACACCCCATCATGGGTAAATAATAAGGAGGAAGCCCTTTACGTAGATGTCTTCATTTCACCTTAACATTTGGAACTTCTTCTTCAAGAAAAAAATAATAAGACTTGGGGTTTTGGGGCTTATACTCCTGATTGCCCCAATTCCAATAAAAGTGTGGCTTATTTTACTTGGAGAAAGCTATATCTTTTTTATCAAGCACCACATGACTAATGGGATAATTTTCAATGCAAACCTTTGAAGCAAATAGATGCTCCTCCCCCTATGGTCTTTGTGGCCATTAAATTGCACAAGGAGCCAGATGGTAGTAGAAGGGATGCGAAATTGCTCTACTACTAATGTGTCTTTGTGTGTCCATTAAATTGCACAAGGAGCCAGATGGTAAAAGGGATGAAAAATTCCTCTACTACTAATTTATGAATTAATTCTAGACTTTCCTTAAATGTGCATGTGATGCTGCTGGTCACAAATCAAAGTGTAAGAATAGTTCTATTTTGTGGTTTGAACACACGTTGTGGTTCATTATAAACCACATTGACAAAATCTTCATTCAAATATCCCTAAGGGAATCTATGTTTCTCTTTTTTAAGTGGATTGGTGAATCCCATGCCTTTATAAGGCCACAACTACTTTTTGCCTACTCCAAAAAATGGTTCTCTTAGCCATGAAAAAAACACTTACTCATAAAGGCAATAGTTTACTCACAAATCTTAGAGGAGATGACATCAAACTAATCAACAAACTTCTACTTCCCTCTAGATCCAACAACCATGAATCTAGCCCACACAAAGCAACAAAAGAAGCAACTACTCCCAACCTATAGTATCATCTCATGGCATCAGAAGAGGACATCCTTCCTCCAAACCAAGAAACTTTGGAAATAGGAATCCCAATCTCCATGAACCATTTGCAAGGAGCTCTTCATCTACAATTTTAAAATGCAAAGGCATATCTTTGGAAGACTTCAACAGTACCATTAAGAAGCTCTTGTATGATTGATATAGGTTTATTTGTTTAAGCAACCTCATGGATGAAGTTGCCTTCTTTTTGAAAAAAGTAGAGTCTACCCCACAAAGTAACAAAAGAAGGA
Organism: Lygodium microphyllum; assembly: GCF_053477565.2. Lineage (NCBI taxonomy): Eukaryota > Viridiplantae > Streptophyta > Polypodiopsida > Schizaeales > Lygodiaceae > Lygodium > Lygodium microphyllum. The sequence continues at coordinate 80,689,650 of NC_141137.1, read as the reverse complement.
ACTACTCCTCCCAACATGTAGCATCATCTCATGGTAGGCAAAAGAGGACATCCTTTCTCCAAACAAAGAAACTTTAGAAATAGAAATGAACCATCTACAAGGAGCTCCTCATCTACTAATTTGAAATGCAAATGCATATCGTTGGAAGATTGCAGTAGTACCATTAAGAAGCTCTTGTAGGATTTATGTAGGTTTCTTTGTTTAAGCAACCTCATAGAGAGATTTCCCTTCTTTCTAAAAAAACTCAAAATTTCCCCACAAAGCAACAAAGGAAGCAACTGCTTCTAGCATTTAGTATCATCTCATGGTAGCAGAAGAGGGCATCCTTCCTCTAGACCAAGAAACTTTAGAAATAGGAATCTCATCCTCTATGAACCATCTACAATGAGCTCTTCATCTGTTAACTTAAAATGCAAAGATGTATCATTGGAAGACTGTAGTAGTACCATTAAGAAGCTATTGCATGGTTGATATAGGTTTCTTTGTTTAAGTAACCTCATGGAAGGAGTTCCCTTCTTTCAGAAAAAAGTCAAAAGATTGTATCCATGTTCTTTTTGCCAATGTACTCTTGGAAAGAATGCATTTTAGAAGTCTTCTAAGAGAATTCTTTTTTGCACAAGAGGAACTATCCCCAATTCAATATGGTCATCTATCACCTTTGAATGGATTTTTCCTTCCATCGCTCGAACAAGAATTGTACCACCCAAAAGAGTGCTTCTTAAGCAAAATGATCACATATGATTTTGCCACTTATATGACTCTAAATTTTTATAGAATATCAACATGTAGTGGCCATTAATGTGGATATTATTGATGATTATTCTCTTAAGAAGCTAGTTAAATTAGGTTTGAATCATATCCCATCATGATCACCCAATGTTCAAAATGTGAAACTTACCCTACTTTATGCTTTTTTAGCATTTACTGAAATCTAAAACTTGCAAATACCTAACCTAATTGAATCATTTGGTGAATTCATCCAAAAACAAACTTGAATCTTTGATTAACACTCAATACATACTAATGGATGAGGTAAACCCATCTTTTGATACACTCAAGACATTCTTTTGTTTCAAGATTGAATAAAGCAACAAATATAGTCTTGTATTAATATCTAAAATATTCTTACTACAGCTTGCCAAGCAAAGGTTTAATGGTTCAAAATTTGTAGCCTATGACCATTCTATAATCGAACATCCTATGTTCGCTACAATAACTTAACGCTCTCTTAGACCTTGAATTAACTCTCTCTTCAATATCACTCCCATTTCTCATGGCCAACTTTAAATTGCACAATTTGGATCCTAGATGGCTTACTAATGCTTCGTCTTGCCTATATTCTGAAAACACCATTCTATGTGCATCTTTACTAAACACATGTAAAACTATGCTTGAAACTTTGTGTGGAACCTTCAATTGACAAATTTTCTTAGCGCCAGGTCTTCAAATCCAATCTTATTGGATCCTTGACTCCTCTATCGAGCTTGTTATCAAACTTTCTTATAACTTCTTTAGTGCTTGCTTGTTTGATATTAAGAAATGTTATGAATCCATCCCATAGGAAAGTCTTGAAGGTTTGATGCATGAGGCTTTGTTGTTCACCCCATGATGGTGTAACTTATTCTACTTTGAACATACCTTTTTTCCAAATATTGGTTAGACAACAAAGACGGGATATCCTAAAATGGTTCTCTAATGCTTCCTCCTTTAGCAATACACACAAACATAGAAACACACACTCTCACACACACATCAATTATAAGTACTAATGGAACTATCATAATATCAGTATGAATCTGTGTACATTTAGTTGGCACTTCCCTATTGGTGTAGTTTTATCCCTATAATATTAGTTGAAATCTTAATAAAGGAACTATATTTAGAGGCATAAGAAACCATAGCACATAAATATGAAATCCTTTATCCACCCTTTGGATATTATATAATCATACAAAATATGACTCAAAATTTGAAAATGTGGAGAAGATTTCTAGTAGGTAGGCAAATCATTGGTTGTCAACTTTTCAGTGAAACAAGAACCCAAAAAAGAGAAAGGAGTAGAGTGTTTGACAGGTAGGGGTCTTTTATGAGTTTCATTTGCACTCCTAGATCCTACTTGATTTGAAAGGATTGGTAGCCATTGCAAGGATGTGAGAAGAGGAAACCAAAAGTTGGTTGTTTTGGATAAGTCTAGTAATCTAGCTTTGTAGATCACTATATTAAGAATGCACTATGCACATTGCTCACATATTTGTTCCTTGAGTACAACAAGTTCAATCATTTGAGATGTTCCTAGAGTTCAAGCATATCTACATCGTGTGGTAAAGACACCATGCGTGAAATTTAGCCCATTCTATTTAAATTGATAGTTGGATGTAGCCTTATGAAAGATCACCATCACTTGTTTCATATGAATACTTTAACCTTATCCACAATACTCCCCCCAAAAGAAAAAATCATTGTCTATCATCACACTTCTTTGGGATTTATCCTCCTACACAACAATCTTATCCTTCCATACATCCTTGTTTTGGACATGTTTTCCTCCATCTATGGTGGCAATTCCTAATAGAAATAAGTTATCACTCCTCACAACATTTCTCCTATTATGGTGGCAATTTGATTGAGTCACGTACAATTCTTGAGAGAAGAAGGGTATTATGGCTACTCACAACAAAGTAAGTCTTCCACGACTTTGTTAACTCAAGTACCACCCACATGGTGTGAAGGGTATGACAATTGAGGTGATCCCTTGACACCTACAACCTATTAATGATTTTTAGTTCTCACTAACTAGTGTTTTCGATTGGTTTTGCAAGTAACATGACCACTTCTTGATCATGTATTTGGTATTTTTTATTTTGATGAATACTACCTTTGTGAAAACTTGTATAATATAACCTTCATCTTGGTATGTGGCTCCAATTCACTGTCTACAATTAATGCATGATGGTTCATAATTATCTACATGTAATTCGTATCAAATTGTAACTTATTGATCTCTCTCTCTCTCTCTCTCTCTCTCTCTCTCTCTCTCTCTCTCTCTCTCTCTCTCTCTCTCTCTCTCTCTCTCTCTCTCTCTCTCTCTCTCTCTCTCTCTCTCTCTCTCTCTCTCTCTCTCTCTCTCTCTCTCTCTCTCTCTCTCTCTCTCTCTCTCTCTCTAAATTATAAATATATAGGATATAGGTAGGTAGGTTACTCACGTAAACACACCCACATTCCAAATATAAAACTGTAAGTGGGTAGTTTGCTCATGTAATGTCAACATACACACACATGCACAACATATATGCATGCATAGACATGCACGTATGTGGTTGAAACTCACATGCCTCGCTACACCATTTAGTTGATCTAAAAGAAGATACAATATGCATTCACTTGTTGCTGCCATATTATTTTAGAGGACTCTTGGAAAAAGTTGTTCAATTATTAGAAATTATAGTTCAATGTAATCCTTTAAAAAAAATTTGTTTCTTGATTAAAATCAACACCTTAACATAGATCCCTTTTTCAATCTATATGTCTCGCCCCTTTTCTCAAGGTAATTATGCCAAAAAATCTTAAAATTTTGTGCCGTAGATACCACCAATATTTTCATGAAATGATCCCCACAACACGTTGAATTGCTTGAAGACATTATACCCATCACTTTGCAAGCACAATGAAATAATGCAAACTTAGTAGCTTTACTAGAAAAAACTTGATAAGCTACTTTCTTCAACATATTGTTTTGTGATCTATGATACAATTGTTATATATGTTCAATGTATGCATATCAATCAAATAATCTACCTTCAATATTCTCAAATTATTGAGAATGATCAATTTTTTGTTAGTATTTTTTCTTTTATGAGTGTTTTTTGACAACTATATAGAAGTAATGGATCCTATGCACCACACGCTCAACACCAACTTGCCCTCTCAGGAATATGTGAACTTTGTAATTATGCTTGTAATGCATGTGGTAATGACCATGTTGGAATTGGTGTAAGGAGTTTGGTTAAGCATTGGATAACCTTTAAATCAACAACCATAATGAAACACACATAATGCAAAAGGAAAGTACAAAGATATCATGGGCTGACTTTAACCTAAGCTATAGAGTGAACTCTCGATGGGAATCCAACCCCCCTAAGAAGAACATCTTTCCATGCAATAACATGAAGTTAAAAAAGAACATATAGATACCTCAAACAAGAACCCACACGAAATTATTGGAATAAGATGCCACAAAAAAGAGAATATAGATGCCACAAAAAAAGAACCCCAAAGTAACTCTTGTATCAAATAGCCTAATTATATTCATCATTAACATCAAATTGTAGATCTATAGACCAAAACATTACATCATTTAGTAGCATCAATACGGGATTCATGAGGTGACATGTGTGGGATACATTGAGACCAACGTCCTAGTCATGGTGCTTTTTAAGCTCTCAATGGGCATGCTACTTGTTGGATGTGGGTTTGATTGACCCCACAACCCTAGAAGGGAAACAAAAAGGTGCCACACCACCCCCTTCTTAGGCTCATTGGCCCTTGCCAATTGTAATGCTATTATCACACAAAAATTAAGATTCTTATGAGATTTCATGAGAGTACATATCTACAATATAGTATTGCTTATATATTGTAAACAATGTGACATTTTCCTCATCCTTTAGAGTTTTCACTTGTGTGACTCAAATTTGCTCCAATCTTTATATCTAGAAAGAATTTTCTCCCACCTTTTGTGATATGCGATTAGTAAGTCCTAAGCAAGGATTAAATAATGTTAAACATAAACTACACATGTGTAATTGCATGTTATAACTTATTATGTTTGTGTATTGTTCTTGCTTAGGATTGCTCTTTGGGTGCATGTGAGAGAAACTTGAGTGCTTATTCTCTCATTCACATGAAGATTTGCTCTTGTTCTCTGCTACATTCAAGCTCATTAAAGCTACAAACTATATTGATCACAACAATTTATTCGCTATTACCTAAGAAAACTCAATAAATAAAGCTATTCTTGCCCATTACTGGTGGCGAATTCAAAATGCTTGGATGCATACATCCCATCCCTAACTTAGGTTGGTAGAGAAAAAAACATTAAAGGATCGTGAATATAGCTTATAAAATTGATCCCTAGCTATTTCTCCCATTCAACATCTTCCATGTAATAGAGACTTCCTCCCTCATTGTTGCCCTGTGTCATAGACAAGCTTACAAAATCTCCTATCTCGTGCAATCTAGGTGCCTGATTCTTGTAGTTAATTCGGTTGATTGCCTGCACCATATATTACTATAGTCGATTAGTTCACATTACTTGTATCACAATCTGCAACCAAATATATACATGACCTTATACCTATTTTTATCAAAGCCAAAGCTTAGGACGAGATCCACTTTGGAATCCCACTAATCATGTTAGGGACTTTGATGTAGCCCTAGGGTAATTGAAGTTGGTGATAATAATCACCATAATCAACCTAGGTGGTGCCATAACCACAAGCGCCAACCTAAACTAATGCACCCTCAATAACATGACATATGATACATAGGATAAGCATTCACATAACTATGTATGTACATCTACATACCTTTATATATGTATGTCATACACTGCCTATGATAATCATCCCCTATAGCATCGCCCATAATATTTTGAACAATGCAAGCCAATCCTTGATCTCTTTAAGGGGCATCGTATTCTTAAATGTATTTGGAAAAGTGACCATTGATATGGGAAGGCATATTCAACATACTTTGAAATACTTAACAACAATTACATGTTTTGTAGAGAACCTGTGGATTCTAGATACCCCTATGAATCAGTCCTAACCCATGGCCCATATGCCTATTCATTGTAACATTTATTTCACCACCTGGTTGTCTATTGTGATAGCATCATACCCTACTTGCTCCCAACCATGGCCCATATGCCTATTCATTGTAAAATTTCTTTCACCACCCTGTTGTTTGTGTTGTGATAGCATCATACCCTACTTGTATTTAAAGATGGTCCCTTCCCTAGCCTTGCATCTCTCCCTATACACCCCACCCATTCCCCTTATATTCTACCCAACTCACATGAACCTTCCAACTCTTGTACCCGTTTTCCTTCTTGTAACTATAGCACCATGTAACTCTTGTATGACAAGGTGCTTCCACTTGGATGATTTCTCAATCTGCTACAACAAAGCTATAGCAAGAAAACTAGCATGGACTCTACAAAGGTAAACTCATATATGGATTAAAGGGGATAGCAATTAGGGGTGAGCTGAGACACTTATGATGCAAATTTGCTTGTTACTTCTCACTAAATTTGCTTGCATGTACCAATTGGTTCCCTTATCCATATTCTAGCATACTTTTTTGTGGATTGTATAAACGTTATGGTCACAAGATTCACAAATCTCTTTATCATTATCTCCCTTTTATTGTGGATAGTTTTTTCAAAAAATAAAATATGCTAAACTATTATGATTCAAGATATGGATAATATGTCAGTGGTAATATGATGTTATGTGAAGGTATATGATGTTAAGATATATTCTACTTTTGATTTTATTTATGTCTACTAGTAACACACTGCCTTGGGAAGCTATATACTACAGTTTGTCCCTTTAATTCTTACATTACTAACCACATATTACCCTATTTTTGTAGTCTATATCATGGCTTCTCATCTCACTTTGATGGGTTGAATTGTTGCCACCAACCTCAATATTTATCCAAGGCATTTTGTGTTCCATCATACTATCATTGATATTGACCTTACTAGTATTTAAATTTGTTTAGACACTAAAAAACTCTTACTATTGTCATTGAGTATGTCCAACTAGCTTAAGCTTCACATATCACCCTTTCTAACCCCAACAACACCATTTCTAAGCTTAGAATACTTTGATAATCCATTTTCAAATGCTATTGTGAACTCACATGACAAAAAGCAGATTGTAGAGACTACTTCTATCCTTTGGTTTGATCACTGTCTCTAGTATGTCATGCATATCACTGACACATTATTTCAAGCTAAGAGGATCAATGATACATTTCTTAAAATGGGTGGCCACTAAAGCACATGATGTAATTAAAATACCTTTGGCTTTTTGTTACTTCTATGAGATGGTCCTATCAATATCAAAGAGCCTCATGCTTAATAAGAATACTCAAAACCTTCTTGGCAACATAAAGGGTGATGGAGCCAAGTCAATAGAAAAATGTTTCAAGAACAATAAAGCCATTAACACTACATTTAGAAAACTCTTCTAAGTGAAACACACAAAATTCATCCCATGCTAGTAGGCATCAATGGCAATATAGGCTTAGGAACTTTGGCACCCAAATCGTCTCTATGCTTTAGTAGCTCCACTACAAAGTGGTTGCTATTTGAATGATCTTGCAGATTTGTTACTCTTCACAATCATGGATATAAGTGCTATCATCAATGCAAAATCTAGTGCAATAGCTATCAACATCAAATATTGTAATAGGTTACTTGATGCTGTAAAGTGTAAGAGTTGCTTTAAGGAGTTCTTCTTTCTACTCAAGTACATACCTGGATCAATTCAATGTCTACATCTTACAAATAGATAAACATAACACTCATGAGAATGACATAAAACTCTTATTGAATGATTTTTTTATTGCTAGTATAAACAAGTCAACTAATAACCCTTCTTTCTTTTGAAAACAACTTATCATTACATCAGCCATTAAATGCTTTAATGCAAATGACTTTCAAGATAGTCCAATTAGATGAATCCTACATCTATGCTACCATTCATAATTAATTTAAAGATCTACATATTCCTTTCATCCAAGATTATCAAAGGTTACCCTTCTTGGTCGTACATTTAAAGCACATGAAAATGATTTTGGGTGGCTTACTAATACTGCCAAATGTACATAAACACATTATAGTGACTTAAGAAGAAAGTGTGTGAGTAATGATGCTATCATGTATACACTTGAATAAAAGGTATCCATGCTAACTAGGATCAACATCCAATCATTCTAGATCACTTATACTACTCTAGATACCTTTATCAATATTCTCAAGTACATCTTTAGTGCATGCTCTAGCTGACATCACTAAATGCTATGAAACCATTCCACATAATGATGAATGTGGACTCATAACTATACTAATCAACACCTTGATAAAATGGGTGTTCAATAATAAAAGAATGAATTCCCTTTACATATACAATGTCATATATCATTAGACCAATAAAAAGGATTTGCAACATCCCTCCTTGTCATTCCATGATTATGTATGTCTTAACTGATGGATCATAAGCAACATCTTTATCATGTTTGTTGACAAAATTAAAAGGTGAATATCTGTGGTATTCCAATGGGCTTTAGTTGTTCCCCCTGTGGTGCAACTTATTTCTAGCCTATTTCAAGGCAATAGATATGGTATTCTCAAACATTTTATGCACATCTTTAGACACTATGATGACCTACTAATGATCCATGTGCACACTTCCATGCTTTTCCCAAAAACTGAACGTACATCCTCATTTGCAATTTACAAAAAAGTACTATTGAGATTTGGCTTCTCTAAAAATATATGCTTCTTTTTTTAAATAGGGCATTTCATATCACTCTCCACACATATTCCTAACATGGAATTGTCTTATGTTAATGGTTTCACCATCATCAAGACATATGACTTTTTTTTTAAAAGTCCCTTTCACATGTAATAGATACATCTAGTGGGTGTGTAATAGACCAAATGGTTGGGTCCACAAAGTCATTATCTCACAAATTGGGCCAATGCTCTACACAAACGATCATATCAAGATAGCCATTAACAAGATCTGACTTCTTGTGAAAAACTTCACAACAAATGGGATTTGCAAAGTCGAATAAAGAATCTAGTACTTACTACAAGTTCTACACCATGATACATGTGTGTGACATAAGTACCACCCATAGTATCATAGATCCACACAATGTAGGATTGGGTGGGCACTTTTCACACACATTGTGGATATCTCAGCACCAACAAGTAGATAACCATATAGTGTATCATCAAAATTGTAAAGTTTCTCCCTCAAATCATTAAACTTCCTAACCCAAAGGTCACTCAACAATTTTTTTAGATAACTTTGACTTGCATATAAACCCCCTCTATCTCATATCTATAGCTAGTGGAGTCATTGGGCTTATTTGATGTCTTTCACCCTTTTAAAACTCTTGGCTATCATGTTTTTTCAATACCCAATGTTTAATGTCTCTCAAGGGATGGCCAGACGAGGAACTTCTAGCAACTTGGCTTGGAGTTTTCTTTATACTAGGTCTACTTGCTTCCTCCACTTATGCCTCATTTCAACCATTCTCTCGGGGGGCATGGCTTCCTCACCATGCTCTTTTGTTTTTATGCTTGTGTTTGTAGTGAGGAGCTCAATTCATGGGGCTACTCTTCCTCAATGTAGTCATGCTCCAAGTTTGGCCCCTCTTCATGTATTGGCTCTCTCATCTCTTCAAGGAGAGGCTATGCTCGTTGCTCTGGCCCCCCAAACCCTAGCAATTCAAATTCTTGCATGGTTAATCTAGTCGTGATCAAATGAGCTCTTTGTTCCTCCAATCCTAAGCTAGTGCTAGGTTTGGGTTCCTTGGCATTGAGTCCATGTTTAAGTGCTCTACTTGCCAGCTCTAATCTCCTTTTGGGTACCTCAAATATCTCTTCCTTTCTTGACTGGGTGATATTCAATACTATGTTCAAGAAGGCTTTTTGCTGCTCCAGCATCCCTATCTCCATAGCTTCAACTTTGCTTTTTGCCATAATGCATTCACTCTCTGAATGGGCTAGGCAGTAGGCCAAGTCTTTAATCATGTCCTCATTCTTAGCTACCCATTCTTCCACCTTCCCTTTTATATGCTCTAGTCCTTAGTTCTAGTATTGAGCTAGGATAGTAATTACTTGCTCTTACTCTTGCCACAATGTATTCATCTATTCCTTCTCTTGGTTCCAACGCTCTACTTATTCCCTTAGGTAGCCTACTTGTGGAGCACTGTGTGAAGTTGGTTATGTAGTTTTGCCATCTTTCTCCTTGCTTCTTGCTCACCTTGTGCCTCTGCCTCTTGTAGCTCTTTGGATAGTTATTCTCTTTGTTGCTTACAAGCTATTGACCTCTTTCTCAAGGCATTGTTGCTTACAAGCTATTGAGCTCTTTGGATAGTTATTCTCTTTGTTTCTTACAAGCTATTGACCTCTTTCTCAAGGCATTGCATGTCCTGAGATATGAAAGTGCATTGTGTCTCTAGGGCAATGCGGCTCTCCCTTTCTTCATCATATAGGTCTTTTAGACTTTCTTTGCCATGCCTTGCCTTTAAAGCCTCTTTTAATGCCATTGCCTCCCTGGTTATTATAGTCATCTGCCTCATTTTTTCTAGCCAGTAAGTTGCAAAGGTATTCTTTTCTTCATCTAGCTGGCACGGTCTTTCTTTCTTCATTCATCTTGTCATGTTGGCTCTAAAGTTCTTTTGCTAGCTCATTGTACTCTTTTGTGTTGTGCATTGCTAAGGGCACCAAAGTAGTTGATACTTCAATGCGGGGTACCTTTAGCCCTTGGTGTGATTCTGCATCAGCTTTGCTACTGGCCTTTTGGTTCCTGCGAGTGGAGCTCCTTCACTTGGTGCAGGTGCAAGCTCTTGCACTTTGCTTATGGGATATTGTACCTAAGCTGTGACGTTGCTTTCATTGAATGTTCCTTCCATGATTCCTTGCATTGAAGTGGTTGTTGGGCCCATGACTGGTGGGATTGTGTGTAGAGGAGCCTTTTCCTTGCTTTTGCCACCACAAGTCTTTGTCCAGCCTCTTCTGTATCAGCACTTGTGCTTGGAATATTCTCACATGTGGGGCTCATCATTGCTAACTCTTGAGATCGGGGAGGGTTACTCCATTGATCTTCTAATGGCAAGAGCTATTTGATCTTCCTCCTCTTATCTATGTGTTTCTTCCTCTTTCTCTTATCTCTTTTTGTAGTCCTCTTTGAGTTTTCTAGATTCTTCTTCAACCGTTTGCAATTCTCTATTGTCTTTGGGTGGTGGTCCTAGTTCTCCTGATAGGAATTTTCAAGATGATTCTTCTTCTTTCTCCTTGGCTTGATGGCACTAAGCCCCCCTATGGGTTGACCGTCCTTTCACTTAAGGTTTCTTACTATTGAGTGGGATGGTTGGCTCATGTCTTCTTAGTGGCTTGTTCTACCTCCTCCTCTATTGAACTCTATTGAATTCTTCCTCCCCTAAATTCCCTATTGAGAATGAAGCAAGAGGGCTCACTAGAGTGGGGAAGCGATGCTCTTCTTGGGTTGGTGATCATTTAAGAGTTTCCTCCACTATCTCTTCTCTTTCCACCTCCCCAAGGGCTTCCTCGATTATGGTTGTTAGCACCCCTCCGAACCCTATGGCCGATGCCTTGGATGCTGGTTTTTTCCTCTTTGACTCTACTATTGTAGTTGAAGACTTTCCTTCTATTGTCCCCTTAGAGCTATTGCTAGCACCTTTCCCAATGCTTGGATTGTTTTTCAAACATAAGCATTCCAGTTCACCTCATCCAATGCATTTTCTACAAGGCTTTCAAGGAAGGGTACTCCTATTCTATTCATGAGGGTGTTATATCTCTGACTTGAGAAGAGAGTATGGACCATCTTCGCTTGCAGTCTAATGGTGGGCTATCAGTCAAGCTAATCATGTCATTCATGTAGACTTTCTTCTTATCCATTCCCAACATTCCATAGACATCTCTCTTCAGCCTCTTCTCCGACTTGTCCACCAACCTCAAGGCCTTCTCCACGATCTCCACAGGCTAAGTTTGACTTCCACCCTTCTATTGGCATCTCCTTGTTTGGTTGCCACCATGCCATATTTTTTCTCGATGTTGAATGTTTTTAGAAACTCAGTGCATTTGCTATGATCTATTTCATAGCCTACCTTCTCTAGATACTTAGCAAGATCGCATTGTTCTATCATTTGCATGACTGCCTCTTTCGATGCCACTAGCTTCCCCAGATTATGGATGTTGTGGTATTTGAGCTAGTTGAAGGCACATGTTTCCATGGATAAGTCTTATTTTCTATATTCTTCCTCCAAGAATGGGAGCTTGTTGGTCTTATCCTACTGCCTTACCATTTGGGTTCGTGCTGCTGCACAATAGCTCACGATGAGTTCTCCTTGAAGGACATTTTTTGTATAAAAGATAAAATGATTAGAAAGAAGTAAATCATGAAATGAGAATTTCCACATCAATCAATCCATACATTCCACGCAAGAACTTCATGGATAAACTTTTACTAAAAGAAGAAGAAATTTCAATTCATCCTTTTCTTTTGAAATTCAACTCCTATTTTGATTTTTCTTTCACCTTCAACTTTATCCCCTCCCCCTTGGAAATGATGAAAATCCTTCCTAGGATTGTAGAAATAAAAGTGTAAGGGCATTTAATGCATCCTTGGTGTGCTTACTATTTCAAGAGCCAATCGTAAAAGGTTGGACTATACTCTAATGTTGCATGACATTCCATATCCTGTGGGATGAATGCACACTTGTGTGATATAAGTCAATACACCAGTTAAGAAGTCACCTGGGTTGATTCTGCTTGCAATGCAAAGTTCCTCCTCCGTTAGGATCCTATCCAAGTATGGATGTAGCATGATATTGTCTTCCAATGGTTGATTTATTGTCATTGCTAGTACCCTAAATGAAGTTGGGGCCACATACATTTGGTTATAGTCAGAAGTCTTATGTTACTCTGCATTGGTCATGATTTGATAATCCTCTTGTGCCTATTGAATGCACAAAGTATACCACTTATGTAAGAAATTGGACTCAGATTCAACCAATCATTGGAGCTTTAGCAAGTTCTTATGTTGGCACAGAAATTTTTCTCTTCTTGAAGGTGTTGGGGGTAAAGGCGCCTCTGCCTAGCCGCCCGTGTATTACTACACTGACAGTCACCGCCACTGCACACTACAGGTGGCGGGTGCCCATCACTGTCACTTTATTCTTTATTCTTTTAGTGACAGTTTGAATAAAGGAAGGCCCGGTCACACATTGTGACTATTAGAGTTCCCATTTCTAGTCTCTCCCTTTCTTGCTCTTGCTCTCCCGCCATAGCTCTCGAGTCCAACCTTCGATCCATCACTCCCTTTCAACTGGTATCAGAGCTTTGCTTTCCAACTCTTGAGCTTGGTTCGTGGCATTCATAGCATCCCATCGACTCCCTACTTGCATTGGGTCTCCTTCCCGGCAGCCATATCCGACTCCTTCGAGCTCCCGTCCCTCCTCGGCTTCCCGAGCACCTTCCTGGCATTGTTGGGCACCTTCAGGGCATTACATCAGAGGTATTTGATCATTTTCTTCAGGGTTTACTTCAATTCTCAGGTCTCACAGGCTGTAAACAAGTTGTGGGCAGCCATAGCTCACACCTCTTGGAGCTTCCTTCACCTGGATCTTGCTTCCACCCTATCACTTGGATCTTGCTTCCAGTCTATCAAGGCTTGCTGAGGCTTGGTGTAGGCCTTCTTTGGCCCTCATTTGTGCCCCCTTTGGGCCCCATTATTGACACGTGGGACAATAGACCCCCCAGCTAGCTCACGTTTTTTTTTTGCGCTTATTTCAAAATCTGGCCCAAAAATCACTCTTTTTGTCATATCTCGAGCATTCGAAACTCGATTCAGGCAAGGTAAGAGTCTAAGTTGGGGTTTTGGCACACTCCAAACGCGATGGTGATGTCAGATTTGCCAAATTCTAATGAAAAAATCTTCTGCAATAGATTTCAGGTCTGAGATAGCATGTATTTGTATGCCTATGCTTGTTTGGGCATGACTACATAACCGGTTTGATGCCTATTGCATCCCGATTGATTGGGGGATTGAAGCTACATGTAATGATATGATTTTGGCCTGATTTTGGGGCTATAAATACATAGTTTATAACAATAAATGCATGCTGAATACTCTTGGATTGAACCTATCTTTCATGCTTTGACATATGCCTATTGGTTCCGGATGTATGTCTTGGGTTATGCTATGATGTATTGATCATCGAGGGATGACTTTGAGCTTGTCATTGAATCTGGATGCTTTTGGAAGCTTGAGATTATTTCAGTCCGTACTTATTAACATTGATATATGCTTTGACAGTGATGCTTCTTGGGTTTATGCATACTCATTGCTTACGACTTGATGCTCATGTCACGGTTGATTACCCTATGCATACGTTGAGCTTGAGTGCTCATTGACGCTCCACCTTGGATGCATTTTGGATTATCTGGAGTAGTCTTGGATGTTACTCAGCTTGTCAAAGTTTGGATTGGGATGTATTTGATGTCTTACATGCTTACGGATGCTACATACGGATGCTCTACCGCCTACATGTTCGGGATGTACTATTGATGTATTGTCTTGGACTTATATCATTGGCACTGTGTCTTGCCTTGGCTTGAGCTCTTGAGCTCGTACATACAACTTTTGTGCCAGTGGGAGCATTCTTGAATGCTTATCAGACATTGAACAGTTACAGACACTTGAGACTTTGGGACTTTTTACCTTTTGGGATGATACATCATATGTCTTGGTTCAATGTATGCTTATGAGCTAAGTCTCAGTTTTGGATCCATATCTTTGTGAGCTGACACCTACTTGTGTCAAGTTTTGGTAGTGGTAGGAACACTTTGCCCCGTTGGCTGGGGGGTGTGCCTACTCACTGTGACAGATGTTTGTATGACATACTTGGGTGTTGGATTCATGCTTATTGACCGTCATATGCTTATGCTATGCCCGCATGATGCCGACTTTGGTCTTGGCAATATCTGATTGCCTTGGGATCCGATTTTGGCACTGTTAGCTCTCTTTTATTGAAATCTGAAATTTATTACAACAAGCATATATGTATGGACTGACATGGATTTTTCATGATGAAACACTCTGAAATGATGTACTTTCACTGGTACTTGGTGGGCAGCAGCTTTGGTTCCACTTTCCTCGCCATTTTCCCTCGATTTTGGTGATTTTTTTTGTCATTTTCTGCAGTAAACAGCAAGCAGTTTTGAACTGTCTACAGTCTTCCAGCCTGCATTATGGCAAGTTCATCCACTAATCATGCTATTTTCAACATCACTAAGCTTGATGGTACGAATTACTTTTATTGAAAGAGCCAGATTTGGCAGGTGTTGGTGTAGAAATCGTAGATCAAACCTTTGAGGTTAAGCGGGCATCTGTCTGCAACTATGCAAAATAAGGAATGGCTTGAGCTTGATGAGTTATGCAAGTCCACCATTGTATTGTCTCTCACAGAACAGGTTCACTACAATGTATTTGAGGAAGAACAGAGTGCATGGTAGTTGTGGGATAAAATCAAGAATCTCTATGACAAGAAAAGTCCAGCGAGTCAAATGTATTGGCTGAAGTAGCTTATGGATCTGCGCATGAAGGAGAATGTGACTATGTCTGCTCACTTCAGCCAGTTACATGATATACTCAAGAACTTGACTTCACGGGACATCACTTTTGTAGAGGATGTCACTCCTCTTTTCTTGCTTGGTACACACAGTCTCATGTCAGCTAGATAGCTTGATGATGCAGGATATCATGTATGTTTTGGAGACTCTGCATGGATGTTCACTCGTGGCAGACGTGATTGCGAGAGGTGCCAAGGCTGGTAGTCTCTACCCCTTGATTGTATCAGCTTATTCCCTTGATCATGTTTTGTCTGTGGGCTCTATCCCACATGTATCTCTTTGGCATGCCCGTTTGGGCCATATGTCTTTGAAGGGAATGAAAATGATTTTTGGTTTGCAGTACTTACCGCCCCTTGATTATGCATGTTTTGATTCATGTGAGCATTGTCTTTATGGCAGGCAGACTAGGTCTACGCATAAGAAGTCTGGTAGGCCACGCATGAGTGAGCCCTTGGCATTGGTACATTCGGATGTCTGTGGGCCCATGCCTTGTCAGTCTATGGGTGGTGCAAAGTATTTTGTTACGTTCATAGAGGATTTTTCACAAAAATTTTGGGCTTATCCCATTAAGCTGAAATTCGATGTCTTGGCTGTGTTTCAAAGATGACTTGCATTGGTTGAGATCCGATGTCTTGGCTGTGTTTCAAAGATGGCTTGCATTGGTTGAGAACCAATCTGGGTATAGGCTAAAATGCCTAAGGACAGATAATGGGGGTGAGTATGTCTCACGTGCTTTTGAGTAGTTATGTGATGAGAGGGGTATTAAGCGTCAGTTGACCGCCCCCTACACCCCCCCTCCCCCCCCAGAATGGTTTGGTTGAGCGTCGCTCCCTTTCAGAAGGATGTGATTAAGCATTGACTTAAGGCGTTTTCTCTTGAAATTTCATTGGGAATCAACTCTTCTGTAATGGTGGATACCTTTATGAATATGAATTTGTATTCTTTCCAAGAACACAAGAAGGAACGTACCTCATTTGCTATGTGGTCGTCAAGTAGGCCTAGGTCCAAGCTTTTGTATTCTTTCCAAGAACACAAGAAGGAATGTACCTATGTGGTCATCAAGTAGGCCTAGGTTCTAGCAAACAAGGTGAAAGTTGAGTCCAATCATCAAATGCACATTACTAAGTCATCATGTGTGTCCATGGCCATGTTGAAAGCCAATTCAAGAATAGATCGTCATTGATGCGATGGCTTAAGACTGGTGGCTTTGGTTTAATTGGATTGGACATGTTGACTATGTGGTGTTTCTACTTTGGGATTCTCATCAAGTTTGGTGAGTATGGTTTGAGAAGTTGATTGGATTGGAATTTGGTTGATGTTTTGTTATCAGAATGTGTAGTGGTGGTCATATTAGAGTTTGTAGGTGGGGGCTCCTAGATGATTGGTTGAGCTTTTGGTCAGTAGACCATTGGAGCACTCATGGATTAGGCACCCTTCCTCTTGGATTTTTTCTTACCTTGGTTTGATTTATGTTTTTGGGCATTATTTATTGGAACCTTAGATTGAGGATCATACATGCTAGTTGTGAGTTTAGGCAGCCACACCAAGGTGTTACCTTCATAGTAACCTTGGGCACACAATAGGGCTTTCGGAACCTAGCAGGGCCTAGTCACCTGTGTAGCATAGGAGCACCTAATCCTCTATTTAGGCCTAGAGTGCCAGGCATGAAAACTATGAGTTTCTAACAATTGGCTTTTGTGAGGCGAGGGTCTACACTTGGGGATCCACTTGATTGTTTCATCCCTAGCTTTGGGTGTGGTTTCTACATGCTAGTCAGACTTTACAATGGATATATGTTATGGTGCACGACCCCTCTCCATAGGGTTGATATTAGGGTGAACTACTACTAGTGGCACTATAGGTTTTTGGGTGGGTGTGGTGCCCTTACTGAAAGCTGTTACTATTCTAACATTCCCTATGGAAAGGTGGTTACACTGCACATTATAATCAACATTACGAACTTGTTTTTTTTTAGTATGAACCCCAAAAATGTTTCCTTTCCAACCCTTTGTTTGTTAGGTAGTACACAAAAGATGATGGGTAGACTCTCAGTTGTCTCGATAGAAGCCATTAATTTGTACTTCCCTAAGAGTGGATAGGATTGCCCCCCAAATGGGCTGAGTTTTGCATTGATTGGTTGCCATTAGGGTTGACCTATAGTGGCCTAGTGATCATATACTAGGATATTATAGTAAGCTCCCTCATCAATTAGCACATTAAAGGTGTATGCCTTTTGAGTAGTCCACTGCTAAACATAGGTAGGCTAGTCCTACTGCTTCCTCATCCTCATCCTCTATTTCAGCAATAATTGCAACTTTCACATTCATTGGTGGTTCCATCAATGGCGATTCATGGAGTGGATGTGACAGAGGGTATCTTTTTTATGCAACTTCCATTGAAAAATCCTATGCCCTCCACCTCTAGGATTTCAAGTTCTACATTACGTGTTCTAGTAATATTGCAAACCTTGAAAGGTCCCAATCCCCTGAATTTCATCTTCTGCTTGTGTCTCCTTGCTTGAAGTCTCATTTTTTGATGTGCTTGTCAAACCAACTCTTACATCAAGCCTTCTCACAAATTAGGGCATGCATTGCAATGAGACGAGTCTCAAATAGGTGTTCTAGCTCTACCAAATAAATTTTCCATGCTCTTCTCCCTCCATCTCTCCTGGACTACTATTCTCAAGCTTGGAACAAAGAATTTCATTGGTAGAATCGCTTCAGTTTTGGAGGTCAATTTGAACGGGTCTGTCCTATGGCCATTTTGTAGACCATTCTACATGCCCATAAAGCTGCCATGAGCTTGTTGTCTAATCACTGCATGAAGTAAAGTCTACATTTGTTAGGACATTCACTAAGATCTTGTTCATGGATTCAACTTAACCATTAGCTTGAGGATAATATGGTGAGGATTTTTTGTGGATTATCAAACAAGAAGGTGGATAACAAGTGAGCAATCACTTCATTGATGAAGTGTGTGCCTTGGTTACTAACCAACTCTATGGGAACTTGGCCGTGGACCTAGCATGATTTTTGCGAGTTGCTCAAGCTTTCACCCACTTGCTTCCAAAGAAACTTGGCTGTGGACCTAGCATCATTTTTGCGAGTTTCTTGAGCTTTTGCCCACTTGGTGAGATAGTCTATGGTAACAATGATATACTTAGCCTGTGAGTAGTGTGCCACATAGATGATTGGACCAATGAAGTTGATTTCCTATTTCTCAAATGGCTGGCATGTGATCACTGGGGTCAACTCCATTTTGTCCTTACAAATAGGGACATTAGTCCGTTTTGGCACTCATCACAATGCTTCATAAACTTAGCCACATCATGGAACAACATAGGCCACCACAGTTGAGACTGGAGCACCTTGCGTGTTGTGATGTCTCCACTAAAATGTCCTCTAGCAATCCCGCCATGTGAACTGTGAGCACATTGTGCATTTCATGTTTGTAGATATATCTCCTTAAGAGTCCATCCTGTCCTAATCGATATAATTGATTGGCAATCAACTGATAAGGTTGGATCGTCAAAATTAGTCTCTTTAAGCTCGCTTTTCCTATGGGTCATTCAGGCAATCCATTCTCTAGGGTATGGACTATATCATATCTGCCCAATATGGTGTGCATTTAGTGGTTCACAGATCGGACGCCATATGCGCGCGTAGTGAGCGTTGAAAGTTCCCCAATAACAAAAGAACTCTACTTTTGCACAAAAAACAAGGAAGAAAGCTTGCATGACATGAAGCAAGAGACTAATTGGGTATAATTTTTCCCCATGCCTTGTGTGAGCGCTCCACAAAGCATGTATTTTATATATTATTGATCTTCAAGCTCAAAAAATAGCCCAATTTACAATTAGCACGCTTTAGCTTTTGTGTTTGCTTTTGTGCCACTAAAGAATTAAAGCTATTGGACGCCCAAGGAGTCAGGCGGTACCCATATACAATGTCCAATATAAATATTTAAATCGTGCATCCATGCGCATACAAAAGTAATAAATAAATATCAAGTGCTTTAATAAATAAGCGCGTCAAAATATTGGCGCCATGCCTAAGATGCGCGCCCATAAAAAATTGATAATAATTTGAATATACGCTATCCTAGCAGTCTTCAGCTACAAAATAAATAAATTGGTTAGAACTCAATCCTAACCTTAATTTATTACGAGTGTGCACTCTAAACTCATAAACGTTTATTAATTTAAATATGTATTTTGCAGAATCACCCGCTATGGAATCACCCACTTACACATTAAATTAACAAGACGCCCGAAAAGGATAGGCGTCCCCATCGACTTTTCGCACAAAGAATCCACCTTGTGTATGAGCCCCAGTAATAAAATTTTATGGAATCCACCATGGAATATGCCTCCTGGCATCATACCCCCGGGGTGGGATAGCAATTGTCCTCAATTGCTATTAGCTCAATGTGGAGCTAACAGTGTGGGAAAAGCACTTAGGTCTCTAACATGCATCCATTGGGCCTCTTCAATAAGATGATTTTTAAACTTAACCAAATATCTAGAATATCTACGACCAGTTCTAGTAGTCATAAAGTCAGTATCTATAATAGTTTCAGGCTCAAGAATTTCAGTTTCTTCGTCTAGCAAAGGAGGGTTTTCATAGACAGGGTGTACAAGTAGTTGTCCTCTAAAAGGTCGTAATAAACTGATATAAAAGATGTTGTGGATTTGCCAATGTTGTGGTAATTCTAGTTTAAATGCATTGTCATTGATTTTGTGTATGATCTTGAATGGTCCATAAAATCTAGGTGCTAATTTTATAACGGGGTGTTTATCTACACTTTGTAATCTTCGCTTTTCAATTCGTAACCAAACATAATCATCAACTTTAAAACTCATAGCTTTTCTTTTCTTATTTGTTTGTTTTGTATATGATTGCTGGGCTTTAGCAATCATATCTTTAACTTCATCAAAAATAGTAGCATGCATGTTAGCAATATCATCAACAGTTTGAATTTTGTTTGACAATGATGTAACAGGTGTAGGTAATCGATATCCATAAATAATTGCAAATGGTGCTTTCTTTGTAGCTGTATGTGGTGTGTTATTATATGCAAATTGAAGTAAATGTAGATATGTATCCCATGTGTGCAGTTTTGAAATTGTGTAGGAACACAAAAGATCTAAAATGGTATTGTTAGTAGCTTCTGTTTGACCATTTGTTTCAGGATGAAATGCAAATGAAAAATCAATTTTTGTTTCTAAGTTAGCAAACAAAGTAATCCAAAAATTATTGTAGAATTTAGAATCACGATCAGAAATAATAACTTTTGGTAAACCATGGCTAGTAAAAACAGTTTTCAAGAACAGTTGAGCAGCTTGAGATGCAGTTAAGATTTTCTTGCATGGAATAAAATATGCTTGTTTGCTAAACCTATCTACAATAGTTCAAATCATATCATGATTAGCTTTAGTATTAGGTAAACCAGTGATAAAATCCATTGAAATATGTTCCCATGGTCGTAATGGAATGGATAATGGCATTAGTAAACCATATTGTTTACCATGGTGTCTTTTAACTCTTTGACAAATTAGGCATTCAGATACAAAATTACATTCATTAATGTCCATGTGTGGCTAATAAAAATCTTCAATCAATGTACGCAAAGTAGATATAATTCCTCTATGACATTGGTATAGGGGACAATGAATTTCATGCAAAACAAATGATCGAAATGGAATAGTCACACATAATCTTTTTTCATAAAACATAAATCCATTAGTGTAAGACAATGAATCAATAGGAATCCAATTATTTGCAATTAGTTTATTCCAATCAGCTTGAAAAGTAAGATCTTAGTGATAAGTATCTTTCATAGGGATAAGAAAATCAAATTATATCACGGAAATATTGTGAATTGTCGGTCTTCTACTCAAAGCATCAGCAACAACATTCTCTTTTCCAGGTTGATATTGTATAAGGGGATGAAAACTTTGAATAAAAGTAGCCCATTTAATGTGTCGGTCAGATATTTGTGGTTGACTAAGGAGATGTCTAATGCTTTGTTGGTCAGTTTTGATCATGAATTCAGATCCCATTAAATAATGTTTCCATTGACATAAGGCTTGTACTACGGCTAGCAATTCCTTATCATAAGTAGAATACTTAAGTTTAGTTAGTTTGAGTTTGCAGCTAGAGTAGGCTATGGGATGAGAATCTTGCATAAGGATTACTCCTATTCCAGATCCACTAGCGTCAGTAACTACTAAGAAAAATGGTCTATTGAAGTCAGGTAATTGTAATACATGAGCATGAGTTAAAGCATGTTTCAGCAAATTAAAGGGCTTTTGTTGATTGTAAGACCAATTATACATTATACCTTTCTTTAAGAGTTTTGTCAAAGGTAATGCAAGTAACGAGAAATTCCTCACAAATTTTCTGTAAAAGCTAGCAAGACCTAGGAAAGAATGTAATTCATGTACATTTTTGGATATTGGCCAATTTAAGATTGCTTTTATTTTTTTAGGGTCGACTTTTTAAATAATATGTCCTAAATATTCAATTTTTATTTAAAAAAATTTACTCTTTTTTGGATTAGCATATAATTGATTGTCTTTTAATAATTTAAAAACTAAAGACAAATGCTCATAATACTCATTCTCATTTTTACTGAAAACTAATATGTGATCAAAGAAAACAATGACACAATACTGATGTTTCAAAAATATGTGATTCATCATACGACTGAATGTGGCTGGTGCATTAGTTAAACCGAAAGGCATAACCAAGAATTCATAGTGTCCAAATTGTGTTCTAAATGCAGTTTTGAATATATCAGATTTGTCCAATCTTACTTGATGATATCCATATTTAAGATCTATCTTGCTGAATATGGCAGATCCTTGTAGCTTGTCCATCACCCATATTAAATAGGATTTGCTACTTTTACGTAATGCGCGTTTAGCCTGAGTATGAATAAGCAATGAAAAATTATTGGAAGTGTGCATACCATGCAGTGTGATTTGTTTTCCTTGAAAATAGATTTTTATTGAATGCGTAGAATAATCTATATCAAGATTGTATTGATGTCGCCAAGGCATTCCTAAGATAATGTCACTAAATTGCAAAGGTACAACTAAGAAATTTCTTCGTTCAGTATAATCACCAATTTTAATTTCTAAATTATGTACCTCTTGTGTTCCATTATATATCGTACCTAGGAATGTAGCCTTGATGCGATAATGTGTAGAAACAGTATGTAAATTCAATTCTTTGACCAATTTTGTAGAAATAAAGTCGTGTGTGCTCCCATCATCGTGTAAAATAGTCTTTTCTTTACCATACACAAAACATTTCATTGTTAATAAGGAATGGGGAGTTGGCATGCCTGGCAACGTATCAGAAGTAGTACCAATGTCATCATCATCTTCCATAAAATCTGACATCTCTTCACGTTCTTCATCTTCTATTGCTCCCAAATAATTGATATGAACAGATGGCTTTTTGGATTGAAAATTGACTGCTAAATGTCCAAGTTGATGACATTTGTAACAAACTATGGGTTTTGCTTTTGATACATTATTGGTAATGGCAGGAAGTTTAGGAATGTTGGGATTTGACTGAAGAGATGGCTTAGGGTTTGGATTTGTGTTTAATGGCAAGGCAGGTGGTCATGTCCAAGATTTACGGAATGAAGATGAAAGAAAACGACTTTGATTGAATCTTCAAAAATTTGAATTGAATTTTTTGGAACCAAAGTTACCATTAGTTGGAAATTGTTGTGGTCGCTTACGTCGTCCGTGAATTTTGTCTTCAGTGTCATGGGCCAAGGAATTGCATCTTCAAGGGTTGTTGACTTGAACATATTGACATCTGCATAAAAATGTCTAAGTAAGGCAGACATAAACTTGTGTTTATGAGTTGCTTCAGGTACATCTTCGAGCATTCGTAGTTGCAATAAAGCATTCCAGAAACGCTCA
Organism: Lygodium microphyllum; assembly: GCF_053477565.2. Classification (NCBI taxonomy): domain Eukaryota; kingdom Viridiplantae; phylum Streptophyta; class Polypodiopsida; order Schizaeales; family Lygodiaceae; genus Lygodium; species Lygodium microphyllum. The sequence goes on along the minus strand of NC_141137.1, from coordinate 80,666,248 downwards.
GTATATTGTGAAATAGTTTCGTGATCCCTTTTTATAGAAGATCCCATTGTTTGATTTCTTTTTCGTGGAATTGGGGTGGAAGGAAATTCTGCAAAAATTTCTTTTGGAAAGTCTCCCAGGTAGTGGGGCAATCAACGTTTTTGCAGACAACAATCCACCATAAGGATGCTCGGTCAGCTAGATGGTTAGTGACACATTTAATTTTGTCTTTCTCAGCATATGATTCTTCATAGCGATTGGAAGCTCTCGATCTCAGCTTCGCTCTGATACCACTGGTGCACAGATCGGACGCCGTATGCGTGCGTAGTGAGCGTCGGAAGGTCCCCAAGAACAAAAGAACTCTACTTTTGCACAAAAAACAAGGAAGAAAGCTTGCACGACATGAAGCAAGAGACTAATTGGGTACAATTTTCCCCCATGCCTTGTGAAGCGCTCCTCCACAAAGCATGTATTTTATATATTATTGATCTTCAAGCTCAAAAAATAGCCCAATTTACAATTAGAACGCTTTAGCTTTTTTGTTTACTTTTGTGCCACTAAAGAATTAAAGATATTGGGCGCCCAAGGAGTCAGGCGGTACCCAAATACAATGTCCAATACAAATATTTAAATCGTGCGCCCATGCGCATACAAAAGTAATAAATAAATATCAAGTGCTTTAATAAATAAGCGTGTTAAAATATTGGCGCCATGCCTAAGATGCGTACCCATCAAAAATTAATAATAATTTGAATACACGCTATTCTCCAATGCTTCCCAATGCCACCGTTGCTTGCTCTACACATCAACTGAAGCATTCACAATTGTTAGAAAAATAATACAATTAAATTGGCAAAAGTGAATACCTAGCAGTCTTCAGCTACAAAATAAATAAATTGGTTAGAACCAATCCTAACCTTAATTTATTACGAGTGCACACTCTAAACTCATAAACGTTTATTAATTTAAATATGTATTTTGCGGAATCACCCGCTATGGAATCACCCACTTACACATTAAATTAACAAGACGCCCGAAAAGGATAGGCGTCCCCATCGACTTTTCGCACAAAGAATCCACCTTGTGTATGAGCCCCGGTAATAAAATTTTACGGAATCCACCGTGGAATATGCCTCCTGGAATCATTTAGGAAATACATTATCTAGGATGATATGGACTATATCATGTGCCCAATATAGTGTACGGTCTACTCTAAAAAAGTCTCATTCCCTATACATTCTAAAAAGGTGTATATCTGATAGGTCATCAATGATGCCATGTCCAATCACTTCATTTGTGGGTATGTGTGATATATGATCTGCCATATAGTGATGTTTGCCCTTACATACTATCATAGAGAAGTTGAATTCCAAAAGAAAAATTAACCATCGAGTAATGTATCCTATTGCACAAGGTCTGTTTATAAGATAAAGCAATGCTTGATGATCTAGGAAGAAGGTAAAGGGTGTCATTAGAAGATAGTGTCTAAACTTCTTTATAGCAAACACCATGGCTAACCCTTCCCTCTTTGTTGTGGAATAGTTCATTTCCATATTAGTGAGTTGTCTGCTAGTAAAGCACACTGGATAATCAAGGTTATGCTCACCAAGTTGGCACAACACTGCACCCACTGTAAACTTTGATGCATCAATGTGCACATGGAAGGTAATGGACCAATCTAGGGCTCGTAAGATATGAGCTAAAGTTAGAGCTTGTTTAAGCCTTTCAATGGACCAATTTGGGGCTCTTAAGATAGGAGCTGAAGTTAGAGTCTATTTAAGCCTTTCATAGGCTTGATGTCATTCTTCAGTCCACTTGAATACTATCAATAGCTTGTACAAAGATCTAGCAATCAATGCATAGTTCAACACAAACCACCAGTAGTACCTGGTGGCATGGCCTAAGAAGCATTGGACTCCCTTGAAGTTGGTTGGAGGGGAAAGGTCTACAATCACCCTAACTTTGGAGGAGTTTGTGGCTATTCCATTCCTCAACACAATGTGCCCTAAAATACAACCCTGCTTCACACCCAAAACTGGCACTTTAAGGGCTTCAATGAGAGACCGTATTACTTATATCATTCAAAGACTATTCGTAGTTTTTCTAACGCTCTTTTTAGTTGATGTACATGCACAAGTCATTGACAAATACCTTCAACTATTTTCTGAGCATGTCCTTGAAGATGGCACACATGAGGCACTAGAAGGTAGTAGGGGCATTAGTCAGCCCAAATGGCATGATTATGTAGGCAAACACCCCCCACTTGGTGGCAAATGCCATCTTGTATCTATTGTCTAGATGGGCTTGCACTTGGTTATAGCATGAGCAGCCATCCAGAAAATTATGGGCTTCCTTCTTGCGACTCTCTCTAGCATTCGGTGGCTTAGTATATGGTAATGGGTAATTGTCTCTCTTTATAGTTATGTTGACGTTTTTATAGTTCACACACACTCAAATATTTTCATTCTTTTTCATGACTATCACTATGGGTGATACTCAGTCCGTGTGCTGGATCTCGTAAATGAATCTTGCATTTAGTAGCTTATTAATCTCTTTCTTTACTACATATGCATGCTTAGGATTCATTACGTTGAATTTCATCTGCCCTAAAGAATCCCTTTCCCCATTAAAAAAGCTTGACAAGGGTATTTCCCATGCATTGGATTCCTCTATCCCCAAACAGCTTGAAATTTTCCCTCCTTCTCTCTAAGCCCATTTATGTATTCCTTTTTTTACTTCACCTTCCTTTTGGCAAGACCCATCATGGTTATCTCTCTCTCCTCTTCTGCACAACTCATCATTGTCCCTCCCCTACCCTTTGAAGCTTCCATGACATTGATAAATGGAGATGGCTACTTCCTATTCTATATTCTAGCCTATGTTGATCAAATTATCACAAACAATGATAGTGCTAATATAGGGCATAACCAAAAGCAACTAGTGGGCTAGCTATTGCCCCATTCGTAGGCTTATATGCTTGAATGATTGTGATATCACAGGGACTTGATTAAGAGCTCTTCTCTATGGAAATGCATGATTTTTGAGTGTCTAACATATATAATATTCTCATTTGATAATGATAATAGCCGCATATATGGCTCTGGGCCTCTCTTGGCTATTAATAATAGTAGTTTGCTATTAATGTATGTGAATCGTGGATAGTTGGTGTTGCTAATAAATAATAATAGGTAGGCCCCTATATCTAGGTGCTTAATTCTTGTAGTTCATTCTCTGCGGATGGGTGTGATTTTTGAGTGCCCTACCTATCTAATATTATCATCAGATAAAGATAATAGCCATGTATGGCTTTAGGCCTATCTTGGCTAATAATAACAATACTTTGGTATCAATAGATGATGTCATGGATGGTAGATAATGCTAAATGACAACATGTAGGGTCTTATCTCCTACCGTATAGGTGCATGATTCCTATAGTTGATTCGGTTGGCTGCCTACACCATATTACTACAATTGATTACTTCAAAGTATTTGTATCACAATTTGCTACCAAATATATACATGGCCTTATACCTATTGTTATCACAACTAAGGGCTAGATCCACTCTAGAATCCCACTAATCATGTTAGGGACATTAATGGAACCCTAGGGTAATTGAAGATGGTGAGAATAATCACCATAAGTGGCCTAACCATAGGCACCAACTTGGATTGATGCACCCTTTACAACATGGCATATGATACATAAGATAAGCATTGATATAACTATATGCATGCATGTCTGCATACCTTTACATGTGCCTATCATACACTACCTATGATAATCACACCCCCTATAGCATAACCCACAACATATTTAGCAATACAAGGTAATGTAATGCTTGATCTCTTTAAAGGACATTATGTACTTAAATGTATTTGGAAAAATGACTATTGATATGGAAATGCATATTGAACACACTTGCAAATACTTAACCCAATTATATGCTTTTGTAGAGAACCTAATGATTTCAGATATGCCCATGAATTGCTCCTAACCCATGTCTCATATACATATTCATTGTAAATTTCCTTTCACCACCCTATTGTTTATCATGATAGTACCATACCCTACTTGTATTTAAAGATGGTCCCTTACCTAACCTTGCATGTGTCCCTATTCACTCCACCTTGTCTAGTTATATCTTGTGCAACTCACCTACACATTCCAACTCTTGTATATGTTCCCCTCTTGTAACTCCAACACTAGCCAACCTTTGTATAACTTATTGCTTCCACTTGGGACGAACACTCAATTTGCTATAGCAAACCTAAAGCAAGAAAAACAATATGGGCTTTATGAAGGTAAACTCATACATAATTTAAATAAAGGGGATAGCAAGTGGGGGTGAACTTTGACACCCCTGATGCAAATCTACTTTTTAGTTCTCACTAAACTATGGATTTATTCAACTTGCAAGTACCAATTTGCTCCCTTATCCATATCCTGGAGTACTTTTTAATCCATATCCTGGAGTACTTTTTAATGGATCTTAGCGCACTATAGCTTGCTTTATATTATGAATGGAAGCAATCTATTTTTTGTATAAACATTGTGGTTACAAGATTCATAGCACTCTTTATCTTTGTCTCCCTTTGTTGTGGATAGTTTTTTCAAAAATAAAATATGGCAAACTATTATTCGAGATATGGATGATATGTTGGTGATATGATGTTACGTGAAAGTATATAATGTTAAGATACGTTCGACTTTTAGTTTTGTTTATGTCTCATGGTAACTCTCTCTCTCTCTCTCTCTCTCTCTCTCCCCCTTGCCCCCCATCAAGCTACACAACATCAATGTCCCCCCTTGGTAGTCTCTCAAGTGCCCTTACCTGTGCAAGCTCCTACTTGCTTTCCTTGTGAAGAAAAAGGCTAGCATCTCACATTTCATCAAAGATTCCTAGCCATTAGATATGCCACAAATATGCACCCTTTACTAGACTACAGGTTGCCATGTGAGTTGTAGTAGAGTGATGGGAAAGAGTTACTGTCGAGAGCGGCGAAGAAGCTTGAATGTGAGGTAGCTACGATGTTGTAATAGCCATGGTAAGTTGCGTTGTAAGAGAGAGAGAGAGAGAGAGAGAGAGAGAGAGAGAGAGAGAGAGAGAGAGAGAGAGAGAGAGAGAGAGAGAGAGAGAGAGAGAGAGAGAGAGAGAGAGAGAGAGAGAGAGAGAGAGAGAGAGAGAGAGAGTGTGTGTGTGTGTGTGTGTGCATTTGAATACACTGAATGATGCAAGCCAAAGTAAATTTAAATCTTTGAGAATATAAATTAAAAAATAAAATAGTTTTTTTCCTCAAGTTTCTTGGAACATGTGCCATATAGGATTTGTCCAATTCGGTGATAGGCTCAATAGTTTTTTAAATATTTATAGTATGGATATAGACTAGTTGGTGTGGCAACACACTACCACACTTTGCGTGGTGTCAATCATTGTGAAGCTCGTGAGGCTACACCTCGCTCGCTTCACATTTTGCAAGCAACAACTTCTTCCCAAAATATTTACTTTTCAAACATGTTCCCTCATGGAACATAGACATTTGTAAGAGAATATTTTTAAGGTGCATAGCATCTAAGTTAGAGTGGGTGTCGTTAGCTTTTCACACGCAAAAAAACCAAATAGTGAAGCTCTTTCTCTCTCACACACACACACACACTCTCTCTCTCTCTCTCTCATTAGGTTGTGTCTTAGTTCTCTCATTGAAGATGGCATAATGCATAGTTTTCTCCTTACGCATGACATAGCCTATATCACACATCATGTGGATTTGTAAGCCTTGAGAGTAACTCCAAGAGCCTATGATTGTAGTGTAAAGGTAGAAAGATTGTGGTTGCATGTGCGAGGAAGTCTCTATAATAAACGAGCACTCAAAGCATATGTGCCACTATTAGATTAGCCTCAATCTACTTCATGATTTGTGGCTAATGACTCTATGAAACATTATAGCTATCAAGAGTTATTGCCTCATTGGAAACCATATCCTAAACATAGGCGAAGAATGTGAGACCTCATAAAATCTATATGACGAAGAATGCGAGACCTCATAAAATCTATATGTAGCATTGTATATGAGATAACCCTATACCAAAACTTGTGGTTCCTTGGAGCTTAGATGATTTTACTTTCATTGTGGCTTGCAATAGCTCACCTCGAGGTTGCTCCCGACCTCCAGCTCTAGTAGTCAACATCCATCATCCTCCTTATGAAAACTTGGCAGTCGTGGAAGGCTAGATGGATGATTGTTGCCGACATCATTAGGTCTTGCACGAATAGTAGTTGGTGGTTAGCTATGAGTTAGTACTGAAGGAGCTTGCAAAAACCATCATTGAGAAGAGGCCAAAGCTGAAGAAGAACCTTGCCATCAGCTCTTGCTCTCACTCACTCACTCACTCACCCACTCTCTCTCCCCCTCTCCCCCCTCGCATGCGCCCCCTTCTTCTTCTTCTTCTAGGCCTTCTTGCTCAACCAAAAAGTCGAAGAAAACAATGTAGGTTGCTTGTGATAGAAAAGAAGACACAATAGAACGAATGACTAACTCTAGTACATGAATTTGAGAAGCATGCATTAAAAGCTATTGCCCTCCTGCTCGCTGGCCTATTATAGTGTTAGGATTTGACAAGTAGCCCTAGTTTTCATGGGACACTTTATTTTGGGCATTGCGCTGGGAACCAGGCCACATTCTCCATCTAGGCTCGGTGTCAGGTTTGTGAGAACCTCTACGGTTAGAAAACGCTCTCGAAAATATTAGTCGAAGAGCAAGTAAAGCTCTTCGTATCAAGCAGGCTTTAGGGGAACGCTGCTTACACCATGCCCTCCCGCGTAGCCAGCCCGCGAGCCATGGCATCGAAGAAGCGCAGACGAAAGCCGCAGGTTGAGAGGAGGTTTTCAACGGTTTTTTTGTTATTGCGTGAGAGAGAGAGAGAGAGAGAGAGAGAGAGAGAGAGAGATTGCCCTTAGCAGCTTCGTCTTGTCTTCTATGATTGCAGAATGGCCCCGCCACTCCCTTGCTTCCTCCTGAGATTGCTGAGGATGACCTCCATGTATCAGACGAGGACTTCAAATTCGTCACGAGACATCGCCAATATGCGGGATTCTTGTCTGGCCTTGACACGTCCACCATTACCAAGTAAGCTCTTTACGTTCAGACAATGCCAATATCATTGATATGTTTACTGTACAGGCCCGACTCGACAGTTCAGTCACTGCAGATAAATTTTAGGGAAATAATTATCTACACTTCTCACTAAGACAGACTGTAGACTAAAAAGCAGTAAAAGAGTATATCCTGTGCGACAATGCATGGACTATCTAGCACTAGTGGATCAGCTAAGGCAGCAAGTAGAACTGTCCTATCTTCTATGCAGCTAATTCAGGAACAGCCGGTTGCAAAAATGGTATCTTTGGCTGTTACTCTTGGATGGAAACTAGGAGCAAGGCAGCACAGTCACGTGTATCATCTTAGTGCCAGCTGCCCGTCTGTGCTACCTGTCTGACTACACCTACCCGGGCTGCCTGAACTGCCTGCCGCCTGCCCCCTGAGCTGTCCACCTACCTGTACAGGAGATGACCCTCTAACACATTCCACCTATCATCATTCCCCCACATCTTCCTCAATCAGATCTTCTGCCATCAGTTCAGCATCATCACTGCCCTCTGCAATGTGTAGGGGTTGATTATCTGCAACCTTGTGTCAGTGTTTTTAGTTCAATGCTCCTTATGTTCTTTTGGGTTTCATCTCCGTTCTCTCTCCTCTCTATGTTCCTTTTCCACAGCACTCTCACATAACCCACATGCCAAGGTCCAAACATTCACAAGATTTGCGAAAATGACAAAGCAGGCCAAGTTCACTCTTTGAGGATCCTATCCAACTCATCCAATGCACATACCTTCCAAATCAATAGCCTCCACTAGTGGATGCTCTAGCAAGCAATGTGTAGATCCAAGGGCCACACCTTCCCTCTTAACCCCTCCATTCGGATCGTCCATGAGAGGGTTAGGGCAGTTGGGTCCTATAAATAGGACTCGAGGCCCATTCGTGCACATTCATTGTGTGATCACCACTCTTCTACTCCAAGCCCAATGATTGCCATGTTCCTACATTGGGACAATGTGGGATTGCTAGCATGGGAGACTAGCTCTTGGGACTTGAGCATTGCTGGGTATGCTACTGGCCCCAAGCAAGAGGATGAGCCTATTTGGCCCTATGATTTTGAGGCGAGTTTGATGTCCATTCCCTTCTAGCTTCGACGTTGTGGGTATGACTTGTGTTAGGTCTTGTGCACAAGTTGGATGCTAGGCAGATTTTTTAGGATGTATGAGTTTAAGTTTGAAGAGATCCTTACCTTTGCTTTGAATCTACTAGAAGGCTATGTAATTGGGGACAACGTTAGTTCTAGCGGGGGAGAATGTAATGCATCTAGGCGCCACAAACATACACCTGCTCATACGTAGGACATGTGATGGGATAAGTAGGCTAGATGATGTCCTAGGAGAGTTGCGTAGGCAATGGGATTGCATGAGAGTCAAATCATGTGTGCAACCACCGGTATATTTGTGAGGCTAATGGCCACATGAAGGGTTGGAATCAGATCACATTGTATTCAATGTGCATCTAGGCACCACAAACATATACCTACTCACATGTAGGACATGTGATGGGATGAGTAGGCTAGATGATGTCCTAGGAGAGTTGCGTAGACAATGGGATTGCACGAGAGTCAAATCATGTGTGCAACCACCGGTATATCTGTGAAGCTAATGGCCACACGAAGGGTTGGAATCAGATCACATTGTATTCAATGTAGAAGCCCCATTAAGTCCAAACTTAGATTGAAAGCTTAATCACAATCGTTTTGTGTGCCAAGGATTTGTCATCCCTCCATGCCAAACCACAAGTACTTTTGTTTATTGGAGCTTGGATTTCTCGATCCAAGTCAGTCATACAGTGTGGGTAGCAAAGAAACAGATGGGTAGATTGGTGCATTTAAATAGACATTTGGATACATCGAGTATATTGTATTTGGTCCAATTTGACGTGCTGACTTACACATTTATCCATCCAACTCATCATTCTCATCTTTCCACACTAATGTATAGTTCATATTGTGATGCTTACAAAGAAGGCACCACTCGTGCAAAACTGCATACAAATATTTTAATAACCCTTTGTTTTGCTTGGGGATTGTGTTAGAGATCATAGCCTGCACAGTTAGTCGGACTGTGTAGTCGGACTGCCACGTGGTAGTCCGACTGTCTGCAGCCCAGTCGGCTGCATTTAATGCAGCCGACTTGTTTGCAGGCTGCGCCCTGTTTCTGGCGCCCCAGTTCGTGGCAGATTTCGACTATTTAATAGTCGACACTTTTAGCAGTCTATACACTTCTTCTCTGACGCAGATTACAGACCGGTGACGCGCAGTCTCTGTCTCTGTTCACAGATTTCAGACAGCAGACAGTGCAGACTGCAGCAGACTTCGAAGTGGACAGCAGGTCGCATCGTCGAGGTGAAGACACGCAGTCCAGCGCACTGCGCCCGTGTATATCTTTGTATTCAGCATTCTTTATACAGCAGATCTTCATTGTCCACTGTCTCTTTCTCTCCCTTCTCTCTTTGCGTTCTCTCTCTCTCAGTCCTACGCTTCCGCACCGCTGCACTCTGACATGGTATCAGAGCAGTGTTTGAGGGCTGACTGAGCGCAGAATCAACCTGAAGAGGAGTTTCCATCGCGACACAAATTTGCGTTTTTTGTGTTTAAGGGTAGACAGGAGGGCTGCGCCTTGGAACAAGGCTGAAACGAGTGTGGGCGCACAGGAAAGGAGTACAGGTGGTGGATTTGCTGCTATTTACTGTTGTTTGACGTGGAGGAAGTTTGAGTTTTCAGCCTAAAAGTGCAGGTTTTGTTTTTTCATCGCCTCCGGCGGGTGAAGAAGCTTTAGGACGCGGAAGAGCCTTAGCAGGCTGAGTTTACCCAGTCAGAGGGGGCTGCTTTTGCGTTTGAGAAGGCATTGCAGGTGAAGATGTCTACAGAGATGGACTTGGAGTTCCAGGCGATTATGGACCGGAAGGTGCCAGTCTTACCGGCTCTTCCTACAGATCAGAAGCTCGACGGCGACAACTACCGCATTTGGCGCGTCATGATGTTGGCCATCCTTGAGTCCTATGATTTGGCGGAGTTGGTACAGGAGGAGATTGACCGGCCCTCGGTAAGAGATGATTCCAAACTCTCTTCCGATGCTCGTGCGGAGTTGGCCAGGGCCCAGTCTCATTGGGACAAACTGAATGCCAGGATTCGATCCTTTCTCTTTCTATCATGCACTACAGCCGTGATCGCTCACATCGAGCACTTGACGGTGGCTCGTGAGATATGGCTGGAGCTTGATCAAATGTACAATCGGATGACCCTGATGAAGAGGGTTTCTTTGGAGGTACAGATGCGGACCTTGTCCGTAAATAAGTCTTCTTTGCTACGGGAGCACATTAACAAGCTAAGGCAGCTACAGATGCAGGTTCAGAATGCGGGGAAGCCGATTTCCTCCAAAGACATGGCGATCACACTATTGTCCCAGTTGCCGCCACGATTCGGTACATTTTACTCTGCCCTTATTGCTTCGGGGCGAGAGTCTACTCTTCGCTGGGAAGAGTTGGTTCCTATGGTCTTGGACCAAGAGGAACAGTTAAAGGGACAGAATGCTTCCGGTCGGAGGCGCTGACAGGTCAAGCCTCTCAGAAGAAGGGGAAGGACCAAAAGAAGAAGAAGGGGGATAACAAGTCCAAGAAGGATAAGGAGAAGGACAAGGACAAAGACTCCACATGTCATATTTGTGGAAAGACTGTCCATTGGAAGAAGGATTGCCCTGACAAAGACACGAAGGACACCAAGAAGAAGGACACCAAGGATTCTGGAGCGGTGGCTGCACCCTCATCAGCTGCATTTCTTCATCTAGCTGTCATTGAGGACGCTTCACCAAATGCTTCTGATGCTGCGATGACGGCTCCCCAAGCTCGAGAGTGGATTGTTGATAGTGGTGCCTCACGGCACATGACTCCTTCATCAGATGGTGTTGCCTAGCTGCGACTCTCGCGTGGGCAGGTTCTCATTGGAGACAGCTCTTCAGTTTCTGTTGCAGGTCGGAGTAAGATGCAGCTTATTCCGGATGGACGAGGTGGCACCCATACCTCAGAGGTTTTGCATGTACCAGGATTAGGGTACCATCTCCTTTCAGTTCATAAGATTTGCTCCCTTGGTCTTTTGGTGGAGTTTGACAGTTCTACTGTGCGAGTCCTTGATCGTGGATCGAGGAAGGTTCTCTCATCCGGATATGAGGAGAACGGCATTTGCAAACTGAAGTCTTCCACTGCCCTCTCTACTCTTCTTCTTACCTCACAGTCACAGTCTGAGTTATGGCATGCTAGGTTTGGTCACCTGAACTATGACTATCTTCGGAAGGCGTCACGTGGACAGCTTGTTCGAGGGTTGCCGGATATCGTGGTGAGCCAGCAGCCATGTGTCTCCTGCATACGGGGGAAGCAGCATAGAGATGCCATTCCCCACACAGCTTCGCGGCGGTCTACTTCACCGATGGAGCTAGTATCTATGGATCTATGTGGCCCTATGAGGAATGAGTCCTTGCGTGGGAGCTAGTACTTCATGCTGATCGTGGATGACTATAGCAGGATGACATGGGCCTACTTTTTGGCATTAAAGTCAGAAGCTTTCTCGCACTTCAAGGATTGGCTTCTCTTTGAGGAGAACCGATCAGGCCGGAAGTTAAAGACCTTGCGATCCGACAAGGGAGGTGAATTTGTGTCTAATGAGTTTGCTCGGTGTTGTGCAGATAGAGGAATTCACCAGGAGTTTGCCAATACCAATACTCCTCAAGAAAATGGTATTCTTGAACGGAAGAACCGCAGTGTGATCGAGATGGCGCGCACCATGATGGAGCACCGACAGACCCCTCAGGTTCTGTGGGCCGAGGCTGTGGCTACTGCAGTCCACATCCTTAATCGATCCCCTACTTCGCCCGTGGAAGTGATGACTCCATTTGAGGCTTATTTTGGGGCGAAGTCAGATGTTTCTTACTTTCAAGTATTTGGCTGTGATGCCTATGTTCACATTCCCAAGGCTCACCGTGATAAATTTGAAGCGGCTTCCCGAAAACAGGTATTTGTTGGCTACAGCTCCCAGTCCCAAGGCTACCGACTGTATGATCCCGTCAAGCGGGATGTGTACACTAGCCGTGATGTGCGGTTTGTGGAGGTTCCGGCTACTTCAACGGGTGAGGAGCATCCCGTTCTTGGAGATCCAGGGGAGAGTTGGGCTCCTTCTACAGTTCCACTGGAGCCCGTGCCTTTTGATTATGATTCTGTTTCTGACACAGAGTCTACTGTTCCACTGGACACGTCTGAGGAGTTACCACCGGTGGATATTTCAGAGTCTTCTGCTGATGGAGAACGACGAGGGGAGGTTCGGCCTCCTCCTCGCTGGGCCCGTGACACACTCCGTGATTCAGGGATCGAGGGGGTTCCTGAGGAGTGGGGACCGCAGGATGGTCCGCGGCGGTCACGGAGGCACCAGGCGCATTCTTCGGAGCTTGTTTGCTCCAACTATTGTTTGATGTCCCGTGTTATGCAGGATCGAGAGCCTACCTCCGTGAAGGAGGCTTTACAGTCCGCCCCATGGAAGAAAGCTATGGAAGTTGAGTTGGAGGCTATTGAGAGGAATGGCACTTGGTCACTTGTGCCACGCCCCCCGAAGAAGAAGGTGATTGGAGTCAAGTGGGTCTTCAAGACCAAATATCTCAGTGATGGTACTTTGGATAAGCACAAGGCTCGCCTTGTTGCTAAGGGTTTTGCACAGCGCCCAGGGATTGACTGTCATGATACCTTTGCCCCCACAGCTCGTATGGCAACCATTAGAGCTGTTCTTGCTTTGGCTGGCCATAGGAGATGGCCTGTTTATCAGTTGGATGTGAAGTCGGCCTTCCTGAATGGTGATTTGAAGGAGGAGATCTATGTGGAGCAGGCTCCTGGCTTTGGTTCTTCAGATGGGAAAGTCTACAGGCTGAAGAAGGCCCTGTATGGCCTCAAGCAGGCCCCGCGAGCTTGGAACGAGAAGATTGATTCGTTCCTCCAGTCTCAGTTGGGATATCGGCGGTCCAAGGCCGATCCACAGCTATATGTTCACACTTCCGAGGATGGTTGTGTGCTGTTTGTATTATATGTTGATGATTTGATTGTCACAGGTGATGCTGTACAGCAGGTCCAGGAGACAAAGTCAGCTTTACATCGGACGTTCGAGATGACGGATTTGGGGCTACTCCATTTCTTTTTAGGCCATGAGATTTATCAGTCTCCGAGGGGGATCTTTATCTCCCAACAGAGATATGTACAGGAGCTCTTGGTGTCTTTTGAGATGGAAGACTGTCGGGCCCTCTCTACTCCTATGGATCCGAACTGGAAGGCCACTTCCCATTCAGCTTCTCCTTTGGTGGATGCGTCCCGCTATCGACAGTTGATTGGGTCCTTGATTTGGCTTCTCAACACCAGGGTTGATCTATGTTTTGCTGTTGGGCTCTTGGCAGGGGTCATGAGTGAACCTAGACGGTGCATTGGCAGCCTGCTCAGAGGATACTTCGGTATCTGAGGGGGACGTCTGATTTGGGGATTCATTACCCCGCAGGGACAGATGGGTCAGATCTTGTACTTGCAGGTTGGAGCGACTCGGATTGGGCCGGTGACGTGGACCATAGGCGGTCTACTACAGGTTACTGCTTTACTTTGGGTGCAGGTGTTATTTCATGGAGTAGCAAGAAGCAGCCCACGGTAGCCCTTTCGTCTACTGAGGCGGAGTATCGGGCCGCGTCTTCCACCACCTGCGAGGTTGTGTGGCTTCGGAGATTGTTGGAGGAGCTTGGGTGCCCCCAGACTCGTCCTACATTGCTGCGATGTGACAATGAGAGTTGCATTGCCTTGGCAAGGAACTTGTTTTTCATGCCCGGGCGAAGCACATTGAGATTCAGTACCACTTCATCCGAGAAAAGCTTCTGGATGAGACCATCACTGTGGAGTATTGCAAGACGGAGGACAATCTTGCGGATTTGTTTACGAAGGCGCTTCCTTAGGCTCTACTTCGGCAACATTCCAGATCCCTCAGGCTTCTGCCCTGTCCAGGCTCTGAGAGGGGGTGTTAGAGATCATAGCCTGCACAGTCAGTCGGACTGCCACGTGGCAGTCCGACTGTCTGCAGCTCAGTCGGCTGCATTTAATGCAGCCGACTTGTTTCCAGGCTGCGCCCTGTTTCTGGCGCCCCAGTTTGTGGCAGATTTTGACTATTTAATAGTCGACACTTTCAGCAGTCTATACACTTCTTCTCTGACGCAGATTACAGACTGGTGATGCACAGTCCCTGTCTCTGTTCACAGATTTCAGACAGCAGATAGTGCAGACTGCAGCAGACTTCGAGGTGGACAGTAGGTCGCATCGTCGAGGTGGAGACACGCAGTCCAGCGCACTGCGCCCGTGTATATCTTTGTATTCAGCATTCTTTATACAGCAGATCTTCATTGTCCACTGTCTCTTTCTCTCCCTTCTCTCTCTGCGTTCTCTCTCTCTCAGTCCTACGCTTCCGCACCGCTGCACTCTGACAGATTGGCCTTCGATTTGCTCCTTGGAAGACAAATTTTGTTCTAAACTTAATGTTGATTGGCTAGCCTCTGGTGAAGTGACTAAGAGAATAGAGAGGAAGTTGAAGAGAGAAATTTTAGAGTTTCATCGCCAAAATTGGCTGTAATTCAATGTTGCCCTGCTGTGAATGGCTGATTTAATAGAGCCCACCATCAATAGGAGCTCCACATGCTGTCGTGTCCTTGCAAGCCCCAAACTTGTTGTCACTTGCATGTAGACACCCTACTAGGGCTATCACTTGCCTCCAATGGCTTTTTGATTAGTTGAGAGTAGCTCTCTCTGATAGTTTCCAATGACTGAAAAAAAGCAGCAGCAGGCTGTCTTTTCCTCTCTCAACCTCCATAATGCTAGAATGAGGCTCTAATAGCCTTTTTCATACTTGCATGGGCAAGTTTTGCCAAGTGGCAGTCTTCAAATTGCATTGTTAAGCAATTTTTAGCCTAATTAAATGAAATTTCAGAATATTAATTCTTAAAATTAATTGAATCATCAATTTTTGCTTAGAAAAATAATTATACCAACCAATAATTAAATCGACTAGGCTAATTTGTTACCTAGTATTATTGAGTATTTATTAGAGCTTGAAGGGCATTAGTTAATTAATTATCCGTTCAGAGTACGACACTCTCTAGCTCATTACCTTGCCTTGATCCTTGAGATACAGGAGTTCGAGGTATAGTATTCATTCACTGTGTAGTGTGTTTGTTGCATGAGCATCGTAAATTCAGTAGTAATATCACTTCATTCATTCACTATGTTCATTGTCTCTGAGTTACCCTAACCCTAACTGTGTTCTTTTATCGGTCAGTACTTTGTCGTACGGTTTTTGTTTATGTTTTTGTGTTAGGGCATTTCTTTACATGGTATCAAAGCTTGATACTCTTTGAGAAACGTAGGCCTTTGATACGAAAGCTCTACACAAGAAGCAAGAACAATAGTAGGTTCAAATGACTTCGAACATAACAACACCGATTCAGTCTCTAGAACTAACTATGCCGAGAACCGAGTGAGAGTGGGCCGATCAGCTTGCTCCACAAAGTTCCGACATGGTGGAAGACACTTTTGATTACATGGAAGAAAAGCTAGGCAAGCTGACCTCTGAAGAATACAAACTGATTATAGCTTATAGATGAAAGAAGATCGAGAAGCTCGATCGAAGGATTGCCCTTCAAGAAAAGCTTCTAAATGAAGGTATGTATGAATTTCTCTCTTCAGATGTTGGGCGTAAATCTGATGATGTTGCAGGGCCATCGAGACCTCCATCAAGGATGGGTCATTCTCTTGGAGAACAAGACCTGGAGTATGTTCCTTTCTTTCATCCTCTTCTGTCCACTCTGGTGTAAGGTACTTTAGATTTGTCTTTTATTTCTTTTTCTTTTACCTCTTCTGCTTTGTAATATTCTGGTAGAGATCACGTGGAAGAAAGAGTCCAGTCTATTGACTACGGAAAAGGTCCTCTTGAGGACCAATTCTTGTATGTTAACACACATTATGGGGATTATAAGAAAAAGCCAGGTACCTTTTCTTCTAACCTTCCTTCTTTTTAGTCTACTTCACAAAATCAGAATGAATTTAGTGTTCCTTTTTCTTCATTGTATGGTGTATCATCATGTTCACATTTTCATTTCCAATCATTAAATGATAAAAATGAACAAAATGCATCTGCACCTCACGGACCACATTTTCAAACCCACCCATCCCACCACATTCTTCCGCTGCTTTTCCACTTCCATACACACCATTTACATTTCCATTTTAGACACCTCATGTCGCACCGCATATGACACCGGGGGGTTATGGAAACATAGGCACATACTTTGGGACCTCATAATGTCCTTGCCTTAGCTAGCCATAGGAGATGGTTGGTTTATCAGCTTGATGTGAAGTCAGCCTTTCTAAATGGTGATTTGAAGGAGGAGATCTATGTTTGAACAGCCTCTTGGCTTTACCTCAATAGATGGAGAGGTGTACACGTTGAAGAAGGCCCTTTATGGCCTCAAATAGGCTCCATGTGCTTGGAACACGAAGATAGACTCGTTCCTCCAAGGAAAGTTGGGATATTAACGTCCCTTTTCCGATCCCTAGTTATATATCCACATCTCAGTTGGAGGACATGCGTTGTTCGTGCTTTATGTGGATGAGCTTATTTTGATAGGTGACCATGCCTAAAAGGTCAAGGAGACTAAGGCGGTTTTGAGAAACTACTTCTTCAGTTTACACACTTTATTTAGGGTTTCACACTGATAGCCCCAAAAAGGGCTGGTGTCCACATTTTGGTCACTTTTTCAGTGGCTGCCCACACAGTGGTGTGCCATTCTAGATAGCTTATGCCTTTAAATAGATAGTTACTTCATTCATTCTTCACCACCCCATCTCACTCTTTAGTCATTCCTCATCCCCTCTTTTTTCATCATCAGACACCCTTCCCTTTTCTCACCAGCCCCTTCCATTGCTCTTATAACCCTTCAGGAGGACATTACGGTTTGTGGCTTGCGGTTACCTTTACCCTTTCTCTTTTGCTTCTTTCAGGCACCCTATTCCAGCATCAGGCCTTGTGTTTGGAGCAGTTTCCACCTAGCATTACCACCCTTTGCTTGGCGTTGATATCCTTCTCCTTCAGGCTCCACCTTCACCTGTGTTTTTCATTTTGGAGGCCTTCTCCTTGCGTGGCGTTATCATCTCTAGCTTGGTGTCAGCATTCTAGCTTTTGGCAACGGTGTATATCATCGAGCATTAATGATTTCATCACTCATCTATCACAAGGGTTGCTGGGACCTGTGTTTTTGCAGCTTGGCTTCTTCTCCATCACTTAGCGTTACTTGTCTATTACAGAGGGTGTCAGGACTTGCGTTTTTATAGCCTGGTTTCTCCTCCATCACTTGGCGTCACTCGTTTGTCACAGAGGTTGTTGGGATCTGCGTTTTTGCAGCCCAGCTCATCCTCCATCATTTGGTGTCATCATTATCTTCCGAGTGCTAACATTTGGGCTGCTCTCCCTACGTTTGACAGCTCTGACACTTTGGGATTTGCGTTTTGTTGCCCAGGTCACTCCTCTGCATTAGAGGATTGTGGTTCGCTCCCTTGATAGCTGGTGATCATCTTCCACAAATTGACGGCATCAGAAGACTGTGGTCCACTTCCTCGACAGCTGTCTTTCACCTTCTAGTGATTACTTTGATAGGCCGTCGCTCGGAGGACTGCGTTTCGCTCCCTTCACTATGCAGATTTCCACAGGCGATGCCGCCTGATTCAGATACAATAGTGGAGCTATCTTTTGAGCTTCGGCTCCATTGTATGAGCTTTTCTTCTCATAGCATGATTTAGTGTATCATCACCATGTTCTTGTGTTTTTGAGTTTCTCCTCTCTCAATGTTTGTCGTACACACTTTGTGTTACTCCTTGTAAACCCTACTCTCTCTTTGCACTGTCACCTATTTTGACATGGTATTAGAGCATACTTATTATTTTTGACCGGCGGCACTACAGGAGGCGGTCGAGATGATGGATATGAGCTTTCGTAATTTCTTTTTAGGCCATGAGATTTGCGAGACTTCAAGGGGGTTTTCATCTTCCAAAAGCGGTATGTGTAGGAGCTTTTGGCCACGTTTGAGATGGAGTGATGTAAGGCCATTTCTACTCCTATGGATCCGAACTGGAAGGCTATAGTCCATGCAAATTCTTTGGTAGTAGATGCTACCCGCTATAAGCTGTTGATTGGGTCCTTGATTTGGCTTCTTAACACTCCGATTGATTTGTGCTTTCCTGTAGGTCTGTTGGCTAGGTTCAGGAGTGTACCGAAGATGGCACATTGATAGGCTGCTATGAGGATTTTGCGGTTGTCGAGGGGGACCCTCAATCTTGGTATTCATTATCTAGTAGGTACTCAAGATTCCCCTTTGGTTCTTATAGGCTAGATGGATTTAGATTGGGCTGGAGATGTTGACCACCAAAAGTCAATGATAGGATATTGTTTTACTTTGGGTGTAGGTGTTATCTCATGGAGTAGCAAGAAGCAGTCCACTGTTGTCCTTTCTTCCACAGAGGCGGAGTATAGAGCAACGTCTACTACCACATGTGAGATGGTATGGCTTTGGAGGTTACTAGGAGAGCTTGGTTGTCCTCCTCAGATAGGTTCTATAATACTTCATTGTGACAATGAGAGTTGCATTGCTTTGGCATAGAACCCCATGTTTCATGCCAAGTCGAAGCACATTAAGATTCAATACCATTTCACTCGGGAGAAGATCTTGGATGAGAGTCGAGACCATTGCTGTGGTTTATTGCAAGATGGAGGATAATCTCGCAAATTTGTTTACAAAGGCACTTCTTGAGCTTCTTCTCTGACAACATTTCAGATCCCTGAGCCTTACTCCACCTCCAAGATTTGAGAGGGGGTGTTAGAGATTAGTCATCCCTTAGACTAGCATTTCTCAGGTTACCGTTGGTATAGTTAGTTCTCTCGGAGGTACTCTCAGAGGGCATTATTCATTATTCTTGTTAGTCAGTGAGGATTTTCAGTAGGCATAGTGTATAGGCAGTTTTATTAGGTAGGCGATGATGCCACGTGGCAGTTGGAGGACCAATCGTTGATTATTTTATTCATTTTTAATATAGTTGGCAGCTTTTTGATTTAATTGGCCAGTTTTGTTGACCTCTTGCATTATTTTTTTGTATTATTTCCTCCTATTTAGGACTAGTTGGGAGCTTGCCCTCCTCATTTACTTTTTAGGTGTTGGTGGGAGAGAGACGGCTCGAGGAGATGCATCGATAGCCTTTGTATATCTGCCCTCTTCATTTCAGCATCCATTGACTGTAGATTTCTGCATTCTTTTAACTCTTTTCTCTCTCCCTTTCTCTCATGTTCATTGTCTTTTAGTCTTGTCCATACACTTCCGCATTTGCTGCACTCTAACAAGATAAGCACAAGGTGCTGTTGGTTGCTAAAGGGACAGTTCATGAAGTGGCTAAGAGTGGATTTCCAAGATACCTTTGCACCTAAAACTCGGATAGCTAACATTAGGGCTGTTCTTGCCATAGCCAGCCATAGGAGATGGCTGGTCATTCATCTTGATGTAAAGTTTGCCTTCTCTAATGGTGATTTGAAGGATGAGATCTAAGTTGAGCAGCCTCTTGGCTTTTCCTCATTAAATGGTAAAGTTTACGGGTTGAAGAAGGCCCTTTATGGCCTTAAACAAGTTCCGTGTGCTTGGAATGTGTTGGGAATAAAGGGCCATCATGCCTTTTATATGTGCATGTGCCATGGGTGTGAACACACCCTTGGCACTTGTACTTTTATATATCTATCTCAAAAACCTGAAAGAGGTACACTCTATTGTACCCACACATCGTGCATCTCTCTCACTCTACTACTCTCTATTGCTGCTCAAGTTTTTCTCTCTATCTGCCATCGCCCTCATTGACCATTGCATCTTAGCTATGTATTGCTCACTTCAGATTGGTATTAGAGCATTGGTTATTGTGAGCACACTCCTAGAGCTCGTTCAAGCTGTGTCAGCTTGTTCCTCACGAAGAAAACAACTGGTCGTCTTCATTTCAAGTCAAAGGCAGCACGCTAGGTCAGGTGCAGCTATCTCAAGTAGTTCGTAGGTCAAACGTGACTTGTTTCCAGCAAGTGACAATTGTTTTTGGTCAACACAAGTTAGGTGACAGCTTCTAGGTCATGTTTCGGTTAGTTTGACATTCATGCGACACCTTTGAGGTTAGCGCAGGTCAGGCGTTGGTCACGTGCAGCAATTTGGTAGTTAGGCGATAGTTTTCAGGTCAGTGCAGGTTAGGTGCAGGTCATGCGCGGCAGCTTGGCAGTTCACGTTTTTTTTTTCCTTGGTAAAATCACATTTTTTTTTCAAAGGTTCATCCTTTTGGAAAATATTGTGGGCTGTCATTCGCTGTTAAGGATAGATTGAAGAATCTCAAAGATTGTGCATGCATTTACTCCTGGAATTTGGGGCTTCTGATGTATGCTCGGAGATTTTACTCGGTTGAGTAAAATTTGTGAAATTTGCACGCATTTGGGTCTCAAAAATTGGGGTTTTCCATGTATTTGTGGAAATTGCATAGTAACAAGTACAATTTGTTGAAATTTTGACACATTGGACCCGACACAATTTGGGGCTTTTCAAAATTTGCAAAATTTTTGTCAAATTTGGTCTTGAAATGCACTTGTGGTACAATTTCTGTGCAAATTGAGCACATTGGACCTAGGAAAATTTGGGGCTTTTGCAAAATTTGTGAATTTTTAAAAGCAAAATTGGCTTTTGGAATCTACTCGGGAGTTATGTTTGATGCAATTTGAGAGGTTTGAGTAGAGAAATTTTGGGGCTTTTGACCGTGTGGGTCAAATTTTTACCTATGGATGCATTTGAGCAGAAATTGCAGCCAAAATTTGGGGCTTTCTCATGCAATTTGATGTATTAGCCCGTGGAACAGCTTCAATTACTTGTGGTGTGGTGTAGCATACATTTTGAGACTCTGAAAATTGATTTACAGATCTGAAATTTCTGCAATCACCTGGTTTTTCATTGTTTCTTGGTACTTATTTTGTACCTTGGTCATTTATGTGACAATCGGGCTTGTATTTGTTGACTTTTGAGTAATTTTTGGGCTGTAAATCATGGCTGGCAGTAGTGGTAGCAACAATCTTTCGCACATCGAGAAGCTCGAGGGTGCACACAACTTTGCTATATGGTAGAAGCAGTGTTATAATGCCTTGGTGCAGAAGAAACAAGTTAAGCCCATAAAAGCAGAAGGGGTAAAACCAGCAACCATGGATCAAGATGAGTGGGATGAGTTAGATGAGCTTGCACGCTCTACCATAGATCTTTTAGTATCAGACACTTTGCTATTTAACATAGAGAAATCAAAATTTTCTTATGATATGTGGCAAAGACTCCAGGAGCTATATGCTCAGAAAAGTGCAACAAGCAAGGTTTGCTAGTTCAAGAGATTGATGGACGTTCGTATGAAGGAAGGTACAGCCATGTTTGAACATTTGAATGAGTTTAACTCTTTTTGCAACCAACTAGTTGCTTTGAAGTTTAACATTGATGAAGAGTTCAAGGGAATATTTTTGCTATGCACTTTGCTTAAAAGTTGGGACAATTTTAGGATAGCAATGAGTAACTCCAATGCTATGTTGTTATATTCGGATGTGGAGAACTCTTTACTCATGGAAGAGCTAAATAGCCAAAAAAATTCAGTAAGCAAGTCTTCCAATGCATTGCATACTAGAGGTAGATCCCATCAGAAGGGCAAGTTTGAAAACAAAGTACGTAGCAAGTCTTGTGGAAAAGATGTAGAGTGCCATCATTGTGGTAAGAAAGGACACTCCAGGCACGATTGCTTTAAATGGAAGAAAGAGAAGGCCCAAGGGCAAGGGTAAAAGCATTGATGATAGCAAATATGAGGAAAAAGACAGCCAACATGCAAAGATAATAAAGGAAGTTAATGTAGTCAGTCACGAGAGTGGCGATGGCAGTGATGCACTCTTTGCTTCTTCTTTGTTAGAATTTGCCAATTCTATGGGCAAAATCTAAAAAGTGGTATACTAGTCTTTGTACTGAACATCAAGTGTCTCATGCTCACTCTCCTCTCTACTGCTCTCTACTCTGTGTGTGTGTGTGTTATCAGTCGCATTCACTCTCAGCTCAACAAACTGGTATGATAGCTCAAGAAGTGCACGCTTCTTGAATTTGGACAGGTTAGTCAGGCGACCAAGTGAGAGGTTGTTGGCAACAGTGGTCAGCGTTCAGCAGGTGTAGGAGAGGCAATTAGACCAATAGGTGTAGCGAGCAAGGGACAGGCGCAGCTTTGTCAACGCCTGCTGCAGGCGATAGGCGACAGGTTGACGTAGGCCAAACGGGATCTGCATGTGACCAGGCTTTGCGCGGATGCAACCAGGCTCAGCGCAGACAAGACGGGCTTAGCATGGACGAGACAGGCTCAACAGGCACTCCGGCGGGATAGGCGGTGACCTGTTCGACAGGTCACCCGTGGCCAGACGGGTCACGAATCACGGTTCGACAGTCAATGCTGCCATTTTTAAAAAATATTTCAAATTTGTTCCCCTCTCACAACTGGGTGTTCGCGCACACATGCATAGTGTGCAAGCATGACCTAAAAAATTGAGCCTTTTCTCGGATTTGGGGACTTTAATGCAGAACTAGACAATTTGACTCAGAAATTGCAAAATTGGTGCACATTTGCTCAGGAAATTTTGGGGCTTTTCACATTTTAGTGATTTTTTTTCAATTTCACTGAAATTTGTGCACACCAGACTCAAGAAAATTGGGGATTTTGCAGAATTTCATCAACTTGTGCAAGAATTGCTTGGTATATGCACTTGGATACGTGTGTTGATGCAATCTGAACGAATTATCCTCTAAAATTTTGGGGCTTTTGATCTAAATTGTCAAATTTTGCACGGGAATGCCTTTGGAACAAAAATTGCAGTAAAATTTTGGGAATTTCACATGTAATTGGTGTCTTGGTCTCTAAATGTGTCAGAAATTGCTTGAGGAGTGCAGCAAAAGACACCCTTTAATTCTGAAAATCTATTTGCAGATCTGAAATTTCTGCAATCTTGGGATTTTCATTGCTGGTTGGTACTTTTGTGTACGGTGGTTACTTTGTCACATTTGGGCTTGCCTTTGGTGACTAATTAGTCAATTTGGGACTGCAAATTATGGCTGGAAACAGTGACATCAGTAATCTTTTGCACATTAAGAAGGTTGAGGGTGCACATAATTTTGCAATTTGGCAAACACAATGCTACAATGTCTTGGTGTTGAAGAAACGTGCGAAGCCCATCAAAAGAAATGGAATCAAACCAGCAGACATAGAACAAGACAAGTGGGATGACTTGGATGAGCTTGCTCGCTCTACGATTGAGCTTTTTTTGTTAGACAACTTGCTCTTTAACATTGAGAAGCTGAATTCAGCATATGCAACGTGGCAAAGGCTTGAAGAATTGTATGCTTAGAAAAGTGCAGCCAGCAAGTGGCAGAAAAAATTGATGGGACTTTCCCATGAAAGAAGATACATCCATGTCTGTACATTTGAATGAGTTTAACTCAATTTTCAGTCAGTTGATTGCTTTGGATTTCAAGATGAAGAGTTCAAAGCTACTTTCTTGCTATGTACTTTGCCTGAAAGTTGGGATACTTTCAGGATAGCTTTGAGTAATTCGAGTGCTCAATTGTTATACTCTGATGTGGAGAGTTCTTTGCTGATGGAAAAACTCAATAGGTAGAATAACTCAATAAACAAGTCTTCAAATGTA
This sequence comes from Lygodium microphyllum, assembly GCF_053477565.2. NCBI lineage: Eukaryota > Viridiplantae > Streptophyta > Polypodiopsida > Schizaeales > Lygodiaceae > Lygodium > Lygodium microphyllum. The sequence goes on along the minus strand of NC_141137.1, from coordinate 80,642,292 downwards.
TTACACACTAAAGGTAGATTTCAACACAAGAGTAGTTCTGAAAATAGAGCATGCAACGAATCTTGTGGGAAAAATGTGGAGTGCCATCATTGTGGCAAAAAAGGGATCTACAAATAGGATTGCTTTCAATTGAAGAAAGAGAAGGACAAAAACAAAAACACTGAAGCAACAAGGCTAAAAATAAGGACAACTAGCCTACCAAAAAGAGCAATGTGAAAATAGAAGAGGTTAATGTAGTCACTCATGATAATGACAGTGATGGTGATGTACTTCTTGCTTTTTCTTTGAGTGCACATGCATTGATTGTAGATTCTTAGGATGATATGCACACTTGGATACTTGATTCAAGTGTGTCCTTTCATGTCACACCACATCATGAGTGGTTCTCAATTGTGGTGTATGTGGTATTGTCCACTTGGGGAATAACTATGCATGTAAAATTGCAGGCATTGGTAGTGTAAAACAAGAATTGATCTGTAGGTATGGCTACGTCTTAAAATCCCAATTACCAAGGTTCAGCGACATCGCAAAAAGCAAAAGAAACGAATAGCTGGATTCTCGGAATCGTTTGGTAGAGTAGTGTCCAAGGTCTTACTCTTTAGTAGGCTGAGTCTCACCTGGACTCCCACCGCGAAGATCTTCAAATGTCTTTTCTCTTTTGGAATGGGTTCAGATTACCATTACGGAGATTCTCCGAAGATGCCATATAGCAAGCAATGGATTTGGGACCTAGAGCGTTTATCACTTCACCCTCGAGGCAATGGACCTCAGTCCATTCTTAACAGGGTAGGAATCATTAAGACACCGAACCATCCAAAGTAAAGACGGTTTTTGGTGCTGGTGATCCAGTCCCAGAAGCGACACCATAGGCTTGTGCTTTCGCGTCTTTCTAAAGTTGCGGTCATGGTAATTTTTGGTTTTCAAAACAATGAGTGATACCCCAGGCGAGTGTGCATGGCTCCATGTTTATTTTGCATAATATGAGACATGTATCTCATCTCAAGAAGAGCTTGATAAGCACAGGGCAACTAGATGATAAAGGCTATCACACCACCTTTGGAGATAGTAAACGGAAAATCTGCAAGGGATCTCGCATTGTTGCCAAGGGTTCCAAAAGTAATACATTGTATCCTTTGCTTGTATCTAGTGTGCGAGACCATGTAGTCGCCATAATTGAGCAGCCAAGTGTTTCTTTGTGGCATAGCCGGTTGGGACACATGAGTCAATTTGGAATGAAAGTGCTCTCTCGTTTGGGTTATTTACTGTCTTTGAGGTATGTTGATTTTGAACAGTGCGATCATTGTATTTATGGTAAACATGCTCAAATGTTACACAAAAAATCTCTTTCTCTAAAGTCTTTACCCTTAGAGTTGGTACATTCAGATGTATGTCAAATGCCAGGAAGAAGCATTTCATTACCTTTGTCGGTGATGCCACACGCAAAGTTTGGGTTTATCCAATCCGTAGGAAAAACAAGGCCTTGGATAAATTTAAAAAATTCATGGCACTTGTTGAAAATTAGACCAGCAAGACATTAAAATGCCTTTGCTTTGACAATGGTGGGAAATATGTGTCCAAAGCCTTTCAAGACTTTTGTAACAGCAAAGGGATTAAAAGGGAGCTTAGTGCCTTACACAAAAAATCTCTTTCTCTAAAGTCTTTACCCTTAGAGTTGGTACATTCAGATGTATGTCAAATGCCAGGAAGAAGTATTTCATTACCTTTGTCGGTGATGTCACACACAAAGTTTGGGTTTATCCAATCCGTAGGAAAGACAAGGCCTTGGATAAATTTAAAAAATTCATGGCACTTGCTGAAAATCAGACCAGCAAGACATTAAAATGCCTTTGCTCTGACAATGGTGGGGAATATGTGTCCAAAGCCTTTCAAGACTTTTGTAATAGCAAAGGGATTAAAAGGGAGCTTACTGCCCCTCATACCGCGCCCCCCCCCCCCCCAAAAAAAAAAAAAAAAAGGGTGCTGTAGAGCGTATGAACGGGACCATTCATAAAGACAAGGTTCGTACCAATGCTGTCACATGCTGCTTTACCCCATGGATTTTGGGCAGAGGCTGTTATTTTTCGAGAAAAGAGAAATAGTACGTAGCAACGATGTCATTTTCGGAGAAGATTACATGCTCAAACAGCTCGAAAGAATAGAGAAGGTTAGAAGGGTTGTATTTCGGGAGGATGTACCATTAGGACAGCAAAGAATGCCTGTCAGACGGTAGCAAATACCTGCTGTAAATATTCGTGGAAATGCAGGGAATGATGCTGAAAATGATCAGTAGGATCTTGCCCATAATGTCCCACAAATTCAGTAAGAATATGTGCATCTGGAACAACTTGAACTAGTTGTATGGCATGTTGAACTTGCAGAATAGCAAGCTGTTAATGTAGATTTGCAGGCTGAACAACCAGCAAATTTTGACCACTGGGCCCATAGGTCGACCAGAGTGCAAAAACAGCCAGATGGATTTGTTTCTGGTGTAAACTATGTGGCTGATTATGTCATGTTAATAGATTGTGGCGAGCCGTCATGCTTCCAGGAAGCAACGGATACACAAGATAGTAAGAAATGGAAAAAAGCAATGCTATGAGAGATGGAATCCCTCATGAAGAATGGCACTTGGGATTTGGTATATTTGCCAAAAGGACAAAAAGTGCTAACCTGCAAATGGGTTTACAAAATGAAAGTCACTTTTGGTTCTTTGCCCAAGTATAAGGCACTCTTGGTTGTTAAAGGGTATAAGCAAGAACATGGAATTGATTTTGATGAAATCTTCTCCTGTAGTCAAAATGACTACTTTGTGAACCATCTTGGGCTTGGTTGCATCTGAGGACATGGAATTCATACAGATGGATGTAAAAACCGCCTTCTTACATGGTAATTTGCATGAGGAGATCTATATGTAGCAGCTTGACGGTTTTGTTGCAAAGAGAAAAGAGCACATGGTATGTAAACTCCACAAGAGTTTGTATGGGCTGAAGTAGGCACCACGAGAATGGTATCACAAATTTGATACATTCATGCAATCTCAGGGATTTCATCGTTCTCAAGTTGATCGCTGCTTATATACCAAGAAGGTAGTAGATGGCAACCTTATTCTCTTAGTTTTGTTTGTGGAGGACATGCTGATTGCAAGCAAGGATGTTCATGCCTTGGATCCCTTGAAGCAAAGTCTACACAATAGCTTTGATATGAAAGATCTTGGTTAGGCAGATCACATTCTTGGCATGTGTATACTTAGAGACAGATCAAAGGGTTTTCTTTATCTGTCACAGCAAGAGTATGTCACGAAAGTTCTGTGGCGTTTCAATATGGAGGGGGGGGGGGGGGGGAGGGAGGAAGCCATTAGTGTACCATTGCCTCCATATGTGAAACTTAGTGCAGATGACAGCCCTACATTAGATGATAGAAAGGTTGAAATGGCCAAGATACCCTATGCTTCAGCTGTTGGTAGCTTGATGTATGCTATGGCTGCTACACGTCTTCACATTGCATTTGTGGTGGGAGTGGTTAGCAGATACATGTCATATCCTGGTAATGTGGCTGCCATGGAGACATGCAAAGAGGCTTTATACGTCTAGTGAGAGAGCTTTGTATTATAGAGGTTTCTATCCTCCACTGTGACAGTCAGGGTGCTATCATGCTACCACAGAATCCTGGCTTTCACGCAAAGACAAAGCACATACAGGTGAAGTATCACTTTATCGGGAATGTACTTGATAGCAAGGGCATTGAGCTTGTCAAGGTACATACAGATGATAACCCTGTAGACCTTCTCACAAAGGATCTCCCAACCGAGTGGTTTGCTCATTGCCGCCAGATAATGGGGGTAGAAACAAGAAACAGCCAGAATGGCCCCTTCTTTTCAGGGATAAACTTGATAGCAAGGGCATTGAGCTTGCCAGGGTACATATAGATGATAACCTTGCAGACCTTCTCACGAAGGGTCTCCCAACCGAATGTTTGCTCACTGCCCCCAAATGATGGGGGTAGAAACAAGAAACAGCCGGAATGGCCTCCCGGCACGTGGAATTGCCATCCCCGGCACGAAGCCATCATGGGATGCGTTGCAAATCTGTGGAATGTTCCTTGTCCCGTTTTAGACAGGGAACGTAGTAGGGAACGCATTTCCTGTCTGAAACGAGATAAGGAATGCCACGCGGCACCCACTTACCTTCAGCCCGCCCGGTGTTTGTTGCTCCCGTCCGATCGTCTGTGCATTCCCGCCCACCTCTCTCTTTCTTACTGCTCCCGTCCAATTGTCTGCGTGTTTTCGCCCCTAGTGACTAGTCCGCCTGCCGTTCCCTGTTCCCGCGTCAGTGGCCAGCCGCCAGTCCCCTCGTCTCCTCCCGCCTCCAACCTCTCTTCTTCCTTCTTCCTTCTCTTCACTTCTCCCTTCTCTTCTTCCTTCTTCCTTGGATGGTTGGTGGACCTTCTCCCTTCTCTTCCTTCTTCTCCTCTTCTCTTGAGTCTTCCTTCTTCTCCAAGTTCCAAGTTCTTTATTCTTCTCCTCTTTTCTTCCTCCTTCTCTCTTCTCTCCTTTTCTCTTCTCTCTTGACTCTTGAGTCTTCTCCCTTCTTCGCCACCTAGCCACGCTCAGGAAGATGCTGGAAGAAAAAACGTGTCTCCTCTTGCCAACCGTCAATTTCTAGCAAGTTATGCTAATTTATAACTCACTTGCTTCCTAAGCCCCCTGAACCCCGTACGGGTGCCCAAGGTCCCCGGACGGTCATCTCTCGTGCTGTTTCCCCATAAGTTACATTCATTAATGTAACATTTCCTCCCCCTTAAGAATCGGTTTCGTCCTCGAAAACGATACATGAAAGGTCTAATTGTAAATTGGGAAGCCTTTTTCTTAAAGTGCTTACTCGCTCCCATGTTGAGCTTTCTTCTGAACAATCTCTCCATTTTACTAGACATTCTTGATAAATAGTATGCCTTGTTCGTCTATTACTAACATTTAAAATTCTTTCTGGTTCATGTGGAATAGATTGGTCATTGAATAGCTCCTCAATCTTATCATTTAAGATTAGATTATCCATATCACCCAGCTTTTTTCTTAGCTTGCTTACATGGAAAACTGGTGTGTTTTACTACCAGTAGGTAGTTGGAGCTTCTAAGCCTGTTTCCCTACCCTTTTAAGTATTGTGAAAGGGCCACAATACCTGGGTGAAAGCTTTAGACTTCGTCCCATTTTCATGGTTTTAGTTTGTCCAGGCACTTTAAGATAGACTGATTTCCCTTCTTCAAAGGAGATGTCTCTTCGGTGAGGATCTGCATAAGCTCTAGCTCAGTCTTGAGTTTTTTAAATATTTTCTTGAGCAAATTTTAACATACTATTCATATCCTTCAAAAAATTCTTTGTTGCCTGAACTTTTTGCTTATGCAGTGCTACTACATGAGGAGCTTTGGGCTGAAACCCATATACTAGCATAAATGGACTATATCCAGTGGAAGAGTGTTTGGCACTATTATATGCAAACTCTGCTATCAGTAAATACTCTTCCCAATTACTTTACCTTTTACTTACATATGCTCTCAAAAGGATTTGGTTAACCCTTTCAGTTTGCCCATCAGTTTGCGAGTGCTCCGCCGTGCTCATGCTAAGTTTAGTATCGAACTTCCTAAATACATCACATCAAAATTGACTATCATATTTTCTATCCCGATCAGAAACTATATTTTCCGGCAGGCCATACAATCGGTATATGTTCTCTATGAACAGTCTAGCCAATTCTGGTGTTTTAACATCAGTTGAAGTTGGAATAAACCTAGCCATTTTGGTTAACCTATCCACAACACCCACACAGAGTCGTGCCCCCTCTGTGTCCTGGGTAACCCGACAATAAAGTCCATGGAGATACTCTCTCATTTTCTCGAAGGAATCTCTAATGGGTGGAGAAGTCCTCCCATTTTCAATCTTTCAGCTTTATTAACTTGGTACTTATTACATTTGATCACATGGTCAAGGGCGTCCTTATTCATTCCAGGCCAATAGAACTGCCTTTTAATAAGACTATAAGTCTTATTAACTCTTGGATGTCCTGCACTAGGGATATCATGACACTCAAAGAGTATCTGGTGCCTTATTTCTTCATCTTTCAGGACACATACCCTACCCTAGTAGAGTAAATAACCATTATCAACGGTAAAATTCTTCCACTTGAATCCCAATTGAGCAACCCCTGATACTCCATTTCCTTGTTGAACATCCTCAGATGTTCCTTCCTCAGTGGAGGCCCTTCCATTTGGATCCCCATTTTCAATTGCTTCCCATATGTTGGAATATACCGGATCAACATGGCATTTCCCTTTTAAGGATTCAAGCAAATCGGAAGTGAATTGAGTAAAACTCAATTCATTTATGATGGGCATTCTGCTGAGTGCATCAGCCACTATATTGTACTTTCCTTTTCTATAACTTATCTCATAGTCGAACTCTTGAAGGAGTTTGGCCCATCTGGCTTTATGCCCTTGTAGATCCGATTGGTCATTAAGTCACTTAATGCTTTCATGATCTGACAAGATCAGCCCAAGGTGAATTGCTGGGTTGTACAAATCCCTTATCAAGGTAATCCTTGATTTGTCTTTCGACTTCTTGGTGCTGTGTTTCACTTAGCCTGTAAGGTGGTTTAGAAACAAGGTGTGAATTCCTATCTATGTCAATTGGGTGATTTACATCACCCCTATTTGGTGGAAGGCCACTCGGTAAGTCAGAAGGAAACACATCTTTAAATTCATCTGACAAACCATTTAATTCATTATTTTAATTCATTATTTACATTCAACTCACAAGCATAAGAAAATTGCTGCTTTATATTACGAGAAGTAAAAGTGTCCTGTACAGGGACCTCACAAGTTTCCTTCTTCATCAACTTCTGTATTTCAAGGAAACATATCAAAGGGTTATCAGATACTTCATGTTCACCTTGAATCACAAAAGTCTTACCATCCCTTTCAAATTTCAGTGTATTATGATGATAACTACCTTTAAGGATGGTTCCAATCCCCATAGCCACTCCCTCCCTAAAGCGATATCGGCCCTTTCCATATTCATAATTTGGAAACTAAGCTTATCTTTATATCCTTGGATCTCGATTTCCAAATTGGATACCACTGTATCCCATATTTTGTTATCCTGGCCTTACATCATACGAACAATGTATTGGTACTCGCTCTTTTGTTTGGGAAGTTTCAACTTTTTGACAAGTACATAACTTATGAAATTGTGGGTGGCAGAGTCATCAATCACGACTCTAACCCTCTTCCCATCTATTGATCCATGTACTCTAAGTAAATCATGTGGCCCGAAGGTAGGTTGCCACATGGAAGTTGACATACAACACCTATGTTGTACATCCTTGTGCAAGACCTCTAAAGATTTATACCTTGCCCCTTTAATTCCAAGGTCTGTACTATATGGATTTGTTTCTCTTTTCCCTTGCCCTTGTCCTTATCCTTTTCTTTATCTTTCCCCTTCTTTCTTCAAGGGCAATTCCAAGCAGTATGGTTAGGAGATAGGCAATTGAAACGCATCCTTTCTTTTTTGGCCTTATCAAAGTCATCTTGACTTAGCTTCAGCCGTACATATTGTCTCTTTTCAAAGGGTTGTTTCTTACCCTTAAGGAATGGCATTTTCCTTTTGGATTTACCCTCAAATTTTGAGGTCTCAAATTCAATTAATGCAAATTTAATTGCCTCTTCAAGCGTCTTAGGTAAAATCCTCTTCACTTTCTTTTTACAAGCCTTATCTAGTCCCCTTATAAATCCTCTTGTCTTTTGAAATTCATCTATTCCTTCCAATTTGAGGATTATCTCATGATACTCCTCAAGATATGTCAGCAAAGGTCTTCCCTTTTGTCTGACAAAATCCCAATCTTCCCAATTTCTTTCCATTTCATTTTCAGGAAGGAATTCTTTCAAAAAGACCAATTCAAATTGAGTTCAAGTTTCAGGTATTTTATTTGCCTTCTTTAAAGTTCTCCACCATTTATATGCCTTTGGTCCCAAGGTTAAACTGGCCTCCAGCACTTGAAGATGTGGTGGAGTATTCTTAAATTTGTGCAAATCCTCCCATTTTTGGAGAAAGTTAGAGATAGTATCTTTGTTTCTATCTTTTTCCTCCCCATGAAACTGAGGGGGTTTCATATCTTTTAACACTGAGCTATCTCCCTCAGCTTTTGGTGGGGTTCCCTTGGGTCTCCTATAGCCACATCTACATCTTTCGATGAAGATGTAATATCTGAGGCCTCTGCTTTACTTTTATCCCTTTCAGCCCTTTCTAACAATAAGGTTAATTGGGATTTTATTTCGGTGAGTGCTTGAGTTAGCAACTCCATTTGAACCCCATGTGCTTGCACACGAGCATGTTAAATCATCAAACTGCTCTCGTGTAGCAAAAAATTCTTCCCAGTGTTCTTCTTGCATTTCAGTTTCATGGGGATCCACCATAGGGTGATCCCCGGAACTAGAGCCTTCCGTTGCCCCCTCCCTCTCTTTCTCCTCCATCTATACGTTGGAATTAGAAAGAAAATGTAAGAAATTTGCAGGCAAAGGTGGGGCACTTCCCTGTATTACGTCAGTCTAATTCTAGTTTTCAGCACGCTGGAAATTCCCGAAATTCAGTGTGGTGTCCAAGGCTGTAAAAAGCATCCATGGGCAAACTGGTAGAAAATTCATCTTCTTTCTAGTTGCGAGATCGCAAGCGTTTGCGTTAATCAGCTACTCGCGATCGAGTGGGTGTTAGGCTCCCACGATGTGGGGTCTCAGCCGCAGTGCGAATATCCCCCTTTTCTTTGTGTTGGGAGAACAACCCTTTCGGGTAACCCGAAGAGGGGAAAAATGAACAATTGGGCGGATGTCATTGGCCACGTGTATTGAGATGCGGGCTGAGCTTTAGACACGGCCCTTAGCAGCGGCACCTGTCTCCAGGTCACAAATGGCTTTGATACCAGTATAGCAGGACTGTCTTTTTGCAGTCGCTAAGTATAAGGAAGCACGAGAGAGCTCTCGTTTCGCCACCCGGCCACACTTAGGAAGATGCCGGAAGAAAAAAACGTGTCTCCTACTAGTCGTCAATTTCTAGCGAGTTATGCTAATTTATAACTCACTTGCTTCCTAAGCCCCTTGAATCTTGTACGGACGCCCAAGGCCCCTGGACGGTCATCTCTCGTACTGTTTCCCTATAAGTTACATTCATTAATGTAACATGAGTTCTCATTGCTCTCGAGCCATTTTTATTTTAATTTTCAGCCTGAAATGGCTTCATCTTCCCGGCTTGCTCGTCGAACTGGTGGTCGAGGAAGAAGGTCCGATGATTGGTCATGGTGGGAAGAAGTAAATGCTTACCGTCCATTGAGTGGTGGAGGATCCCGACCATGGCTTGCAAGCTTTGCTCATACAAGCGAACTAGTGGAGCAAACAAGGTAATCCATTGAGCCGAGCATTTGTATTTCGAATTTTTATTGATTTTAATTTTTTAAAGTTACTTAAATATTAGAATATGGAATACCAATTGTCACTTGTTCCGTTTTATGCATAATGAAGTTCGAGCTCATATCCTACATGGGCCACATTTAGAGGTACAGTTTTGTCTGAATGTGACCTTGGAGAAGCAAAGAGAGCTTCGTGACCATATAGCAGGTCAACAAGCTTATCTTGCATCTAGACCACGATGTGTTGTAGTTAACCCTGCAACTTTTGTGAGCCCATCAGATATGTCTAGAGCAGGGTCAGTATCAAGAAGTGCTACCTCCACACCTACTGCAGGCATTGCATCGGCCATGGCATCAACAATGCCACATGTTGCACGTAGACAGAGCACACTTGATGCTAGTTGGGATCCCAAGAAGAAGGAAGAGGTGAATACATCAATGGCACGTTTTTTTTATCATGACCATATTCAATTTCGTGCAGCTAGGTCAGAGTATTTTAAATTGATGTGCAAGAAGATTGGTGAGTATGGCCCTTCGTATGTACCTCCATCATCAGAGACCCTACTCACCAATTTACTCGACAAGGAAAAGCGTCTTGTTGAGCAAGCAACAGTGACTAGAATGAGTATGTGGGCTAAAAATGGAGTCACTTCTATTTGCGGTCGAAGAAGACACTATTAAAATGCTCTGATATCAGATTTGCCTTTAACTTCTTGATGCTATGCAGATTAAGAGAATGCAGTGGTGCCTTGAGGCAGCTATTTCCTAGTGATGAGTTCACGTCATCAACATTGGCAGATACTCCTACAAGTATCTTATGCTTGGAGAAAGCAAATAACTCCACTTTTTGGGATGATATAAAGCGGATAGATGCTATGGTATCACCTATTGTGCATTTATCGAGGATTGTGGATGCTATGTAACCTTGCATTGGCAAGGTATATGAGGCTATGGATAGGCTGAATGAAAAACTGCAGGAGTTGGCACAAAATGATGAGGCATATGAGGAGATACGCCATTTAGTTGTGACGAGGTGGAACTCCTATAGCTCACCAATGTATGCAACTACATTTGTTGTGGATCTAGAGTTACAGGGCAAGGGTCAGGAGAATGATATTGAGGTTATGGATTCATGGAGACTTATATTGTCTTGTCTAGTGCCTGATCATGGCACTGGACGAAAGATCAAAGATCAACTTTCATGTTATAGGATCTTTCGGGGTTCTTTTGGTTATGGGGATGCACAGGAGGATCGTTGTAAGATTGGGGCAGCTTTGTGGTGGGAGGACTATGGTTGGGATGGTCCTGAGTTGTAGCAACTAGCCATCCGTATTTTGAGTCAGTCAGTTAGCTCCTCTTGTTTGGAGAAATTGTGGAGTAGATACGCTCACATTGCTTTCAAAGAAGAGGAATCGTCTTGGTGTGGAGAGGGCAAATGATCTAGTATTTGTTAGTGCTAATTTGAGGATGTTATATAACAGTATGACAACAAAGCCCGATCTATTCACAAAGTGGGAGATGCAGCAAGAAGAGGAGACACATGTTGATGTTGAGGGAGATGTAGCAATTCATGGTATACATGATGATGAGGCTGGCACTTCAGGAGCAGCTAGAGTATCCTTAGATCATGATGACGATCTTTGATTTAGTTTACTTATCATGAGTCTCATGACACATGACACATGTACATTGTATATGATATTATGATCATTGATGACAGTGTGACACTTCGGCAGTTGTGCCATTCTGATATTATATTAGTACTTGCAGTCTTGCAGTTGCCTTTTGGGCTATTTTGGCATGCCGCATTTTGCTTTAGTCTAGAGATTAGACTTTATATTTGTAGTCTTTTTTGAGGCAATGAGCATGTTCTTTCAAAGATTAGACTTTATATTTGTAATCTTTTAAGTTTTTCGGCAATGAGACCATGGGCATGTTCTTTTAGCTTAGACTTTAAAGTTTAGTTTATTGTTCATTGTTTTATCATTTATAGCATGTGTATTATGCATTTTATAATTGAATAGCTTACCTCTTGAGCCTTATAAGTTGCAATTCAATTTCTAATGAGTAGTTTTCGAATGATGTATGATATCTTAAAGTTAAAACTTAAAATGATTTGTTCTTGTGGATTATATACCTTGGTTTTAACACTCCAAAGTCCACATGGATTATGAGTGAAATATTAATTTTTTTTCATGAATTTTAATTTTTTAAATGTCATTTCCGTTCCCACGTCCTCGTTCCCTAGGTTTGGCATCCTCATCCCCATCCCCGTCCCTGTCTCGTCCGTTTCCTGTTCCTGTTCCCTGTTTCATGTTTCTATGGATAATATATGTGTATTTCAGCTTTGTGCATACATAGACTTAGTTGGTTCTTCTCTCTCCCTTTAGGCACGTTGCCTTTAGGTGGGAGGTTGTTGGAAATAAAGGCTCACCGTGCCTTTATCGTGTTCGGGTGTGAACACACCCTTATACTTCTTGTACTTTATATATATTATCAAAACCTAAAAAGTGATACACTAGTCTTTGTACCGAACATCAAGTGTGTCATGCTCACTCTCCTCTTTCTATTGCTCTTTACTCTCTTTGTGTGTGTTATGAGTCGCATTCATTCTTAGCTTAGCAAAATCTCCATCATAAAATTATGAGTTGTGTCACCACTCTTAGAGTTAAAGTTAGTTAACTCTAGTTGAGTTAGAGCTAGGTTTATCTTAGACCTATCTTGTACCTTTCATTCTCATTCTTTTAGTTCAGCAAGTACACTCTGTCTTTTGCTTCAACACACTCTCATTGTCTCTCTTTTCTTTCCTCTATAGCTAGCTGTCATTTTCCAACATTTGGTATTAGAGCAAGGTTCTATGCGCAGATTTAGTTCAAGCACTGCCAATTGGTGTTGCTCCGCCTAGGGTCCTGTTGCTGTTAGCCAACTCTCTTCTTCCCGAGGAAGAGAAGGACGAGCCGTTGTTGTTTTCAGCCTGCCCACAACCCTATGCGCAGTCGCGCACACAGCCTGCATGCAACCCGAGGAGTTACTATTTTGGAGGAGCTGCTGCTTTTTTCAACTCTGCCCCTTATTTTCTCACCTCTGCCCGCTATATTCTCAACCCTGCTTGCGGTTTTTTGCAAACCCTAAAAAGTGCAGAAGCCCAAAATTTTCAGATTCAGTGTTTTTTTTTGGGGAAAATTTTGCAAATTTTCATCGATTTTGGCCATCTCTTTCCAAATTTCAGCTCGTACCGCCCGAAAATTGGGGCTTTGGTAAAATTTCACTCCCGAAGTTCAAATTGACAACCAGTTCAAAGAAATTTCACAATTTCTTTGACATTCTTGCCAAGCATTTTGGGGCTTTTGATCAATTTGCAATCCCACGTGCGAATTTTCATTGCAAACATTGACATTGCACAATTTCATCAACATTTGTACAAAAAATTTGGGGCTTTTTGTCCTAGAGACTTTGGCATGTATCTTGAGGTAGATTCCAATTGCTGTTCGTTGTTGATACAATTTGGGACTTTTGCCCGACATGCATTCCTAGGCAGCAAACAAGCAGTACAACAATATTTAATTGCTGTTACAGTCAGATTGAGTAGAAAATTTTGGGAAAATTCAATAAATTTTGGTAAGAATTGGCATCAAGTTGCTGTAATTTGTACTTTTGAAGGCACACATTACAAGGCATGTATGGTACAACAGTGCATTACTGTTATTTCTTGGCTGAGTGTTGATTTGGGTCAAATTGGGAACACTTTGGTATTTGTATGATGGTTTGGTACTTGTTGCATAGTCTCGAGGGGATTTTTGGTACTTTGAGGAGTACGATTTATACTTTAGTAGAGAAGTATTTGGCTGTAGATTTTTGTCCATTATTGACAGGATGGCACGTCAGGGAACCAATGATCAAAGCAACATTCTTGGTATTGTCACTTAGGAGGACAAACTTGATGGATCAAACTATCCATTGTGGAGGTTTATGGTCCGCAACCTTCTTGTAGCAAAGGACTTGTGGGACTATGTTACTGGTGATTTGCAGCGACTAGGAGGTCTTGCACCTCAAACAACTCAGCGTAACGCTAGAGGACAAGCTGCTGGTGTTGCTGTCCTTTCTTCCCCCTCCTATCGAGGATGAGAGGAGATGAGACTCAAAAGATGTATATACACGTTCTTTGATTGCCTTGTTAGTGAAAAGATCAATCATTCCACACATCTAGTCTTGTAAGACCTTAAAATCAACATGAGATGTACTTGAGTGTAGGTTTGCAGCATGTAACGAGACTAGAATATCTTATCTCCGTAGAGAGTTGGCCAATGTGAACATGGATGAGGGTGATAGCATGATAGGTTACCTTACTTACATATAGGATTTGGGTGAGCAGTTGCTTAATGTAGATGAAATTATTCAGGATATTGAATTGGTAAACATCACATTGAACTCTTTTCCCGAGTCATATCTTGGTTTCCGCACCTCTTTGATGTTGTCTTTGAGGGGGAGGGGATAGTAGCCCCTTACATTTGTGGATTTGGAAGGCCTCTTGTTGCAAGAGGAACAGACTTGGAAGAATGTTGCATTGCGTTTAGGAGTTGTGGCTGTGTTTTCCAAGTCCAAAGGCAAAGGAAAACTCAAGCAAAATGCAAAAAATCAGCAAAAGGGTGATGTTGGACAGCCATAAAATAAGACTATCCAAGACATAGAAAAGTCTAAAAAGAAGGGGGAAAATATCTTCCAGAGTCATATCTTGGTTTTCGCACCTCTTTGATGTTGTCTTTGAGGGGAAGGGGGTAGTAGCCCCTTATATTTGTGGAGTTGGAAGGCCTCTTGTTGTAAGAGGAACATACTTGGAAGAATGTTGCATTGCGTTTAGGAGATGCGGCTATGTTTTCCAAGTCCAAAGGCAAAGGAAAACTCAAGCAAGATGCAAAAAATCAGCAAAAGGGTGATGTTGGATAGCCATAAGATAAGGCTATCCAAGACATAGAAAAGTCTAAAAAGAAGGGGAAATGTCATTATTGCAAGAAGATATTAGCCAAAGAGAAGAAAAAGGACTCCGGTTTGGTTGTTCAAGAGACATTAGCCATGAAATCTATTGATAGTGATGCTTCAACCAACTTTGTGGAGGAGAACCATGTATTTCTGCCTTGCAATTACGATTCTTCAATGGCTGATTCAGCATTACACACAACAAACATGGTACTTTGACAGTGGAGCTTCAAAGTATATCACTTCTAGGAAGTGTTTGTTTTTATCTTTTCATTCAGCCCCTGTTGGGAAGTATATTACATGTGCGAACATCGGCAGTTATGATGTTTGTGGCATTGGACAGTCACTATTACTGTTGCAGATGGTTCTGACTTCATACTTCTAAATGTCTTGTTTGTGCGTGGCATTACAAAGAACTTGTTGTCTGTCTCCGCTTTTAAGAAGCATGAATTTTAGGTCATCTTTGAGGATGACAAATGCATTGTCAAAGATAGGGAGATGGATTATGCAATTAGGCTATTTGGGACCCTATATAAGGGTTTGTTTTTGTTGGATACCTATGATGCAGAGTCTCATGATGCTCTGGTAGTCACTACTCTTATTGCCCACTATGCATAATGTGGAGCTATGGCATGCTCGGTATGGACATATGAGTTTTGAGAGTTTGATGACCCTTCAAAGGTGTCATATGGTAGATGTATTGCCTCCGATTGAGACTCCACCTCCTCGTGCATGCAAGGAATGTATTTTGGGCAAGATGCACAGATTTGCCTTAAAAAAGGATGGCGAAGTGTGTGTTGTTTGGAAATTACAACTTATTCACTCTGATGTTTGTGGTCCCATGAGGACATGTGCATTTGGAGGTCATCTTTACTTTGTTACATTTATTGATGACTACTCTCGGTATACATGGATGTATGGGTTGAAAGCAAAATCTGATGTGCTTATGCATTTTAAACATCTTGTTGCAAAGCTTGAGGCTGAAGCTAGCTTGAAAGTGCATACACTTTGCACGGATAGAGGGGGAGGGGGGGGAGTACATGTCTCTTGCTTTTGAGACATATTTGCTTGATCATGACTTACGCATCAAGCCAATGTTAGAATGACTTCTCAATAGAATGGTGTTGCTGAAATGAAGAATTGCACTCTTATGGAGATGACTCGTTGTATGCGCAAAAGCAAGGAGTTGCCTCATAAATTTTGGTTAGAAGGCCTTTAGTGTGCAAATAATGTGTGAATTGTATATCCACTAAGGCACTAAAGACGATCACCACCCCATTTGAAGCTTGGCATGCTAAGAAACCCAAGGTTGACTACTTTCGGGTGTTTGGTTGCATAGCCTATGCACATGTTCCGAAAGAGCTTTGTGGAAAGCTTGATGACAATCCTGTAAAATGCATATTTACTGGCTACAGTTCAGAAAGCAAGGGCTATCACTTGTATGACCCATGCACAAATAAAGTTTTTATGAGTAGGGATGTCATATTTGTTGAAAATGCTGCATTTTCACAGGACCAGTTTCAAATGTCAGCCACCCATGACATTGGTGATGTCTTTGAGGGTCTCTTGTCAGTCTCTTTGGAGTTTGTGTTTGTTGTGAATGGCTGAACAGACATAAAACAGCAAGCTGTTGTTGCACCATATGCGCTTGAACAACAGAGTATTGATGATGGTTTTGCCACATGTAGTACAACATCAAAGGGCTGCTGTAAATGCAGTGAAAACAGTCTCGAGATGGCTGTTACAAACTCTCTAGGGTAGTTAAATGGATGCTCCTTTAGCTCAACACAGTAGAAGGGACTGCTAGACATGTAGCACATGATGCTGGGGGAGTCCATTTGGCTGATTTTACGGAAGTAGATGATTGTGCTGAGCATGCATTTATGAGCTCATTGTTGTTTGATGATGAGTCTACTTCCTTGGATGAAGCTCGGCAAGATGTACATTGGATGTAGGCCATGTAGGATGAGTTAGACTGTTGCCACTAACTCTACATGGGATCTTGTGGATTTACCACTTGGCAAGAAGGGCATTGGCACAAAATGGGTTTTTAAACTCGAACGCAAGGCTGATGGTACATTGATAGGTACACAACACTATTGGTAGCAAAAGGCTATGCATAGAAGAAAGGCATAGATTATGAAGAGAACTTCTGCTCCTACATCCCGTATGAGTACGGTGAGATGTGTAATCGCGATGGCTGCAAATTATGGTTGGAAGGTACATCGGTTGGACATTAAGACAACATTCTTGAATGGGGATTTGCATGAGGATGTTTATGCATTATAACCTCTAGGGTTTGTGGTTAAGGGAAAAGAGCACATGGTATGCAAGCCAAACAAAGCTCTTTATGGCCTCAAATAGGCTCCTCGTGTATGACTCTAAAATTGATGCATATTTGGCTAGCAAAGGGTTCAAAAACAGTCTAACTGCTCCCACTCTATACATGAAGAATGAAGGGGGAGACTTGTTGATTATCATTCTTTGCACCTGTGTATATTTTTGCATTTCTATACAACATACTACACTGCAGATTTTCTGTGTTACACTGTCTCTTTTTCTCTCTATATCTCTCTTCTCTCTATGTTTACTCTCTCAGTCTTTGTCCAATGCTTCTGCATTGCTGCACTTTGACATGGTATCAGAGCGGTGAAGACGGATTGACTGAGTGCTAAATCTACTTGAGGAGGAGATTTCAGCGCGACACAAGGCTGCGTTTCCAGCATTCGAGGGTGAGTGGGAGGGCTGCGCATTGGATCAAGGCTGAAGCGAGCATGGGTGTGCGGGAAAGGAGTCTAGTTGATGAAGTTGCTGCAGGTTATTGCTGTTTGAATGGGAGGAAGGTTTTGTTTTAGGCCTTCCATTGCAGATTTTACCTTTTTATCGCCTCTGGTGATTGAAGAAGGTTTGGGAAGTGGAGGAACAAGCCCTTATAGGCTATATTTTCACAGTCAGAGGGGGCTGCTTTTGCGTTTGTGCAGGTATTGGAGGTGAACATGTCTTCACAGACTGACTTGGAGTTCCAGGCGACCATGGACAGGAGGGTGCTTGCCCTACCGGCTCTTCCATCAGATTAGAAGCTTGATGGTGACAATTACTGCATTTGGCGCGTGATGATGTCGGCCATTCTCGAGTCTTATGATTTGGTAGAGCTTGTGATGTGGAGGAGATCAATCGGCTGTCGGTGATAGATGAGTTCAAACTCTCTTCCAGTGCTCGTGCAGAGTTGACTAGGACCCAGTCTCATTGGGACAAACTGAATACCAGGATTCGTTCTTTTCTTTTTCTGTCTTATATTATAGCCGTGATAACTCACATTGAGCACTTGACAGTGGCTTGAGAGATATGGCTAGAGCTCGACCAGATGTATAACCGGATAACCTTGATGAAGAGGGTTTCTTTGGAGGTGCAGATGTGGACCTTGTCTGTGAATAAGTCTTCTTCGCTTTGGGAACGCATCAACAAGCTTCGACAGCTTCAGATGCAGATTCAAAATGCGGGGAAGTCTATTTCCTCCGAAGACATGACGATCACTTTATTGTCGCAGTTGCCGCCACGATTCAGCATCTTTTAT
Organism: Lygodium microphyllum; assembly: GCF_053477565.2. Taxonomy (NCBI): domain Eukaryota; kingdom Viridiplantae; phylum Streptophyta; class Polypodiopsida; order Schizaeales; family Lygodiaceae; genus Lygodium; species Lygodium microphyllum. Next base: position 80,624,301 of record NC_141137.1, on the reverse strand, counting down.
TCTACTCTTATGGCATCAGGGCGCGAGTTGACTCTTCGGTGGGAAGAGTTGGTTGCTATGGTCTTGGACCAAGAGGAACAATTGAAGGGACATAATGCTTCCAAATCAGAGGCTTTGGTTGGTCAAGCCTCTCAGAAGAAGGGAAAGGACCACAAGAAGAAGAAGAAGGAGGACAACAAATTCAAGAAGGACAAGGAGAAGGAATCGACTTGCCATATTTGTGGTAAGACCGATCATTGGAAGAAGGATTGCTCCGACAAAGAAAAGAAGGACACCAAGAAGAAGGACACGAAAGATTCTGGAGCAGTGGGTGCACCCTCATCAACCGCTTTTCTATACTTAGCAGTTATTGAGGACTCTACACTAAAGACTTCTGATGCTGCGATGACAGCTCCCCAAGCTAGAGAGTGGATCGTGGACAGTGGTGCCTCACGGCACATGACTCCTTCTCTCATTGGTGTTGCCCATTTATGACCTTCGCGTGGGCAGATTCTCATTGGAGACAACTCTTGTGTGTCCATTGTTGCACGGAGTGAGATGCAGCTTATTCCAGATGGACATGGTGGTATCCACACTTCCGAAGTGTTGCATGTGTCAGGTTTAGGGTATCACTTGCTTTCGGTCCATAAGATTTGTGCTCTTGGTCTCTTGGTGAAGTTTGACAGTGATACTATTCGGGTCCTTGATCGTGGATCGGGGAAGGTTCTCTTTGCAGGGTATGAGAAGAATGACATCTACAAATTACGTTTTCTACAGCTCTTACCTCTCTTCTTCTTACCTCTCAGACATAGTTCGAGCTATGGCATGCTCGATTTGGCCACCTGAACTATGAGTACCTTCTGAAGGCGTCGTGAGTTCGTTTGTCCGAGGTTTGCAAGACATAGTGGTGAGCCATCAGCCATGTGTCTCCTGCATTCGTGGGAACTGCATCGAGATGCGATTTTTCAACAAAGCTTCGAGGCTCTCTACTTCACTTATGGAGCTTGTATCTATGGATCTGTGTGGCCCAATGACGACTGAGTCCTTGAAGGGGAGCTTGTACTTCATGTTGATCGTAGATAACTATAGCAGGATGACATGGGCCTATTTCTTAACATTGAAGTCGGAGGCTTTCTCTCACTTCAAGGATTGGCTTCTCTTTGAGGAGAATTGATTTAGCCAGTGATTGAAGACCTTGTGTTTAGACACGGGCGGTGAATTTATGTCTAATGAGTTTGCTCGTGTTTGTGCAGATAGGGGCATTCACTAGGAATTTGCTAACACCAACACTCCTCAAGAGAATGGCATTTTGGAGCGGAAGAACCAAAGTGTAATTGAGATGGCGCACACCATGATGGAGCACTGACAGACATCTTAGTTTCTGTGGGCTGAGGCCGTGGCTATTGTAGTTCACCTCCTCAATCGATCTTCCACTTGGGGCTGTTGACAGGATGACACCTTTTGAGGCTTACTTTGGGACTAAGCCTGATGTCTCGTATTTGAGGATCTTTGGATGTGACGCCTATGTGTACATTCCGAAGACGTACCGTGACAAGTTGGAGGCGGCTTCTCGACGACAGGTTTTGTTTCAGCTCCCAATCCCAAGGTTATTGTCTGTTTGATCCTACCAAGCGGGATGTCTACACGAGCCGAGATGTACGGTTCGTGGAAGTTCCAACCACAAAAGGGGGTGAGGAGCACTTTGTCCTTGGAGATCCCGGGGAGAGTTGGGCTCTCGAGATAGTTTCTTTGGAGCCAGAGTCTCTTGATGGAGATTCTTCTTCTGATTTAGAGTCTTCCCTTCCATTGGCCACCCCAGAGGAGCTTCCGCCGGTGGATGTTCCCAAGTCTTCAGTAGATGGAGAGCGATGGGGAGAGATCTGGCCTCCTCCTCATTGGGCCCTTGACACCCTTTGAGATTTAGGGATCGAGGGGGTCCTTGAGGAGTGGGAACCGCAAGATGGACCGTGGAGTTCACGGAGGAATCAAGCATATTCTTCGGAGTTTGTTTGCTCTAACTATTGTTTGATGACCCGTGTTATGCAGGATCGAGAGTCCACTTTAGTGAAGGAGGCTTTGCAGTCTGACCATTGGCAGAAGACTATGGAAGCTGAGTTGGAGGCTATTGAGAGGAATGACACTTGGTCTTTTGTGCCTCGTCCCTCTCACAAAAAGGTGATTGGTGTTAAGTGGGTCTTCAAGACTAAGTACCTTAGCGATGGTTCTTTGGACAAGCACAAGGCTCGCCTTGCTAAAGATTTTGCTCAGCGCCCAGACATTGACTTCCATGATACTTTTGCCCCCACTGCCTGTATGGCGACTATTCGAGCTGTTGTTGCCTTGGCCGGCCATAGGAGATGGTCTGTCTATCAGTTGGATGTGAAGTCGGCCTTTCTCAACGGTGACTTGCAGGAGGAGATCTATGTCGAGCAGCCTCGTGGCTTTGGATTCTTGTATGGGAAAGTTTACAATTTGAAGAAGGCCTTTTATGCCTCAAGTAGGCTCTACGTGCATGGACCGAGAAGATTAACTTGTTTCTTCAGTCAAAGTTGGGATATTGGCGCTCCATGGTTGATCTGCAGCTTTATGTGCACACTTTCGAAGCTAGTCGTGTGTTGTTTGTGTTGTATGTTGATGATTTGATTTTGACAGGGGATCTTGCACAGAAAGTCCAAGAGACCAAGACAGCTTTACATCAGACATTCGAGATGATGGATTTGGGGCTTCTTCATTTCTTCTTGGGTCATGAGATTTATCAGTCTTAGAGGGGGATTTTTATCTCTCAGCAAAGATATATTCAGGAGCTCTTAGTGACTTTTGAGATGGAGACTTGTCGGACCATTTCTACTTCTATGGATCCGAACTGGAAGGCCACTTCACACTTAGATTCTCCCTTGACAGATCCTTCCTGCTACCGTCGGTTGATTGGATTCTTGATTTGGCTACTCAACACTTGTGTTGATCTTTGTTTTGTCGTAGGTCTTTTGGTAGGGTTCATGAGTGAACCCAAACAGATACATAGGCAGGCTGCCCTGTAGATTCTTCGGTATCTGAGGGGGACCTCTAACTAAGCGATTTCTTATCTAGCAGGTACAGATGCTTTAGATATTGTTCTTATAGGTTGGAGCGACTCGGATTGGGTTGGCGATATGGACCACCGGCGGTCTACTATAGGCTACTGCTTTACCTTGGGTATAGGTATTATCTCTTGGAGTAGTAGCAAGAAGCAACCCACAGTAGCTCTTTCTTCTACTGAGGTGGAGTATCGGGCTGCGTCTTCCACCACATGTGAGGTTGTGTGGCTTCGGAGATTGTTGGAGGAGGTTTGCTGCCCCCAAACTTGTCTTACTCTTCTGCGGTGTGACAATGAGAGTTGCATTGCCTTGGTACGGAATCCTGTATTCCATGCCCGGACGAAGCGCATTGAGATATCACTTCATTCGAGAGAAGCCTTTGGATGGGACCATTGATGTGGAGTACTGCAAGACGGAGGATAATCTTGCAGATTTGTTCACGAAGGCGCTTCCCCAGGCTTCTCTTCGGCAACATTCCAGATCCCTCAATCCTCTGCCCTGTCCAGGATCTGAGGAGGGGTGTTAGCGAGTCATTCCTTGGTCACGTCCAGTATGGACAGTGCAGGATGCGCAGGATGCCACGTTAGCAGGTCGGACAGGTGCCACGTGGCACAACAACGGCCAGACAGTTTTATTTGGATAGTCGACTGCATTAATTGCAGCCGACTTGTTTTCTGCCAATTTTTTTGTGATTGTTTTCTTCTATTTATAGCAGACCGATCCACCACTTGATCATATTTTGATCTTGAGATTTGACAGAGACAGATTGCAGAGACGGACAACACCCGGGCTAACGGAGATTGAGGTCCTCAAGGCAGAGACACACACAGATATTTTCTATGCACCCACGTATATTTCTGCATTCCTATACAACATACTACACTGCAGATTTTTTGCGTTACACTGTCTCCTTTTCTCTCTCTCTTTTCTCTCTATGTTCACTCTCTCTTAGTCTTTGTTCTACGCTTCCGCATCACTGCACTCTGACAGAGGAACCAACAAATCAATGAATTTGGGGCATTTTCCATCTACATCAAAGCGGGTGAAGGCCAATTGATTGCCGAATCAAGGGGTAAATCAGATTGAAGACTTGTTGGTCTTTTTGGACAGCAAGGGGAGTTGGAATACCGAAAGGGAATTGGGAGAATCCTATTGTACATCATCTTCTTCTTTAATTAAGTAAATAAATACCGAAAGGGACGTCAATCTTGGGGCCAACAGGGTGTCCATTGTCCAAGATTGTAAATTAATTTGCATTTCTCAATTTTGTAATAAATGTTGTATTCTTGATTCACGTGCACACTTGGATTCTTGATTCACATAAATGTTGTATTCTTTATTTCAGTGCAGAGTCATTGATTGCAGATTTTGATGATGACATGCACACTTGGATTCTTGATTCACGTGCTTCTTTCCATGTGACACCACACTATGAGTGGCTTTCTGACTACAGTGGTGGTAGACATGGTGTTGTCCACTTGGGGGACAACTATGCATGGGACATTGCAGGGATTGGCAATGTGCAGTTTGCATTTCAGCATGGTTCAATGTTCACCTTGCATAATGTGAGGCATGTATCCTAGCTCAAGAAGAGCTTGATAAGTAGAGGGTAGTTAGATGATGAAGGCTATCACATCACTTTTGGGAATGGCTATTGGAAGATATAAGGGATCTAGGATTGTTGCTAAAGGCTCTAAGAGTGACACTTTGTATTCGTTACATGTATCTAGTGTGTGTAACCCTGCTGTTGCTGTAACGGAGCAGCCAAGTATGGCCAGTTGTGACACATGAGTTAAATTGGAATGAAAGTGCTTTCTTGGGTTATTTACCATGTTTGAGGTATGTTGATTTTGACCATTGTGATCATTGTGTATTTGGTAAGCATGCTCAAACGTCACAAAAAAAGTCTCTCTTGTTAAAGTCTTCACCCTTAGAGTTGGTACATTTAGATGTATGTGAGATACTAGGGTTGTCTCTAAGGGGAAATAAATATTTTATCACGTTTGTTGATGATGTCACATGTAGAGTATAGGTTTACCCTATCCGTCGTAAAGACGAGGCATTAGATAAGTTTAAAAAAATCTTGGCACTTCTTGAAAATATGACCTAGAAGGACATTAAAGTGTCTTCACTTTGACAATGGTGGGAAATGTGTCAAAAGGCCTTCTCGGCCTTTTGTGACAACTAAGGGCTAAAGGGGGAGCTCACTGCCCCTCATAATTTGCCTCAAAATGGTGTTGTAGAGCGTATGAATAGGACTATTTAGGAGAAGGTTCATACCATTCTATCTCATGCTGCATTTGTTAGCTTGCCCTATTTGGTCATGTTAATTTGCCATCTCCTGGTTGTGAGCTTTTGTCAGAGTTTGACGAAGATACTAAAGCTCTGAAAGTCTAGTGTGCATTTCTATGCATTTCCTCTATTTAAGGCCCCATGTTGGCTCATTGGCAGGTTGCTATGAGGATTTTGTGGTTCTTGAGGGGGACCCTTGACCTAGGTATTTATTATCCAGCAAGTACAAGACATTCCACCTTTCGTTTGTAGGGTTGGATGGATTTAGACTGCGTTGGTGATGTTGATCACAAGAGCTCAACAACAGGTTATTGCTTTATCTTGGATGTAGAGAATATCTCTTGGAGTAGTAAGAAGTATCCCACAATTGCTCTATCATCTATAAAGGCGGAGTATAGAGTAGCATCTTCTACCACATGTGCGATAGTGTGGTTTTGGAGGTTGTTAGGAGAGCTTGGCTGTCCTTAGACAGGTCTCTCTACACTTCATTGTGACAATGAGAGTTGCATTGCTTTGGTATAGAATCCCGTATTCCATGCTAGGTCGAAGCACATTGAAATATAGTACCATTTCATTTGGAAGAAGATCTTGTATGAGACTACTGATGTGGTTCATTGCAAGATGGAGGATAAGTTGGCAGACTTGTTTATGAGGGCTTTTTCTCAGGCTGTTCTATGACAGCACTCCAAATCCTTGACCCTTATGTTGTTCCAAGATCTGAGAGTAGGCGTTAGAGATTTGGTCATCCCCTGGACGGACATGGGCATAGGCAGAGTAGAGTTACTCCGAAGCAGATCTACACATTTCTTGATCAGGTTGGACAGTTTCATGTAGGGGTAGTAGACCAAGCAAAACGACTTACAGTCTTACTATTTATGCTAGGCCATGCCCATTCATGTTTGGTCAGGAGTAAACAATGGTCATTCATTTTCTTTAAGGTTTTGTGTGTTAATCTATAATGGTAAACAATCCATTGGCACATTGTGTATCAGTTGGAAGTGCAAGACTCCTTTGGCGCTTTCCTTAGCACATAACTTGGAGGAAAGCTCCTAGGTGTCGTGAGCAAAGACTGATAGACTGCAAACATTGCTATACTTCCATTGATGAGCTCATATGACATGTCTTATGTGTGCATAAACTAAGAAAACTTACCTCTTACAGACAGGTCCAAATGTGTAGCCATTCATAACATGTTTAACACGCAGAGAAAGTATATTCTGATCTCCTTGCAATGTTTCAATGTGGTTATGATGAATTAGAGATTCTAATACCTCCTATTCTTTGCCATGCCCGAATCTTGGGTGATTCTTTCATGTCGAGTGGTTTTGGGGTTTTCAACACAGTAAGATATGGTATCACTAAAAACTAAAACAGAAAAGCAGTATGTATGGTGTATGTGCTTGCGTTTGCACTCTTGCTTGCTTGTACCTGTTTGTGTGCTGGAAAATGCCATTCTTGTTGCATCATGTCTCCATCATCTATGCAGGCAGGTCCTTGGAATCAAGCCTGGACAAAAGGGGGAAGATAACCTTGAAGCATATTATGAAAAAAAGGTCAAGCGCTCTTCCTTGTTAAGAGAGGAAGACAACCAAGCTAACTTTGTAGACCCTTCTGATGTTCTGCCAGTCAAGACCTTGGCTGGTGAACTTCATTATCGTACTTCTCAGACTGAGTCTCAACAAGGCCAAAATGAAGGTAAACTTCTAGTATATATGTCTGTTCAGTTCCAAAACCTGAGAAATTGTTTGGTCACAAACACATTTGTAGCTTTCACGTGCATGTATTTGAAAAAATTGGTGATGTTGAAAATGTATTGATTTGAAAGACATTTTTTTGGTTAACATTATGATTCATTTTCTGGTGACTGATTTAAAGTCGAAGTAAGGAAGGATGTTTTTAAATGATTTTTTGAACTTAGTTGCTGATGGTTAAACCTGTGAAAATTTATTGTATCTCTGTCAGCGACTACGTGTGATGTGAAATTAAGTTTTGTGTTTAGTTGGAGGCGAGGCATGACTTTGTCTCTCTTCTTTTGGTGGTCAGCCTATTTGTTGTGGCTAACTTTTGTGTGTGTGTTATATACTCGGTAGCATGAACATGAATCGTGCATGTGGATATGCTAACACCAATAAAAAATACATGCATGCACAATCATCTAGATTCACATGTATTTCATTCATGTAAATACAATGTTTGGATTTGCATTTGTGCATGCCTACACGTATGTAATGCAGATGTAGTCATTGTATTTCATCTATTGCAGTATTCTTCTATGGTGGGATATGTGAACTGCATCTGGTTGTTAAAATGAGTTTGTTTTTATCTGCAACCAGCCAAACCTGGATTAGTCTTTTGTCCATGGTCATCATTGCATGTCTCTTTGTTCCCTTGCAGCCACTCTAGCATCTGACGCAAAAAGTGCCCAATTATATTGCATCTTAAAACGACAATTTTTTATATTCCATTTTGCACTACAAAGCCTCCAAAACAATTTATATTTTTCAGTCTATACAGGTGGTACTTTGGGTCCACCAAAGAGGGTTGCATGATGTACTTGGGGTCCACCAAAGAGAGTTGCATGATGACTTGATGCTCCATTAGTTCTCTATAAACATCTCACAATAGTAGGGTGGGCCAGTTTTGTTCCCAAGATTCGACTATTTTCCTTGCCAAAGCATAACGTAGGTTTTTTCAACTCAGAGGTGCCAAAGCATAACCATTTTTTAGTACAAGGCCTCCAACCAATATTGCTTTTGGAAAATTAATAATTAGCACATATTGGCTCTTATATTGCCCAATAGGACCACTCGAAAAAAACCTAATCATAACATGAAAGTGGACTTCAACGTTTATATCGATGAAAAGTACATGATTGGAAAAGTGGTATATACTAGCAAGCTGTAGAAGCTAAAATGGTAGCTTTGAAAACTTCTATGCAAATATAGTACAGATTTAAAAAGAGGTCCAAACCTAAAGAATGCTCGGATAAAGTTTGGTGCTCTTTAGACATATTGGTGTTTCTAATGTGAAGACTGTTAACAAATTCTCCAATTGAAGGGGGATTTTATAAAGTTGGTAATGACTTTACAGGGTTAGTGTTCAAAGCATGGGGAGCATGGGGAGAAATCAACATCACTCATTGCATTTGAATGAAAGCAAGATAACCTTCCTATCAATAGGGGAATATTTGCTTGAAAGCGCATTAACCTATTATTCAAGTAGAGCAAGGGTATGGGAAAGGACCCATGATATACCCCCCTCTTCTCCAAGCACCCTTACCTCCTCCTCAATCACTAATGTTAATTTTTGCTCCCCAGCTATAGCTAGTTCCACAACTACAAGAGAATCACAACCCCTTTTGCTATTCTTGAGGGAGACCCTCGATCTTGGTATTCACAATCTAGCAAGTACTCAAGATTCCCCTTTGGTTCTTACAGGATGGGCAGATTCAGATTGTCATGGAGATGTTGACCACCGAAGGTCAACGACAAGATATTGCTTTACTTTGGGTGCAGGTGTTATCTTGTGGAGTAGCAAGAAGCAACCCATTGTTGCCCTTACTTCCACAGAGGTGGAGTATAGAGTGGCTCCATCTACCACACGTGAGACGGTATGGCTTCAGAGGTTAGTAGGAGAGCTTGGCTGTCCTTAGAAAGGTCCTATGACATGCCATTGGTACAATGAGAATTGCATTGCTTTGGCACGGAACCTTGTGTTTCATGCTAGATCGAAGCACATTGAGATTCGGTACCATTTCATTTGGGAGAAGATCTTGGATGAGACCATTGATATGGTTTAGTGCAAGATGGAGGATAATCTTGCAGATTTGTTTACAAAGGTGCTTCCTTAGATTCTTTCTCATTAAGTTCATTATGCCGCCTCAAGGCCTCTAATGATGGAGAAGCTCGATAAGACATCATGGGGTCCTGAGAAGAAGGTGATTGAGACATTGTGATTCGGTTACGAGTCGTTTGTGTGCCTTGTACAAAACCTAGCACTCCACAATATATGGAGGATACTCTTTGCGATAGCATGAGCTTTGATACCATGTGAAGAAGCTGCTAGGGTTTGCATTGAGAAAACACAAAATGTACGACCACAATAGAAACGCAAAGACATAGACAATGGAAAAATTAAAATTTTACCTTCCACCTTTTGGATGCTTAGTTGGGCTCACCTAACATGGGGACAATGATATAAGAGGTAAAAGTCTCATTGTTTTTGTTTTTGTTTTTTTTTTGGGAAGGCGGGGATGAATGGTAAAGGTGGAGGTGAGGGGACAAGTTTACTTGTAGTGGTTTTGAAACAAGCCTTCCTTTCATGGATGGGTGGGAATTCCTTGATTACAACTTAGTTATAGCCAACAACATTTATTGCAAAACTGAGAAACGCAAATTAACTTACAATCTTGGACAATGGACATCCTATTGGCTTTAAAATTGGCGCCCCTTTTGGTATTTATTTAACTTAATTGGAAAAGAAGTTGATGTACAATGGGATTCTCCCAATCCCTTTCGGTATTCCAACTCCCCTTGCTGTCCAAAATGACCAGCAAGTCTTCAATCTAATTTGCCCCTTGATTCGGGCAATCAATTGGTCTTCACTCCCTTTGATGGAGATGGGAAATGCCTTGAATTCATTGATTTCCTGGTCTTGAATTTGACTAAAAATAGCTTCAACCTTGTTGAATCCAAGTCTTGGAGCTTCCAATTTTTGGCACATTTCCCAAGGCTACTGCTAAACTCTAATTTCTGCTCTGCAGATTAGGGTTTACAGTAGAGAAATCTGAAATTTCTCAGCCTCTGGTAATCTCAATCCTGTAATCTTTGAAGCAAGGCTGTAGAAAGGCTGGGAGATGAGAAAAAATGTTGAGGAGAGAGAAAATTCAGACTCTCTTCTTGAAGAACTGTAGAAAATCAGTCATTTACTGTTGCTGCCTTGTCTCAATGGCTTGTAGATGCAAAAAATTGAAGAAAATCAGTCATTTACTGTTGTTGCCCTATCTCAACAGCCTGCAGATGCTGTCACCTGCTGTTGATTGGTCTTCTCTTGCCCTTGGTTACCTTATAAGGTCTTCCAATGGCTACAAATCAGACCAGCAACATCTCCTCCCTCTCTCTTACAGGTTGAATACACTAAAATGCCTCTCTCTAGCCTCTTAAGACGTTTTTTAAACTTGCATGGGCATTTTTGACAAGTGATAGTCTTTCCAAATAGCTTTTCCAGCATTATCCATAATTAAATATTAATTTTCAGTTTTTAATTACTGAAAATTAATCTAATAATTATTTCAGTGCCTTGAAAAATGATCTAATTGGCCAATAATTAAATTGGCTGGGCAACTTCCATTCCTGAGTGTCTCTGCACCATCTTTGACTATCAGATTGGTGGTAGATACCATTAAATGTCACTTCTCTAGCGTCACCAACTGACACTTATGGCCAAATGAAGGACCTAGGCCAACAACTGGCACCAGATACCATCAAGTACCTGTGTGGCAGAACTTATGGCAACTTTTGCCTTTGGTATCCCGTGTTTTCTCGGGTCCTAGGCTCATAAATTTACTCTAACTCAATTTCACCTCACATGTGCAACATTTACTTAATCATGTGATTAAAAATTAATCCACATGTTGAGTGAGGTTTCAAAAATACATGTCCTCATGATAAGTTCCGAGGGAAAAAAAAGGTGGATAAAATGTGCACATCACCCCCTCTCCATTGGTACATCTCAAATCTCTTTTAATTAGGGAAGTCATTATTTGTTAATCTAAAAGCCCCTTTTTGAGCCCATATTTCCCATAATGCATACATGAATAATTAGCAAATGAAATAGGATAATGACAAGTGAAACATCCCCTTAGCATCCATCTTGCGCAAGAGACACAACACAAGCCATATCCACAAATAAAAGGGATTGGATATCAGACTCACCTCCTAGCCATAGAGCCAAATGGGTTCGCCCTTGAGCTTGGGAGCTAGCGACACTTTGGGTCATGACCACATCCCAAGGGTTGGCATCTCGACTCCCATGCCACTAGCCCACACCATCAGAGTATGTGGACGTGTTGGCCAACGAGCCAAGAGTCAGAGTGGTTTTTACACAATGAATGTGCACAATGGGGCCTTGAGTCCTATAAATAGGACTTGGCTGCCCTAACCCCGAAGTGTCCTTGGTGCATTCGTACAAAGTCACTTCATGCTACTAGCGCCCATCCAGATGTCTGAGGATGTAACAACAAGACTTGGGTCCAAAGTGCTGGATGGGTAGTAATGGGGTTCTAGTATGACTAGCTTGTATGTTTTATGGTGTGTAGGTGCTGCTCATACTTCTATGAAACATGTCTAAATGGAAGAAGTAGATGTCTATGGATAAAAGGATAGCTGGCAAAGAAAACGGGAATATAACGAGCCTTGGGAATGCAATGATCCCAACGGTTCGAATGCGGTTCTACATCACTAGCTAGCCTTTGTATTTATGAATGGTGTATGATTATCCACCACTGTTTATTTAGGATAGCAAAGGGAATAAAGTGCCCTCTTTCAAAGTGGTTTTATGCAGCAGTACATGATGAGCATAAGGAAAAATAGTTTACAAAACCTCATGTATTGATGACGTGAAAATGTGCAGATGCCAGAGACTCTTGATCAATGATGGGCTGTAATTTCAAAGCTTGATGAATTGAGATGACTGGTCCAGTCTCAGTACATGGACTTTCAAGATAACTGATCAGGGTTCATCCTGTTTCTGTCTGAGGGCAGTGTATATTAGCACGATGCTTTTATAAAACCCTACCAAATGTATTGTTGGGACAACAAGGATCTCTCTTGATTCTCAATTTGATAAGAGTTAGAAAGGTTCTGGCTTGAAGCAACCAAGTTGTGGTGCTCATTGTTAGTAAAGCATATCTCAGGCTCTTGTCTGCATTATTTATGTATGCATTTTGAAGCTGTGTACTCAGTTTGGTGTCTCTTAATTACATGACCTATTCACAAAGCTATTTGAAGGCATATCTCATTGTCTGAGGGCATATATGTTTACTTGCATGCTACAGATGAACTTCTCAGGTCAGTTGTCATGATATCAGTGCACCTATGAGTGGTATTGCCTTAACTACTTGTCCTTGAAGTTTGTGCACCTGCTGCTTTAGTTATCCAACATGGCAAATATGTTAGCATATCTAGCAAATGGAGTTGTTGGTAAACATTGACTCAAGTAAGTTCTGTTTGAAGCAAGAAACATGGAGTTGAGGATGAATAACTATTGTTGCTCTTGACTGGCTATTGTGGTGGTTTTAGCTCATGTAAACATGTGCTTCTATTTTCTCAAGTTGATTTTAGGTAATTTGCAAACTAATATATGAATTACTTCTCAATAGGAAACAAGGTTTCGGCTTTGACTCTTGAAGAGAGGCAAGCACTTGTAAGGAAAGGCAAGCCCAAAGGTACTTCCCAAGAGCAGGACCTTGTTGTGGCCAGTAGGCTGTTCCAAACAGATAATGTGGCAGCAAAATCTGATGCTGGAAGGAAGCTCTCAAAAGCTGATCAGAGAAAGGAGAGTAGGAAGGCAAAAAAGGCAAAAAATGAGTCTACACACAAGGAAGAGATTGGAGAACATGCTTTATCAGAGTTGCACTCCTCGGCACTGGTACATTAATATGGATTGGCAACCAATGTTTGCTTTTTAGAACAGTGACTTGACTCATTTTTTTCCCTAACTGTTTTTCAGGAGGACTTGAGGAAAGATCTTTCTGAGGAGGAAAGGATAGATGAGGCAAGAGCTCGTATGGCCGAGCTTGGAACAGCAGTGCTTGCTGATCCAGAGAACAACATAGAGTCATTGTCTGAGCTGCAAGGATTTTGCACTGAAAAGGTTACAAATATAGCAAAAATGGCAATGCTTTCTTTGCTTGCCATTTTCAAAGATATTGTCCCAGGGTATGTTTAATGTGGTCGTATTCTACCTTTGACATTGAAGGAGCTCACTTGAACATTAGCTGTATTCTGAAAAGTAAGGCAGCTGGCTGTAGTGAACTCGACTTTCCCTTTTAGCTTCATCCTTGTTGATAGTTACCAGTTGTGTTCATTGTCTTAGCTGCAGGGATTTTGCACTAAAAGGTTTATGAATATAGCAAAAATGGCAATTCTTTTTTTTGCTTGCCATTTTCAAAGATATCTTCCCTGGGTATGTTTAATGTGGTTGTATTCTACAATTGACATTGAAGGGCTCAATTAAATCTTAACTTTATTCTGAAAAGTAAGGCAGTCAGCTGTAGTAATCTTGACTTTACGTTTTACCTTCATCCTTGTTGATAGTTACCAGTTATGTTCCTATACTGTCCACACAAGCAGGTTCTATGTCATTTCTCAGCTTGTTTTTTTACATGATGATTAAACTTTGGACCTTCTTTAAGTTGTTGATGTGGATAAGATAGTATTTACAGTTTCCTGAAGTTGTTGATGGGTTAGAAAACTTTCACAATTTCTAAAGAATCAAGATAATTGCTTTGCTGCTTTTTCTTGGTTCTCTATCTGATATCCCTCGTGTATCAGATATAACCATTACTTGCATATTGTGTTGAGACATTCACTTCAATTTTTAGGTATCGAATTCGCTTGCCTACACAGAAGGAGTTAGAGATGCAAGTGTCAAAGGAAGTTCGGAAGCTGCGGGAATTTGAGACGCGGCTTCTTCGTTCTTATCAGGTCTAATGCGCGCATTATAATCACTTCTGTTTGGTTGTTTGTTGTTTTCATAGTAACAGAATACATTTTTCTTGTAGCATCTATGGGATCTAAGTTGGAAAGGATTTGAACTGTATGTGTTTGTTGAAATTTCATTTGTACATAAAAGGCTTCCAACTAAGATGTGATATATAGATTGATGCATAGACAATGCAAGAACAGAGACAAATACCAAGACAAACTCGTAGACAATGACACACGTATGTGCATAGACAGTGGGAGGGAGGGCGATGCAGCCCCATGAGTTCCTCAGTTGTGGTAGGTTAATGTTAATGTGGCATGTTGGTGGTAGGCATTTATGCTGTTGCAGCAAGTTGTTTTCTGTCTTGTGACCTGTCAGTCTTGGATTGCATTTAATGCAGTTGTGGCACCCTGGCTCAGTTGTGGACGCTGAGAATTAAGTCCTGGCTGCTATTATACTACTAAAATTGCCACAAGTGCAGCTGTGGCTGCTGTAGATGCAGTCCTGGGTATGCTTTGATGCTTTTCCCTTGGCGGTGGGAAATGTTTTGGTCTGATTCCAATGATAGAAGTGTTATTGCAGATTTTTGATACGATTCGGAATTAGAGTTTAGCTGTTGAATCAGCAACCCCAGCCTTGACATGACTACTTTTATGATAAATTTAATAATGTTGTAGTAAGTTTACATACATACTTGCTGTTACTAAATTGATTGCTTATTACACATTCTCTATTTAGTGAATTTAAGTCAATAAATTAATGACTTGCTTTTCTTTAAGTGTTGATGATGATCTAGCATGGCCATGAGACCATTTAGAGACCAGTATTCCTAGTGCATCACTTAATGGGGTGATCAGAGCATTGTGACGGGGATATCTGGTACAGGCAGTACAAGTTATGAAGGGGGAAGGAAGTGTCTGCTAAGTGTAAGAGTGTACACAAGAACCAAGGAGTTACACATAAATGAAGATGGACTGAATTCTAAGAAGAGGAAGTGCATTAGCATTGTGTATATGTATTTATGTGTGCATCCGGGGATGCCTAGAAATGTTTACTTGTGTGTAATGAGCATTGTATTCATTTGGGGTCATTCTCTCCCTTACAAGTCAAAGTTTAAGGTCTTTTCTCTCTTAATGAATTAAGGAGAGAAGTAATTCTTTCACTAAGAAAAGCGACAGAGGTAATTCTCTCACTAAGAAAGACTAGAGAGGTGATCCTTTGGAAGTGAGGAGAGAAGTGATTTTCTCTTTCTAAGGTCTAAGATGACACAAGCTTTTGTGTGGAAGTCAATCTTAAGGTTGAGGCTCAAGGCAATCTAATGAACTCTCCTTATCTATGGCTCAAGGTGGTTGCATGGACCATAAGTTAAGAATAGAGTTTAAAAAACCGCTTTTCTTAAAATAGACATGGCGAATGCAGAGAGAGAGATTCCAAAATTGGTGTTGCAAAGTAGGTCCTAGAACAACCACATCTTGCATGAAGATCAATCTTTTGAATCTTGGCACTCAAGCCTCTCTCCAAGAAGAGAAGCTCTTGGAGCTTATAAAAGGGAGGTTCTCCTTGGGTGTGGAGGAGGTGAAGGAAGCATCACTTTGCATGCATGCAAGAGGAGGAGAGAAGGCGGTTCGAGTCCCACAAAATGGTGCGGAAGCTCTCCTGAAATCAAACACCAAGAAGAGAGCCCTACACATATTGTGTAGGAGAGAATAAGAGAAATCAAGAAGATCAAAGGAGCCAATTTTCGAGTTGTGCAAGTGCTCTTTGGTTGTATACCGTGCAAGGATCTGTGTGAGTTCAAGCTCGCCAACCCTCGAGTTGTGCAAGTGCTTTTGAAGCTCTGTTGAAATCAAACTCCAAGAGGAGATCCCTACATATATTGTGTAGGAGAGAAGGAGAGACTTAAGAAGGATCAAAATGTGCCAACTTCCAAGTTATGCAAGTGTTAGCTGGTTGCATATGTTGGGATAAAGGCCCGGTTTAATGCCCCTGTGTATAGTATATGCACATTGTATATGTGAATGCACCTTGACGTGCCCTAAGTATAAATACATTTTACTCTGTGTACCAACACATTGTTGGTACACTCTTATCGAATCGTACTTGACTTTGCTCTCTCTCTCTCTCTCTCCAGGTGACACACTCTTATGCTCACTCCTCAAACTTTCATCTCTCTCAGTTGAGCTCCCCAGCAACTGATATTAGAGTTGTAGATTCTATACATTTCTCAAAACCAAGAGCTATTGACACTGTAGGCAGCTTGCGAATAGACTGCCGTGGCCTGTGCAGCACAGGTCGTGCTGACCAACCGGCAGTTGAGAGTAGGCGCCATCGACAACAATTGACCAGGCGGAAGGCAAGAATAGGTGCTATCGACAGCTAACTAGGCGAACAGTTCAAGCAACAGGTGGCGTGTCGAGCTGAGGCAGAAGACCACGCATGCAGGGAGCGACTAGACGACGACCTGTAGGCGACTACGGGATGAAGATGGGTCCAATGCATGGTGAGGAGACACCAATTGCATAGTCGCAATCCAAGCCAGCGGGTCAACAGACCCTCCTTGTCATATTTTTTTCTAAAAAATAGGTTGTTCTTAAAAAAATCCCTTTTACCCCCTTTTCTTTGACGGCATTAACGTGTGGGAGCACAGTTTCTAGATCTGTGCAATTCTAACTCGGAAAAATTGGGGCTTCTCCCAGATTTGACATTGCTTATGCTCGTCAGTGATTTTGAAGTTAGGAATTGCAGACATTGCGTATGGTGACCTTAATTAATTTGGGGATTTTGCCAAATTAGTTAAAATTTTGCTCATTTGAGCTTTGAGCAAAATTTCTTGACATTGGATCCCAGAAATTTGGGGCTTTTCATGTATGGCAAAGTCTTGCTCAGTTGGGTCAGATTGACTGATATTTATATAATCTTGGACTTGAAATTTTGGGGATTTGTGTAGAATTTGGTAAATTTCTGCATTTTTGGTTCATGTACAAACATTAGAGATTTATTTCTAGTTGAGAAAGAACAGCAGTGTATTTTGTTGGTTCAGCTTGTGCTTGTGTAGTGTAGTGCATTTACTCTTGTGTTCGTGATAATATGGTAAATAAAGAGGTTGTGGCTTACTTAAAGTTAGGTGTCACTGATGACATTTTGACAGACATTAAGGGTTTAGATACAGGTTATGCAATATGGAAGAAGCTGAAAACTATCTATGAGATCACCACACCTGTTAATTAAGTGCATTTAATACGCCAGTTGGTGAATTTGTGATTGGATGAGTCAAAGCTTGCAGCTGAGCACTTGAGTGCATTTATAGGGATTCTAAATCAGCTCCAAGATGCAAATTTGGACTTTGATGATAAGTTGAGGGCGATCTTTTTGATCATGACATTGCCTGACTCTTGGGAGATCTTGGTGGTTTCACTTAGCAATAACCCCAATCTCTCATATGATGGGATGAGGGGTTCTATCTTGAATGAAGAAATTAGATGTATGTCTAGTAGAGAAGGTAGCAACTTAGCTTATAATGTAAGAGGCAGGGCTGAAAAAAAAAATACAAATGTAGGATAGAGAAACAGGAGCAAGAGCAAAGGAAAGGAAAAGAGTGACATTACTTGCTATCACTGTGGTCGGAAGGGCCAGAAGAAACCTGATTGTAGGTATTACAAGAAGGAACAAGAGAGAAAGAAGAATGCAGGAGATAAAAAGAAGAAGGAAGATAAGACAGATGCATTTGAGGCAACCAAAGGCAAAGAAAAGGCCAATATGGCCTCTAGTGTGGTCATAGAGGAGCTTTCAGATACAGAGGTTGATGTATTATGTGCAGTTGATTATGATGCCCTTGTATGTCACATGCAAGATATGTAGATTACCAAGGCTGATGTGATTGATGCACTCTTGTCAGTTGATGATTGTGTCACTCAGACTTGGATTGTAGACTTTGGTGCCTCTTTCCATGTAACTCCTTGCTTGGAATGTTTTGCTATGTTAATGCAGGCAGTTATGGAAAGGTGTATCTTGGAAATAACCATGCTTGCAACATTGATGGGATTGGCACTGTACACTTGTCTTTAGACAATGGTCGAGAGCTTGTGTTGAAAGATGTTAGATATGTGTCTGGCATTAAAAAGAGCTTACTATCTGTTGGTCAGCTTGACTTGCATGGCTACACCACACTATTTGGTGGTGGTTTGCGGAAAGTGAAAAAGGGTTTCATGCTGATTGCAAAAGGAACCAAGAAGGGCACTTTGTATTGGTTCCACTGTAAAGCCTTGAATGGCAAGTTTCTTGCAGTTGCTGAAATTTGCAGCCACTTGGAGTTATTGCATAAGAGATTAGGCCATATGAGCCAAAAAGGACTTGATGCTTTTACCTCTCTGAAGAGGGCTGATGGAAAAGACTCTAAACTTGACTTTTGTAATGAGTGTCAGTTTGAAAAGCAAATAAAAAATTCCTTTTTCCTTGGTGTCTCTCGTAAGTCCAATGTCTTGGACTTAGTGCATTCTGATATATGTAGTATGCCCGTGAAATCGTTGGGTGGTGCTGCATATTTTATCTTCTTTATTGATGACTGTTCCAAGAAGATTTGGGTATACTTGCTGAAAAAGAAAAGTGAAGTCAAGAAGATTTGGATATACTTGCTGAAAAAGAAAAGTGAAGTGTTTGCTGTTTTTAAAACTTTTCATGCATTTGTGACCACTCAGATAGGTAGAAAGCTGAAATGCTTGAGAACTGATAATGGAGGTGAGTTCACATCGACTGAATTCAAGTCCTTTTGTGACTTGCATGGTATTAAGATGGAGCTTACAGCCCTTTACAACCCTTCTTCAAATGGGGTGGCTGAAAGATATAACAAGACTTTGTGTGAAAGAGTGCTGTGCATGCTGTCCACTACTAATGTCGCTCATAAATTTTGGGGAGAGGCACTCTAAACCGCGGTTCACATTTGCAACCACTCTCCAAATAGGTCCTTAAATAATGGCATGCCTGAGGGGGTTTGGTCTGGCAAATTGGCCTCATATGACCATTTACACATATTTGGCTGTGATGCTTTTGTTCATGTTAGGGATGAGTTGAGGAACAAACTTGACCCAAAATCCACCAAAGGCATTTTCATGGGCTATGGTGATGAGGGTGAATTTGGCTACAAAGTGTAGTTACCTCAGTCCAAGAAAATTATTTGCAGCCATAATGTTGTGTTTGATGAGGCAAAATTGTTGAAAGGCACTTTAGCCTCTAATGAAGATTTGAAATTGGTGAAGTTTCAGAGTTTGTAGCCACCTATTATTTCAGAAAATGAGCCTCATGGTGCTGTACCACAGGCTGAAACTGATGATTAGCCGGTTATTTTTGAGCCAGATGATGATGTACAGCAAATAGGAGCATAAGGAGATCATGGACAGCAAGATAGACTTGCTGATTATGAAAATCCCAGTGATGGTAATGGAAATGAAGGTGCTATACAACATGAACAGGATACTGAAAATGGCTTATAGCAGCCAATAAATGTTGAAAATAATATGCCTCCAGATGCAGATCCAATTCTTGAAAATGTTGATCATTGGGTCCGTAGGTCTACACGCGTAAGAAGGCAACCACATAGGTTTGACCTCTCCTTGCATTATGTGATGCTTATAGATGAGGGTGAGCCTCTTACATACAAAGAGGCCAAGTCATGTGAATTCAGCAGTAAGTGGGAGCTAGCTATGTAGGAAGAGATTAAATCTCTATATGTAAATGATACTTGGGATCTTGTGTCATTGCCCAAAGGAAGGAAGCCACTTCCAAACAAATGGGTGTACAAAGTAAAGACAGTTGATGGGAAACTCAAGTACAAGGCAAGACTGGTTGCCAAAGGATATGCGCAAAAGGAAGGGATTAACTTTCAAGAGGTCTTCTCACCTGTTGTGAAGATGACCACCCTACATGTGCTTTTTGCTCTCGCTGCTGTCTTGGACTTAGAGCTGTATCAAATGGATGTAAAAACAGCTTTCTTGCATGGTGACATTGATGAGGAAATCTACATGAAACAGCCCGAGGGCTTTGTAGTTCCTGGAAAAGAGCAGATGGTGTGTAAACTAAAACGCAGCCTGTATGGGCTGAAGCAAGCACCACAACAGTGGTACAAAAAGTTTGACACCTTTATGCTATCTCACGAGTTTACACGCAGCCATCCAGATCATTTCTTGTACATGAAAAAGGATACAGATGGCACCCCCATCATACTTGTTTTGTATGTGGATGATATGTTGCTAGTTGGGAAAAGAAAGACTATCTTGGATTCTCTCAAAAGCTAGCTGAAATCAACCTTCTCCATGAAAGATTTGGGGAATGTAGAACATATTTTGGGCATGAGGATTCATAGAGATAGAATGCAGAAATCACTGTTTTTATGTCAAGAAAAGTACATTGAAAAGGTACTGGACAGATTTAACATGGCTGAAGCTAAGCCTTTTGGGGCACCCTTACCTCATCTTAAGCTTAGCAAAGCCAATAGCCCAAAAGATGACGTGGAAGCAAATGCTATGAAAGGAATCCCTTATGCATCAGCTTGTGGCTATCTTATGTATGCTATGGTTGCTACTCGTCCAGACATTGCTCATGCAGTGGGAGTTGTTAGCGGGTTTATGTCAAATCCTGGCAAAACACATTGGGAGGTTGTCAAGTGAATTCTTCTATAGCTAAAGGGTACACAAAGAAAGTGTATTTGCTATGGGAAGGGTGCACTTAGTTTGCAGGGTTATTGTGATGCAAACATGGCAGGTGACTTGGACACTCGTAGGTCCACCAGCGGGTATATCTTCACAGTTGCTGGTGGGGCTGTTTCTTGGTGTTCTAGGTTGTAGAACATCGTTGTACTGAGTACCACTGAAGCTGAATACATATAAGCTACCGAAGGTTCTAAGGAAGCTATATGGTTGACCAGACTTGCAGAAGATCTTGGCATGTCTATGGATATTGCAGTTTTGGGATGTGATAGCTAGAGTGCTGTGTATCTGGCTAAGAATGCACTTTATATAGATGTGCGATATCACTTTATCAGACAGATTTTGAAAGATGGTCAACTCACATTAACCAAGATCAAAACACAAGACGACCCTATAGATGTTTTCACTAAAAGTCTCAGCAAAGCTCAACACAGGCATTGCATACGACTAGTGGGAGTTGGTTAGTTAGAGGTTCACATCAGACCTTTAAGTGGGAGGTTGTTGGGATAAAGGCCCGGTTTAACCCCCCGTGTATAGTACACGCACATTGTACATGTGAATGCACCCTTCCGTGCCCTAAGTATAAATACATTTTACTCTTTGTGTACCAACACATTGTTGGTACACTCTTATCGAATCGTACTTGACTCTGCTCTCTCTCTCTCTCTCTCTCCAGCCGACGCACTCATGCTCACTCCTCGAATACCGTGCAAGGAATTGTGATCTTGTTCCCAAGATCTACAAGTTGAGAACTGGTTTATGTGTAATAGAGGAGCTTGCTCCTTGACAATAATATAACTCCACAAGGGGGGGGGGGGGGGGGGGTGTGAGAGTGCGCAACGGAAGAAGAACACGAACACAGAGGAGAGGAGCGAGAAAGCAGAGAATGAAGGAAGAAAGTCTGCACTGACTAAGATGAATGCTGAATACACTGAAATGGACAGAACAGTCCCTGCACGCAGCCCGGAGCGTCAGTGAGGGAACCAGGACAGACTGGAAGCAGTGGCAGCACCAATGCCGGAGATGGAGGCGACGGGAGCAGTGCTGTACCTGCAGAGCATAATGCTGGACTGACTGGGGGGGACTGATATAAATAGCCCCCAGGCCAGCAAACTGGCCGACCAGCCAAACTGGCCGACCTGGCCAGATTTGGCCAACCAGCCAGATCTGGCCGACTTTGGCCAGATCTGGCCGACTGCCCAGAAAATGGGCAGTCTGGACAAAAAACAGCCCAGTTTGGGCTGTAACACACCCAGGGCTGCTGGCTAACTAGGGCAGCCACCAAAATGAACTGACAGAGCTCCTCTGTCTCCTGTCAGACTCTGACAGGAGCTCACAACCAGGAGATGACAGACTGAGACTGATAAAGAGCAGGCTAACACCCCCTCTCAACTCCTGGGAGAGTCTGAAGACCCAAGAACCGCATGTGATGAAGCAAAGAAGCCTGAGGCAACGGCTTCGTAAAGAGATCAGCTGCATTGGCCGCTGTAGGACAATAGACCACCACCAGCTCCGAATCCACGATCCGCTCTCGAACATAGTGATATTGAACCTCAATGTGCTTCGTGCGAGCATGAAACACCGGGTTCTTGGCCAGAGCAAGAGCACTCTGGTTATCCACGCGCAGCTCCGTAGGTCCAGTCTGGGAAAAGCCAATCTCCGCGAGTAAGCGACGGAGCCAAACTGCCTCCATAGCGGTCGAACATAGGGCCCGATACTCAGCCTCTGTAGAAGAAAGTGCCACAGTAGGCTGCTTCTTGCTGCTCCAAGAGACAGCACCAGATCCAAGGGTGAAAGCATAACCTGTAGTGGATCGTCTCGAATCCACATCACCTGCCCAATCAGAATCACTCCATCTAGAAAGGGTAATCCCATCTCCATACATGATCCCGAAGGATCGAGTCCCCTGCAAATAGCGAAGAACCCGCAAGGCCGCCTGCGAGTGATCGTGGGTAGGAGTCTGCATAAAAGAAGACAATAAAGCCACCACAAAAGAGATATCCGGCCGAGTATGAAGCAACCAGATAAGAGAGCCGACAAGGCACCTGTAACGGGTGGGATCGGGAAGAGGAACTCCAGCTGTCAAAAGCTTGGACTCGGGGTCCATGGGGCATGAGATAGGCCGACACTCAGCCATATCAAACTCCGAAAGAAGCTCGGAGATATACTTGTGCTGCGAGATAAAAATGCCCTGTGCCATCTGATAGATCTCCAGACCTAGAAAGAAGTGAAGGATCCCTAGATCCGTCATGTCAAACTCCTGCTGAAGAATGGACCGTGTATGCTCCACCTGCTGAGTGCCGCTCCTTGTAATGATAAGATCATCCACATACAAGATAAGGAACACCGAAAGAGAATCCACAACCCGTAAGTAGAGGTTGGGATCATAAGTGGAGCGCGCAAAGCCACTCTGTAGAAAGAAGCGGTCAATCCGCTGGTACCAAGCACGAGGAGCCTGCTTTAGGCCATAAAGAGCCTTCCGCAGCCTGTAGACATAATCCTCCTTCCCCTGCACAAGAAAACCAGGAGGCTGTGAAACATAAATCTCCTCCTCAAGAACGCCATTCAGAAAAGCAGACTTGACGTCCATTTGGTAGACAGGCCAACGGTGGTGAGCAGCAAGAGCCAAAAGAACTCGGATGGTAGACATCCTAGCTGTAGGAGCAAAAGTCTCAAAGTAGTCCAACCTTGCACGCTGTGCAAAACCCTTGGCAACAAGCCTAGCCTTATGCTTGTCCAAGGAGCCATCTGCAAGATACTTGGTCTTAAAGACCCATTTCACACCAATCACCTTCCGTTTCGCGGGACGCGGAACAAGCTTCCACGTATGGTTTCGCTCGATGGAATCGAGCTCGGCCTGCATAGCCTGTCTCCAAATATCCTGTGCAAGAGCCTCCTCCACAGTGGAAGGCTCGGAATCCTGAAGAATCTGTGACATAAGAGCATAGTTCACACATAGTGAACTGTCCCGTTGGGCCTGTAAACGGGCTGATCGACGTGGACCTGAAGAAGAAGCAAGAAAGTGAGTAACACCTGAATCCTGCATGAGCCGGCGATACCATAAAGGAATCCTGAGAGACTCCTGCGGCTGTGAGGGAGACTGGGGGGTCTCCAGAACCTGTAAAGCACCCAAATCGGAGAGGGACTCCCCCTCACTGAGTGAAGGTAGATCCTCCGTATCTGAAGAAGGCTGTATATCCCGTGAAGATCCTGAAGTGGCGGTAGAAGAGCTCGTAGTAGATGAAGGCACATCCACCAAAGGGGAAAGGGAAGCCGAAGGAGGAGGAATAGGGGGGGTGCTAAGGGGCATCCTGGAAGGAAGGGAAGGGAGAGAAGGTGGGGGGGGGGGGGGGTCCGTCGATGATGAAGAAACATCTGTAATAGAACCATCAATCGGATCCTCAGAGGCCGAAGCCTCATTAAAGATCACATCCCTGCTCACCTCAATCGTCCGCGTCGTCGGATCATAGAGCCGATATCCCTTCGTGGCCGTACTATAACCAACGAAGATAAGCTTTCGCGACTTAGAGTCGAATTTCGTTTTCCTCTTCTTCTTGTCCACATGGACAAAAGCATCGCACCCAAAGATGCGAAAATGGGACACGGAAGGCTTCTGCCCAAAGAAAGCCTCATACGGAGTCATGTCCAGTAACGCCGAAGTCGGAGAGCGGTTGCGAATATGCACCGCTGTAGCCACCGCCTCACCCCAAAGGAAATGAGGAAGACTCCTATGCTCCAGCATAGATCGGGCCATCTCAATCGTGGTCCGATTCGCACGCTCCACCACACCATTCTCTGATGGTGTGTTCGGATGGGAATACTCCACCCGAATACCATGATCCCTGTAAAACTGAGAGAAAAGGTGAGAAGTGAACTCGCCACCGTGATTAGCTCGAACACCACGAATCTTGGAAGTTGTTTGGGTCTCCACAAACACCTGCCACTCACAGAAACGGGAGTACGCCTCGCTCTTGTACTCTAAGAAATAAGGCCACACATAACGACTAAAGTCGTCCACAATCAGCATCAAATACTTGGCCTTCCCAAGGGAGGCCGTGCCCATAGGTCCGTAAAGGTCAGTATGAACCAACTCAAGCGTAGAAATAGCCCGCCTAGAAGCAACTTGCGGGTGAGGCTGCCGGTGCTGCTTGCCCCTCAAGCAGCTAGGGCACAAAGTGTGAAGAGGAGGGAAATCAGGAAGTCCCTCCACCATCTTCCTCCGAGAAGCCCGACGAAGAGAATCGAGGTTCAAATGACCATACCGAGCATGCCAAAGCAGCCCAAGCTCATGGGAAGTCCGCGCAGCCAAGGCTGTGAGCGTATAAAGCCCACCCTCTTGTGTACCTGTCCAAAGAGCATCACCTGTAGAAGCATCCTCCACTGTGACTGCATCCTGAGTAAAAATGACTCGGGTACCTAACTGAGTAAGGCCATGTACAGATAATAGGTTAAAACCCAAATCAGGGACATAGAGAACTTTGGCGGAGGAAGACCGCCTGTCAGAAAACATAGGTAAAGTCCCCATGCCTCGAACAGGAACTGTAGAATTGTCACCAATGGTGACTGTACCCCCTCTGGAATGAAGATCCTGAAGCCAATCCTGTCGGAAGGTCATATGTGAAGATGCTCCATTGTCGACAAGCCAAGGCTTCTCCTGTGTGGTAGAAGCTAGGGCAGTGTCTCCCTCAACAAAGACATGCACAAACGCAGATTCTGTTGTGGCTGGGGCCGCCTTCGAGTCCTTCTCCTTAGGCTTCAAATGGGGATACTTCTGCCAACACTTCTTCTCGGGATGAGTGCCCTTCCCACAATGGGGACACTTGGGCTGCTTCTCCTTCGCATCCTTCTTGTCCTCCTCCTTCTTGTCCTTGGCCTTCTCCTTCTTTGTTTCTTCTTCTTGCCGCCACCTGTGCCGGTCGTAAATGCCTTGGTGGAGCCACTGGCTCCCACCTCTTTGAGTCGCTCGTCATGCTCCACGACAAGCAGGGAAAGCTCCTCCCATAGGAGTGTCTCACGGGTCCTCGAGGTGATGAGGCTGGTGTAGAAGACATCATAACGGGGTGATGGCAGCTGAGTCAACAGAATCATCGCCATATCCTCAGACGATATCAGACGACCAAGAGAGGCTAGCTCGCCTCGCATATCCTCCATCTTCGTGATGTGCTCCTTCATGGAAGAAGAACCATCAAGACTGAGCATCCCTAACTTCTTCTCCAGGGAAATCTTGTGAGCAAATGTCTTGTGCTGATACAAAGACGCAAGCTTTGTCCACACTTCCGCCGCGGTCTGTAACCTGTGAACATGTACAAGAACAGAATCATGGAGACTCATAAAAAGAAAGGAACGGGCTCGAGAGTTGAGCCTATCCCATAAGGCTGCACGGTCCATAGAGGTGCCATCGGACGAATCCACAGGGGGTCGGTCGATGGGCGAAGAAACAAGCTCCCAAAGGTCAAAGGTATCAAGGATGCAAGCCACCTTGCATGACCATAGGGAGTAGTTGGAACCATCCAACTTATCTTCCTTCGGAAAGGAAGGGAGAATCGGCACTTGTATAGAGGGAATCAAGGAAGGCAGCCGCACATCGGAAGCAGTCTTCACTGAAGAAACCTTCGCAGTAGATGGAACCCTCTGAGATGCATGGACTGAAGAAGGACGAGTGCGAGGAGGTTCTTCCCGATGTCGAACTTCACGATAATCCCGCCTCCGCTCAGAGGAATGATGAGAGAGAAGCTCATCCTCTGAGTCTTCAAAACCTGAAAACTGGTAAGACATCTTTCAATCTGCAAAATACCAAAGAAAGTTGTGCCGCTGTCGAAATAGGACCAGCAATGTGGTCACCAACCACCAAGATGCAGGCAGAGAGTGCCTACAAACACCTGGATCTGCAAAACGCAAAAGATAACTGATGTCGAGCACCAGAGAAGAGACCACCAGCACCAGGAAACAGCCCGGACAGAGGTCTCCAGCAGGAAAAGGGCCGCCTGAAGTGGAAGCGACCTACAAAACAGCAAAACGCAGCATGTAGGGAGGTCACCCAGCAGCAGGAGAGGCAGCTTGGTGGAAAACGCAGGGTTGCTGCGTCGCTGGATGACGTGGCAGCGTCTGCAGTCAGCGTGGGCAGCAAAACGCAGGCTGAACAGCCTTCTGTAGCAGTCGCCTGGCTATGGTTGATCTGTTGGCAGCAGCAGCAGGGTATCTCACTCCTGAGGGTATGTCCTCCGTGCTCTCAATCAGGCGATGATACCATGTGAGAGTGCGCAACGGAAGAAGAACACGAACACAGAGGAGAGGAGAGAGAAAGCAGAGAATGAAGGAAGAAAGTCTGCACTGACTGAGATGAATGCTGAATACACTGAAATGGACAGAACAGTCCCTGCACGCAGCCCGGAGCGTCAGTGAGGGAACCAGGACAGACTGGAAGCAGTGGCAGCACCAATGTCGGAGACGGAGGCGACGGGAGCAGTGCTGTACCTGCGGAGCATAATGCTGGACTGATTGGGGGGGCTGATATAAATAGCCCCCAGGCCAGCAAACTGGCCGACCAGCCAAACTGGCCGACCTGGCCAGATTTGGCCGACCAGCCAGATCTGGCCGACTGCCCAGAAAATGGGCAGTCTGGACAAAAAACAGCCCAGTTTGGGCTGTAACACACCCAGGGCTGCTGGCTAACTAGGGCAGCCACCAAAATGAACTGACAGAGCTCCTCTGTCTCCTGTCAGACTCTGACAGGAGCTCACAACCAGGAGATGACAGACTGAGACTGATAAAGAGCAGGCTAACAGGGGGGACTGGCCCATCTTCCAGTCCCTAGTGTGTTGTCAATCTCTCTATCTCTCTCTTTCTCTCTACATCTTTCTTTTCTCTCATCTGTTCTCTCTTTGCGCCAGCATAATATTCACCATATATCTTTTAAGTATATAAGAAGGTCGAGCGCATATCTCGAATCTTATAACACTTGCCACATCATAACTTACTTGGCTTTTGCTCATCTCCACAAGCATCAAATGGCATGTGCCCATTAATTAAGTGGCTTTAGCCCATGTTCACACTTGTACCTCACATGTGTGTACAATTGTACCCCTCTGAACCCTGTATGCATGTATTCTTTAATACACGGGCAGTCACAGCTCCTGTGAATGTCTCCCCATAATTGTCACATCAATTTATGTGACAGTCACTCCATGATTCCTTCAAGCTGCAAGACATTGACCATAGGCAGTTTATTGCATTTCTGCTCTAACGCCAAAGTATTGTCCCTTTTCCTTGTAAAGAATGACTGCTTGTATGTGCCGATTTCTTGATTGTCACATCTTTGCTTTAGTTATTTCTTGTTGATTGTAATGCTTTCTTGTGTGCAGAGATATATCCAGTTCCTTGCTTGTTCAGTAAAATCTCTCTCTCTCTCGAGGCCAGCTATTCGGTGTGTTTGTGCACTCTTGGAGGCTCTTCCACATTTCAATTATCGAGACAATTTGTTGTCACTTGTGATCCCTCAACTGGACTCTCCAGACATGCAGTGCAGGTTTGTCAATTCTGATGCTTGTTTCTATTATCTAGATGATATGCTTTTCTCTAATTTTTTGTTATTACTTGATTGATATTAATTGGTCTCATTGTTGCCTCTGTGTTGCTCATGTTTTTGGGCATGTTGTATTTAGTATTTTTGGACCACTGTATATACACAGCAAGTAAAATGCACATAGGTTCTCTTGACAACATATAGCAAATTTGCCTCACAAAGGGTTCTTTACTTTTTACTTGCTATGAGGTTCTTGGAAAGATGTGTAGAGAATGATGAGGGGGCTCTTTTTTACATTAATTTAGCTAGAGTGGAACCTGTACATGTTTCCTTTCACCTGATTTTCAAAAGTAGTGATTTAGGGGTGATGTATGTGTAGGATCAAAATCTTTGCACTTGCATCACACTTTATGAAAATTCTTTGCTGTTTCCTTGATATATGCTCTCATCGCATAGGTATTGGCTAACATCATATATGCTATGGAACCTGGTTAGGTTTAGGTTGACCACAGCTACACCATCATTACAGGGTCTATGTTGTTGATGTGTGGACATATGGTTTCAGATGTTTACACATGTAGGTGGCATAAAAGATCCTTGCCTGCATGCATCATAACATTGGGGATGCAATATGCAAGTGATTAAGGATGCATTTCGGTGTTATTATCTGTAGAGACATCATGCAGACTCTTACCTGCATATGAAAGAGTTCTTGAACAATTGGACTGTGGCAGTCACACTGATGCACATATAAATCATAATTATTCCTAGAGTACATACCATGATATTCAGAAGCTTTGGCAGCTCCTAGACCTTTTAGTCATTGGAAACAAGGAGTATCAGACAATTGATGCAGGTTTACGTCCTGGCAAATTGTCTTTCTGGCCAGTGGATCTAACCTTGGTCCCCGATCAGAGTAATTCAAGTTTGGTTAAGATAGATTCTGCTGGCTGATGATAGATGAAGGATTTTGAGCGTCCACCTAGTATTGGTAGCAGTAGATCAATGATCTAGAAAATAAAGGGACTATGAAAACTGCTAGTCAGCTAGATTTCTTCGTTCTTCCAGTTCACTTCCTCTTTATGAAGGTCTTCTGCATTCCTACTTATCTTGAACAATAAAAGACCTCACTTTTCAATTTCCAGCCGTAAACCCTGTGAATCTCTTAGACACCTTGCATGGATTGTTTTACATATCTAACAAAGCAATTACTGATTTAGGTTATGTTGAGGTCATGTTGTGGAATGGACAAAGGAGGCTCCTGACATACTTAGTAGTACATTCTGTGATGTGATAACGTTCTTCAGCACAATCATCCTAATTTTGAGTGAATGGAACTCCACATAAATTTTAAGATGGACCACTGTAGTAATCCTTCATCCTTACATACAAGTAACATAAGCTGGGAATGTTTACTTGTGCTTCTTTGCATACCACAAGGTCTACTTTGTAGTTCTCATATTCAAAATGTTATCGACTTAGACATTTCATAGGTTCAATGGGCCATCTTGCAGAAAATGGAGCTCTGATGCAATACGGTTTCTGTTTCAAAATGAAGGGAAACATGGAGGTGTTGCTACTACAGAAGCTGCTGAGTTAATTGCTGAATCAGTGAAAGCCAACAATTGCATAATGTGGCCTGATGCCATTCAGGTATATGTTTTCCTGGCTTTTGTTTTTTGTCTGCACAATACTTTTTACCTAAAAGCTGAATTTGCCTTACATTTATGAGATGCTCTATCACTTTGGTAGGTCTTTATGTCATTGTCTTTTAATGAAGACCTGAACAGACCTGGTTCAGAACATGAGAATGAAAAGTATTCAAAGAAGGCTCAAAAGAAAAAGTTCAATCATAAGGAAAAGGAGAAAACACTGAAAAAGCATGAGCTGGCTGCACAGTTGAGGGATGAGGTTAGTGACTTTGTCGAAAAGGCTAATTTTTCTATGCTTTGAGAACCTTATGTGTAAGAAATGATGCTAAGAGCTAGCTAATGTTGAGGAAGACAATGAATCGTATGCTGTCTGAAGTTTTGTCGCCTCATGAAGGTTACTGCAGATTTCAAAGAGTCATCCACCTTGCCAGATGCTTCAGAGCACCGGAGGCTACAAACTCAAACATTGTCAGCTGTATTTGAAACCTACTTCCGGATTCTGAAGTCAAGCTTGCAGTCAAGCCTCAGGTATTTTTATTACTGAAGAAACTTGAAACTCATTATTATGACAACATTGCCTCTTTTGCTCATTTGTAAAAGTCTCTCTTAAGTCTCTTCTAATACTGTGACAATATGGTGTTACATTTTTTTAGGCTCCAAGATGTAAGGGTGGAAGGATTTAAATTGAAACTTAGTGAGTGTGGGCCTCGACCACTTCTAAGGCCATGCCTTGATGGCTTAGCAAAGTTCTCTCATCTTGTCAGTGTCGAATTCATGGCAGATCTGCTAGCAATTCTGAAGAGATTGGCTGCTGAACCTTCTACACAACTAGCAGGGGATGTTCAAGATGGAATCCCTCTCAGCTTTTCAGACAGACTTCACTGTTGTGTTGTTGCATTCAGAATTGTGCGAAACAACCTCGATGCATTGAACATTGACCTTCGAGAGTTCTACAGTTCAATCTACAACCTTTTACTCTGCCACAGTCTGGTCAGGTTAGTAACTAAATTGCTAGTATTTCATAAAAACCCACACACCACACCACAACCAAACCCTGCCCCTCCCCCTCCCCTCCACCCAAAAACCCAAAACCCAGCCGCCACTCCCCCGCCCCCCACCCCCTTTCTCCCTTGTCACTAATTGCTTACATACTGGGTTGTTTTTGTGGGCTGTGATCATAGAGATAAGCAAGATGGGGTGATATTAGCAGAAGCATTACAAGTCATGCTCTGGGAAAATCGCCAACATGATATGCAAAGGGTTGCTGCTTTTGTGAAGAGATTAGCATCTGTATCATTACATTTTGGGTCAGCTGAAGCAATGGCAGGTTTGTTTTGGCAAATTGGTTGTCAATAGAAAGGGTGTGCAAGCTGGTCTACTCTCTGTGGCATGATGTTTCAGGAACTGATTCTATTCCTGGATAGATATGTGCATAATGCATCAAGACAATATTATTTTTTGCTGGGGTCTTGAAGAAAAATTGCACTTCTTTTTTTCAATTTATAATATTAACTTGATTAGCATGCAGCTTCTAATACTTCTGGAGTACATGTATGCAGTACTCGTAACAGTACGGCACTTGTTGCAGCGATACAAGAAATGTTGCAGCCTTTTAGAAACTGATAGTGGAGGAGGTGCTGTAGGTGGTAACATAGCTGTAAGTGCCGTTTTCTAATTGGTAAAGAACTTTATTTGTTGTTCTCTCTATGATTCTGTATGTATTGATTCTTGTCATACACGTGTCATAAACATGTTAGGTGTATTTTACAGGTGTTTCAAAGTGATGGAACTGACCCAGATCTAAGTGGCGCGCTCTCAACTGTTTTGTGGGAGATTTCTCTCTTAGCAAAACACTATCATCCTGCTGTTGCCAAGCTTGCAACTCAAGTGTCTACCTTTGCCTCCTCATCGAGTGAGGTCCTCATAGCTATGACGAAACCAAGGGATGCACTTGTTCTCTATTCAACAAGTGAAGGTGGTTTTCAACCCTCTGTGCAACCTCCCAAAAAGACAGCAAAGAGAAGGTCATACATAAGCCAGCAGGCCTCCCATTTCCAGTCAAATGCAAGGTATATACTTGGTGAAGATCACCCTGATCAAAGCGTCACAGAGGATACCGCTTGTCAAGTCTTTTCTAGGCATTTTAAGGTTCTCCGGGATATAAAAGAGAATGAAGCCCTAAGGTTGGAGCTAAACAGGGTTCAGAAGTCCATCAATCTGTTCAAGAAATTCAAGTCAAACAAGCGGCTGCAAATGGCTTGAGAATGATACTGGCTGTTTATTCCTTGCTAAATGCTGGTATGCCAGGCTTGAAATTCCAGACTGCTAGCAGGCTGGCTATCAGTCTGCTTGCTTCAAATTTTACTGATTGTAGAGTCCTTCCAATCCTGTAATATGCATTCAACAAGAGAATAACTAAGCTTCAAAATTTCAAAACTCAGCAGGGATAGCCTTCCAGAGAAGACCTGTCCAGCTCCAGCTCCAAAAAATCAGCTCAGAACATTAGTGTTTTGCTACTTTCTCTTATGTCATGCAAACCGTTCATCCTCATGCAAATGGGTTAGAAGAGCTAACCCCTTCTCACTTGTACTACACGAACAATTCCCTGCTAACCGCTGGAGTTCTATTTATAAAACAATTGCATTAAAAAGGGACTTACAGTTGATCAGGTCGTATTACTTATTCTTTCAAATCAAACAAGCCTCAAACTTGTTCTTCGGTTCATGTTTTAGGGTTGCTTTGTTACTTTCAAGCCAATGCCTTGATCTACTGTGGCAGTTGCTCTAGGTTTGAGGGTGGTGGGTTCTATGTTGGAAGCACGGGAGACGAGAGATGTGCCCTTCTATTTATGATGGCCAATAGATAAAGAAAAAGATCCTGTGCTGGAGAAGCGTTTCTAATCCCCAAGAAGACTAGGATTCTCCATCCTAATTTAAGCATCAATCCACTCTTACTCTTAAATCCTTTCTTTTGGGAGATTCAGAGCATAGATCGGAACTGCATTCACTTTCTCGCTCTCAACCCTTGAATAGCCAAATGGAGTCCTCATATCTTAGAAGGCAAGAATTAGACATAAGGAGTCTTTGGTTACAAGTAGAGTGCCACCTTGCTCCTTTCTTAATCTTTGACAAAACAATATACCCTTTGAACCAACCAACATCCACTTCTCCCTTGTCTATTTTGATCTCATGCAAGGCCAAGACAAAAGGCTTTCTTTATTTCAATGTGCTTTTTGCATTCATGTTTCTTTTTTCCAAATCACTTGTGTATGGTGTTATTGCGGTAGCCTCTATAACCTTAAAAGTGTTTTTAAAAAACTAAAAAAGATTTGAACTCTTAATTATCAGCATGTGCTCTCCTTATTAAGATATTGGTTAGGTGGAAGGATGCCCTTGGTGAGGTTTCCTTCCACAATGCCATCCACAATAATCTCTTTAAAAATGCCTTAACGATAGTTTCCCAAACAAAGCTACTTGAGTTAAAAACAATGGATATCCTTAACAATGGTTGCTACAAACAATGGCCTTTCACAACGATTTTCTAAAAAATACTTGAGTGGGTGTGTTCGTCATTTGGTAGGAGAAAATGTGAAGCCAAGAATGGAGCACCAACTTGCAAGTATTTTCTCCATACTTGGTTGGTGCTCCATACTCGCGAGTATGGTGCATAAACAAGTTGGAGCCAAGAATGGAGCACCAACCAAGAAATAACAATGAGTGAGTCAATACACATGTTTTATGCTAAGTTGAGTGCCTTTGTGTAGAGTTTAAATGTTCTAAGACTAATGTTGCAATATATGGATAATTTTTCTTGCTCACCAAGTTTCATTGCAATTGAAGATTGCAACTCAGTCAGTCTCAGGAGTCTCTTATGGCTATAACTTATGGCAAATCAAGCAAGGTAGAATAGCTTTTTATTCGTTGCTTGTTTGCTTTCTTTTATGCTTTAATGCTCTCACCTCAGTCTTTAATCAAGCTCTGCGCAGTCGTGGGAGGGCTTTGATATCATGAAAATAGACAACAAAGAAAAGATGAAGCATCCAAGAGCACAAATACACACAAAAGCAATGGAGACTTGAGAACGTAGAAAAAAAAGGTTGAAATCTCTTTATTTTTTTTACACAAAAGAACTAAGTCTACAATACGATAAAAGAGTAATATGAAAGTGCCACCACATGTGTACACACGGTCACTAAGTGTGAATTTGCAAAAATAGTTTAAGGAGTAGTATATGCCACCTTGATAATGACATAAGTTTGGTTACCACAAAATTATTCATAGAGAAAAGAATCTTGCTCACTAATAAAAAGCCCTTTGAATATATGTCCCAATTGGATCCAACTTTTGTATACTTAAAAAGTATATAAACATAACTTCTCAATCAAGATGAGTATAACAACAAGAAGCACTTTGCATATTTTCTCTATAAAGTATATTGACAATTGACAATGATCAATATAAGATGAAAAATAGCTTCAATATGTGAAGGAAGTATTGAGCATGGATTGAGTATTGTGGGTGTATGAGTTCAAACCCTAGGTTCCACTTTCTTGGTGGCACAAATCATCACACGTTTAATATGAGGGCTATTGCTTGTTGCAAATAAAAAAATGACACATATACATTTAAGCACTAATTTGGGGTCAACGTGAAAAATAAACTCACGAGTTGTTATACTCACCATACTTTCATCTCTATTATTGTCCGGATGGAGGAGAGGGTAGCCTCACAATCCAAGTGATGCATTGCCCAAGTGACTGCTATGCTCCCTCTTCAATGTAGAAGTTGCTTGCTCTCCAAACCAAAAGAAGAAGAAAAAGAACAAGGAAAAAAAGAAAGAGCTTCTCCAACCGGCCCCTCACTCACGCTTCCTTACTCTCTATTTAACACTCTCTCTTACTTAATGCTTTACCCATAAAAGGAAACAAGGTGAGAAGAGAGACTAGTCTCTCACTCACTCTTGCTCTCTGTTGCACTCTCTCCATCATTATCAAGCTACGAAGGATGTAGGTTAGTTGAAGAGAAGATAGAGAAGAAGAAGCTCAAAGTTTTCGGACATAAGAATGAGATTTTTAATTAATTCTATACATAATATGTATAGGGTTTGCTTTTGGTTGGGTGCATTTGAGCCTTGCTTGAGAGGAAAGAAATGGTGGAATGAGAGATAGGAGCTATGGAATGCAAAAGGGTTGAGAGAGAACACAAGAGAATTATGTGGGTAGAAAATAAATAGCACCCTTATTCTTTGCTATCTTCACTTACATATGAATATACAATGTATACATATACAAGGGGAGATCCCCCCCGCCTTTGCCATTGCCTTTATCCCAATAACCTCCCACTTTGGAGTCCCAAGAGGAACACTAATGAAACGAGGAATCTATTACAAGAAAATCTATCTTGTATAATCAACAAGCACGTTTCTCATATTTTATGTGACCACAACAAGGAAAAGAACATCCATCTTCTCAAATCTTCATGCATCATCATATAACAATTCTCCCACAGCTTTAACCTGAATAAAATTGATTATGCTCTTCATATTATTCATAGAATTTATTAAGAAACCAAAAAAACACAAGAGAATACACCACTTTGAATGGAAATCATCACATAATATTCATTCTCAATAGTTTCATAGCTTTCATAGTCTCTTTCGATACACCCCACCTTTAATAATTTATGGTGGGAAACACTCCATCATTCGATTAAAGGTGGGGTGTATCAGAGCTTTGTCCTTGATCCTTCTCTTTCCCCATAGATTTAGGGCTCTCACAGTTTCCCACAGTTAGAAAGCTCCAGTTACATCTCTTTCACAGGTACATAGGAGTACTCAGGCAGGCTGTCAGCCCTCTTGAAGACTGTGGTAGCCTTTCTTGGAGCTTTCCCAAGAACCATGGACAAATCTGGAGGCGGGCAGACAAATTTGATAGGTCGTCACTAATTTTCATGCAAGTTTTTTAGGGTTTTGGGCAAAAAGGAGGGTAGCACAGTTAGAGAAGGCCAAAAACTCAGTTACTTTTCAAGAAGACCTTCTCTCTCCTCTTTTCCCCAAGCTGCATGGAAGCTCCAGCTTAAGAAATTCAAAAATTCTGCTCCCCCTCCTCTTCCTCAGCAAGATTGGCTTGTCCTAAGGTCTCCCCCTCAGTGGGAGGAGCACATTGAGCAGCAACACCCTTGGTCTTCCCTGCTTGTGGCCCCCTAGGAGCAGCTCGAAATTTGCGACACAAAAAACGAGCTACTTCCTGGCTTGCAGGGCAGCCCTCCCAGCTCTCCCCTCCTTCCTGGGTTCATCCCTGGCCCTTGGCAACTCTTTTGGGCAGCATCAGGGACACCTTCCTCAGCCATTGGACTCCCCTTTTGCACTCAAGAAACCCTGGTTTGGTGCAGTCCATGGCAGCCATGGAACCTTGGCATCAAGCTCAGAAATCCTGAAGATTTTGGTCTCTCCTTGGTCCCCGGGAGTCCCTCTTCAACATTGCTCAAGATTTCAGCCATCAAGAAGAACGGGAAGAAGATTACAAGCAATATTTGAAGGCGTGCATTTATGGGCAGTCATGGCTATGGAGTAGGACCTCAATTTCAGCAAGAACTCTTCATGGGGAGGTCCTGAACCATCCTGCCCCAAGCTTGATTTCACCCTTTCTTGACGAAGCAAACCCATTTTGGAGCCATGGAGCATTCGGGATCAAATGGAGCTCTCATGGAGGACTGAGGTGGCATCAGGCTGCCTTCTTCTCCAAAAGACTCAAGGTAACTGATTCTTGGCTCTCATTCTCTCCGTTTAAGCCTCTTGTTGAATCCCATCCATTTGTTTGAGAGAATGTATGAGTCCAAGTAGATAATAGGAGACCCAGACCTTGAATGCATGTTGATTAATTATCCCAGTCATTTCTCTTTGATCTTATAGTGCTGAAATGGATTTTACTCGTGCTGAAGCTTCATTGTGATTATATTTTGCTTACCCATAACCCGTTTGGCTTCTTGTGAATTGGCTGAGCCAAGAAGTGATAAAAAAATCCATTGTATAAGGGTGAGTAGGCAGTGAGTCACTGCCGGTAAGCTCCCTATCCCTATTTCCCATTCCAATTCCATGCACTTCATGAAAAGCCCAAAATTTTGATTTCAAAAATGCATCTCATGCTAGTTGTTTAATTAATAAATGTCTACCATGTATATTCCGGGTGAGGAAAAGCCCGATGCCAGGCGAGGTGGCAAGACAAAAGAGGGGTGACCCCCCCTTGCCATCAAAGACCCTGAAAGGGTGCACAACCCGGCCCGAGGGGAACTTTGCCCACCTCCCGGTGATCCGGAGCCCAAAGAATTATTGCAGGTGCAGGTACATTTGATGGAATAGCCCGAACCCTGACCACTTGAGCCTACAAACCCATACATGCATTGGTAATGTCATGAACCGCTTGGTAATGTATGGTGGATGCAATGCAAGAAGGGCAGGGTATGCAGTGTGGAACTGGTCTCAGCAATCAGCTATGGATGCAAAGAATGTATGGATTTATGGGGCATTGAGAGCCACCATTGAGGCCCTGGATGTCTGGGATAAGACCCTCACCATTGGGATAAAGTATGCTCCTTGAGGGAGCCTTTGCAGGATATTGCAGATAGCCAGTCCCACGCAGTCAGCCCGCAAGAATTGATTACAACAAAGCCTTCTTGTGTAACTGAGCGCAAGATCTATAGCTTGATTCGAAGAGGGCATCTCCCCCCTTCGATCTGAGCTAAAAACCTCCCCATTCCGCCCTACAGTTTGGGAGATACACTCAGTTTTGTGCTCAGAGGTATTGTGGGACAGCAGGCAGCAATCCTACATAGTTAGCCCGCAAAAACTGATTACAGAAAAGCCTTATCGTGTGATTGAGAATGAGATCTATAGCTTGATTCGAAGAAGGCATCTTCCCCTTCGATCTGAGCTAAAAACCTCCCCATTTCGCCCTACAGTTTGGGAGATACACTCAGTTTTGTGCCTAGAGGTACTGTGGGACAGGCAGCAGTCCTACATAGTCTGTCCACAAAAAGTGATTACATCAAAGCCCTAATCATTTACTGTCGGAGATATTTTTACATATCCTCGTAGAGGGGATCGAGGGCTTTCATTTGAATCAGAAATTTTGGCAATGGGAGTTCCCTAGCTCAAGTTATCATCATTTCTGTAACAAGGGGGTCTGGTAGATTGCACTTGGGATGGCAGGCCACAAGGGTAAAGCAAAGGCCCAGGAGGAATTTCAGCGTGAAATAAGGGACTCCTATGCCTCAATGAACGATCCTAGCTCAACCTAGGAGGATCATGAAGACTTGTTTGAAGAAGGTGGCCCCGAGATAGATCGCTTGTCTCTGCTCAACCAAACTCTATGCCAACATGAGACCCGTCATGCTGAACGACATCGAGAGATGGAGCAACGCCATAGGGAGATGGAAACCCGCCAAGATCAGCGTCATTCCGAGGTGATGGCCAAGATGGACTTACTCATAGAGCGCATGGGCGCCCTCATTCCCGCCATTGCCCCCCCTCGGATCGACCCAAGGAGTATGTCCCTCCCCGTGAGGCTAACCGCCCTCCCCCCTTGGAGACTGGGCGCAGCCCACAAGGTCTTGGTGGTACCCATGGCATCCCCCATAGCACTTATGAGACGGGTGAGCCCTCCACTCGACATGATGAGCCCCTCCTTCCCTCCCCCGTTACGAATCCTTCCAGCCCATCATTGGCACCCCAACTCCCTCGTAACGGAAGCTACTTGCACACTCAAGGGAATGGCTCCAATGCAAACCTTGGGCAGCATGGAATGCACGGAGTGCATGGGCAGCATGCACATGGCAATGGGCAGCATGCATATGGCAATGGGCAGCATATATATGGTAATGGGCAACATGGACATTTTGGACAGCAAGGTCCTAATGGGCAATTTGGTCCTCATGTAATGCACGGGCAGCATGGCCCCCATGGGAATTTTGGACAGCAAGGCATGTACGGACAGCATGTAGCACATGGCATTCATGGGCAACCAGGCCCAAATGAGCTGTGTGACAATATCGTGTTTACAAAATTCAATGGCCAATCCTCATCCCCAGTTGAACTAGAGGAATGGACCTCTAAATTGGAAGCCTATTTTCTCATCTACCCCCGTACCGATGAAGCAAAGATCATTTTTGCCTCCCTTCACTTGGAAGGTTTTGCCCACACATGGTGGAGATTTGTTCGACGAGAAAACCAACAGTTTCGTGGTTGGGAAGAGTTCAAGATGCACATGATCCAAGTTTTTGTCTCCCTGGTGGAAAAAGAACGCTTGGCTAGGCAATGGTATCAGGTTGATCAGCGAAATCTCACCGTGCGGGAGTACACCAACCAGTTTATGAACCTATCCATGTATGTTGTGGCGGTTAGTGATGAGGCCAAGTTGCATAAATATATTTATGGGTTGGATGCACATCTCTCAGCTAATGTAATGGCTCAAAAGCCAGCCACCCTGTTTGCAGCCATAGAATTGGCCGAACGCTATGTCGAAAGTACCGCCACAATGAGAGCACGCAGCCCATTGTTGGACAGCAAAGATACCCTATTAGGCAACCCCCATATGCTGATAATTATCGTAGCAATAATGCACGGAATGGCAGCCCCAAAATTCCTACTTACTCCACTTTTAATGCTGAAAGGAAATATGGCAGTTTTGGGACAGCACCACCCTCCAAAAGTGACCCAAAGTATGCTGAAAATAAGGCCAGCAATGGCTTTGGTCCCAACGGTCAGAAATTCATTCCTCATGAACTTGTCAAGGATAGAAAAGCCAAAGGCGTGTTTTAAATGCGAGGATAAGTACACGACTGATCATGCATCCAAATGCCCCTTTAAGAACTCCACTGTCAAGTTTAATAGCATGCATGTGCTGGAAGATAGTGACAAGATGGAAGAGGACATGCATGACAGCTCTCAAATAATGACACACACTGAAAATGCTGAATATGAGGAGGATATTGATCCCGATCAGTTTTATGACTCACCGGACGGGTTCCCTTTTGACCCCTGGCTGCCCCGTTGATGACATGATTGGGAATGACCCTTGGCACCCCTCATTCACCGCTATATCAGCCTGCTCAATCTCCATGGATGCATGGACCGGCTCTAGGAGTCCGAACACCTTACGGGTGCATGGTAACATTGATGGCAAGAGTGTATACATCCTCATAGATAGTGGCAGCACACACAGCTTTGTAAATAAATCAACTCTTAGCCATTTGACATGTGTTCCCCCACTGAGTTACAGCAACCCCTTCAGGTTCAAGTGGCCAATGGAAATGAGGAAGTGAGCTCCCATGTATGCACACAAGTGTCTCTCATGCTGGCTGAAAATTACACAGCAAAGGTGGACTTGATTACCCTTGATATGGGCCCCGTGGATGTTGTATTGGGATGTGATTGGCTTTAGCAGTTGGGAAAAATCTCTATGGACTTCTCTCAACTATACATGGAGTTCGTAATGCATGGGCAGCTTGTACACTTGGAGGGAATAAAAGAAAATACAGATTTTCAGCTTATAACAGCAAGACAACTCAAAAAGGAATTCAAGAAGCACTCCCAAATCTTTGTCTTGCATTTGCATAAGGATAATGATGACCAACACACCTTGGGGAAGCAAAATGCAGCACTAAAAGCACTTTTGGCTGAGTATGAGGACCTATTTCAGCCTCCCACTACCCTTCCCCCTAAAAGATTGGTGGATCACCCGATTGACTTGGAGCCCCATGCCAAGCCCATCAATAAACCCCCATATAGACTCTCTAAATGTGAGAGAAAGGAAGTAGCAAAGCAAGTCAAGGAGCTCACTGAGATGGGATTTATAGAGCCTAGCTCTTCCCTTATGCCTCCCTGATTCTATTGGTTAAGAAAAAGGATGGATCTTTCCGGTTGTGCATTAACTACCGTGATCTCAATAAGATCATCGTCAAAAATAGATACCCCATCCCTCGAATTGATGACTTGCTTGATGAACTCAAGGGTGCACGCTACTTCAGTAAGATTGATTTGCAATCCGGTTACCATCAAATCAGAATGCGGGCAGGTGATGAAGTCAAAACAGCCTTTCGGACAGACCGTGGCTTGTACCATTTCCTTGTTATGCCATTTGGGCTCATAAATGCCCCCGCCACATTTCAGAGCTTAATGAACAAGATATTGCAGCCATGGCTTTTCCAGTTTGTGTTGGTATTCTTTGATGATATACTCATTTACAGCAAGTCAATGCATGAGCACTTGAAGCATGTCAGGCAAATTTT
This sequence comes from Lygodium microphyllum, assembly GCF_053477565.2. Taxonomy (NCBI): domain Eukaryota; kingdom Viridiplantae; phylum Streptophyta; class Polypodiopsida; order Schizaeales; family Lygodiaceae; genus Lygodium; species Lygodium microphyllum. Next base: position 80,583,096 of record NC_141137.1, on the reverse strand, counting down.
TGATGTACTGAGAGAGCACTGCCTCTTTGCCAAAGAAAGCAAGTGTGTCTTTATGCAAACGGAGGTTGAGTACTTAGGACACATCGTTAGTGAAAAAGGCATCCAAGCTGATCCTAAAAAAGTGCAATGTGTCTGGGAGTGGCCCACCCCCACTACCACTACCTCCTTGCGTGGTTTTCTTCGTCTCTCCTCCTTTTATAGGAGATTTATTCGCCATTATGCCACAATTGCAGCCCCGTTAACAGACCAGCTAAAAAAAGAGGCTTTCCTATGGGATGAATTGGTTGCCCACAGTTTTCAGCGGTTGAAAGACTTGCTCACTTCAGCCCCCATCCTTGTATGCCCCGATTTTTCAAAGGATTTTACCATCCAGTGTGATGCTAGTGGACGGGGTATTGGTGCAGTTTTGCTGCAGGAACATGGGGTAATAGCATTTGAGAGCCGAAAATTGGATGATAAAGAGAGAGAGTTGCATGTCTATGATCAGGAGATGTTGGCAGTCATTCATGCTATCAAAAAGTGGCATCACTACTTGTATGGCGGCAGATTTAAGGTAAAAAGTGACCACCGTGTGCTCAAATATTTCTTGACTCAGTCCAACCTCACTCCAAAACAACGTAGATGGGTGGCAACACTACAAAACTATGACTTTGAGATTACCCACACCCGTGGAAAGGACAATGTAGTGGCAGATGCACTCTCTCGCATGTGGGCATGCAAGGTCTCATCCATCACTGAACTCCACCATGATTGGATTGAAGAGCTCCAAGAGGCATACTTGCTTGATGCTGAATTCAGCCCTCTTTTCCAAAAATTACAGCAAGGTGTCCTGGATGAGAATTCCCAATATCAGCTCCATAATGGCCTCATTTGGATCCATGGCTGTATTGTGATTCCCCATGCCTCTCCCTTCACCCAAACAATCCTTGAAGAGATGCACTCTTCCCCGATTGTTGGCCACTTAGGGGTCTTCAAAACATATGATCGATTTTCAAAAAGCTTCAATTGGAAAGGCCTATAGCGGGATGTAAAAGACTTTGTGTCTAGATGTGTGCCTTGACAACAAAATAAAGATAGCTATCTTAAACCGGGTGGTTTGTTGCAGCCTTTATCTATTCCCGAAGGAAAATGGACCCACATTACCATGGATTTCATCATTGGTTTACCTACAACCAAGAAGGGTTGGTATAGCATTTATGTGGTAGTTGACCGACTCACTAAAGCATCCCATTTCATCCCTACAAAATCCCAGTTTACAGCATCCCAAGTTGCCACTCAGTTTATGGAGCATGTTTTTAAGTTGCATGGCTTGCCCCAAGTCATAGTACATGACCGAGACACCAAATTTATGAGTTAGTTTTGGCAGACCATTTTCAGCTCCATGGGGACCAAATTGGCTCCATCTACAGCCTATCATCCCCAAACGGATGGGCAGACCGAAAGAGTCAATAAGTGGCTTGAAACTTATCTGCGACATTTTTGTCATGATGTGCAGAATTCTTGGGATGTATGGCTGCACTTGGCTGAATTTTCTTACAACAACTCCACTCATTCAAGCATTGGAGTCTCTCCCTTCGAAGCATTGTATGGTCATCGGGTGCCCCTTCCTACCGTGATCTTCAATGAAAAGCTTAACCCCTTGGGAAAAGAAGAGCTGGACCGCATGCAAGCTCTACTTCAACAATGCAAGGTAAACCTCAAAAGGGCTCAAGAGCACATGAAGCTCCATGCTGATGGAAAAAGAAGACCCCTTGAATTTCAAGAGGGTGAAATGGTACTCCTCAAGGTCCCCAAATCCCGTTATGCCACACTAAAGGACGGCTCTTGCAACAAGTTTGCACACCGTTACTATGGGCCTTACAAGATCATTAAGAAGGTCGGGGACTTGTCTTACCGCCTCCAACTCCCTTCTACCACTAAGATCCATGATGTCTTCCACGTGAGCCAATTGAAACCTTTCATTGGCACTCCCAAAGATCATGTAGAGGAGCTCCCACCCATAGATGAGGAGGGCCTTATTCAGTACATTCCGGAAGCGGTCATTGGGCAACGTGAAAAGCAACTCCACACCCGTTCCATACATGAATACCTGATCAAATGGCAATGCCTACCAATAGAAAAAGCCTCTTGGCGCCCATCATCTATATTGGATGAATTCCTACAACTCAAGGAGACTGTGTTGGCTGGCACCTCACCATGATCCCTGTTTTGGGCTGCAGTCTGCATCTGGACAGCCACCTGTTTTGTACCAGATTTGGTCTTGGTCTACTCTCAGCCCCCCATCCTCCATACATGGCCAGAAAGTATACCTCGAGGGCTCCGTTTCGACACCTTACTTGCCCCGATCGGAGTTTCCTAGTGGAAGTTATGGCTGTTTTTCTCCAGCCATACCATCTGGGACTGCATACTAGAAATTCCTGGACAGCCCTTTATTTTGTACCAACTTTGGTCCTGGCCTGATTGCAGCCCCGCCCTAGCCACAGGGGCTGAAAGTACATCTCATGGGTTCTGTAACGACACCTCAATTTCCCATTCGGAGTTGCCCACACAAAGTTATGGCTAATTTCCTACAGCGCACTCTTACAGTCCACGACTACATCCCTTGTTTTTTAGGACAAAAACTTTATGAGAGGGGATGGTTTGTAATGAAGGGGGATCACAGGAATATGGCATGGGAACATACCAGTCACACTAACGGTATATAAGGTGTAAGAGGGTATTTTGAGGCATCACAGAAATTATCAAGAAACTCTCTTTTCACCTTCTCAACCTCCCATGGCTTCCTCTTCTTCTTCCTCTCTCCCTCTTTCTCTCTCTTCTTCTTGCCTTTCTCTCTCCTCTCCCTCTTCTTCTGCAATCCTTCTCTCTTTTTCCCCTTAGTTAGGATAGTTAGGTCTCCTTCATTACACTTATAAGTACTATTGGAAATGGGTGTGCTTTTTGTGTGCATGGCTCATTGTATCATCACGTTCGTCCAATGTTGCATGTTGTGAGTACAAATTGAGACCTCAACTTGCACAATTGTACATTTATGACATGGAGCATGAAGTGATGAATCGATTGTAAGCGAAGTCCAACTTGATACATGATTATTGCAAGAGACCTAGGAGATGATGCACAATTATAATATCTATGCTCAGGCTTTTCACTCTTTGTTAGCGTAGTAATGGTGTAGAATTGGGGATGATGATATAGAGAGTTGTTCTATGTCAAGACAATATGCAGTGCCAATTAGAAATGAGATTACTATAATTATACCTCAGAATGGTGATGAAGATGAGCTTAGCCAACATTGTGATATCCATGTCTTCATCCAAGAGGGTCAATGTATGGGAATGCCAAATTTACATCATATGTATATGCTAATGTTTTATGTCTTGCTTTTTCTAGATGGAGAAGATGAATGGTATATAAGGATTCCATATACTGATGTAGCTAATGATATATCTCTAGAGTAAATGAATAAGGTTTGTGTCACATAGATGCAGTTCAAATGCATACCATCTTCAAGTGCACAATTATTCAAATGAATGTCTTTTGAGAGGAGGTAGGTCGCTACATCAAATTATGGTGGGTGTATACTATAGTATTGAACAATGGAGGCTTGCATGGTGTCATCAAAACTAATGAACATTGCATGAAGAATTGTATCAAGGTTTAGCAAGCATGGTGTGTGGTGTCGACAATATTGATATTCATGTATTTCATTGGTGGTCCAAGGTTCATGCATTGATTATATCAGGATGCTATGCAAACTATGTGCACAAGGGGGAAGGCTGATCTTTCTATAACTTGAACATGCAATCCGAATTGGCTAGAGATTTGACAAGCACTATTGCTAGGGCAATGGCACATGATTGGCTTGACTTTATTCCTTGTGTCTTCCATGCCGAGCATGTGGATTTGATAGAAACACTTATCAATTAAAAGCTTTTTGAAAGTATAGCTAGATATGTTATTATGCTAGAGTTCTAAAAGATAAGGTTGCCTCACTCTCATACTTTGTTGATTCTAGAAGAGTCATTCAAGCCTTTGATAATAGAGCATTATGACAAAATTGTTTGCATAGAGCTGCTAGATAAAGAAAAACTCCATGCGCTACACAAGATAGTGGGTTAGATCTAACATATATGGACCATATGAGTAGTTTAATTTGCACAGTCCATGTATTAGCAAAGGAAATTGTACAAAGGTGTATCTAAAGGAGTTCATTTTGTGAGATCGGTATTATGAAACAGGTTATCCTATTTACAAGAGATGTGATGATGGAAAAAGTGTGAACATTAGGGGTAGTATCATTGATAATCATTGTATTTTGCCCTATAATATGTAACTTTCAAAGAAATATAATGCACACATCAATATTGAGATATGTTCTATTGTCATAGCTATGAAGTATCTTTACAAATATATTTACAAAGGACATGACAAAGCTACAGTTAGTAGGCTTGAATTTTTTAGACTAGATGGTGACAGTACATATATTGGGATTCAAATGATAGATATCTTGATGCTTGCTATGTCTCTGCCTTCGAGGTATGTTGGTATGTTTTCAATTTTCACTTCCACAATGAGAAGCCTGATGTTCAGAAGTTGCAAGCCCATTTTATATGAGAAAACATTGTGGTATTTGAAGGTGGTGATGATGTTTGAGATGTGAATTCAAGTGACAATGCTAGGAAGTCCACTTTTACAATGTGGCTTTGTTGCAATCAACAATATCTAGAAGTTCGTATATTGTTGTACCAAGATTTCCCTACTCAATGGTTTTAGAATGCAAGTAGAAGGATTTGGACAAAAAGGAAAAAAGGTAACACCATTGGTTGGATATTCTTTGTTTCTTCTACCTAACAATTGAATGTTTCTATTTGTGAATGCTCGTAATGGTTTATACGGGAAGGACATCTTTCAACGACTTGAGAACTATTGGCTCTGTGTTGATTTGCACAATGAAGGAGGCTTGTACAATGATGGGCATATTGGAGAGCTACGAAGACTGATTTTTAATGTTTAGAGAAGGCTTCACACATGTAGTTGGGTGTGCAACTAAGGAATTTATTTGTGGCAATATTGGTGTTTTGTGAACTAGCTTCTCCAGGGTAGTTGTGGGAGATCTTTGAAGTTCCACTTACAAAGGATATCATTTACAAGTTCGAATGATTGGTGTGTAGGGTGATCAATTGGAGACAAGAAATGAAACCTTGAAACACTTGCAATCGCTCTTATGACAACATGGATGGATTTTGACTAATTTCCCCAAGTTACCAAAAAGTCCATTGCAAAGTGGAATATCATAAGGAAACCCTCTTACTATTGAGGAGTTTGAATACCATCGATGCTAGACGGCACATGCTATTGAATTGATGAAATCACAACTCAATGAAAGTTAAGTTGCTACATCTCATACTATTCTTGGTGCCTTGCATATTGGTGAAGGGCAACTCTTCTTTTTAAATGATCTTGGGGGTTAGGTGTAGGACATTTATTTACTAATGTATTTTAGCAACACTGCATGCACAAGGTCATTTGGCACCTCGGGAGGGGAGGTCACTTATGAATATATGTATGTATAAGGTGAGTTCAAAATAAGGGTTCTTTTAAACACTATTTTTATACATTTTTTACATATAAAAGGGTGTCATATAAAGGGGTTGTGTTTTGTTCAAGAAAATTTCATAGCTTAGGATATTTATAAATAGGCCATGAACACATGTTATATAGATGGTGTTTATATATAGTGAACCCCTCAAGTTTGGCACTACATCATCAAGGATTTTTGCATTGCTATTGCCAAATGGTTGAACAACACACTTAAGATTTAAGATCCCATTATAGTTGGAGGGCTACTTTGCAACATACCCATGTAGAGTAATCTAGTGGGATTAGTAAGGGAGACCTACCTCCTTTTGTGGGATGAAGCTCCAATGATGCACTATTATGCTTTTGAAGCCCTTGATAAGAGTTTATGAGATATCATGTCTTGCAATCGACCTTTTGGTGGTAAGATAATATTATTTGAAGGTGATTTTACATAGATTTTGCCTGTTGTGATCAAGGAACGTTGTGAGGACATTTTGATGCATTCCTTTGTTGCTTTGCTTTGTGGCAATATGTAACAATTTTAAAGTCAATGCAGAACATTTGAGCGTGTTCTAATGATGATGGCTCTATGGATATAGACCATATTAGGCGGCTTCAATGTATCGGAGATAGTATCATCTTGACAGATGATACTAATAGAGTTCAATTGTCTATACACATGGTTATACTGGGGCGGGGGGGGGGGGGGGGGGGGTTTGTTGGAGATCTCATTGCATGTGTATACAATGACTTTTCCAATATGAATGATCAACTTTTGTTGCTAAAAGGGTGATTCTTGCTCCAAGGAATGTAGAGATGGGACAGTTGAACTTAGAAGCATTGTGTTTGATGCTAGGAAATGGGCAATTGTATGTGGGGCTTTCTTGAGTGAAATCCTTTGCTAGATTGAAGACCTTACTATAGGACAATGACCATTATGTGGGTTCCATTGTTAAATTGTGTATAAAGAAGTCTTGTAGAGAGTGCTTCTTGTAATGTGCATCATGATTGATTGTTTCGAACATTGTTGCTCTTTCTAGACTCATATTTTAAAACGTGTTTAAATTTTTCCCTTTTGTAGGAAAGTAAAGACCTTAGTGTTCAATTACTACTATGTATCTCATGCTCAGATGAGATTGTAGAAGAAATTCCTACCTTTGAAAGAAGAACCTAAAATATGTAGCTCCCTTGCATGTGTGGTTGAGTGCCTTGAGAGTCTTCCATTTGTTTAGAGGCTTGAATTCCTATATATTGAGATTATTTACGAGGGATCTTGCAATGTTTTTTTGTGGCACACTCTATTTATGATCACATTGTGTCTCAATCACACTCAAGGAGGATTCCTCCTCCATGCCAATGATGGGAATGCCATAACTTGTGTTGCTTGATTGTGTTGCATCAATTTAATATGAATATTTACTAAGGTATTTCTTTGCCTTAATTAGTTTTATTATGTACTATGTTCATAAAATGTCATCTTGCTAATGTTGTGTTATATTGTTGAAGCACATAACATGTTTTGTGAAGAAGTAAAGTCCACAAGCGATGCTTCAATATAAAAAAATTCAACCATGCATGTGGAAATGAGACATTTGCTGTCACAGATAGCAAGTCTTAGAGAAGAAAGCTATTAGAAGACTAAATGATAATTTGGGCATCTCTTTTATAGTGCTTTTTTGTAAAAGCAATCTACATTGAGATTTCATTGTTTTTTTTGCCCTCTTGCAAACATGCATTGTTTGTATTATTATATAGTTGTGAAAAATAAATAAGCAAGGATGAGGTGTTTCTTTTTCTCTTGTGCAATTATTAAAGCTAGTAAAGATAATATAAGAAGTAAATTTAGGGGGTGGGGTATAGTATAGCTAATGGGAATGATGCTGAGAGAGAGAGAGAGAGAGCAATGGCGACACTTCCTTTGCAACAGGCATCCTGCAAACTAACGAGGCAGAGAGACCTACAACTTGGCAACCTGCAAACGGCATGCAAACTGACATGCCAGGTTTGGATTGACATGACAGATAGTGTGTCTTGTAAACTGCAGATTGGTGTGACAAGAGGGAAGACGAGCTGCAAACTCCTTGCCCTATGTGCCATCTACACTCCTTCTAGACAGGCCACAGTTGAGGCAGACAGTCAATGACCAGGTGTATAATAGTTAAGGGAGCGTGCAACAGCATGGAGAAGACAAGCAAAGACCAGTGCACATGATGAGATGACCTGCATGTAACTCTATCTGAACTGACAGTTCAGATTATCATAAATAGGACAACCTGGACAAAGACACACTGGGACAGACTGTTCACACTACACGTGTGACTGTGGGCAGGGTTACTCCAGACAGCGATCAAAAGTGCACACAATAAGCTATGTGTGCAGAGAGAGAGAGAGAGAGAGAGAGAGAGAGAGAGATTTCTGTCAAAAGGGCTTTCAGGCCTGGTTATGGAGAAACTGCAAGAGTCAAATGATATTGATATGGCTTTTCTAGACCAGACTCGGTCGAATCAGACGCTGACTCGTCAGCAGAAGATTCTAGGCAGTTGATGGATGGGGATGAGATGTGTAAACGTCGTAAAATGTTTGTTGATGAACTGGACTTGTGTGCCCAGAATTTGTCTCAGCCAAGTGCTCATGCTTCATGCTCACAGCCTGACGGGTCTTTTTAGTTTATGCTGGCTACTGCTGATAATCTAATGTCGGATTACGCTCAAGCCAATGAGGGTAAAGCAAGTTCTTTACCAAAAAGGAAACATGTGGTAGCTGCCATGGGTATAGATCTGGTTTTACAGTAGATTGCTGCTTTCCATGAGAGAGCATCCATCTTCTACTTCACGGGAAGGACTCCTTTGATCACTAGAATTCGTGCATGGTTGTAGTCTATGCTTGTCAGTGCTGAGATGGGTCAAGATGATGCTTCAACGGAAGTGCAAGACCTGCTTGTTGGAGAAATTTATGATGGACCAAAAGGGTTTTTAAAAGTCCTTTTTCACTCCTCCGAAGTGCATGCTTTTATTATGCAACGTATCCCTTTTGTTTATGGATGGTCAATTGGTACATATGGTCCCTTGGAGACCTATGGCAGAATTTAAGGAGGTACTTAGGCATGCATGTCCTATTTGGGTTGAGGTGGTCGATCTTCCTATGCATCTTTGGAGACTTCTACCGTTGGTATTGAGAACTCTTGGTGAGGTGCTGGTGGAGCCTCGGTTAGCCTCTTGCAATAGGAACAGGACCTATATGCTTTGGGATACAAGGAAACCTCACCTTTTTCGAGGTTTTGGGATTGTAAACGTTGGTTTACGAGCTAAAATGGGTTACATTTGCTAGTCACTATTTCAGATGTGGCCAATTGGGCTATTTCATTTTTGAATGCGATAGAAGCCTTGATGTTTTGCAAAGTTCAATGGTTCCTGACACGGATATGCATGAGCATCATCCTCAGTAAGTGGTTCAACAGCTAGAAGCGGATCATGAGCCACTTGTCCAACATGGACATGATGATGGTAAGAAGAATGTGGCTCAAACTAGTATAGAGCGTGCGTCGCTTTCAATTGGTCAGAATTTGCCTCTACAGGATAATTCTTGGATTAGTATGGTTAGACGCAATGCTAGATACGAGCCTCATTTGTCTCCTACCTATCACTGAGACATTTCAACATAGAGGTAGGGTTTTCTACATGAAACCTCAATCCTCACATTCTCCTGCAGTCACCCATGGAGGAAAAAAGGGATTTTGATTCAGCTTTGCACTTTGATCCATGAGGGAGACTTGTGCCTCCTCGTGACGGTTTATTGATCTCAGCAACAACAATTTCCTTCCCGTGATTCGATTGGTAGTTTGTATAAAGAGCAAATCTAGTAGATGTGATCCGAAGTGAAATGGAAAAATTTCAAGCAGCTAAAACTGTTGATGTGAAAGAGAAAGGGAAAGGGGGCGGTGCAGTAGTTTTCTTTCTATGTGTTATCATGAAAATTGCTTTATGGAATGTGAAAGGTGTTTCTTCGGGTAGTAAGCACCATCGCTTGTGGAAAGTTGTGTTAATTGGAAATTGGGATGTTTTATGTGCTGTGGAGTATAAACAATATGCTTTGGCAGGATCTACCTATGTATACAAGGATTATTCCGTTTTTCTTAGTGGACATATTCCACATAAATCCGGACTTATGTTGGCCGTCAAATCATCCTTGCAACCATCTTTGGTTTCTCATGACCATTGCGGTAGATTTATGATTCTGGAAATCCTATATGAGGAAGAGGTTTTGTGGCTAGTGGAGGTGTATGCTCCTACTGCTCGAGAATGTCAACTCTTGGATGATTTGCACTACCTGGCCATGGCTCACATCTAAGCTTTGTTATGGGTGATTTCAATGCGTGTGTATCTATGGATTAGGTGACTTCACAGCACTCGGTCATGGATGGTCCGGAACGACAGGCTTGGGATGCTTTGGCAGCTATATCCTTGAAAAGAGACAGGTGGTCTTGGTGCCATCATTCTCAAGCCAGATATACTTATCGCTCTCTTTAGCACCCAAATACTTGGGCCCGACCGGATCAGATCTATATTTGCTAGAGTAATTCCTTTTTTCTTGAAGTTATTGATATGTGGGTGGAGAAACAACATGTTTTGTTAGATCACTATCCTTTGGTCTTGGAGCTGAATCATGGACCTATCCATGCCTTTAAGGCCCTCCTTGCCCATTTGCCTCTTCATTTCAATCAGTCCTTTCTATTGCAAAATCAGTTTTTGAAATATATTCAGCAAAACTGATTGCTTCTTTTAGCTCCAGGGTCCTATCACTGAAGGGATACAAGCATGGGTTGTATTTAGGGATAATGCTCGATTGACAACAACCCTTTCACGGCAGGAAATGAACATGAAACCAAGGTAGAAGCATGCAAAATCTATGCACATGGCTGAGCCATTAATCTCAAAACTGAAAAGAAACCATAAATCTTTCACTTAATAATGAATTGATTCGTTATCTTCATCATCTTCATCCATAGCTTCAACCATTATACAAGAACAAAAGGGAAAAGAGGAATTTCTGCACGAAAGACAGGAGAGAGGAGAGATAACAACTTTTTGCACCACCAAAAAGAGAATGTGCAATTAGACAAGAGAGGAAAGGAAAAGAGGCACATAACCACTCGTGCACTCCACTCCACCTCTTTCCCAAAAAGCACATCCCTTCGTATTTTTATTATTTCTTTGAAACTTTGATACATTTGATATTATAAGACCTTTGGCCTTTAATTTTGAGTATTCCTACCCTTCACCAATGCATGCACGTAACACTTTTGTGTATACCATTTATTTATGATGGTGTATGTGGATGTGGATGTGGCCTCCTCATATCTCCCTCTTTTTGGTGATTTTGTAACAATGTAAATGTTATTCCCTTTACAATAGATGAAATTATGATATATGCATGGACATTTTTGTGCCTTGTTTTTATGCTTCTTTGGGTGTCATCATCGATTGTTATCCCGACAGTATGGTATTCAGCATGCTTCCTCTTTACGCACTAAATTGCAACGTGCACAAGCATTGTTGACCCACTCGTTGTCTTTGTGTCAATTGGGGGACTCCAATGATAACTTGCTCACATACATTGAATGGCTGAAAGGAAGAGATAAATCTTTACATGAAGAGGAATATGCTAAATACAAATTGCTAGCCAAAGCGGAAGCTTTATACGACAATAACTGTCAGTCCCATAAATTTTTGGCTGGACTGCAATAGAAATATGCTCGTGAAAATGTTGTGTGTTTGATGGATGAGCAAGATGTTATGGTGACTGAACCTGCTTCCATAATTCAAATGTGTTCACTTTTATAAATTGTTGCTGGGCCCATAGAGACTCTTTTAGATGTGGTTCTTTCTGCTCGCGGATATATTTATAATTTGGTTGGTAATTAGGTTAAGCCAGAATGGATTGATTTGATGGAGGCCAATATTTCAAAGGAGGAAGTGAAAGACGTGATGTCTCATTTGTCTCGAAGGAAAATCCTTGGCTGGGATGGGCTTCCTAATGAACTATTTTTGTCCCATGTGGAGCGACTTAGGATCCATTGTCTCGTTTGTGTCAGCAAGTGTGTAATTCTGGTGAGATGCCTTCAAACTAGATGATTGCTATCATTCGGTTATTGCCCAAGGTTCCCTCTCCATCCTCCTTGAAACAATGGAGACCCATTTCTATAATGGGTTCTTTATGTAAAATCTTTTCTAAAATCATTGCCAACAGGTTGCACAAAGTATTTCCGCAATTGATTCATCCACGCCAATATGGTTTCATTAAGGGCCGGAATATAATGCACAATATTTTGAATGTTTGACTATGCTAAAGCTTCAGCCCAGCAGGTGGTTATGCTTCAGCTTGATATTGAAAAGGCATTTGATCATGTTAGTCAGTCTTTTTTGCGATAGCTAATGACCACCGTGGGATTTGGGCCTCATATGATTTCTCTTGTGGATACTATTAGTCAGGTTATTGTAGCCCACATCGCACTTAGTGGAGGGATCACATATGAAATTGCCTTGTCCCAGTCTCTTCGACAAGGCTACCCTCTCTGCCCTTTGCTGTTCACTTTAGTCACTCACCTGATGTTTTCACTATTGGACAAGTTGGCCGATCAAGGGGAGAGTGTTGGTCTGACTCTTCCTAGTGGGGCCCAACTTTTGGGGCAATCTTTGGCAGATGATTCCTTCATGTTTCTTAAGGTTGATCACTCAAATGTCAATCGAGAAATGGTTGCATGGAATATTTTTGGTATCGCGTTATAACTTCATATTAACACTCAGAAATCTACATTGCTTTCTTGCACAGAGAATGATTTGCAGGCCTTGGGATGGCATGGAATTGTGATTTCTAAGGGAAATATAACTAGACATTTGGGCTATCCTATTGATGTGGATGTAGCTCCTCGTACATTGCTGGATTGGATGCCATCACGTATTCATGATCGGTTCATGTATCGGAAGTCTCAAGGAGACTGGCCTCTTCATGTGCGACTTAAGGTTGTTGAATGCATCATGATCAACATGATTTCGTTTTTCCTACCTCTTCTTCCTTGGATCAAGAAGTCTCTCTTGGAATTGGTTCAACCTATTCGATTCATGTTGTGGCAAAAGAAAGGGAATCTCTTGGAGGCCAGGTGTGGATTTTGTGGGGTAGCATATTACTGCTCCTAAACGGATGGGGGGAGTATCTTTGTTGGATGCTAATTTGCACATGGTAGCCTTGAGGCTAGCATTTTTGCAAGCATTATGTATAGAGAATCATCCCTGGTCAGATATTACAAAAAATTTCATAGAAAAGACTGGAATCTCTCATGGCAGCACGGTAATTCATGCTTCTTGGTGGCATGTGCTTAATTCCAAAAGACCTATAAAGGTCTCTTAGTCTTTTCTCCTATCTCATTTGATTGCCTCTTGGCAGGCGATGTTAGGTTTTGCAGTTTGGTGCCCTACTGACTCTTGTAAGGAGGAGAATTTGTTGTGAGGTGAAGTGTTGGCTACTTCGAGGTTGTTGGATTGGCCTCATAAAGATTTGCAAGGAGATAAGTTTAATCAGATGGCTCATTTGGGGTTACAGCAAATTCTTGATGGCATCATTCTTGGCTATCTTTATTCTTTTCGATGTATCTTCGGGGTACCTCGAGGTTATCATGACATTTGGTCATCTATATAGGATAGACTTTTGAGGTTCTCCCCTTGGCCAATATTACAGTTGTGTTCTCCTTGGTGTGATTGGAAGTTTGTGATTCTTGATGATTTTGAGAAAAGGTCAGCCAACCAGATTTCACATCAAATGGTGGAGGCCAAGAGATGGGTCATGAAAAAGGCTAATAAAGTATGGCATATTCGGGATAGAAAAAAGAAGTGGCAAGAAAGATTCATCTAGCTCTGGAAGTCTAAGGTTCTGTATCAGGGTAAAGTGTTCATGTGGAGACGACTTATTGGGGGTCTTCCAATTGGCGATGTGTTGCATGCCCTCAAGACCTTTGCTGGTCGTTGTGTGTTCTATACTACATGTGATGAAATGCTTCATCTCTTTGTCTCTTGCCTTGTTGCTAGACAAATTTGGAGTTTTGTTTCCCATGTTGTGTGGTCTGTGGAAACTCATCACCAAATATTAGCTTGTTCATGGATGATGGAAAATATGATTTCCTCATCTTCTTTGCATTCATATTACTCCTACCTTTTCCATTTCCTTAGATGGACATCCCTTTGGCATATTTGGTGCACTTGGAATGCCTTCATTTTTGATTCAGTATCGGGTATCCATGGTCATGTGGTCCGTGTCCATGGTTTAGTGTTATGGCAGATCTCGTTTATGGTCTCAGTTGATCTGGTTCTTTTGGACATTGCTGCTCCCTGGCTGGATATTGTTCGCTCTACTCCAGCTGTTCTTTCTAAGCGACATTTTTATGTTAAAGATGTGGTAGACTTTTAGTTGTATCTGTGTTTTTTTCTTTGCTAACCTGATGGTCTAACGTTAAAAAATGTGGTTTATAGTGAGTAAGTCTCCTACATTGTTTTGATTGGAGATATGGATGTAGATACTTTCACTTTTTGAAGGCAAAGAAACACTTGGATACTATTTCAATATGAGCTAGATAATGGATTGTTTTGGTTAATAATGAGGGGGTTTGTATGTACCCTCCCCCCATGCACACACTTTTGAAGTGGGAGCTTTAGTACTGCCCTTGTGGTGAATTGATCTAGAGCCTAGACATATGCTTGAGAGGGAGAAAGAGTTGTATAAGCAAATGAAGACGGATCAAAGAAAAGACAATCCCTAGACAATGAAAGGTAATTGCTAATGACTCTTTCATTTTCTTCAACTTGTTGTAAAATTTAAATGTGGACTACAATGTTAAAGGAATAAATATTGTAGGAGAAAAAGGTAAAGAGATAGTAAATGATGAAGCAAATGTTCAAGAAAATATGGATATGGATGAGGGTACGGTGACCACAATAGGGAGAAAAATGCTTAGAAAGAGTAAAACGTTTTTCTTCTTAGAAGAGCATACACTACTTACCTGCTCCTATGGCTATTCTTGGAAATAAGAGTATTGTTGTTGTTGGTTATTACATATCTATTGGGAGGGATTTTGCTACTGTTATGAAAAATCCCACATTCACACTAATATATGATCACATGGTGCGGGTGAGACCTACTGAGAGATAGTATGTCAAGAAGGGCAAGATGGTATCATGGGCCTCAGACTTTATATTTTTGGATCTTCCTTCTCGTGTCATTATTCATGGTGATGAGCCATGTCCACACCTTAGGATAGAGTGTCAGAGGATCATGTATGCTTTGGGATTGCCCTTGCTATCTCTACATTGGTAGATTCTATGGCTAGTTGTTGATCATGTTTTCATTTGCAAGTATTTGCAGTTTGCATGTGTGTATTAGTTAGATGCAATATATTGAATAAGATAACAATTTTTTATTCATCATATTGTATTTGTGTAGGGGATAGTATTGGCCGATACCCATATTTTTTATCTGGAGAAAAGCTATCGAGTGGTGGTTGAGCATATGCCCTCTTTTGGGTGTTATGATGTTGGCGATTCCCAAGCTGAAGTCTATTGCATGGTATTTACCTTGTATGTATATGGAGTCTTGATTATCTAATGTATATTTATAAACTAATATACCTTGTATTCTTGTAATGTGCATTGTCGGTGTTGTTTATGGTTCAATGTTGTGGGATAACGCCCATGTGCACATTGCAGAGAGCATGAACTCTTTCAGGCCCTCCGCATGCATTGAACTGACAGTATCATGCATCACTATATGCCCACCATAACAAGGTCTATGAGACATGATGGTGGAGATTGGCGATCAGGAATGGAGAGGATCCATACTTTTATGGCATGCTTCTTGGCGCTCCTATGCCCCAAGGAGGGTATATGCTTGAGATGGGTTTTGGCATTGCACCCATTCTTAAGTCATGCATTAGGTGCAGTGGCATATGTGGATCTTTTGATGTGGACAATGTCATCATTTCCTCTTCCATGCAGCCATTGTTAGCATAAGCCACGCGAGGAGAAAGCATGGAGGTATGTTCTTCTATGATTGGTGATGAGGCGGATAAGAGAGCAGGTGAAAATCCCTATGACTAGTGAGCATCTAGTCTCTTTCATGTCACCAGTTTAAAAATATATTTTTTGATTGCTATGTAAATTAGTCATGTCAATGGGCCACATTGAATGCAATCATGTTACATGTTTTTATTGGTCAATATAACTATGTAGACTGAAAATTAAGAGTTCACGATGAAACATGTTACTATAGCACTAATCATTATTCATTATAGTTAAGAAAGTTTGTGAGATTAACTTGATCCATAAATTGGTCTAGGGATGTCTGGTTTTTTTTCATTCTAAGATTTTAGCGGATATGAAGCATCAAACATAAATTTTGACAACAAAGATGCTCATTTTGTGCTTCCCCATTGTATGTTAAAAGTGTGTCGCTCGCATATGTAGAAGCAATGGCAAAAAGAATGGCCAATGAGCCATACTTCAATGCAAAATTCTCAAAGCCACAATGAAGGCATTGTGCTTTTGTGGATGATGAGTGCGAATCCATGTGAAGTGGATGAGGACATTGAGGCTACTACTACTATCTTTCATGTTCATGAAGAATATTTCAATGAAACTTGTTTCCTAATGTTTCTCTCTTGTTTGCCAAGAATGATATTTTCAAGAAAAGTTTTTTGTTGCTATGGATTGGAATTCCCATTTGCAAAACTAATTTTCATGGTCTATGTATATTGGATTATGGAATGCATATGGATCTACAAAAGGTAAAATTGCATCAAAAAAATGTGATATGCATATCCATAAAATGCAAACTAATTTTTGTAATGTGTTAGCAAAACTGATGTTAATATGAGGGGAAGACCAAGTTTTTTGTTGCTATGGTTTTGGAATTTCATACTTCTATCTCATGTGCTTTGCCACGTGTGCTTTACCAAAATGTGCACAACTCTATCTCATGTGCTTTGCCATGTATTGCTCGGTTTCTTGGTCTTGCTCAAAAAAAGGGAAGACTCCTATATGGCTACACTTGGCAAGCGGCATTGGGATGCCATAAAGGGTATCATGAGGTACCTTAAGGGTACTACAAATATGTGCATATGTTATGGTGGCTAGGATATAGAAGTTATGAGGTACACTGACTCAAATTATGCAAGACACATAGATAGTAAGAAGTCCACCTCTGGCTATCTATTTACCTTTGTTGGAGGTGCTATTTCTTAGATGTCCATGGTGGTAGAACAAAAGGCACAATACTCATCCTCTATAGAAGAAAGAGCCACAATAGGCTGCTTCTTATTGCTCCAAGAGATAGCTCCTAATCCAAGGGAGAAAGCATAATCGATAGTAGACAATCTCAAATCCACATCACATGTCCAATCAGAGTCACTATACCTAGAAAGAGTAACCCCCTCTCCATACATGATCCCATAGGACGACCAAGTCCCCTATAAATACCAAAGAACATGCAAAGCTACTCTCTAGGGATCCTGCATAGGAGTCTTCATAAAAGAAGACAGAAAAGCCACCATAAAAGAGTTGTCTCAGTCAAGTATGAATAAGCCAGATCAAGGAGCCAACAAGGCACTTGTAATGGGTAGCATTAGGAAGGGGATCTCCTACTTTGCCAAAGCTTGGACTTAGAGTCCATGGGGCAAGAAAGATGCCCGAAAAAATCAAACTCTAAAAGAAGCTCGGAGATGTACATGTGCTAGAATATAAAAATGCTCTAAGCCATCTAGTAGATCTCCAATCCAAGAAAGAAGTGAAGGATGCCAAGATTTGTCATGTCACAAACTTCTGTCTCAAAATCTCTCGAGTCTGATCAACCTCTTGTGTAGAGCTCCTAATGATGATAAGATCATCCACATACAAAATAATCAGAATACAGCTGTCACCCTCAACCTTGTAGTAAAGGTTGGGGTCATGTACCAATCAATGGAAGCCATTCCATAAGAAGAATCGATCAATCCTTTGGTACCAAGCCCTAGGAGCTTGCTTTAGGCCATAAAAGGCCTTCCACAACCTGTAGACATGGTCCTCCTTCCCCTACACAAGAAAACCAGGAGGCTAGGAGATATAAATCTCCTCCTCGAGGATGCCATTCAAGAAAATGGACTTGACTCCCATCTTGTAAACAAGCAAATGATTATGGGCAGCAATAGCCAAGATAACCCAAATAGTAGACATCCGAGTTGTAGGTGCGAAAGTCTCAAAATAGTCCAATCTTGCATGCTGTGCAAAACTTCTGGCAACAAGCCTGGCTTTATGCTTTCCAAGGAATGATCTGCAAGATATTTGGTCTAAAAGACCCACGTCACACCAATCACCTTCTGCTTTTGAGGACGCGGAACCAACTCCCAAGTCTAATTGTGCTTGATAAAATCAAGCTCAGCTTGCATAGGCTGTCACCAAATGTCATGTATAAGAGCCTCATCAACTATAGTAGGCTCTCTATCCTGAAGAATTTGTGACATAAGAGCATAGTTCACATAGAGTGAACTATCCCAATGGGCCTATAAGCGAGCTAATCTACATGGACCTAAAGGGGTAGTAGGAAAGTGAGAAACACCAAAATCTTGCATAAGCTATCGATACCACAAAGGAATGTGGAGAGGCTCATCTTGCTGCA
This sequence comes from Lygodium microphyllum, assembly GCF_053477565.2. NCBI lineage: Eukaryota > Viridiplantae > Streptophyta > Polypodiopsida > Schizaeales > Lygodiaceae > Lygodium > Lygodium microphyllum. The sequence goes on along the minus strand of NC_141137.1, from coordinate 80,564,826 downwards.
ATGGAGATAAGGAAGTCTTCGGTACTTGTAATGCACCCATCAAAGAAGGGGACTCCCCCTTCCTGAAGTGAAGGGACATCCTTCAAGGAAGGCTCCCCTCTTGATGAGGAAGAATCCGTAGAAGACTCCAGAAAGGAGGCTAAAGGGATCGAGATACTCGGTGAAGAAGAAGCATCCATCAGGGGTCAAAGGGAAGTAGGGGAAGATGGAGGAGGAGGGGGAGGACACTGATGAGACGAGTGAGGGGTTCTAATAGTGAATTTGGAAGGAAGAAGAGGTATTGAGGGTGGCGGAGGAGGGATCACCTGCACAAGAACCATCAAGTAGATCATTGAAGACCGCAACCTCATCAAAGGTCACATCTCCACTCACCTCAATCTTTTGCATGGACAGGTCATAGAGTCGATAACCCTTTGTTGTTGTACTATATCCCATGGAGAGAAGCTTCTACAACTTCAAGTCAAGCTTCATCTACCTCTTCTTCTTGTCCACATGGACATATGCCTTGCACTCGAAGATGCAAAATGGGACACGGAAGGCTTCTTCCCAAAGAAATCCTCCTAGAGGGTCAAGTCCACCAAATCAAAAGTCAAAGAGTGGTTGCGGATGTAAACCATAGTAACCATGGCCTCACCCCAAAGGGAATGTGGGAGGCCCCTATGCTCCCACATGGATCGAGCTATCTCTAGCATGGTCTGATTTGTCTAATCTACCACACCATTATGAGATGGTGTCTTTGGATGGGAGCACTCCACCCAAATCCCATGAACCCTACAAAACTTACAAAATAGGTTAGAAGTAAACTTGCCATCGTGATATGCTCAGACCTTGGAAGTTGTTTATGTCTCCACAAATACCTTCCATTCTCACAAAAATGGGAGTATGCATCGCTCTTGTACTCCGAAAGACAAGGCCACACATAACGATTGAATTCATCAACAATCAACATCAAATACTTGGCCTTCCCAAGGGAGGCCATGCCCCGCAAGGGTCGGTATAAACCAACTCAAGCATAGAAAAAGCCCCCCGTGTGGTAACCTAGGGATGTGGATTCCGATGTTGTTTTCCCCTCAACCAACTAGAGCAAAGAGTGTGAATAGGAGGGAAATGGAGAAGGACCACCACCATCTTCCTCCTAAAAGCCCATCAAATCGCATCTATATTCAGATGACCATAACAAGCATGCCAAAGAAGCCCAAGCTGAAAGGGAGTGACGGATCGAAGGTTGGACTCGAGAACTATGGTGGGAGAGCAAGAGCAAGAAAGGGAGAAACTAGAAATGGGAACTCCAACAGTCACAATGTGTGACCGGGCCTTCTTTTATTCAAACTATCACTAAAAGAATAAAGAATAAAGTGACGGTGATGGGTGCCCGCCACCTGCAGTGTGCAACAGCGGTGACTGTTAGTGTAGTAACACATGGGCGGCTAGGCAGAGGCACCTTTACCCCCAACAACCTCCCACTTAAAGGCAAATCTGCCCCACTGAGGAGTGAAAAGAAAAAGAAAAAAGACAGTACAACATGTACACATGTACAACAGGATGAGGAAAGATGTCATCTCATCCCACGCCCATCAACCTCCTGAGGAAGGCAAAGCACTTTGTAGAGAGGTTTTTCGTGAGCAGATCTGTAGGATTTTGTTCAATCTCAAGATCTTGATAAGATTAACAGACTTGTCCTCAAGGACCCCATGTATAAAGTGATACCTCACCTCAATGTGTTTCGTCTTCGCATGGAAGACCAGATTCTTGGCTAATTGAATAGCACTCATAGAATCTGAATGCAGTGTTGGGATAGCATCAATACCAAGGTCAGCAACTAAATGACCAAACCAAATGGCCTCCTTGCAAGCCTCAGTGGCTGCAACATACTCGACCTCTGTAGTAGAAAGGGCCGTGCATTTCTGCACCCTGAACATCCAAGAAACAACACCTCCAGCATAGGTGAATACATAGCCAGAAGTGGACTTCCTACTATCTGCATGTCCTGCATAATCAGAGTCAGTGTACCCCACGAATCCTGTATCCTAGCTGCCATAGCATATGCACATATCTGCAGTGCCCTTTCAGGTACCTCATGATACCCTTCACGGCATCCCAATGCTTCTTGCCAGGTGTAGCCATATAGCGTGCCACAACACCAACTGTAAAGGCAATACCTAGACGAGTGGCTATCATGGCATACATAAGACTGCCCATTGCAGATGCATAGGGAATCTTGGCCATCTCGGCCCTCTGCTCATCTGTCTACAGACAATCAGCCTGTGATACCTTCACATAAGAAGGCAATGGACAGTGAATAGGCTTTATGTCCTGCATGCGGAAGCGCTCAAGGACTTTATGAATGTACTCCCTCTGTGACAAGTAGAGGAGTCCCTGATGCCTGTCGCGTCTAATGCGCATACCAAGTATGTGAGCGGCCTGTCCCAGATCTTTCATCTCAAAGCTCTTCTTGAGCTAAGCCTTAAGAGCATCTAGCTCATCATGAGCTTTCCCTGCTATCAACATATTATCCACATAGAGTACCAAAATCAATAAAGAACCATCACGAGCTTTCTTTGTGTAAAGACACGGATCCATAGCACTCCGGCTGTAGCCCTGACTGCATAAAGGCATCAAACTTATGATACCACTTCCTAGGTGCTTGTTTTAAGCCATAAAGACTTTTCTTCAATTTGCACATTAGGTGCTCCCTGCCAAGTTCTGTAAAGCCCTTGGGCTGCTCCATATAAATCTCATCATGCAAGTCTCCATGTAAGAAAGCCGTCTTGCCATCCATCTGGTATAAATCAAAGTCAAGCTGAGCAACCAAAGCCAAGACTAAGCACAGGGTGGTCATCTTAACTATAGGAGAAAAGACCTCATCAAAGTCCACACCATGCTCCTGCTTAAAACCCTTTGCTACCAATCTAGCCTTGTATGCCGGCTTGGGGTGTCCAGGGATACTTTTTAGCTTGTACACCCACTTGCATGGCAAAGCCTTCTTGCACATAGGCAAGGAAACCAAATCCCAAGTGTCATTCTTATGCAAGGAGTCTATCTCAGACTGCATAGCCCTCTCCGAGGAGTGACTGTCACCCCTACGCATAGCCTCATCATAAGTGAAAGGCTCTCATGCATCTATAACCAAGACATAATGCATCGAGGGCTGAAATCTATTTGTTCAAAGTTGAGAGAGAGAGAGACATGGAAACTCCATTGTCATGAGCCTTCAGGCTCTCAAAGTCATTTCTTCATGTTCCATACCCAAAATTGAAAAGCACACACAATACAAAGATAAAGTGACCTAGTGTAAGTGTAGACTAGATAGACTAACTCTAGTCAGGTCGGTAACTGACTACTAACCCGACTTATTTAATGTAGTCACATGTAGACAGCTGCACACTCTAGTTGTCATAGATGTCGGTCATAGATAAAGACACACTGACGGTGAGCTTGGTTTCTAACACTCCCCCTCAAGCTCAAAACAAAACTCAAATCATATGCATCACTCCAAGTAGCTATCTAAAGTGAATGAACTTATCTTTACCAAGTGATTTGGTAAAGATGTCTGCTACCTGGTCTTCAGTCTTCACATGCTCCAAGTCAATCTGATCTGCTAAAACCATTTCCCTGATGAAATGGTAGCGAACCTCAATGTGTTTTGATCTTGCATGATAAACAGGATTGCTTGCTAACATGACACTGCTCAAATTGTCACAGTACAGCTTGACTTTGTTGTCCAAGTGTACTCCCAAGTCATTCAGCAACTTCTATAACCACTTAGCTTCACAGAACGCTAAGGCCGCACCACGATACTCTGCTTCCGTACTGGACAATGCAACTGTAGGCTGTTTCTTACTCTGCCAACTGATCATACTACTACCCAATCCAAATGCATAGCCGCTGGTTGACCTCATCTCATACGTGCAACCAGCCCAGTCAGCATCAGTGTACCCCATCAAGTCAAGGGGTTTCCCATATGCATAAAATAGCCCATGATCTGTGGTACTCTTTACATATCTCAGAATTCTCCTGACTGTATCCAAGTGTGGTTTGCGAGGCTTCTGCATGAACTGACTGATCAGCCCCATAGTATAACTCAAGTCAGGTCTAGTGATCGTGAGATAGATCAAGCTGCCCACCATCTGTCTGTACATAGTAACATTCTCAATCTCTGTCCCAACATCAATCTGCAGCTTGACATTCTGCTCTAAAGGCATATCCATAGGCTTGCAATCAGCCATACCATATTTCTGTAACATGTCATGAGCATACTACTTCTGTAGCAGCCATATTCCTTGAGGTGTAGAGACAACCTCAATCCCCAAAAAATATTTCAGCTCTCCAAGGTCCTTGATCTTAAACTCAGCCTGTAAACATGTCTTTATTTCAGCAATCCCATTTTCATCATCTCCTGTAATGATTAAGTCATCAACATAGACAACTAGGAAAACATAGCCACTATCTATCTTCTTCACAAACAAACTATGATCAGCATCTCCCAATCGGAAACCATGTTGCTGCAAATAACTGCTGATGCGAGCATTCCATGCTCTGGGTGCTGTTTCAGGCCATATAATGCCTTTTTCAGCCGAATACATGTGCTGGAAATTCTGGATGTACATAGCCTTCAGGCTGTTCCACGTAAACCTCTTCCTATAATTCTCCATTGAGAAATGCATTCTTTACGTCCATCTGCCATAGTTTCCAGCCTCTAGCTGCTACCAAAGCAATCACAGTTCTAACTGTAGCCATCTTTGCTACAGGGCTGAAAGTCTCCTCATAATCAAGACCATACTGCTACGCATACCCTTTTGCAATGAGCCTGACCTTGTATCTTTCCAATGATCCATCTGATTTACATTTCACCTTATACGCCCACTTGCATCCAATAGGTGTTCTGCCCTTAGGCAACTGTACCAAATCCCATGTACCATTTTCAGCCAAAGCTGAATATTCCTCATCCATAGCAGCACGCCAATTCTCATCTGCAACTGCCTCATCAAACTTACTTGGTTCTCTAAAACCTGTTACTTTCGTCATATAAGCATAATGACGGGCTGAATATCCAGTGTAAGTGTATCTATCAACAAATCGTCTGAGCCTCTCTGATCTCCTGAGCTGTGGCTCACTATGAGCTTGCCTCTCATGAGGCAGCACATAACGGCTCTACCTAGCACCTAGTGTCATAACAGACGGAATCCCCAATTCACTGTCTAAGCTGTCACTGCTAGATGAATCATAACCTGCAGTGAGTGGACCTGTTACATCTTCAAAAACCTTTTCTTTTCCCTTATTTGTTCTCCCTCTCACTGACATATCCGTGTCAGTGGATGCAGTAGTGCAACTTTGCAACCGTCCTGTCCAAGGACTCACTGTAGATGATACATCACCTATCTGACCACTCATGGAAGTACTCTCTGCAGGAGTATTTTCAGCATGACTCATACTGGGTGAGCCATCAGTAGGCACTGCAATAGGATTCCCATACCAGGATGCCAACTCATCAAATACTACATCTCTGCTTATGAGTGTCTCATGAGAAGAAGGTACATAATACTTATAAGCTTTCCGTTCCTGTGCATATCCTATAAACACACTTTTCACTGCCTTAGGATCCAATTTCTTCCTCTTCTCATCCGGTATATGCACATATGCAATGCTGCCAAATACCTTCAAGTGCGAAATATCAGGTTTATGACCATACAGCCATTCATACGGAGTGACATCATGAATCCCTGCTGTAGGGGTTCGATTCAGCACATAGACAGCAGTCACCACTGCTTCAGCCCAATAACCATTTGGCAGACATTTTTCATTCAGCATAGCTCTAGCTGACTCCATCAAAACCCTGTTTTTCCTCTCTGCAACATCGTTTTGCTGCGGTGTATAACTACATGTGAGCTGTCTTCTGATCCCATATTTAGCAAGATACCTGTCAAAATAATTTGAGACATATTCACCTCCTCCATCTAATCTCAAGCATGATATGTAACAGTCCAATTCATTTTCAGCATGTTTCTTGAAGTCTTTGAATGCATCAAACACATCATCCTTATGCTTCAAAATATAAAGCCAAGTGTACCTGCTGAAATCATCAATGAATGAGACATAATACCGTGCACCGCCAAAAGAAACATTATGTGAAGGACCCCAGACATCAGAGTGCACCAACTGTAAAGGCCTAGTACTATTTTTTACATGTCTCATGAAAGGAAATCGTGCCTGCTTTCCAAAGTGACATGCAGGGCACACGTGACCAAAATCATTATACTTGAATTTAGGTAATCCAAGTACTACTTGCTTCTGCTACATAGATTTCAACTTTTGTACATTGACATGTCCAATCCACTTGTGCCAAATCTCTACATCTCGAATGACACTCTCATCATGAACAAACATGGCTGCCTTAAGTCCCAGAATTGTCGCATCCAATGTAAACATCCTGCTATCTCTTCTGCCCTTGGCAATTAACTTGCAGCCATTTCCATACTCCTCAATGAAACACCCATCTTTGTTAAGCCTCACTTGCAAATTCTGTTCTGCCATTTGACCCACAGACAACAGATTCTTTGTTATGGTCGGTACATGTAATACATCATGCAGGCCTTTCTTCTTGCCATCAGGTATCATAAGAGGAACAATCCCTTTATGCTTTATGTCATGTTGGGTGTCTTCCCTAGTACATACATGACCATGTGTACCTGTAACCATCTCATCAAACCACTCTCCATGCGGTGTCATGTGGTTTGACGCTCTAGAGTCAATGTACCATCTGTCATCTCTATCATGTCTCGATGCATTTTTAGATATATGCTGCATGGCAAAGAGTCTATCAACTGGCTCATCATGAGCACCACTAGAAGATGCATAGTGCCCATGATGTCTGCCCTTTGCCTTCATATCTCCCTGCTTCTTGTAACAATCCTTTGCAATATGCCCATACCGGCCACAATAATGGCAATCCTTGTCCCTGTTGGACTGATCAGATGACTGCCATGAACCAGATCCACCACCTCTACCTCGAGGTGATCTCCCCCTGCCTCTAAACCTGCCAGATCCACCCTGGCCTTGTGTATTTGCACCATGCCAATTACTCTGCTGCTGCTGCTGTCCATAAGCATTACGAGTGTCACCACGACCTCTAGATCCTCTGCCACGCTGGCTAGAGTATAACACAGTGTCTCTACTCTGAGATGCACTGGAACCTGTATTCAAACCAAGTTTGACTTCCTCATGCAGCAACAAGGCAACTAGCTCTTCCTAGCTAGGGGGCTCTTCTCTGATAGAAATGGAAGTGTCAAAAGCTTTGTACTCTTTGCCTAAGCCATTCAAGGCAACAGCAATCATATCATCTTCTGATACACTTGAGCCAATGGTAGCAAGCTGATCAGCTATGGTCTTAATCTCCGTGGTATACACCCAGATGCTCTTGCCATTCCTAGACATGTTGTTGAACTGCTGTTTCAACTGGATCTTCCTTGCATGTGTCATGGTTCCATAATTTTTCAGCAGTATGTCCCAAGCATCCTTCGGAGTCTCACATCCAGTGATTTGAATTACCATAGCATCAGATATACATAAAGAAAACCAATGCAGCACCTTGCATGCTCTTTCATTCCATAGCATGTAAGCTCTTTTCTGTTCATTTGTTGGATTGTGTGCAGGCAACTCAGGAGCAGCCTCATCTCCTGTACATAGATCCCAATAACCTCTGCCAACTAGAAAGTTTTTCATTCTGAATTTCCATAATGCAAAGTTCTTGTTGTCCAACTTCTCTCCAACTATCTGAGTGATATTGTTAGTCCCATGTGCATTAGCCATGATGCAATAGACTGTCTATCAAGTGCCTGACTCCCTGCAGACCAATAAGTATGACTGACCAAGTTCAGTTCGTAATAGTTTATGATAGTTTTCTACACTAAATTGCAGAAAAAAAATAGGGTATTTCAGCCCACTGACACCCCAAAACCACCCACAAACAAGTGGTCTCAAATGTAGATATAACTGTCAATACATAAGCTATGTGTTTGCTTCAGCTTAAGCTTCTGTAACCTCACTGCCAGGTTACATACATGCAGTCTGAAAACTGTAAACTGTGAGTAATCAGCAGCAATTTCAAGTCCAAAACTGAGTGGTAATCATGTCATACATTTTCCAAAACCTCCCCGATAGCTACTAGTACATTTGGCAGTCAAGACATGAGCATAGAGGCACAAAACAATGCATAACCAAAACATAGAAGTGTCAACAAATTCAGTTGCAGGTTGCAGTCAACCAAAATTCAGCATAACAGACTCCAAGCAGCTCCAAAATGTCTTCCAATCATGTCATACATTTACTTTGTAGTGGCAAGTTCAATACATGAGCATCTGAGTAGGCAGAGACAACCTGTCTTCGTTGACCAATGGCATAAACTTCATGAACTATTTGTAATTAACCAAGACAGTGTGACTGCATTTACTTCAGCTTCAGAAGTTTTCAATGATGCTCATTGCTTGCTTCAATCCTCCATACATTCAGCATGTATAGGTCAGTTCATATAGATGATAGAATCCCCAAGATGATCTATATTGCTTCAGTAATACGCAATGCTTGTCATTGACTGTGTATGACAGTTTTCAGCCACTAACATACTTAAGATCTAAGTGATTTCAGTGAGCAACTTCAGCTCAAATGCATTACATCCGATACATATGGCTTCTTGACATACATCTTGGCTCTAGTGATGCTTCTAGATATGTATGAGTACTTCAAGCTCATGCCAGACAAGTGTATATGCTTTGTAGTGGCTGTATACAGCAGGCCACTGTTTATGACAGACCTGTAATCTCTATTTGCAGCTCATAAGTGAGCTCTCACACAAGCATTCACACTTTGTACTCTTCAAGTACTTTCCACTAGTCTCTGTCAAGCATTTAGCCACTTCATATCACTTGCATGTGATGTTTCCAGCCTACTGAGATGTTTGCAGAACCAGGCACAGTTTGCGCAGATCTGTCCTCTGCTCTAGCAGCTCGATTTGATGATAGTGATGCTGATGGAGCACACACTAGTGCTTAATACCCCCTTTACAAGGCTCTAAACAAGCCACAACCTGTAGCTTGAACCATAGAGTAGGCAATCACTCAATGCATACCTTCCATTTTACAATGGCACTCAGCCTGTTTGACAAATGACACAAGTCTTCAACTGCAGATCATCTTCACTCCCTCCTGCTCCAAGAGGTCCACCAAGTCAAGCTCTGATACCATGTTCAAAGTTGAGAGAGAGAGATACATGGAAACTCCATTGTCATGAGCTTTCAGGCTCTCAAAGTCATTTCTTCATGTTCCACACCCAAAACTGAAAAGCACACATAATACAAAGATAAAGTGACCTAGTGTAAGTGTAGACTAGACAGACTAACTCTAGTCAGGTCACTAACTGGCTACTAACCCGACTTATTTAATGTAGTCACATGTAGACAGCTGCACACTCTAGATGTCATAGATGTCCGTCATAGATAAAGACACACTGACGGTGAGCTTGATTTCTAACACTATCTGGTGGACGTCTGTCTCCAGTAGACCATCTCACGGCAGGCTCTACTGCCTGCCCAACTACCTGTCCAACACCCTGACCATGAGCATCTATTGCAACTGTAGGCTGTCCAACTAGTTGTACCGGAGCTCTCGGCTCCTCCTAAAATATGACCCTATGGATCTCAACAACTCTCTCAGGCTGCTATGCATTTAGTCTTCATGGAAGACTATATCATGACTGCGGATGACTTTTCGCACTTGCGGATCCCAGAGACGATAACCCATCTCCCATGCATCCCCATAACCAAGGAAAATGCATTTGACACTCTTGGGATCCAGCTTACTTCTCTTGTCCCTAGGCACATGGCAAAATGCCTCACATCCAAAGACACAGAGATGCGCATAAGAGGGAGGTTTTCCAGTCCATACCTCCTCTGCAACCTAGAAATCCAAACCACTAGAGGGTGATCTGTTTATGACATGCACAACTGTACTAATTGCCTCAGCCCAAAAGCTCTGTGGTAGGCCTGCATGGCTAAGTATACTGTGTATACGCTCCTGGATGGTTCTATTCATCCGCTCAGCCAAACCATTCTGGGGGGGTGTAGGGGGCGGTCAACTGAGGCTTAATACCCCTCTCATCACATAACTGCTCAAAAGCACGTAAGACATACTCACCCCCATTATATGTCCTTAGGCATTTTAGCCTATACCCAGACTGGTTCTTAACCAATGCAAGCCATCTCTGAAACACAGCCAAGACATCGGATTTCAGCTTAATAGGATAAGCCCAAACTTTTCGTGAAAAATCATCTATGAATGTAACAAAATACTTTGCACCACCCATAGACTGACAAGGCATGGGCCCACACACAGACATCCAAATGTACCAATGCCAAGGGCTCACTCATGCGTGGCCTACCAGACTTCTTATGCGTAGACCTAGTTTGCCAGCCATAAAGACAATGCTCACATGAATCAAAACATGCATAATCAAGGGGCAGTAAGTACTGCAAACCAGAAAGCATTTTCATTCCCTTCAAAGACATATGGCCCAAATGGGCATGCCAAAGAGATACATGTGGGATAGAACCCACAAACAAAACATGATCAAGGGAAGAAGCTGATTCAATCAAGGAGTAGAGACTGCCAGCCTTGGCACCTCTCGCAATTACAAGTCTGCCACGAGTGATCTTCCATGCAGAGTCTCCAAAACATACATGATATCCTGCGTCATCAAGCTGTCCAGCTGACATGAGACTACGTGTCAAAGTAGGTACATGACGTACATCCTGCATAACAAAACTACTGCCAGAAAGAAACTGCAGCCTAACATCACCAATGCCCACAATATCAAGAGAGTTGTCATCACCCAAGTGCATAGAACCCGAAACAATATGCTATGAATGAAACCACTCTCAACAAGGTGTCACATGAAAGGACACACTTGAGTCCAAGATCCAACACTGTGCATACATAGAGTGTATCTCTATCATCTATGAAGCACTAGAAGAAGCTGCTAGGATATAATCATCATCATCAACATTCTCAGACTGCATAACATTGATCTCTTCAATTTTAACATTGGACTTTGCAGGTACTATGCTGCGATCAGAAGACTTATCCTGCACTTTGTCTTTCCCCTATCTTTGTGTCTTTCATTGCACAATTCATGGCATTGTGGCCTAATATGGCCCTTTTTTCCACAATGATGACAAGTAACAACTGCATTCGTGCCACGGGATTTGCTACGTGACTTCCCACGAGACTTGGACCGAGATTTCTGAGAATCCCGTCCACGGCCACTACCACTGCCATGCTTTTCATATCCATCATTCCTGTCTCTAACTATCATAGCATGAGACACACGAGAGGCATCCAAATTCTTACGGTTAACCTCTTCCTGCAGAAGAGCACTCTCAACATCAGATAATTTCAAGGTAGCAGTAGAGGCACATAATGCAGTGCGGAATACATCCCATGACTCATTAAGAGTACCAAGCAAGAAAAGAGGAGTGACATCCTCTGCAAAAGTGATGTCATGTGAAGTCAAGTTCTTGAGTATAGCATGGAATTGGCTCAAGTGAGCAGACATAGGCACATTTTCCTTCATGCACATATCCATAAGCTGCTTCAGCCAATACATTTGACTCGCTGGGCTTTTCTTATCATAGAGATTTTTTATCTTTTCCCACAATTGCCATGCACTCTGTTCTTCCTCAAAGACATTAGAGTGAACATGTTCTGTGAGAGACAATACAATAGTGGACTTTGAGAGCGGAATTTTGATGTCGAGAAGTGCCTAAAAATAGCTAAAAATTACGAATATCAAGGGAAAAATATTTAACGTCGAAGGCGGCGGCTCGATCTAGGACGATTTTAAGCGGCAAAGTGCTTTAAAGGCGCCCGAGCGACACGTTGATTTTTCATAATTTTTTAGACTGTCATGCGGGTTGACAAGAGTTACCGGCCAATGCGGGATGTCAAGCCAAACACCCAAGATTTTTCATAGCTCAATTCGGAGTCCGGACGGGGAAATGGCCACAAAGTGGGCAAGATTTGAAAAGGTGGACATGAGTTTGGCCAAAGGAGTGGTGACCTTTGGGGGCTAGGGGGCATTTTATGCCAATTTTTGACTTAGCATGAAATCGTGGTGGGAGAGAGAGGAAAAAAAAATGACGCCTGTAGGACGCCGAAATTTGCGCCATGGCATGGATGGAGGCAACATGTTGGCTGTGAATATCCTGCCCAATCGACATTGGGGCTTCAATCCCCTCTGGATGCTGATCATTTCACCGTGCTTCGCTCCTCCAATGGCGGTCTCTATGAAGATCTCTGATTTCAGTCTTTCTCTCTCCTCCCTCTCTCTCTTCTAAGGGCAGATTCATGTGGTGAAGAAGAAGAAGAAGAAGAATGGATGAAGGATGCTTGTCCAATGAAGACCGGATTGCTCCGTGGTTCAAGAGGAATGAAGACTGCTGATTGTGGACTGTCATGAGGATTAATGGCTACTGGAAATCAGTCCCGAGACATGGCAAATAAAAACCCGCAACCTGCAAAGAACGGTAATTTCATTTTTACAAAGAAAATTGATGTTTTATGCAATTTGCTTCGCGAATATTTGTTCCCATGGGATGATTATGCATTATGTTGTTATTTGCTATGAGATTGATTAGTTTATGCTCAAAAAATCAGAAAATCATAAGTGTTGTGACCAAAATTAATGGTGTAATACCCGTAAAACACGCGAAATATGGGAAAATTGGGTGGTGTTTTTGATATATAAATGGAAAATATAATAAGACACACCAACTAAATTTATATTTTACTAAAAATGAACCTAAGGGCCACAGTCCACAACTCATTTCGTATTTTTAGTTATTTAATATTGCAAAAAATACAAGAAAAATAGAAAAACACCATTAAAAATAAGGAAAAAATAGATTTTGAGTGCCGAAAATTAAGGAAAAATAAGATTCATGTTCGTGGATGTATGGGGGGTCTGAAGTATGAGGTTTAGCCTCAGTTCAGCCCTACTTTTATATTTTAGTGAGTTTTTTTTGCTTTTCATACACAAAAAATGGGAAAAATGAACCCTAAACCGATCAATAATGCACAACCTAAACGGGTGAGGGGGTAGAGTGTATAAAAGGTGTTTAAATGCTGAATGAAATGATGAAAATCTTGCTGGTTTTTATGCATACCATTTAGGTTGGTCGATAATTAAATAATAATAATAAGAACCTAGTAGCACGAGGGTTTCTCGGTGCTAGGTTCATGCAACGCCGCATACGAGCGATAGTCAAAATCATTGAAAGAATGCTTTTTCACTGAGCACAATGCTGATTTTTCTTTGTTTTGGTGCATGGACATTCACAATTTGCATGAAACATAAAATGATAAAAGGTATCAGACAATACCTCCTGGATGCATAGCACCTGTATTCTCTAGATTGTGACCAACGTTGAGTAAGTAAGGTTGTCCTAAGTTGTAGGCTAGGCGTTGGGTCTAGGGGAAAGAAAGTGAGGAAAATGGTACATTCCTAGATACGATCAATTGGTACCTTGAGGGGAAATATGTGCGATATTGTGTTTTATGTTGAACGACGCATCGAGGGGCCAATCCCCAAGGTATAGGAGAGTTGCAGTGAGGTAGCGGCAGTCAGCCGTGGGAGGACCTCCTATGTTTGTACTTCATGCTATTTGGCAATGTGTAGGGAGTCCCTCTGAGGAGTGTTAATTGGGTTAGAGTTGGACTACGAGACGTGATACAAACGCAAGATGATTAGGAAGGCAATGTATGATGTATGTGTCATCCACGCTCCTGGCCGCGAGGCCGTGGGGTTGTTGAGCGCATGATAGAGGTCCGGCTAGTGCATGAGCTAGTGCCGGCCCGTTTTAGATCCCATCAGTGGTGCATCTGTCGGGAGCTGCCGATAAGTGGCGGTTCTCCGAATCTTGGTCTCATAAGGAACCTATTAGCTTTATTCCATTGGTCGATAGCCGCCTTGAAGTGGTGGATATCAAGTTAGTCTAATAAAAACCTTGGTCATCAGTATGACGGTCAATCCAAGAAATCCCGAACACCCAAAGGATACTTGGTTTATCTTGAACAGTCTAGTGGGATCTTTGACACGTCGGGTGATTGACTATTTTACCCTTTGCCCTGAAAGTGATACCATGCTTGAGTTTGGGTCACTATGGGAAAACACCCATGAAGCTACCTCTAAGATTAACAGCCCATGGAGATTGGAGAAAAGGGAAAGTGAAATTAGTGCTGAGATGACAGAGTCATCTATGATCATTCATGATGATAATGTCATAGAAAAGACTGTGACAACGATGGTTAATATGCACATAGGAGGACATGATGATTACGATCCAAAAATACATCCGATGCTAGTGCCCGATGTAGTTGGGTACCGTAGTGTGATTGCCAAGATCCATAAAGCATTGGATAATGTCCATGTGTGTGGAAAACCCTTGTTAGTAAGGAAGATTTCATTAGGACCTATCCTAAGTTCTAGCAAAGTGGTGGCAGATGAGAATAGGCTTACTAGAACACCACTAGCAGATGATGAGATAGATTCTCTATTGCATAGTGTTGGACTCCCTAAACCACTTTGTGAGTTGGCCGAAAGGGAAGTTCATGGAATTAGTGACCCTTCCACACTAGTAAAGGTGGAAATGGAAGAGATTAAAGATCCTAACACACTGGTATTAGGTCAAGAGGAATACGAAGATTTTAATGACCCAGTCTTGATCCCAAAAGGGAGGACTAAATGTCCTCCTCTACAGGGATCTCCCAGTGTTTTATGGGTTGCCAAAGGAGGATCCGATGGTGCATTTAAGAGAATATGACCTAACTTGCATTGCAAGTGGGTTCGACGATATACATCGAATGCTCCTATTCCCAAGTATCGTAAAGGGAGAGGCAAGGAAATGGTACTGGAGCCTCCCAAGAGGGTCGATCAAATCATTTGAGGAGACTTGTGATAGATTTCTAGATGAGTATGAAAAGCAGCTTCCTATGATTCAGGTCTTAGGGCAGCTTATGCAGTTTAGATAGGAGTCTTATCTTTCTATTAAAGAGTATGCTAGAGCCTTTGATAGTACTCTTAGGCTTTGGCCAAGAAGAGCCAATGCACTACTGGATGATGTGCTATGTGAGCTCTTTCTGAATGGCTTAGAGATTAATACGCAAATCCAAGTGGAACTACAGAATCCTAAGTCGTTAAGGGAAGCAAAAATGCATGCCATTGATTATGAGGGTCATATTCAAAGATGTTGGGAAAACTTTTGGAGTTTTCCCTGCTCAGTACAAGTGCATCCTAGCTTCCAATCATTTCTACAAGGAGACAGCTCACTTGTTGATACCAAGGCAGCCTATGAGGGGAACCTTGGTGGCCAAAATCTCAAAGCAGAAAATGGCCATCCTATGAGTAGTAATGACATGCCTCTCAGTGAACAGGTGCCAAGCCATGTAAGTCCCATTAGGGCTTGCAACACTTCCACGAGAAGTGGTTGTGATGGCAACATGGATAGAACCAATGTGTCTGTGAGTGTTGATAAGCATTTTGTGTGTGGTTCTAATTTTGTTGCTAGTAAGGCTCTTGAGAGACCTTTGGTATTGGAATCATGCTTCTGGGTGGATGTTGTTCCCTTCAGTGAAAGCATGGTTCTTATGGAAAAAAATTTGCAGTATGGACGTAAACAAGTAAAGGCATCTTTTGTAAAGAGGATGAAAAATGCTAAAAGTCCACCTGTGCTTCACAAAGGTCATAAGGATGTGAGGCCCTTTGGCCATAGGAATAAGTTTGCATTGAGTTCGTTAGACCAGTGCAGCAAATTGAGGGAGTGCAAGAATATTAAGGGAAATGTGAGATGGGTTTGAAGACCCAAAATCTCCAATAGTATGGCAAGAGTGTCGGATGTAAGGCCAAGGATCCCATCTGGATATATTCTGTTGAACCCCCAAGAGGATAAGATTGGATATACATCTGACAATATACATTGCCTTGGGATACACCCATGTGATGTGCCTAGGCTTGAAGCTCTACCTAGTTTGGGTTGCAGCACTGATTTATGTGAAAACCCAAATAGGGGAGGTTTGAATGAGTACAAAGCTATGATTCTTTCTCCCAAAGGAGCCACTCAGCCGCTTGAACGACCAGGTTATTCGGCTGACAATAAATGTGGGACATGCGAGCCCACTGAGGCCGTTCTTTCAGCTCATACTGCCCAAGAAGGGATCAGCTTTATTGATGAGTTATTTGTGGAAAGACTTGGACTTGTATCTCTAAAAAATTTTTTTTATAAAAAAAACCTAAGATCAAAAAATACAAGATCAAGCTTTTAGCTACCTTGCGTGAGTAGCATGGGGCTAGTCGACCTATTATATGCTATCCTTGGCGCCTTGGGTACTCTGATAGGGTGTGATGTATATGCCAAGGATATCAGTATTACATGGACTAAAATGACCTATCTAGTTTTAAGCTAGGAAGGCTAGCTGCTTTGGATATTACATCCAGATTTCGTTAGGACAAGAGGGCCATTTGTCTGTTTAGTGCAGGTGTGGTTAATGGTTTCTTGTTTTAGTTTTGTGCTAGATAGATTCGAAAGAAGAGCTTGGAAGGAGCCTTTTGTTGTACGGAAGCTTCTCGTGGCCCTATCCAGGTAATATCTCTCCTTTATGAGTACCGTGTTTTTCTGCTATATGTGTCTGTGTACTTTTTGGGGGATTTTCTTTTCTTGTTGGGGACCGGCGTCCAAGGCATGAAGTCCCAGGTTTAGGTTCAGTATGTTTGAGGGAGGTCGGAGTGGTCATTGCCTCCTGTAAAAGACATTGCTCGACACCAAAAGACCTGTTTTAGAAGGGAGTCCTAGTGACCCTGTTCTGCTAGCCTGCTAGACAGTCGTTCTAGGAGTTCTTGTTAGTTGTGAGGCAATTAAAGAAGCCTGCCAGAAAAAAATAAAGATGATAAAGGGAAAAAAAACCCTGCATATCTTAAAGACAACAAATATATATACGGAGGTGTGTAAAAAGGGGTTCTAACCCCTATAAATAGGAAAGAAAAGGGAAAAATCTTATAAGCAGTTGATCATTGCCTTGCGAGGGCTTGGTAGGTTCCTGGGGACGAGTCAGACCCAGGGCCGATGCCTTGTCTTCCAAGGGGTGGCATCTTGCTAGAAAAGAAGAAATTAAGGAAGGTTGGAGCGAAAATAAAAGTGAGCGTTAGAAAAGGATTAAGTGTCGCCTTGCGAGGGCTTGGTAGGTTCTTGGGTACCGAGACAGGTCCTGAGGTCGATGCCCTGTTCTCCTTGGGTCACTATGCTCAGCTCCCTCCTTTTTACATGCCCGAGTATGGAAAATAAAAACCCTAAAAGAAGAAATGTGTTCAAAGAAAATATTTCTTGATCAGGCTATAGGAGTCCTCGCCTAATAGGAGCTTCTAGTTATGTTGTCCTTAGTTAGGTAGGTAGTTCAGACCACCACTTAGGATAACCTCTTTGACAAGTTCTTTTTAGTTTGGCCGTGTTGGAGCAGTTGGTTAGTGACTAGCTTGGGACCTTCTATCAGATTATGCTAAGCCTACTCCTTGTGGATGTCATGCCTTGGTTTTGTTAGGGGTAGGGTGAGCATTGTGCTGTGTTTAAAATGTATCTATTTTGTATCAGCTTGATGCTTCCTTTGGTTGTTTTGTGCAGATCTATTGTGGGATTCGATGGGCTGAGTCGCCCTATCCCGTGGTCGCCAATGAGAGCGGCATTTTGATGCTGAGAAGTGCTTAAAAATAGCTAAAATTTACGAATATCAAGGGAAAAATATTCAACGTCGAAGGCGGCGGCTCGATCTAGGACGATTTTAAGCGGCAAAGTGCTTTAAAGGCGCCCGAGTGACACTTGTTGATTTTTCATAATTTTTCAGACTGTTGTGTAGGTTGACAAGAGTTAGCGGCCAATGCGGGATGTCAAGCCAGATGCCCAGGAATTTTCAGAGCTCAATTCGGAGTTCGGACAGGGAAATGGCCACAAAGTGGGCAAGATTTGAAAAGGTGGACATGAGTTTGGCTAAAGGAGTGGTGACCTTTGGGGGCTAGGGGGCATTTTATGCCAATTTTTGACTTAGCATGAAATCGTGGTGGGAGAGAGAGGAAAAAAAAATGACGCCTGTAGGACGCCGAAATTTGCGCCATGGCATGGATGGAGGCAACAGGTTGGCTGTGAATACCCTGCCCAATCGACATTGGGGCTTCAATCCCCTCTGGATGCTGATCATTTCACCGTGCTTCGCTCCTCCAATGGCGGTCTCTATGAAAATATCTGATTTCAATCTTTCTCTCTCCTCCCTCTCTCTCTTCTAAGGGCAGATTCATGTGGTGAAGAAGAAGAAGAAGAAGAATGGATGACGGATGCTTGTCCAATGAAGACCGGATTGCTCCGTGGTTCAAGAGGAATGAAGACTGTTAATTGTGGACTCTCATGAGTATTAATGGCTGCTGGAAATCAGTCCCAAGACATGGCAAATAAAAACCCGCAACCCGCAAAGAACGGTAATTTCATTTTTACAAAGGAAATTGATGTTTTATGCAATTTGCTTCGCGAATATTTGTTCCCATGGGATGATTATGCAATTTGTTGTTTAATGCTATGAGATTGATCAATTTATGCTCAAAAAATCAGAAAATCATAAGTGTTGTGACCGAAATTAATGGTGTAAAACCCGTAAAACACGCGAAATATGGGGAAATTGGGTGTTTTTTATATATAAATGGAAAATATAATAAGACACCAACTAAATTTATATTTTGCTACAAAATAAACCTAAGGGCCATAGCCCACAACTCATTTCGTATTTTTAGTTATTTAATATTACAAAAAATACAAGAAAAATAGGAAAAAATGGATTTTGAGTGCCAAAAATTAAGGAAAAATAAGATCCATGTTTGTGGATGTATGGGGGGTCTGAAGTATGAGGTTTAGCCTCATTTCAGTCCTACCTTTATGTTTTAGTGAGTTTCTTTTGCTTTTCATACACAAAAAATGGAAAAAATGAACCCTAAACCGATCAATAATGCACAACCTAAATGGGTGAGGGGGTAGAGTGTATAAAAGGTGTCTAAATGCTAAATGAAATGATGAAAATCTTGCTGGTTTTTATGCATACCATTTAGGTTGGTCGATAATTAAATAATAATAATAAGAACCTAGTAGCACGAGGGTTTCTCGGTGCTAGGTTCATGCAACGCTGCATACGAGCAATAGTCAAAATCATTGAAAGAATGCTTTTGCACTAAGCACAATGCTGATTTTTCTTTGTTTTGGCGCATGGACATTCACAATTTGCATGAAGCATAAAATGATAAAAAGTATCAGACAATACCTCCTGGATGCATAGCACCTGCATTCTCTAGATTGTGACCAACGTTGAGTGAGTAAGGTTGTCCTAAGCTGTAGGCTAGGCATTGGGTCTAGGGGAAAGAAAGTGAGGAAAATGGTACATTCCTGGATATGATCAATTGGTACCTTGAGGGGAAATATGTGCGATATTGTGTTTTATGTTGAGTGACGCATCGAGGGGCAAATCCCCAAGGTGTAGGAGAGTTGCAGTGAGGTAGCGGTAGTCAGCCGTGGGAGGACCTCCTATGTTTGTACTTCGTGCTATTTGGCAATGTGTAGGGACTCCCTCTAAGGAGTGTTAATTGGGTTAGAGTTGGACTACGAGATGTGATACAAATGCAAGATGATTAGGAAGACAATGTATGATGTATGTGTCATTCATGCTCCTGGCCACGAGGCCGTGGGGTTGTTGAGAGCATGATAGAGGTCCGGCTAGTGCATGAGCCAGTGCCGGCCTGTTTTAGGTCCCATCAGACTTGCATAACTCATCAAGCTCAAGCCATTCCTCATCTGGCATAGTTGCAGGCGGATGCCCGCTTAACCTCAAAGGTTTGATCTGCGATTTTTGCACCAACACCTTCCAAATCTGGCTCTTCCAATAAGAGTAATTCGTACCATCAAGCTTAGTGATGTTGAAAATAGCATGATCAGTGGACGAACTCGCCATAATGCAGGCTGGAAGACTGTAGACAGTTCAAAACAGCTTGCTGTTTACTGTAGAAAATGACAAAAAAATCACCAAAATCGAGAAAAAATGGCAAAGAAAGTGGAATCAAAGCTGTTGCCTACCAAGTACTAGTGAAAGTACATCATTTCAAAGTATCTCAACATGAAAAATCCATGTCAGTCCATACATATATGCATGTTGTAATAAATTTTAGATTTCAGTAAAAGAGAGCTAACAGTGCCAAAATCGGATCCCCAGGCAATCAGATATTGCCAAGACCAAAGCCGGCATCATGCGGGCATAGCATAAGCATATGACGGTCGATAAGCATGAATCCAACACCCAAGTATGTCATACAAACATCTGTTAGTGAGTAGGCACACCCCCCAGGCAACGGGGCAAAGTGTTCCTGCCACTACCAAAACTTGACACAAGTAGGTGTCAGTTCACAAAGATACAGATCCAAAACTGAGACTTAGCTCATAAGCATACAGTGAACCAAGTCATATGATGTATCATCCCAAAAGGTAAAAAGTCCCAAAGTCTCAAGTGTCTGTAACTGCTCAATGGCATGTAACGGCTAAATGCATAAAAGTACCGCTTGCTCAATGTCTGATAAGCATTCAAGAATGCTCCCACTAGCACAAAAGCCATATGTACAAGCTCAAGAGCTCAAGCCAAGGCAAGACACAATGCCAATGACATAAGTCCAAGACAATACATCAATAGTACATCCCGAACATGTAGGCGGTAGAGCATCTGTATGTAGCATCCATAAGCATGTAAGACATCAAGTACATCCCAAGATACAACTCTAGCAAGCCAATAAATAGCTCAAGTAAGCTCTAAGAATCCAAGACCAAGCTCCACTAGCAATAGGCTCCAAACAATGTAACTAGCATGTAGTAATGGCATAGGCTAAGCATGTCGAGATCGGTCAGACATAAGCAACATAGATGCCATAAGTACATCCAAGATGGAGCATCCAAATACTTTGCAAAGTGAGCTCAAGCTCAACCAACGATCCCGAATCAAAACCAAGCTCTATGTCGAGCCCCAAGTATCAATACATCACCATATATGTCCGAAACATAGCCCGAAAAGCATAGGCATAAGTATACATGAGTAAAATGACTTCAGCCCAACTGTGTACAACCGTGATTTACTATTCAAAACTGAGAATTTCAGCACCAAAATTAGCTCCAAATGGTTGCCAAAAAATAGGCATACATTCCCCTAACATCCGAGCATCAAACGGGACCTAACATCCGGGCATCAAATGAGACCAACCAGGCATCAAATTACAATGCCAAACAAGCTGTAGCATCAAATGTCAGTGTAACACTATCATAAACTACATGTGGACAGTTATGATAGACACAAAACAGTGTTAAATTAGTCCAAATGCTATGCCAACACATCAACCATCAAAACCAAGCATCAAAGCATGTTCATATGCCCGAAATGGAGCCTTTCCAAGTGCCAATGGAGGGGGAGAGCTGCTATTGTGACTGTCAATGCTGAAGACACATATGGGAGGGCTGCGTGATTCTGCCAACTGTAAATGCTAGTCCTGGGGCTGCAAAAAATGGTGGCCAAGCTTTGGAGGGGTCCGGTTAAAGCCAAGGAAGGCCTCAAACAAGCTCCAGCAAGTCTTGTTTAAAGGAAAGTTAGATATGAAGAAAGGGAGCTTCAATGGTGGCTGCCCCAATCTTGTTTACAGCCTGTGAGACCTAAGAATTGAAGTAAACCCTGAAGAAAATGATCAAATACCTTTGATGCAATGCCCTGAAGGTGCCCAACAATGCCGGGAAGGTGCTCGGGAAGCCGGGGAGTGACGGGAGCTCGAAGGAGTCGAATATGGTTGTCGGGAAGGAGACCCAATGCAAGTAGAGAGTCAATGGGATGCTAAGAATGCCATGAATCAAGCTCAAGAGTCGGAAAGCAAAGCTCTGATACTAGTTGAAAGGGAGTGACGGATCGAAGGTTGGACTCGAGAGCTATGGTGGGAGAGCAAGAGCAAGAAAGGGAGAGACTAGAAATGGGAACTCCAACGGTCACAATGTGTGACCGGGCCTTCCTTTACTCAAACTGTCACTAAAAGAATAAAGAATAAAGTGACGGTGATGGGCGCCCACCACCTGCAGTGTGCAGTGGTGGTGATTGTTAGTGTAATAATACACGGGCGGCTAGGCAGAGGCGCCTTTACCCCCAACACAAGCTTGTGGGAAGACCTTGCGGCTAAGGTTGTGAGCATTAAAGCCCATGTTCCTGTGTATCGGTCCAAAGAGCTGCTCCCACAGACTCATCCTCCACTATCATTGCATCTCTAGTGAAGACCACACGGGTACCTAGCTTGATAAGACCATAAACAAATAAGAGGTTGAAGCCCAGCTCTAGAACATACAAAACTTTGGCAGAAGAAGACTATCTATATGGTAATAGAGGAATGGTCTCCACTTCATGAACTAGAACCATAGAGTTGTCACCAATGGTGATGGTGCCCCCTTTGGATCGCAAATCCTGAAGCCAATCCTGTGGGTAGGTCATATGAGAAGAAATGCCACTATCCATGAGCTAAGGCTTCTCCTAAGAAGAAGAAGTAAGAGTCGTATCTTCCTCGGCAAGTATATGGACAAAGATAGACTCTATTGTAGTGTGGGTCACCTTTGAATCCTTCTCCTTTGGCTTCAAATAGGGATACTTTTGCCACCAACACTTCTCCTTGGGAGATGAGTGCCCTTCCCACAATGTGGGCACTTGGGCTTCTTCTCCTTGGACTTCTCCTTCTGCTTCTTCTTCTTCCCTCCTCATGTACCTACTGTAAATGCCTTGGTGGAGCTAGAACCACTGGATGCCACCTCTCTGAGTCGCTCATCATGCTCCAAGACAAGCTATGAAAGCTCCTCCCATAAAAGTCTCTCGCGGGTCCTCGATGTGATAAGGCTAGTGTAGAAGACATTGAGCCAAGGAGAGGGTAGCTAAGTCAAAAGAATCATAGCCACATCCTCAAAAGAGATCTTCCATCCACCAAGAGAGGCAAGCTCACCTCTCATATCCTCTATTTTCATGATGTGCTCCTTCATAGAATGAGAGTCATCAAGACCAAGCATTTGCAACTTCTTCTTGAGGGAGATCTTGTGGGAAAACGTCTTGTGTTGATACAAAGATGCAAGCTTGCTCCACACTTCTGCTACAGTCTTCAACCTATGCACAAGGACAAAGTCCTACAGACTCATAAAGAGAAAAGATCTAGCTCAAGAATTGAGACAATCCCATAAGGTAGCACGGTCCATAGAAAGCCCATCAGTTGGTTCCTCATGGGGATGGGAAATAGGTGAAGACATGAGCTCCTAAATATCAAAGGTGTCGAGTATACACTCCATCTTGCAAGACCACAAGGAATAGTTGAAACCATCTAGTTTGTCTTCTTTGGGTATAGAAGGGAGAACATGCACCTGAATAGAGGGTATCAAGGAAGGCATCTTCACTTCAAATGGGGCCCACTATGATAGATGATCAAAAGAAGGATGGGTTCGAGGAGACTCCTCCCATTGTTGATAATCACAAAACTCTCAATAATCACATATTCACTCAAACGAGTGATGTGAGATAAGCTCCTCCTCTAAGTCATCAAAGCCATGAAACTAATAAGACATCTTCCAAATCTACAATCACCGTAAAAGTTGCAACACAAGACAAGTAATGGTGGCTGCACACAAAGACTGTCACCTGAGGAAGAAAGAGGAAAAGCTACCGCCACCTCACCAAATGATGTTGCCGCCTCTCAAATGATGTCGCCTTCTCTTGTAGGGCTATCGCCTCCTCCTGTACGGTTGCATTTGTAGCAAAATGCAAATTTTGGTACCAAAAAGTTGATGCCTTCTTCACAAAATGCTACAATTGCAACAAACACAAGGGTTAAAAATTGTGTTTGATGGTTTGGGGTCCTCCTCTACAAAGGATCTCACCTCTATGCTCTTGGTTAGGCTCTTATACAATGTGAGAGTGCATGATGGAAGAAGAAACATGAGCATAGAGAGAGAGAGAGAGAGAGAGAGAGAGAGAGAGAGAGAGAGAGAGAGAGAGAGAGAGAGAGAGAGAGAGAGAGAGAGAGAGAGAGAGAGAGAGAGAGAGGGAGAGAGGGAGGGAGGGAGGGAGGGAGGGAGGGAGGGAGGGAGGGAGGGAGGGAGGGAGAAACAGAAGATGAAGGAAGAAATATTGCACTAGCTGAAGATGAATGTTGAATACAATGATGAGGACTGCCATATCTTAGTTGTGAACTCCTGCCAAAGTTTGATGGAGACATGGGAGCTTTGACAGTTTGGTGTGCATTGCCCCCATTTTAGCCACGCTTCTTGTGCATTTCCCTAGTTTGTCAAGAGGTTTCCACCTCTATCATAGACCGCTCCATGACTACTGGTTATTTTTGTCATTATTTTTTCCATTTTTTACAGCAATGCATTAGATGTAGTCATTTTTGGGCATTTATTGTAGTTGGCCAGATTTAGGGCCTCTTGTCACAGCAGTTGGCCAAATTTAGAGGATGTTGGCTATAGCCGTCTCATTGATCGCTCTCTCACTCCTTCTACAAGTAATCTTCAACACAGTTCTCTTTGACACTGATTGACACAAACCTACACAACACTCATCATATCATAATCCTAAACTTGAAAAATCAAAACATTAGTTTAAAACAACTAAAAACATGAGGATAAAGTCTAAATAGAATAGACTCTATCACAAGTTAGTGCGGGTCCTAAAAGCACAATATAGATATAAAAGTATGAATGGTTTAAAATTTAAATATAGTATATCTATGCTATCTCTTATTATAGGATCTATAGAGGAAAAAACCAAACATGTCATAGTATCTACAAACCTACATTGCACTCATAGCATAATCCTAAACTTGAAAAATCAAAATACTAGTTTTAAAACAACTATACGTACAAGGAAAAGTCTAAATATACTTTATCACACATCAGTGTGGGTCCTGAAAACATAAAGCAAATAGCTTATGAATATACTCTCTCAATCCCAAAGCTAGCTTGCCCCTCTCTCTCTCTCTCTCTCTCATGGTGGGTAGGTGATTAATAAATTGAAAATCATGCATGTTCTCTCTCGAAAGTGTAAAGTGAATAGCCTATAAATATATTCTCTCTATCCAACATGTAGTTGTCTGATCTCTCACACTCATGGTGGATAGGTTTGCATTGATTAATCAATCGTGACATTCATGCATATTCTCTTGCTCTAGGTGTATGGTTTGATTGTAGACAATAGCCATCGCCAAGCTCTCTCTACAACCATGGTTGCCTTTGAAGTGGTTGTACTTGAAAGAAGTTGCAGGTAGCAATGATATCAAGATTCCCAAATAATGCCACCATAGGTATTATGGTGATGGCTTGGTGTTGGACATAAGAGGACTTGAGCAATTGATCTATTTTGAGCATGTTGTTGACATATGCTCCCTTGAGCAATGCATGTGGGGGAGGTGGACAAGTGAGCATTTAAGATGGTAGGCAACCACCTCAATTATTGATATGGCAAGTGAAGTGGAAACATGGTGGTGATTCTAGGGGAACTCATCAATGCACACTATCTCTCTCACTCTCTTTATAGCTGCACCATTTGGGGTGCAATAGGGGTTTGATTCCTCGTGAATCTTTGCTTTAGTATGGTTATAGATTCTATTCGTATTTTAAGGCTATTACAAGCTAACATTGTGCGTGCTAAATATTTAAGGTAAGTCAATTGCTTGATTATATAAATGTTATATGGAGCAAAATCTAGCAAGACATGCAAAATAATTATAAACATTATGGCATTTATGTGTATTTTGGTTATATGCACATAAGAGTAAGCCTCTCTTTTGTCCACATTGATATCCTATACAATTATATAGCATAATTTCCATTCCTCTCAAATTCTCTTTAGTGACATGATAACTCTACCTTCTGATCCACAATCATAAGTTGGTATGGTTGAGAATGCAAATCATGTGGTTGAAAATCTCCAAGTTAAACACAAAGGAGGAACCTTCTTGTGAGTAGTCATGTATTCAATGGGCAACACCTATGTATGAGTTTGGTGTGGTGCATGTCTTAAGGGATAAGTTCTAAAAGGGTCCTACAGAGAATTAACTATGACCAAAATACTTCATGCTGCATAATGTCAAGTTTCTAAAATATTAGATATAAATGTGAATATTAAATACATATAAACAAATGTATATATATAAACTTATACTTATAGTATATACATCTATATTCGACATTATCTAACTTTTTCCAACATTATACATGACCGAAAGGAATACATGGTCATGTAATCAAGATTAGTGTGTTGTAGTTGAACCGTATTCTTCATTTTATATTCTCCCTATGCTCTCTCAATGGTCATTTATGCCTATGAGACAAGTGGAGGGAAAGAATGGCATGACACAAATGAGATGACCGTGTGTGGGTGGGGTCATGGATGTGGGCAAGGATAGGGTTGGCACCACGTGGCACCTGCCTTGGTAAACTCAGGAGGGGGTAGGACATGGGACCTCCCCTAGCAAACACAAGAGGGGTGGGAGCACATCATGTGGCTAGCCCCTTGACCTCATGTTAACTAATAGTAATGTTTCTTTAATGGGATTTTTCAAACTTTTGTTGAAGTTTTTGCTATGGCTAAGCTGAGCTCAATGAATTTTCTTTACTGATGCACCTTGAGAGTGCACACTGGCATGCTTCTCTCATGTTTTTGATTTGTTAATAGAATGCTATTACAATGGTTGATGCTCTCTCTCTCTCTCTCTCTCTCCCATTAAGGCATGTTGCATTTGGATAGTAGCTTAAAGAGCTTTTATAGTAGACTTTTGGGATGGCATACTATTTTAATTCCACAAGTGCAGTATATCTACAAGGAAAATATGAAGTTTCCAAAAGCAACACACCAAATTTCTACAAATTGTCACACATGCAAATGTGGCTTGCACATAAAGCTTGCAACTAATGATAGTAGTACATTGAGGTAGGCCAAACATGTAGAGAGATAACTACATCAAAACCATGACATTGTATGTCACCACTCATCTTTTTCATGTTTTGCCTACCTATTTAGTTAACTTATAGAGAGGGGCCTTGACTCTCAAGAAAACAACAAATAGTTTTCCATTCATAAACACCAGCTATTGTAATGCTTTGATGTTACAGCAGACAACGATTCCTCTATTGAGTATTAAAAAGACAAAAAATATGGCATTACTTAGTTTCTTGAAAAGAGATTTAATAAGCTAATATATTGCTCTGCAAAGTGTTAGCATACACACATATAAAAGGAAGCGATATAGGCATGAGTGTGAAGCATGTTTGCAAACCTAGAAACAAACATAGTAATGAGAAATAATGAGAGAGGGATGGTGTGTTCTTTATGTGTTGTAAGAAGGAAGTTCACGTTTGGGGTATAGTTAGTGGAGAAGGTGTTTGAAGAGAGAGAGAGATCATCGCTTTATAGGTGCCCTAATGATCCGAGGTTGCGTGGATCCTAGCACAAAACGCTAGTAGTATAGATTAGATATCCAAGTACAAATGTGGGTGTTTCGATTAGCCAGAGGCTCAGCGTAGTGGCACAGTGGCACTCTCTCTATTTGTGCGTGTCATCCTTGCGCAGGGGCCATGCTAATCTTCTCTGTATTGTTCCAATTTTATCAGATGTCTCCGAAGAGACACAGTGGCACACACACACACACACACACACACATTCTCTCTCAATTGCTTTCCAAATTCCCCCTCTTGGTGGGGGCAGCATAACGACAAAGCCTAGCAAAGGGAGACAAGAGTCTCCTTAGAAAAGAGAGCCAGCGGTGCACATTTAACTTTTAGGTGTAAGGGTGAAGAGAGCATTCTTGGCAAGTGGAGGTCAGAAGACAGGAAGAGGAGCTGAGAGAAGAAGAAGGAGCAAGGAGGAGGCAAATCCATGGCGTCCTCGGACAGCGATGAGGACTATTCCGAGGAGGAAGAGGACGACGACGAAGAGGAAGACTCTGAGTACTCTGATGACGATTACAATGATGAAGAAACGGCCAGTGAGGAGGACGATGACGATGACGATGACGATGACGAGGAGGACTCTGAGTCTGAGTACTACCTGGACGAAGACGAGGAGGACTCCGACGATGAGGACGAGGATGATGATGAGGGACAAGAAGCAGGAGAAAGAAAAACAGTAGCGGGAGACGCAGGAGAAAGCATCCGGGAAACGCAAGACGGGAATCGTGACGACCGTGACGAGGACGACGATGATGCGCAGGGCTTGCCTGCCCTTGAGCAAGGCCCCAGCCAGCAGGAAGAGACGCCGCGGATCAGTGCCGCTGACGCGCCGCAGGATGACGTTGCAGCTCCTGAAATGGAGGCCAGGGATTTGCCAAACCCTAGCGCCAGCACAGCGGGTGCAGAAGATAAAAGTATGGGGAAGGAAGCTTCCGGTGATCCTCTTAACGAGACCGATTTACCAGATGCAGCTTCTGCCTTGCCTCAGAGCATGACTAAGCTGAATGTTGGAGAGTCAGGAGACTCTCCAGCAGCACCTGATCCTGCTCAAAGGACTAAGATCGACCACACTGCACAGTAAGATCCTCACCTTCTGCTGGATTCGAAGTAAGGTCATCGTTTTCATTTGGATTCAGAGTAAAGTCACCATTTTCTGATGGTTTCAGAGTACAATCATCATTTTTCCGAGTAGGGTTGTGGTAATATGGATCCCCAAATCCCATATTCTAATGCATAGTAGGATCCTCACCTTCCGATGGAGTCGAAGCAAGTCCTCATTTCTTGGTGGATCCAGATCAAGATCCTTTTTATCCGATGGATTCAGAACAGGCTTGGGTAGTATGAATGCACACTTCCGGATCTCCTTCTCGCACTTGGTAGTCCATGCCATTAAGCTTTCATACACTGCATTCTATCACCTTAGGGTATTTCATAGATGTAGATCGTGGTTTTAGCATTCATCCTCTGTTATGACTTGCTGCCAGAGCATCATTTTGTAAATGGTCCATTTTATTGTGGTTATCTGGATGTAGAGTGCTGAACTAGAGAGATTGCCTTGTCTAATTGATCATGTGTGTTATTTGAAGAGGTTCATTATGGATGTGAGTAAATTGAGGGCGAGATGTACGGCATAGTTTTACAACAGGCCCACCCACACACACACAACACATGTACACATGTATGTTTGTGCAATCGTCTACACAGAACAACTTCAACAAATTCAAGGAGCCTAAGGACCATGTTTAAGTAAGGGCGTGCATTGACTACTGACCATGGTCTTTGGTGTTAAGAGAAAGGAACTTTGGTTTGGTGGTCATGTAAGTGAGTTTGCAGAGAATCGACGGAAGTTGGTGATTTGGCGACTGGGCCTCTTAGAGCAATTACTTAGCGGTTTCATATTTGTTTGTGTTTCTTTTTCTTTACCGACTTGGTAATCAATCAAACTTGACAATATAAGTGCCTCATGATGGCTCAAATGATCACTTTTATGTTTTTTGTTCAAATTTACCACTAATCTTTTGTTGTGATGTCTCTTAGTAGCTCTTGAGTTTTACCTCTTTTGCCATGTATAAAACTAGTGAATTATTTGATGTGATCTTTACACCTATTCATTCATGGTGGAGTGTATTTCATAGAAACTAGTGTGCTTGAGTACATATAAATAGCAAGGTATAGATGACATGAATACGAACTAATTATGTCTAATTGTTATAATGCACAAATTCAATTGTGTCTAAATGTAGGTATTGTACTATAATGTTATGGGCCCATATTGTCAACATTTTGGAGTGATATGCAGGTGGAGGAAAAAAATATGCATGTGAAATCTATCATTGTGCAACCTATATATTTCTACCAACTTCAAACCTTGATAAATATGTTAAGGTGCAATTGTGCTAAATGTGAATCTTAGCAACTATTGTCATTTATTAATTTTAAAAGCTATAACAAATTTAAGTGGTGAATATGTACCCATGCTCTACACGTCAAGAAAACAATATTTACAAGCTTGGATAATGCTAGAAAAGAGGTGCAAATTAGGGCAGAAAGAGAGTTACATTTTGTGTCATTGTTGAAGTCCAAGGGAAGAGATTGAGAGGGAATGATATCCTTGATCACTATAGGATGGGTGAATATCTTGGAAATAGGATAAAATGAAGTACTAGGAGATGCATGCCTTAGTATAAGTCAAAGTGTGCAACATGAAATATAAAAGTAGATGAGGAGTAGGTATCCCTTAGTTAAGGTTGAAATAAGCAACATGAAACATGAAGTGGAGGAGGAGTTTGCCTCGGCTTGATTAGGGTTGACATGTACCACATGAAACATGAGGTGGAGAAGGAATCTCACATGCAAAAGCATGCTAGATTGCCTAGATATATGATTGCTAAAAGAAATGGTGTGTATGGTAAAAGGGGAGGCAAGTGGTTTGGGAGCTCAAATGGATATGATACAAAGTATATTGTATGCTAAAGTGAAAGAGCGAATGCTCAAAGAAATCATGTGGATGGAAGATATCTAAAGGGCATGCAAATTCAATACGTGACATGAATAAAGGTGAAATGCTATCTCCTCTTGAACTTAAAAGATGGCATTGTACACAACCTTGCAAAAAAATCCACAAAGTGGAATCATCATTGTACTAATGAACTCTATTTGTGCATATTGCATAATAGTCCCTAGAAGACATGAGAGTGTGTATAAAATCATGTATTGTTAAGGTGTCTAAAACATTGTTAAACATTTTGTAAGCTCATTGAATGACCTATAGGGATTGAGAATAAACAAGTTAGCATAAACAACATTAGAGTACACCATGAAGGTTTCTTTAGTGAAATGGTATTAGGGATTTGAAGAGAGGTATGAGAGGGATATTTATCATATGTATTTGCATGTCATGGACGAGATCTAACACAGGTGGTATACTATAACATGAATGGGTTAGCCAAAGATAATAAATCTTTAGATATTAGATAGATATTAGATGAGAGGCCCCGTCGAATAATCTTCAACACTTGCTCCTTATTGTTCTAGCATGTAAGAGCATTCAACTTTGGCCAAAGTGGCAAACCATTGTAAATGACTAGTTAATGAGCACTCCTTAAGGGAAGTAAGCGTGTCCTATAGTCAATGGAGTATCGCATGTCTTGGGATGTCCTTCAGATTCTCACTTCCTCACCTTACAAACTCCCTATATATAGGTGTCTGCACGTCTTATATAGCCAATTATATTTGATCTTTGTAGGCATTAAAGTCTTAGGCCAATAAGATGTCTCCATACAAGCAACTCCCATAATATCCTCATATAGAAACACATAGGGTGACTCCCCTTGTGAGGCATACCTTAAGTGTAGTGATGGGACATAGCATATTGCAATTATGACATCTGTCTAGTTTTTAATATCTATCTTGATCCACATGTATTGCTCTTCTATCTCTCTCTACAATATGGACTAAATCCCCGAGATCCTTTTTTGTATAAAATTGCCATCATATGACCTCTAGTCCCTCTTTGGTGCTTGTTGATGGCCGGTTAGCATTTTAGGCCTCATTATGATGCAGTTGACTTGTTTTTGATGTTTTCAACTATTTATACTAGCCTTGGTAATTGGTAGTATGCATCATAATGTAGGTTTCAACACTTTGACTTTTGGTGGCATTCCTTTTTTATCTAGTGCTTTGCACCATCAGTCAGATCTAGTGCCCTCACTAACACTTTGGGTTGTGTGCAAGGGTTGATCAATTCACATTGTATTCAACATTCTCTTGGAGTTCAATGTAGATTTTCTTATTCCATTCTCTTCTTTCTTTACATTTCTCTTCTCCCTTCTCTTCTTGCATTTGTGTTCTTCCATTGCATACTCTCACATATTCCAATCGACCACATGGGGGTGTTAGATCCTCATAAGAGTATCCTCCCACTGTTGAGGTCTCTCATTTTGGAGAGTCCCTCTTCTCTACATTGGCAGATTTAAGATCAAGGCTTACACCTTTGTGACATCTTTTGTCCATCCTCCATGCACTTGAAAAAGGGGCATTAGATATCTCTCTTTTGGTTCCCATTCCTTTTGCATTTTGTCAGGAAATTCCTTTTTGCCACCACTTTATGACTCACATGTAGTACTCTAATGTGTTTTATAACTTATTGAAGTGTCACATTTGTGACATCTACCTTATTGTTTAACATACTCTTATGATCTTTTACTACATGAGTTCAACTCCTATTTTCTTCCGCCTCGAGCTATGTTTGCTTTGTTTACCTTGATAAATCTCTTAATCTTCCCACAAGATCTCCCTCGAGAAGAAGTTGCGAATGCTTAGTCTTGATGACTCTCCTTCTATGAAGGAGCACATCACAAAAATAGAGGATATGAGAGGTGAGCTTGCCTCTCTTGGTGGATGGAAGATCTCTTTTGAGGATGTGGCTATGATTCTTTTGACTCAGCTACCCTCTCCTTGGTTTGATGTCTTCTACACTAGCCTTATCACATTGAGGACATGCGAGAGACTTTTATGGGAGGAGATTTCACAGCTAGTCTTGGAGCATGAGAAGCGACTTAGAGAGGTGGCATCCAATGGTTCTGGCTCTACCAAGGCATTTACAACAGGTACATGAGGAGGGAAGAAGAAGAAGAAGCAAAAGGAGAAGGCCAAGGAGAAGAAGCCCAAGTGCCCATATTGTGGGAAGGGCACTCATCTCCCAAGGAGAAGTGTTGGTGGCAAAAGTACCCCTATTTGAAGCCAAAGAAGAAGGATTCAAAGGTGACCTGTGCTACAATAGAGTCTATCTTTGTCCATATACTTGCCGAGGAGGATAAGACTCTTCCTTCTTCTTCCTAGGAGAAGCCTTGGCTCGTGGATAGTGGCACTGCTTCTCATATGACCTACCATTAGGATTGGCTTCAGGATTTGTGATCCAAAGGGGGCACCATCACCATTGGTGACAACTCTATGGTTCTAGTTCATGGAGTGGAGACCATTCCTCTATTACCAGATAGATAGTTTTCTTTTGCCAAAGTTTTGTATGTTCTAGAGCTGGGCTTCAACCTCTTATTTGTTTATGGTCTTACCAAGCTAGGTACCCGTGTGGTCTTCACTAGAGATGCAATGATAGTGGAGGATGAGTCTATGGGAGCGGCTCTTTGGACCAATACACAGGAAGGTGGGCTTTAATTCTCACAACCTTAGCTGCGAGGTCTTCCCACAAGCTTGGGCTGCTTTGGCATGCTCGTTATGACCATTTGAATACATATGCGGTATGATGGGCTTCTAGGATGAAGGTGGTAGTGGGCCTTCCCCATTTCCCTCCTATTCACGCCCTTTGCTCTAGTTGCTTGAGGGGCCAACAACATCGGCCGCCACATCCCTAGGTTACCACATGGGGGGGCTTTTTCTCCGCTTGAGTTGGTTTATACCGACCTTTGTGGGGCATGGCCTCTCTTGGGAAGGCCAAGTATTTGATGTGGATTGTTGATGACTTTAGTTGTTATGTGTGGCCTTGTCTTTTGGAGTACAAGAGCGATGAGTACTCCCATTTTTGCGAGAATGGAAGGTATTTATGGAGACATATACAACATCCAAGTTTCGAGGCATGCGAGCAGATCACGATGGGAAGTTTACTTCTAACCTCTTTTCTAAGTTTTGTAGGGATCATGGGATTTGGGTGGAGTGCTCCCATCCAGAGACACCATCTCAAAATGGTGTGGTAGATTAGACAAATCGGACCATGCTGGAGATAGCCCGATCCATGTGGGAGCATAGGCGCCTCCCACATTCCCTTTGGGGTGAGGCTATGGTTACTATGGTTCACATCGGCAACCACTCCTTGAATTTTGATTTGGTGGACCTGACCCTCTAGGAGGATTTCTTTGGGAAGAAGCCTTTCGTGTCCCATTTTGCATCTTCGGGTGTGAGGCATATGTCCATATGGACAAGAAGAAGAGGTAGACAAAGCTTGACTTGAAGTTGTAGAAGCTTCTCTCCATGGGATACAATACAACCACAAAGGGTTATCGGCTCTATGACCTATCTATGTGAAAGATTGAGGTGAGTCGGGATGTGACCTTTGATGAGGTTGCGGTCTTCGACGATCCAGTTGATGGTTCTTGTGTAGGTGATTCCTCATCCTTGCTTGACCCTCCCCCATCCTCAATACCTCTTCTTCCTTCTAGGTTCACTATTAGCACCCCTCACTCGTCATCGGTGTCCTCCCCCTCCTCCATCTTCTTTGGGAAGAAGCCTTCCATGTCCCATTTTGCATCTTTGGGTGCGAGGCATATGTCCATGTGGACAAGAAGAAGAGGTCTTCCTTCTAGGTTTGCTATTAGCACCTCTCACTTGTCATTAGTGTCCTCCCCCTCCTCCTCCATCTTCTTTGGGAGGAAGCCTTCTGTGTCCCATTTT
Source organism: Lygodium microphyllum (assembly GCF_053477565.2). NCBI lineage: Eukaryota > Viridiplantae > Streptophyta > Polypodiopsida > Schizaeales > Lygodiaceae > Lygodium > Lygodium microphyllum. The sequence goes on along the minus strand of NC_141137.1, from coordinate 80,530,313 downwards.
GCATCTTTGGGTGTGAGGCATATGTCCATGTGGACAAGAAGAAGAGGTAGACAAAGCTTGACTTGAAGTTGTACAAGCTTCTCTCTGTGGGATACAATACAACCACAAAGGGTTATCGGCTCTATGACCTGTCCATGCGAAAGATTGAGGTGAGTCTGGATGTGACCTTTGATGCGGTTGCGGTCTTCGACGATCTAGTTGATGGTTCTTGTGTAGGTGATCCCTCATCCTTGCTTGACCCTCCCCCACCCTCAATACCTCTTCTTCCTTCTAGGTTTGCTATTAGCACCCCTCACTCGTCATTGGTGTCCTCCGCCTCCCCCTCCATCTTCCCCTACTTCCCTTTGACCCCTGATGGATGCTCCTTCTTAACCGAGTATCTCCATCCCTTTAGCCTCCTCTGTGGAGTCTTGTACAGATTCTTCCTTATCGAGAGGGGAGCCTTCCTCGGAGGATGTCCATTCACTTCAAGAGGGGGAGTCCCCTTCTTTGGTGGGTGCATTACAAGTACCGAAGACTTCCTTATCTCCCTTGTAGCAAGATGAGCCTCTCCACATTCCTTTGTGGTATCGATAGATTATGCAAGATTTTGGTGTTTCTCACTTTCCTACTACCCCTTTAGGTCTATGAAGCACATTGAGGTTCAATATCATTATGTTTGGGAGTGGATGATGGATTTCAAGTTAGTAGTAGCATGCTATCCCATGGAGGACAATGTTGCAGATCTCTTCACCAATTCTTTACCTGAAGTTTCTATGCTTCATCACATGAGGTTGTTGGGTCTTTAGACACTCCCAGGATTTGAGAGGGGGTGTTAGCCTACCTACTTTAGTCATGACAGTCTCTGTCATCTCTTGGTTGTTAACAACAACTGATGGTTATTTTTGTTATTATTTTTCCCATTTTTTATAGTAATTGGATTGCATTAAATGTAGTCATTTTTGGGCATTTATTAGAGTTGACCAGATTTAGGGCCTCTTGCAGAGGCAGTCGACTAGATTTGAAGGGTGTTGGCTATTTATAGCCACTTCATTGATCACTTTCTCACTCCTTCTGCAAGTTATCTTTAGCACACTCCTCTCCAACACTCTTCGTCATTGGTGCTGCCTTCATCATCTCAACTTGATCTAGTGCCTCACTGATGCTCCGGGGGCTGCGTACAGTGGACTGATTAGTTCACATCATTGTATTCAACATTCCTCTTTAGTCAGTGCAGTATTTCTTCCTTCATCTTCGGTTTACTTCTGTGTGTGTGTGTGTGTGTGTGTGTGTGTGCGTGCGCTCATTTTTCTTCTTCCATCGTGTAGTCTCACAGTGAGGCCATCTAAAATAGACCCAATTTTTTCAATGCTTTATTATCTTCTCCCTTCTCCCTAGAAAACACTATAACCTCTAAGGGAAACAAGTACCTCCTTTGCTCTATTTTCATCTTTTGAAAGTAATCATCAAGAGAAGAATTGTTAGGAAGGGGCAATCCTCCTGGCACACTGGTGAAATCTGCAAAAGCACATGTAGTCTAGATTTGAAAAGTATTTGCTCTAGAACACCCTCTGAACAACGGAGCTGACTTACACATTAGAGAAGGATAAGGTTTAGTAAGCAAGAAAACAACTATAAGCATGAACCATTGTGAGAAATCAAATGTCAAAATAATTTCACATAACTATACACCATGATACTCACTCTCTCTGAAGGTATGATCACCTCGTGGGAGCTTGACTAAGTTCTTCGTGGCCTTTGTTGCTTTGAGCAATGAAAGCCAAGACAAATTTGTACCAATGGGCACATCATTCAAAGCTATTAACTTTAATTTTTTGAGGGTGGCAAAGCTATTAGGACCCCACTTTAGTACAAACACACATTCATGCCACACATCACCAAGTTTTGGATCTATAATATTAAGGATCTATAAAATATAAAATTTGATTAGAATATATAATCCTTGTACCTAGCTTATGCATGCAAAATATGTGGTTATTTACCTTTTCAATTCTATCACCATATCATATGGCAAGATCTCCCAATTCTTTCTCTTGTAGTGTTCCCAATTGTTCCATAGACATGCTTGCCCTTGATTGCTCAAGCTTGCGGTTGAGAGATCGAGTGATCTGGACCTGTTATTGTATTATGGCTATGAGTTATTTTAATATATAGTCCAATTATACTTAGATTTTCCATTTAACCATGGAAACACTTAGACACACAAACTTGAACAATCAAGAAAATTGAGATAGTCTAATTCATCCATTGGCACATCAAGGCACACCAATACTTACATTATACTCCAGCTTTTCCAAGTAACGTCGAGTAACTGGATACCAAGGTTTAGATTCCTTTATAAACTTCTTCGTAATTTGAGTAATGATATTTTGGTCTTTATTTGGCAACTCATTCATCTACTCTTCATGGTTGGTGGAACAAATGTTGGCTATATTTATCAACCCGTCTCAAGGAGAGTGGGAGTCACCAAAGCATGGGTATTTAAACTACATAATCCAATTTACTTATGTATTCACATTGGTAATAAATACTAATGAAAAAAAAAAGAATAGCAAAGCTTACTAATTCATTCATTGGAGAGTAGAGAGAAGTGCAATCTCACTATCTCGTGTGGGATCAATGAGAGTGCAAAGAACCCTGCAATGCTTGGATCTTGTGTTGACAAAGTTTTCCTTTATAGCAGGAGTAGCTGACCAAGCCACTATCCTATGATTTCCCTCCCAGGCATAGGACATCTTGCTTGAAAAGAATTGAAAATCATTTCTGCCCCTAATCTCACTCTCGAACTCATCACATTTATCTCTTGCCTTATGGCATCCCATCCCTCCATAATATTATCATCCACAATATTCACTTCATTGTTGGCACATGTACATAACTGACATAATGAATGCACCCTTCTTAGTTACATATCCCTGGAGAAAACTGACTTTAAGCTTGCATTTCAAAATAAATACAATAAAAAATAAAAGAAATTTGAAAGTGTTATTATTCATAAAAAAGCTAAAACAAACCTTAGACATCATCTCGAAGGCCTCTAACAACATATGGTATCAACTTGCCAAGTGGTATGGGGAGCAATGAAAACAACTCAATATTCAAATATTCTTCATAATGTCTTCACCTTTATCCATGTACAACTTTGTGTCATCTATCTCTACATTGAATGGGGCTAAAACACATAAGGCACAATCTGCATGTTTGCTTCTAGTGGAGCACCATCATCTTCAATGTCTTGCACATCCTCTTGTATCCCATACTCAATATGCCGACTCTCAGCTTCATATCCTTGATGTAATATCTCCCGTCCCGTACCTTCCCCATAAGAACCCCCCCTTAAATTTTTTAAAATTAAACTCAAATTTTTTTTACTCTCCCTCTCTCTCCTCGGCAACAGCATGTCGGGGAGAGAGAGAGAGAGGGAGTAAGAGAGAGAGGGGGGCATGCAGCCCCCCAGGTGGAGGGGTGGCGGCTGTTAACGGTCGTCTCTCCCCCCATAAACCACCTCCTCCCCCCACCATATAAGGAAGCCCCCCCCCCCCCCGCCTTGTTGTCTTGAGCAGCTCCCCCCCTATAAGGGCTTTGTAGCTATACCATGCCATTGCTACCGAATGCACCTATATAGGGAGTAGTAGTGACTCAAAGCCCTACCTTGTTTCCACTCTACATGTGATTCCCTATACCCAGTGGTGAACCCGCTTATGTGTGGCGTCACAAGGGTGTAGTCCTGGGATGTGTGTATGTTGTCCCGCTTTTTGGATTGAATAATACAAGAGTATACCTTGAGCTCATATATCGTGTTACCTTTCTGTGTGATGTTGAGTGCGTAATGAGTGCAGGTGTGTCAAACTTGGTATCAGAGCAACTCTTGCTTGGAGTGAAGGAGTGCTCACGGAAGCAGGAGGAAAGATCTAGTGCCCCAAAGGGATCGAATTCGTAATGACCCATAGCACGACGCCCCACGTCGCGTCGCCCCATGTCGCGTCACCCCACGTCGCGTCGCCCCCCGACGCGTTGGCCCCTGGCGTGACGACCCAACCTCGACACCCCACTGTTTGAAGACGTGACGCGGCTTCCTCGCGGCACGACCCACACCACCACAGGCAAAATGCGGCTTCCCCTTGTCGACACCACCACCAACCACATGGAGGACAAAAGGGAGAACGTCACCCTCCCAACAATGGAGGAGAGAAAGAAGAGTAGAGGGCAAGAATGGAGAGTGGCCCAAGAGGATAAGTTGGCCGGACTGGAAAGACAATTAGATGGTATGTCAGGCATGTTGGAGTCAATATGGAGGAACATGCAGATGAAGGAAGAGGAGGAAAAAAGGAAGAAAAAACTAGAAGTGGAGCAGGGCTATAGAGAATGGGTGATACAACAAGAAGAAGAGGAGAAAAGACATAGAATGCAAGAGGAGATGGATAGAATGGGTAGAGAGGAGACATCTAGGAGGGCACAAGATATAAGGAAAGAGAAGGAGAAAGTAGTAGAATTAGAAAGTAAAAAGAAAGACAAGAAGAAGGAGAAGAAGCACCATCGTAAAGAGGAGGAATCTAGTGATAGTTCAGAAAATAATTATGGAAAATTCAAGATGCCCCAACCAGCCAAGTACAAGGGAGAGAGAGATGGGTTGGTTATGAAGAAATGGATCGGAGAGGTGGACATGCACTTGAAGTATTCACGAATAACTGAAGACAGGAAGGCGAAGGTGGTAGCCATTTACTTGGAGGAGGACGCTGCCAGTTAGTACTTGCTGGAACAAGAGCAGGGCCACACCATCTTTTCGTGGGAAGAACTCCAGGAAGAATTGAAGGACTACTTCATTCCAAAGATGGAAAAATTCAAAGGGAGAGATGAATGGAGGAACCTCAAGCAAACACAGGGGAAGATGAAAGAATATGTCAGCAAATATAGGAAGATCATGCTGCAGCTAGCAAACATGGATACAGACACTAAATTACATGGATTTTTGTTTGGGATGCAAGAATGGGTCTAGAAGAGATGTGGAGAGATAGGAGCCAACAAGCTTAGCAGAAGCCATGAGAATGGCTGAAAGACTAGTGGACCTGGAAGGCAGAAGAACAGCACAACATAGGGGAACCAAAGCAGGTTCAACAACAACTTTAACAACACCTTCAACAACAACAACTCATGGAACCAAAGGCCCAATGCCCCTAGAGGGGCATTCACAGATATAAGGAACCAAAACACCACTATCACCACGGCCGTGTCACAAACCGCTTTAGTACCAAGAGGAGCAGCATGGAAGATGGGGAAACAATCACTACAGGCCAACCCCTAGCACATCGTATGGGCCCGTAGCAGGATCAATTACATCATGGTGGAGACCCCCAGGCCCGTTTGTCGGAATCAGATGCTTCAGATGCGGGGGTCCACACTACCAAAATAGATGCCCAATAGAAGATACAACTTCATCAAGTCGATCAAGGGTGAATGCGACTAGCACATATGGAGGAGAAGAACCACGCAGTTCACCATCTATACATCAAAGGCCGAGTGGGCAAAGGAAACCAACCTATCATGGTGGACATAGAAGCAACACACAACTTCATGACACCAGGGTGTGTAGCAAAACATGGATTAAAACTATTGAAGGCCCCATAAGGATTAATAATAAATTTGCACAAGGAGAAGCCAAGGAAGTGAAACAAGTCTTTGCAGTTCAAGTAGAAGCCGACAAGTGGAAAGAAAAACTCAACTTCTTAGTAATCCCCATGGATGATTTTGAAGTGATATTGGGCTTGGAATTCTATGACAAGTATGTCATTGCAATGTTTAGTAAAGGTGTAAATGAAATGATGCTAGATATGCAAGGAGAAGGCGTCAGAGTACCATGTGAAAGAATGCAACTGCCTGGCAGGACCCCAATCAAGGTGCAAATGAAGGAGAATAAGCCAGGAGTATCATGCCAAATAGTGAAGCAAACTACAACCCAACCAAAGGGCCAGACCCAAAATGCACCGGTCCAAGGGACCGTTATCAAGCCATGTATCATGACATGCAGTGCCAAGCAGGTCGAAAAATTAGTCAAACAAGGAGATATGGTCTATCTGTGTATGATCTGACCAATTGAAGAAGAAGAAAATGGCAAGAAACCTAGACAACAGAGCAGGAACATAGAGGTGGCAGAAATACTTGAAGAATTCAAAGATGTAATGCCAACCAAGCTACCCAAGGGTCTACCACCCAGGCGAGATGTGGATCACAAAATTGAGCTGATCCCAGGGTTTGCCCCACCGGCCCAAGCTCCCTATCACATGAACCACACCGAGCTCATGGAATTGAAGAAGCAACTACATGAACTAGAAGAACAAGGGTTCATTCGCCCTAGCAAATCCCCCTTTGATGCCCCAGTGTTATTTGTAAAGAAGAAGGATGGGGGACTTAGACTCTGTGTAGATTATAGGGCCCTTAACAAAATCACCATAAAAAACAAATACCCCATGCCCATAGTGGAAGACCTCTTAGATAGACTGCACGGGGCCAAGTACTTTAGCCGTATTGATCTTAGATCAGGATACCACCAAATCCGCATAGCCGAAGAAGATATCCCAAAAACAGCCTTTTGCACCCGATATGGTAGTTTTGAGTGGTTAGTATTAGGATTCGGCCTAAGCAATGGGCCAGGCACATTTTGTGGCCTCATGGATGGAGTCTTTAGACCGGAGATAGATATCTTTGTCATTATCTACATAGATGACCTCCTAGTCTACAGCAAAACCTTAGAAGAGCACAAGCAACACTTACACCGAGTTTTTGAGAAACTGCGATAGCATTAGTTATATGCCAAGCTTGAAAAATGCGAGTTCGCAGTGAAAGAGTTGGAGTTCTTAGGCTTTATTGTAGGAGCAGATGGAATCAAAGTGGATCCTAAGAAAGTGGAAGCTATCCAAAGATAGCCTGTACTGAAAACTGTAAGAGAAGTGCGGGAGTTCCTCAGCTTCACAGTATTTTGTTGGAGATTCATCAAAGTTTACAGCCTCATCACTGCCCCCCTCTCGCACCTCACCAAAGAAGATCACTCTTTTACATGGGGGAACGCGCAACAAGAAGCCTTTGAGCAGATGAAGAAGTGTATGAGCCAAACTCCTATCCTAAGGGTGCCGAATTTCACCAAACCCTTTGAAATCTCTACAGACGCATCCGACTACATCATAGGAGGTGTACTGGTACAGGAAGGTCACCCCATTGCTTATGAGTCAAAGAAATTTATCGATGCTGAAACAAGGTGGAGCACACATGAGAAGGAAATGTTGGCAGTCATCCACTACCTTAGAAAATGGAAGCACTATGTTCAAGACAAGCATACAATAGTCTTCACCGACAATATCTCCCTCAAATACTTCCAATCTCAACCCAAGTTATCGGCAAAGCAAGCCCACTGGCTAGACTTCCTAGCAGAATTCGACTTGGAGATTAAGCACAAGCCCGGCTCCACTAACAAGTTAGTAGATGCCTTGAGCCAGAAAGCTGACTTGAAAGCTGTCAATGTGGTTAGCAATAACTTCATTGAACTAGTCAAAGAGGCCCTAGAGCAAGACCAAGAAATGAACAAGATAATCAGAGATGTGGAAGCAGAGAAGACCCCACATGGAATGTACACCTTAGAGGAGGGTATCCTATTTTTAGGCAAGAGATTGTATATCCCCAACAATTTGGAGTTGAAGAAACTCATCCTGCATGAGATACACGATGGAAAAATTGGAGGCCACAAAGGGCAAAGCAAAACCTTGGAGGCCCTTAGGAAGCAGTTCTTTTGGCCGAATATGAAGGAAGAAGTAATAGACTACATCAAAACTTGCCCCACTTGCCAACTGGTCAAAGCACCACGATCAAGACCAGCAAGACTACTAAAACCATTACTAGTACCCAACCGCCCATGGGACGTCATCAGCATGGACTTCATTGTGGACTACCTGAGTCCCATGGGTACACAATCATCTTTGAAGTGGTGGACTATTTTTCCAAACAGGCCCACTTCATCCCGGCCAAACCACCACTAAATGCCAAGGAGGTAGCACGCCTCTTCTTCACACATGTATTCAAAATTCATGGCTTACCACTGGCCATTGTATCAGATAGAGATGGAAGATTCATGAGCGACATGTGGAAGGAACTTTTCAAGACCCTGGAAACACAATTGAGATTCTCATCATCCTTCCACCTGGAGATAGATGGACAGATAGAACGAGTCAACCAAGGCATCGAAGACTATCTCCGGAGCTATGCTTGAGTGGACTAGAAAGATTGGGTCTTGTACCTTGATGTCTTGGAATTCCACTATAATAGCTCCATCCACTGGGCAACGAGGTACACCCCCTTTGAGTTAGCCACAGGAAAAGAAGTCATTACACCACTGGCCTTAGCATCCAGAGTGGCCAAAGCGGAAGATCAAGATGCAGAAGAACTCCTGAAGAAATGGAGAGACCGAAATGCAGCTCCTAAGCAAAGCCTCGAGCAGAGCAAGATCACCATGACCGAGCAAGCAAACAAGAAGAGAAAGGCTGTACTATTCGCCAAAGGAGACATGGTCCTAGTTAGCTCTAAGAATATGTCACTTCCCAAAAACATGACCCCCAAGTTCAATCACCGCTACTATGGACCCTACCGAATCACTCAAGTATTGAATGAAGTCACCTACAAACTGGACCTGCCAGACAGTGTTTCTGTTCATAATGCATTTCATGCTCATCCTCTGCGCAGGTTCTATCCCAACAACCAATGGGGACGGCGCATACCATTGCTCCATTCCAACGGTCCCTTCAAAGTAGAAGCATTCCTTTGACGCCAGGAACAAAGAACCTTCCCTGAATACCTCACCAAGTGGCACGGGCGTCCACTCAAGGAGGCCACTTGGATCTCAGAAGCAGAGGCCCGCGAACACGGAAAGGATGCCTTCGCCCTTTGGCTCTAGGAGAACCCCCCTGCTCCTTCCAATGACCCTTGAGCCTCTCCAAAAAACCAAAAACAATACGGTTTTCAATCAAAAACCCCAACGTGCCTCCATCCTCAAATGTAATCGAGTCGAGGGTGGACCCACATGGTAACAATCATCAAATAACTCCAAAAACAAAGCCCCAATTTTCCAGTCTAGATGGGCAGACACTGACTAGCTTGCTAGAAAAGGCTGTGTCTAGATGGCAAGTTTACTTCTAACCTCTTTTCTAAGCTTTGTAGGGATCATGGGATTTGGGTGGAGTGCTCCCATCTAGAGACATCATCTCAGAATGGTGTGGTAGATTAGACAAATCGGACCATGCTGGAGATAGCCCGATCCATGTGGGAGCATAGGGGCCTCCCACATTCCCTTTGGGGTGAGGCTATGGTTACTATGGTTCACATCGGCAACCACTCTTATTTGATTTGGTGGACCTGACCCTCTAGGAGGATTTCTTTGGGAAGAAGCCTTTCATGTCCCATTTTGCATCTTCGGGTGTGAGGTATATGTCCATGTGGACAAGAAGAAGAGGTAGACGAAGCTTGACTTGAAGTTGTAGAAGCTTCTCTCCGCGGGATACAATACAACCACAAAGGGTTATTGGCTCTATGACCTATCTATGTGAAAGATTGAGGTAAGTCAGGATGTGACCCTTTGATGAGGTTGCGGTCTTCGACAATCCAGTTGATGGTTCTTGTGTAGGTGATCCCTCATCCTTGCTTGACCCTCCCCCACCCTCAATATCTCTTCTTCCTTCTAGGTTCACTATTAGCACCCCTCACTCGTCATCGGTGTCCTCCCCCTCCTCCTCCATCTTCTTTGGGAAGAAGCCTTCCATGTCCCATTTTGCATCTTTGGGTGCGAGGCATATGTCCATGTGGACAAGAAGAAGAGGTCTTCCTTCTAGGTTTGCTATTAGCACCTCTCACTTGTCATTAATGTCCTCCCCCTCCTCCTCGATCTTCTTTGGGAGGAAGCCTTCCGTGTCCCATTTTGCATCTTTGGGTGTGAGGCATATGTCCATGTGGATGAGAAGAAGAGGTAGACAAAGCTTGACTTGAAGTTGTACAAGCTTCTCTCTGTGGGATACAATACAACCACAAAGGGTTATCGGCTCTATGACCTGTCCATGCGAAAGATTGAGGTGAGTCTGGATGTGACCTTTGATGAGGTTGTGGTCTTCAACGATCTAGTTGATGGTTCTTGTGTAGGTTATCCCTCATCCTTGCTTGACCCTCCCCCACCCTCAATACCTCTTCTTCCTTCTAGGTTTGCTATTAGCACCCCTCACTCGTCATTGGTGTCCTCCCCCTCCTCTCCATCTTCCCCTGCTTCCCTTTGACCCCTGATGGATGCTCCTTCTTCACCGAGTATCTCCATCCCTTTAGCCTCCTATGTGGAGTCTTGTACGGATTCTTCCTCATCGAGAGGGAAGCCTTCCTTGGAGGATGTCCATTCACTTCAAGAGGGGGAGTCCCCTTCTTCGATGGGTGCATTACAAGTACTAAAGACTTCCTTATCTTTCTTGCAGACAAGATGAGCCTCTCCACATTCCTTTGTGGTATCGATAGATTATGCAAGATTTTGGTGTTTCTCACTGTCCTACTACCCCTTTAGGTCTATGAAGCACATTGAGCCTCAATATCATTATGTTTGGGAGTGGATGATGGATTTCAAGTTAGTAGTGGCATGCTATCCCATGGAGGACAATGTTGCAGATCTCTTTACCAATTCTTTACCTGAAGTTTCTATGCTTCATCACATGAGGTTGTTGGGTCTTTAGCCACTCCCAGGATCTGAGAGGGGGTGTTAGCCTACCTACTTTAGTCATGACGGTCTCTGTCATCTCTTGGTTGTAAGCTCCTGTTAGCTCTGATAGTTTAGTGTGTACTTCTCCCATTTTAGGCACATTTTTTTCATTTCCCTAGTCTAGTTAGGGGGTTTCCACATCTGGTCATAGTGTCAGACTATTAACAACAACTGATGGTTATTTTTGTCATTATTTTTCCCATTTTTTATAGTAATTGGATTGCATTAAATGTAGTCATTTTTGGGCATTTATTAGAGTCGACCAGATTTAGGGCCTCTTGCAGAGGCAGTCGACTAGATTTGAAGGGTGTTGGCTTTTTATAGCCACTTCATTGATCACTTTCTCACTCCTTCTGCAAGTTATCTTTAGCACACTCCTCTCCAACACTCTTCGTCATTGGTGCTGCCTTCATCATCTCAACTTGATCTAGTGCCTCACTGATGCTCCGGGGGCTGCGTGCAGTGGACTGATTAGTTCACATCATTGTATTCAACATTCCTCTTTAGTCAGTGCAGTATTTCTTCCTTCATCTTCGGTTTACTTCTGCGTGCTCATCTTTCTTCTTCCATCGTGCAGTCTCACAATGAGGCCATCTAAAATAGACCCAATTTTTTCAATGCTTTATTATCTTCTCCCTTCTCCCTAGAAAACACTCTAACCTCTAAGGGAAACAAGTACCTCCTTTGCTCTATTTTCATCTTTTGAAAGTAATCATCAAGAGAAGAATTGTTAGGAAGGGGCAATCCTCCTAGCACATTGGTGAAATCTGCAAAAGCACATGTAGTCTAGATTTGAAAAGTATTTGCTCTAGAACACCCTCTCAACGATGGAGCTAACTTACACATTAGAGAAGGATAAGGTTTAGTAAGCAAGAAAACAACTATAAGCATGAACCATTGTGAGAAATCAAATGTCAAAATAATTTCACATAACTATACACCATGATACTCACTCTCTCTGAAGATATGATCACCTCGTGGAAGCTTGACTAAGTTCTTCGTGGCCTTTGTTGATTTGAGTAATGAAAGCCAAGACAAATTTGTACCAATGGGCACATCATTCAAAGCTATTAAATTTAATTTTTCGAGGGTGGCAAAGCTATTAGGACCCCACTTTAGTACAAACACACATTCATGCCACTCATCACCAAGTTTTTGATCTATAATATTAAGGATCTATAAAATATAAAATTTGATTAATATATATATATAATCCTTGTACCTTGCTTATGCATGAAAAATATTTGGTTATGTACCTTTCCAATTCCATCACCATATCATGTGGCGAGATCTCCCAATTCTTTTTCTTGTAGTGTTCCCAATTGTTCCATAGACATGCTTGCCCTTGATTGCTCAAGCTTGCGGTTGAGAGATCGAGTGATTTGGACCTATTATTGTATTATTGGCTATGAGTTATTTTACTATGTAGTCCAAATATACTTAGATTTTTCATTTAACCATGGAAACACTTAGACATACAAACTTGAACAATCAAGAAAATTGAGATACTCTAATTCATCCATTGGCACATCAAGGCACACCAATACTTACATTATACTCTAGCTTTTCCAAGTAACGTCGAGTAACTGGATACCAAGGTTTAGATTCCTTTATAAACTTCTTCATAATTTGAGTAATGATATTTTGGTCTTTATTTGGCAACTCATTCATCTACTCTTCATGGTTGGTGGAACAAATGTTGGCTATATTTATCAACCCGTCTCAAGGAGAGTGGGAGTCACCAAAGCATGGGTATTTAAACTACATAATCCAATTTACTTATGTATTCACATTGGTAATAAATACTAATGAAAAAAAAAGAATAGCAAAGCTTACTAATTCATTCATTGGAGAGTAGAGAGAAGTGCAATCTCACTATCTCGTGTGGGATCAATGAGAGTGCAAAGAACCCTGCAATGCTTGGATCTTGTGTTGACAAAGTTTTCCTTTATAGCAGCAGCAGCTGACCAAGCCACTATCCTATGATTTCCCTCCCAGGCATAGAACATCTTGCTTGAAAAGAATTGAAAATCATTTCTGCCCCTAATCTCACTCTCGAACTCATCACGTTTATCTCTTGCCATATGGCATCCCATCCCTCCATAATATTATCATCCACAATATTCACTTCATTGTTGGCACATGTACATAACTGACATAATGAATGCACCCTTCTTAGTCACATATCCCTGGAGAAAACCCACTTTAAGCCTGCATTTCAAAATAAATACAATAAAAAATAAAAGAAATTTGAAAGTGTTATTATTCATAAAAAAGCTAAAACAAACCTTAGACATCATCTCGAAGGCCTCTAACAACATATGGTATCAACTTGCCAAGTGGTATGGGGAGCAATTAAAACAACTCAATATTCAAATATTCTTCATAATGTCTTCACCTTTATCCATGTACAACTTTGCATCATCTATCTCTACATTGAATGGGGCTAAAACACATAAGGCACAATCTGCATGTTTGCTTCTAGTGGAGCACCATCATCTTCAATGTCTTGCACATCCTCTTGTATCCCATACTCAATATGCTGACTCTCAGCTTCATATCCTTGATGTAATATCTCCCCTCCCGTACCTTCCCCATAAGAATCCCCCCTTAAATTTTTTTAAATTAAACTCAATTGTTTTTTACTCTCCCTCTCTGTCCTCGGCAATAGCATGTCGGGGAGAGAGAGAGAGAGAGAGAGAGAGAGAGAGAGAGAGAGAGAGAGAGAGAGAGAGAGAGAGAGAGAGAGAGAGAGAGAGAGAGAGAGAGAGAGAGAGAGAGAGAGAGAGAGAGAGAGAGAGAGAGAGAGAGAGAGAGAGAGAGAGAGAGAGAGAGAGGCATGCAGCCCCCTAGGTGGAAGGGTGGCGGCCGTTAACGGCGGTCGTCTCCCCCCCCATAAACCACCTCCTCCCCCCACCATATAAGAAAGCCCCCCCCTCCCCCCTCGTCGTCTTCAGCAGCTCTCCCCCCTTGTGATCAACAGGCACCATCCTCCCTCCTGGTGGTCTTCGAGAGCAACCCTCCCCCCTCATCACCATCATCACAAGGGGGAGAGAGAGAGAGAGAGAGAGAGAGAGAGAGAGAGAGAGAGAGAGAGAGAGAGAGAGAGAGAGAGAGAGAGAGAGAGAGAGAGAGAGAGAGAGAGAGGGAAGTTTCTTCTTTCCCCCTCTTAAAGGGAGGTCACACACCCCTCTAATATTTCCAAAAATACACCCCTCCCCTTCATTATCTTTTCTCCACACAAGGAGAGGCTGCAAGAATTTACTTACGGTTGCATAGGAGAGTGCACGAATTCTCTCTCATACGTGCATCTTCGAGTATGGCCCCGAAGCGTAAATCTACTAGGATACCCGAAAACCCTGCAAGAGTGGATGGCAGCTTGAATCAAGATGGTACCGCAACCTCGAATGGACTATCATCAGGCGTAAATACCACTGGAATCAAGACATCACTCCAAACCCAGGTTGCTCTATTATTAAATCATAGATTATAATTATCATGGTGAAAATCATATTCACATGCATCACATTGATTGCGCGATTGATGGGTAATTGCTTTGGTATGAATTTAGTTGTGATGTTTGTAACAAACAAGATAAATTTCATTGTAAGATGACATCATAGTAGGTGAAAATGATTAGGTAATTGCATCGTAAATCACCCCCAAAAAATTCTTGCATGAATTCTTGCATAAAGCGCATTACTCCTTGCATAAGTCCTTGCAAAATACATTTCAGAGGACATCGAAAGAAGCAAACTTCATCTCCATATCGCAAGATGGATTCTAAGGTACATGTAATAAACTGTAGAAGAGATTAAAGTGCAGCTAGACTCATACAATAATCACATAAAGTTATAAAGATCAGATCATTCAAGAAGGTTATAGATCGTATAAATAATTACATAGAGGATAATGTTAAGATTGCATGCATAGAAAGTACCTTCGCATGTGTGGCATAAAATATCGTATGGATTATATCGAAATTGTAAGCATTGAAATGAAGGCTTGGCATTACATTGCATGCATTAAAGTTGTTGGGAAAATTCAACTTTGTTTGTAATCTACCAAATGGGACTGAGATCCATGAGACCCATGTCAAAGTCCTTGGTGACTTCAAGAGGGATAGGTAAAATCTTAGTGCATGTGAGCGTTATTAAGAGGGCTTAAGAATATTATACTTAAGATGGAGTAGGATTTGTTCTAAAGAGAACCATCTTGACCAACCATGGTCAAGGGGATAGACAATCTTGATCAATTAAGATGGTTCTAAACAGAACCATCTTGACCAACCATGGTCAAGGGGATAGACAATCTTGATCAATTAAGATCAAAGATAAAGGTACATAGGTACTTCAAGGGATCTAGGAGATAACCAGCAAGTTGACCAACTGAGGACGATGGGGTTGTCCATGATCTATCTTACAAGGAGACCTAAGGTAAGGATAATTAGGGTCGGTAGGGTACAAACCCTTACCCGAAGAAAAAGGGAAAAGAAGCAACCTCGCTTGCCAAGCCCTTGGAATCTCGCCAAGTTGCGAATGATCCAGGATCGAATGCTGGGAGCATTCGGGAAGAAGGAATCACACCGTAGCAGTTGGTCGTACGAACGACCACAGAAATAATCGTGATTGTACTCTTAGGTATATTGTTTGAAATTCTTGCTCAAGGAACTAATTCAAGGCAAAACACTTAATGCTTTAGGTTAAAATCTTGGAGGGAGAGGCAGGTTCAGTTACCTTCGACTGCCTGCCTGGCCCTATCCAAGGGGGTTGTTAGCCGCGCTGGGTATATGGGCCGACGAACCCGCCGCAAGAGGTCTCTCCGTGGGTGCTGCTTGGAGCGGGAGGATGCTTGGGTGCCAGGGGAGGCTCTGGCTGTAAATTCCTTGCCTCCGGATCCTGCACAAGAGGCCGACGTGAGTTGAGATGGGATCTCGAGGCCCGTGTACTAGTCTGCGGGCGAAACTTGGAGTAGCAATCCTGTTGATTGCTGGGTTAGCCTTCGGGCATGATACTTGATGTATTCCAAGACTATGATAAATAAAAATCAGATATTTGAAAAACGAACTTGCTTGACATTGTTTTTTTTTTTGTCAGTGCCTAAGTTGTGTGAAGGAACTTGTGTTTAAATTGATTAATTAAGGAAGCTGCGTTTGCATGTCAAACATAATGTGGTAGGTAATTAGATAACTAAGCAACCCGAGGAAAGTACGGTGGATGCGACTTGGGTCCTGTCCTACGGAAGGGTCCTGGTTAGCTGGGAACTTTTCTCAAAAGACATGATAACAAAACTGTGATGACCTAGAGTCGATAGAGTTAGAATCCCGATTTATGCTGTTTAGGGGAGCAGAATGGGACTATGTCTTATGGGCAGAGAGGTTGAGCTTCGCATCCCTCTCGTTTCTCATTCTCCATGAACTAAGTGCAGCATAAATCCACTTCGACTCTACTGTTCCTACGCAAAGTGGTTCATTTGAAGCTCGACACTAGCTACTTCCTAGTGACTTTGCTGATAGGAAATAAACCCTGACTTCAGGTCGGTCCTAAGTGGGAATGGCCAGATACTTCCGCTTGGGGCAGACTCGCGAAGACCTAGATCACAAACCCTGTGACATTCCTTGCGAGTGTCAGGTGGTTCTTTGCAGACTCTCTTCCCGATGGGCTGCTAAGACGTGGTCCACAAGTGGATGAATGGACACATTAAAGAGATCTAAAGGTGGCAAGGGAACTTAATGGAGGAAAATAAAGGGATAAACAGGGGAAGGTGAGTGCAACAGAGTAGTGTTTTCTATTGAAAACATTTTTTTAGTCACTTATGGATGCTGGGTTGCAGAGTCATGAAGCATGGAGCAAGTTCTTGGTGTCCCAGGTCATGTTCATGACTGCAATGCATGCTTTGAATTATTGTCAGAGACTTGGCATGATGAATATTCTGGACCGCATCTATAATCCTTCGCCCCTGTATGCAGAGTGGAGATGGACGGGAGACTCAAGAATATACTACATAGCAGCTCACCGACTCGTGTACCTTCAGACCAACTTGAAGAGAATCAAGTGCATGGAGGATTTAAAGATCGTGAAGCTGTTCATCTTTGTCGAAGCTCGCATAAACGCAACTTTGCACGTTAGCAGTCGGCAAGTCAAGTAGAACAAGTATGTCTATGAAGAAGTGACCCGGGTGATCTCTGCTGACAAAATCAAAGTGTTAGGGCGCTATGAGAAGAACGGGTATCAAAGGAAGGGATACCCCAAGCTTCCTATGACTTACCGTTTCCTGAAAATCCATGACCCCACTCCATATTATTATTCCGTCCCTGTAGCCGATTGTAACACAATCCTATTTTTCCCAAATTGATGTATCAATCAGCCTGTCCTACTTATCCAAAATAAATGTACTCAGGGGATTATGCCTTCATGAATAAATAAGACTTTTTACAATTGTCTATCTTGATTATAAATGTTAACTGAGGTGTTAAGTGATTAAATCACTTAGCTAAAAAGCTATGCTAGTCATATTAACATAATATTGGAACGTATGATAAGATGTTAACATGAAGAATCTTATTGTTCAAATGCAACCCCAAGCACAGGTTCCAAATTCGACTCCTGCACTAAGTCCTCAAGAGAAGAAATTCCTTCTCAAACAAATTAAGCCACCCAAGTTTGATGGCAAGGGAAGGACTGTTCAAGCCAATGCCAAGATCTGGATTGAGTCCATGGAGGACAATTTTGAGACTGCAGCAGGAACCGCACCTGCTAACCAAGCCATGCTTGCCAAACTTAAGCTTACAGGCGAAGTGAGACTTTGGTGGAAACAGTGGTGTAGAGACCAAGTGATCTCAGAGGGGACAGTCACTTGGGATAAGCTTAAGGAAGCTGTGTGAGGGAGGTATTTGCCACCTGCCTAGCGCACACAAAAGATGAATGAATTCTATGACTTGAAGCAGCTAGGATTATCCCTTGAAGCATATTATTTGAAGTTCGTTTCACTCCTAAAGTATGCACCCCCAATGGATATGACACAACAGGTGTCAAAATTCTGTGTTGGGTTGAATCCACCCGTAAACACTCGATTGGAATCAATGCACCCAAGCTGCTCCAATAATACAGGAGGTCAGACCAAACCAAGGAACAATAGGATTTGGCATTACAAAGATCAGAATAAGGGCATGTCTAAGGCCCAGACTAAGAGAGCGCATGGTCAGAATCAGGGCCAAAGGAAGAAAGCTAGGGTCAATGCTGTTAACAACTTTGTTCCAACACAAAGCAATGATCGCAACCCATGTTGCTTCCATTGCAACGAGCCCGGACACTCCAAGAGGGAGTGTCCCAAACTTGGCAGAGGACATCGCCAGGGGCAATTCCAAGGTCAAAATAGAGTTGCTCATGGCCAAGGAACCACCGTTTTGGCCAGAGGGAGAACCTCCAGTGTTTCCAACAAGGAGCTGGACAATGAAGAAGATCCATCCATGGATGCTGACATTGAGATGGCAATGGTTCATGCCACTCTTCACAAGAAGGGTCAAAATCGCCAATTCTTGGTGATTCAAACTCCATCAGAATATCAAGGTAAAAGCTTTAAAACTTTGATTGACTGTGGTAGTATACACTACTTCATTTCACCAATCTGTGCAAAAAGGTTAGGGATAGCCACAATAGATGCACCTATTTTACTTGTGGAATTAGCAAATGGTCGTGAGGTCACTTGTACTAGGCAAACTACTAAGGTGAAATTCCTATTGGGTGGGAAGACAACTTCTGTGAGATTCAAGGTAATGAACCTAGGTGTCCACGAATGTTTACTCGGAATGGATTGGCTAATACCCAATGATGCCCACATCCACTGTGGGAAGGGCCAAGTCTCCTTTTGAAATTCTGAAGGGGAACTAGTCACGACTCAAGGTGAGGCCGGTAAGCCAAAAATACAGTTGGCAAAAGCAACATGTTTAATAAAAGGTGTTCAAAAGGGTCTACCTGTCTATCTGATTAAACTGGATAAGCTAGATCAGAATCAGGAATCTGGAGAAGAACCTTCATGGTTAAAGGAATACACAGACGTATTCCCTAAAGATATGACGGAACTTCCTCCCCAAAGGGAAGTCGACCACGAAATCAAACTTGTGCCAGGAGCTACATCGGTCGCAAAGAGACTGTATAAGATGTCCATTCCGGGAAGCTATCGAACTGAAAGAGCAACTCAAGCAACTATTAGATCAAGGCTACATCTGACCTAGCAGTTCTCCATGGGGAGCTCCAGTGTTGTTCCAAAAGAAGAAAGATGGAACGCTTCGCCTATGCATTGCCTACAGAGGGTTGAATCAAGCAACTATCAAAAATAAATACCCCATTCCAAGAATAGATGAATTACTTGACCGTCTTCAAGGAGAGAAGATATTCTCAAAGATAGATCTTAGATCTGGATATTGTTAGATAAGGATCAAGGAAGAAGATATTCCGAAGACTGCATTCAGTACAAGGTATGGACACTTCGAATTCCTAGTGATGTCATTTGGGCTGATGAATGCTCCTGCTACCTTCAACAGGTAAATGCAGGATATCTTTAGGCCCTATCTTGATGACTTCGTACTCGTTTTTTTTAATGATACCCTAGTCTACTCAAAACAGGGAAAGGACCATGAACCCCAGCTTCGCATTGTTCTTGAAACAATGAGAGCACACAAGCTTTATGCCAAGAAGAAGAAGTGCACATTTTTCAAGCGACAGATTGAATATCTGGGATTCATTGTATCAGCAGAAGGAATTTCAGTAGATCCAGCTAAGGTTAGAGACGTTCTGGAATGGCCAACGCCAACTTCTGTCAAAGAAATAAGAAGTTTTCTTGGGTTGATAGGGTGGTACAGAATTTTCATCAAAGATTATGCTTTGATTGCAACCCCTTTGTCTAATCTACTAAAGAAGCAAGTAACAATTGTATGGTCACCTGCTGAACAGACTAGCTTTGACAAACTAAAGCAAAGCTTAGTATCAGCACACCCATCCTAAAACTTCGTGATCTTAGTAAGGAGTTTGAAGTGGTAACTGATGCTACCACACTTGCTTTATGATGTGTACTTATGCAAGAAGGTCATCTCGTAGCATATTCTTCAAGAAAATTGAAGAGCCACGAAAGGAATTATGCTACCCACGACCTGGAGCTGTTGGCTGTCATTCATGCTCTCAAACTTTGGAAACATTACTTGCTAGGTAACACATTTTCCTTAGTAACGGACCACAAGAGTCTTAAATGGATTTTCACCCAGAATGAGCTCAATATGAGGCAACGTCGATGGATTGAAGTGCTGGAAGAATATGATTTTGAAATCAAATATATGCCTGGAAAAGAGAATGTGGTTGCCGATGCACTCAGTCGCAAGGCATTTCTAAATTCCCTCATTTTGCAAGATCCATCAATAGCAAGGTCACTAGCCACAAAGGTATCAATGCCAAATAACCCGATCCTTGAGCTAGCAAAAGAAGGGGCATATCATGACCTAGTCTATTAGAAAATGCTAAGGGAGATCCCCATCAAGGATCAAGACCCGAAGTTAAAGACGAAGTATCAAGAATTCTCCATCAGTAGTGGACTTGGACAAGATTATGCATCCCTGCAAGCCAAACTCTCAAGCAGAAGATACTTTGGGAAGCCCATGACTCCCCTTTCTCAGGACATCCTGGTTATGCCAAGACTCTTAACACAGTCATGAAGAGCTATTTTTGGGAAAGGCTCAAGGGAGACGTACTCAAATATGTCACGGAATGTTTGTCCTGTCAAAGCATTAAGGCAGAACATGTTAAAATACCTAGAAAATTGCAACCACTTGACTTTCAACAAATGAAATGGGAGTTCATTAGTATGGACTTTATTGTTGGCCTACCCCAAGTTTAGGGAGGATATAACTCTATTTTGGTTGTAGTAGATATGCTCACCAAGGTCGCGCATCTCATCCCTATCAAGATGAACTATAAAGCTTTAGACATCGCAAGATTATTCATCAAGGAAATACTCAAACTTCATGGCTTACCTAGAAGAATAATTAGTGATTGCGACTCTCTTTTCACATCACACTTCTGGAGGGCTATCTTTGAGGCTATTGGAACTCAACTCTGTTTCAGTACAGCTTACCATCCCCAAACTGATGGTCAAATAGAACGAGTCAATCAAGTCATTGAAGATATGCTTAGGGCATACTGCTGTCGCGAACCCAAAAAGTGGATTCAATACTTACCCTTGGTTGAGTTTGCCTACAATGCTTCTTACCAACAAAGTATTCAGATGACCCCTTTTCAAGCATTGTATGGGCATGATTGTTGTACCCCTTTGAACTTCTCAGATCCAACTTTGAGGGTAGAAGCTTCAAGACAGATGCTAGAAGACATGGATGATCAAATCAAATCAATAAGACAAGACATTCAAGCTGTTAAGGATAGACAGAAGGCTTACGCTGACTTGGAACGGCAAGACAGATCCTTCGTCGAAGGTGATATGGTCTTCATCCTTGTACGCCCTAAAAAGAGTTCACTGTCCTTGGGTGAGTACAAGAAGCTAAGTCCATGGTATTGTGGACCTTATAAGATCACCAAGTGCCTAGGGCCTAATGCTTACATACTACAACTTCCTGCAACTCTAAAGATTCATAATGTATTCCACGTTAGCCTATTGAAAAAGCATCTACCTAATCTGAGTCATGTACTTGATGATCAACAAATTGTGATGCCTAGCCAAGGAGTCCTTGAGCTACGGCGACCTGATAGAATCTGGTGTGCAGATCGGTCGCAGAATGCTCACGTAGTGAATCCCGGAAGGTCCCCAAGAACAATGAACTCTACCTTTTTGCACAAAAAACAATGTAAAAGCATGAACGACAAGAAGCAAGAGACCAATTGGGTTCAATCTCCCCCCATGCCTTATGTGAGCGCTTCACAAAGCATGTATTTTAGGTATATTTCCATCTTCATGCTCAATAATAGCCCAATTTACAAAAATATGACAAGCTTTTAGCTTTTGAGTTTGCTTTCTACAAAAATAGGAAAATAAAGCTAATGGACAGTGCCCATAGAGTTTGGCATGCCCAATCTCAATGTCCAAAATAGAAATAACATATCCATGAGCATAGGCGCATACAAAATAATAATCAATAATCGATGTCTCAATAGACATAACAAAATATAGGCGTGGCGCCTATCAAAATATAATCCAAAGGTCGAATACTCGCTAAACTCCAATGCTTTCCTCCGCGACTGTTGCTATCTCTACACATCAACTGAAGCATTCACAATCGTTAGTAAAATAATACAATTAAACCAACAAAAGTGAATACCTAGCAGTCTTCAGCTACATAAATAAATCAACTGGTTAGAAATAAATCCTAACCTTAATTTATTACGAGTGCGCACTCTAAACTCATAAACGTTTATTAATTTAATATGCATTTTGCGGAATCACCCGCTATGGAATCACCCATGTACACACTAAATTAATGAAACGCCCGAAAAGGACAGGCGTCCCCATCAACTTCTCGCACAAAGAATCCTCTTTGTGTATGAGCCCCGGTCATCTAAGTTTACGGAATCCACCGTAAAACCTCACGGAATCCACCGTGGAATATGCCTCCTGGCATCAGAATCCTAGATGTTAGGGAGAGGAATTTGAGATTGAGGACCTTGAGAGAATACCTCATCCAGTGGAAAGATTATCCAGAAGAGGATGCCACTTGGATGGATGAAAATACTCTCAACCAACAATACCCCTAGGTCTTCTCGAGATGAGGACATCTCGATTCCTCTAAGGGGGAGAGGATGTAATATTTCCCCCCTGTACCTTCCCCATAAGAACCCCCCACTTAAATTTTTTTAAATTTAACTCAAAATTTTTTAACTCTCCCTCTCTCTCCCTACCGACAGCATGTCGGGGAGAGAGAGAGAGAGGGAGTAAGAGAGAGAGAGGGGGCATGTAGCCCCCCAGGTGGAGGGGTGGCAGCCGTTAACGGCTGTCTCCCCCCCATAAACCACCTCCTCCCCCCATCATATAAGGAAGTCCCCCTCCCTCGTGGACAGATAGCGCCCCCCCTCCCCCCTAGTGATCAACAAGCGCCGCCCTCCCCCCTATTGGTCTACAATAGCAACCCTCCCCCCTCATCATCATCATCGCAAGGGGAGAGAGAGAGAGAGAGAGAGAGAGAGAGAGAGAGAGAGAGAGAGAGAGAGAGAGAGAGAGAGAGAGAGAGAGAGAGAGAGAGAGAGAGAGAGAGAGAGAGAGAGAGAGAGAGAGAGAGAGAGAGAGAGAGAGAGAGAGGTTTCTTCTTTCCCCCCTCTTAAAGGGAGGTCACACACCCCTCTAATATTTTTGAAAATACACCCCTCCCCTTCATTATCTTTTCTCCACACAAGGAGAGGCTGCAAGAATTTACTTACGGTTGCACAGGAAAGTGCGAGAATTCTATCTCTTGTACGTGCATCTTCGAGTATGGCCCCGAAGCATAAATCTACAAGGATAGTCAAAATCCTCGCAAGAGTGGATGGTGGCTTGAATCAAGACGGTACCGCAACCTCGAATGGACTATCATTAGGCGTAAATACCACTGGAATCAAGACATCACTCCAAACCCAGGTTGCTCTATTATTAAACCATAGATTATAATTATCATGGTGACAATCATATTCACATGCATCACATTGATTGTGCGATTGATGGGTAATTGCGTTGGTATGAATTTAGTTGTGATGTTTGTAACAAACAAGATAAATTTCGTTGTAAGATGACATCATAATAGGTGAAATTGATTAGGTAATTGCATCGTAAATTACCCCCAAAAAATTCTTGCATGAATTCTTGCATAAAGCGCATTTCTCCTTGCACAAGTCCTTGCAAAATACATTCCAGAGGACATCGAAAGAAGCAAAGTGCATCTCCATATCGCAAGATGGATTCTAAGGTACATGTAATAAACTGTAGAAGAGATTAAAGTGCAACTAGACTCATACAATAATCACATAAAGTTATAAAGATCAGATCATTCAAGAAGGTTATAGATTGTGTAAATAATTACATAGAGGATAATGTTAAGATTGCATGCATAGAAAGTACCTTCGCATGTGTGGCATAAAATATCGTATGGATTATATCGAAATTGTAAGCATTGAAATGAAGGCATGGCATTACGTTGCGTGCATTAAAGTTGTTGGGAAAATTCAACGTTGTTTGTAATCTACCAAATGGGACTGAGATCCATGAGACCCATGTCAAAGTCCTAGGGATAGGTAAAAGCTTAGTGCATGTGAGCATTATTAAGAGGGCTTAAGAAGATTATACTTAAGACGGAGTAGGAACTGTTCTAAAGAGAACCATCTTGACCAACCATGGTCAAGGGATAGACAATCTTGATCAATTAAGATCAAAGATAAAGGTACATAGGTACTTCAAGGGATCTAGGAGATAACCAGCAAGTTGACCAACTGAGGACGATGGGGTTGTCCATGATCTATCTTACAAGGAGACCTAAGGTAAGGATAATTAGGGTCGGTAGGGTACAAACCCTTACCCGAAGAAAAAGGGAAAAGAAGCAACCTCGCTTGCCAAGCCCTTGGAATCTCGCCAAGTTGTGAATGATCCAGGATTGAATGCTGGGAGCATTCGGGAAGAAGGAATCACACCTTAGCAGTTGGTCGTACGAACGACCACAGAAATAATCGTGATTGTACTCTTAGGTACATTGTTTGAACTTATTGCTCAAGGAACTAATTCAAGGCAAAACACTTAATGCTTCAGGTTAAAAGCCTGGAGGGAGAGGTGGGTTCAGTTACCTCCGACTGCTTGCCTGGCCCTATCCAAGGGGGTTGTTAGCCGCGCCGGGTATTTTGACTGAACCCGCCTTGAGAGGTCGCTCCGTGGGTGCTGCTTGGAGTGGGAGGACGCTTGGGTGCCAAGGAGGCTCTGGCTGTAAATTCCTTGCCTTTGGATCCCATACAAGAGGCCGACGTCACTGAAGATGGGATCTCGAGGCCCGTGTACTAGTCTATGAGCGAAACTTGGAGCAGCAATCCTGTTGATTGCTGGGTTAGCCTTTGGGCATAATACTTGATGTATTCCAAGACTATGATAAATAAAGATCAAATATTTCAAAAAGGAACTTGCTTGACATTATTATTATTATTTTTTGATCAATGCCTAAGTTGTGTGAAGGAACTTGTGTTTAAATTGATTAATTAAGGAATCTGCATTTGCATGTCAAACATAATGTGGTAGGTAATTAGATAACTAAGCAACCCGAGGAAAGTGCGGTGGGACACGACTTGGGTCCGTCCTATGAAAGGGTGGTCCCAGTTAGATGGGAACTTTTCTCAGAAGACATGATAACAAAACTATGATGACCTAGAGTCGGTAGAGTTAGAATCCCGATTTATGCTATTTTAGGGGTGCGGAATGGGACTATGCCTTATGTGCAGAGAGGTTGAGCTTCACATCCCTCTCGTTTCCCATTCTCCATGAACCAAGTGCAGCATAAATCTGCTTCGACTCTGTTGTTCCTACGCAAAGTGGTTCATCTAGAGCTCGATGCTAGCTACTTCCTAGAGACTTTGCTGATAGGAAAGAAACCCTGACTTCAGGTCGGTCCTAAGTGGGAATGACTAGATACTTCCGCTCGGGGCAGACTTGGGAAGACCTAGATCGCAAACCCTGTGACATTCCTTGCGAGTGCCAGGTGGCGCTTTCTAGACTCTCTTCCCGATGGGCTGCTAAGATGTGTCCCACAAGTGGATGAGCGGACACGTTACACTTGATCACTTATATTACCATGCTGTAAGGATGCCTCCACCATACTTGATCAAGTATCTGATCAGATAAAGTTGTTGTCTTCCCTCTCTTCCAATTGCGTGTTTGTTTTTCCTTTCTAGATGGGCTACTCAAAAAATTATCATGATTGTAAGAAAGGCTATAAGCTATACTAGAAAAAAGAAACATTGCATCACCTAAGAGGAAGTTGAGCCCCTCTTTGTGGATGTCCAAGCGATGACATATCAACAATGACAAAGGAACTGCAGAAAGAACAAGTAGAAACCAATACTTTAATTATGCAAAAGCAAAAAATGCCAATACTTTGCTTATGTACAACTGATGAATTTATAGCATGAATGGTACATATCATTGTATGGTTCTTTGTTAATGAACAATATAAAGCATCAAAGAAATATTAGTGAGGGACATTTTGAGCATACTTGGAATGCCAATATATAAGATAATTTCATTGAAGAAGGTTTCTTGTATAATGCACTCATTGTAGACATAGCAATAACAATTTTACAAGATATTCATTATGATTCATATTCATGAGTGAAACATGCTAGGGCATGTGTAGATACAAATTTGAAAATGTTCAAAAACTTGCAAAGGTTCAATGGCACATGCATAACACATGGTCCAACACACTACATACAAGGATGAATATTCATGATAAATTTAGCATCAAACATAGAATGGAGATTGTCACGAATTAAAACTTTTACTAAAATCATAAGCACAAGATCTTTGAACATAATTTGGAAATGACAATGAGTTGTCTATGGAGAAATCCAAATGTTTTATAAATCCTCGAGCTCTTAAGAAGAAACAACTTCATGCCTTATATGACTCTTACAAGTAGATCACTTAGATGGAAACAAGTATACAACCTTGCTTGCTAATCAAAAAGTCCTTTTATATCTCTAAGTTGCAAATAGAGGCTCTCCCTTTTGTAAGCCATAAAAAATCCCTTTAACTCAAAAATGTCATTAAATCTTGGCATTCATGGGCTTAAACTTCATTGGCACTTGACAACCATCAAGTTTGAATCCAACTCTACCATAAAGCCATGCACTGTTGCCAAAAGTTCCAACTCTACCATGCCATCATTAGAGTCTCTTGACCAAACATCTTCCCCATGATCTCTAGTAGCACTCCTCCTCCTTGATTCCTTCATCTCCCCTTGTTGGGTTCCCCTCCTCTACTGGCACTTCCCCTCCCCCACCATCATTCTCATACCTTCCTCCCTCTTTGAAATGCACTCTAGCAACAAGGCAGTAACCTCTTTGAAATGCACTTAGGGGGACTACATTGGTGCGGCTTCCTTGCACAAGTTTCCCATAGGCATTTGCCACAAATGAAACTTTATGACAATGGCATTGTTATGGTGGTCCAAATAAGACGTGTAAAGGTGGAGGATGTTGAGGAAATGGTGACATAGATGTTTGTGTTCTTGAAGGAGCATGTGGGGCTAATGAGGTGTATAAGATGCACACTACATCTAACAGGGGATAATGAGCACTTGTGCTCGACACTAGACTACTTACAGCTACAACTTGACCTAGCGGCCATGGCACATGGTGTATGCACCTTCAATTCCACAACTTGGGCATCACCAGCAAGCTGGGTGCACATCCCTATCTATGCTTCTGACTATGGCCAAAGTATGTTTTGAGGGCCTAGCCTGCCTATTGTGGCATTGCTTGGTCCTCACATCCGCCGTTTTTGAGATGAAGCAAACTTCAAAACGTTTGCTTTTCCAACACCTACCACAAATGTCCTCTAGGAGGTTGCATCGCCATAGCCTCTCTATGCAAGTTATCAATAACAAAACCAAAGATTGCATCATTGTGAGCATTAGCTTGAGTAGATATGCAAATTACCTTGAGCTTGAGTGTGAACTTGGAGAGGTAATCTAGATATGCAAATTACCTTGAGCATGAGCTTAGGCACCAAAGACTGCATCATTGAGAAAGACGTGTAATACTTTTGGGTCACTGGCGCTCGGATTAAATAGGGAGCTTCTTGCTCATGGTGTGTGTTGTTGGCAAGTAGGCAATAGCAATACCATTGTGCATTTGTCGGCCATGATGCTTAACCTTGAGACACTTAGTAACACATGCCCTATGAGAGCGCTCCATGTGACCCCAAAAGATAAGCATGTGACATGCATAATGCTCCATGAAACCTTGCCTAGGGAA
This sequence comes from Lygodium microphyllum, assembly GCF_053477565.2. Classification (NCBI taxonomy): domain Eukaryota; kingdom Viridiplantae; phylum Streptophyta; class Polypodiopsida; order Schizaeales; family Lygodiaceae; genus Lygodium; species Lygodium microphyllum. The sequence goes on along the minus strand of NC_141137.1, from coordinate 80,502,569 downwards.
GCTGCATTGACATGACCTCCTACACAGAGTTTTTTATTCAGGAGTTTTACTATTGTGAGTGAGAACGTTGTATGTGATCATTGGAGTGAAGGTCCAGTAGGAAAAAGAAGCTTGTTGGCAATTCCGCACACTCTACACCTTGATGCACTCCACGAATCCATAGCATCTAAAGGAAGAGGGATAGCCACAGATATGTTGAGAGGGAGAAGGAAAGGGAGAGAGAGAGAGAGAGAGAGGATGTAAGAATAGAGAGAGGAAGGGAGAGAGAGTAAGAGAAATGAGGGTTAGAAAAGTAGAGAGTTGGAGAGAGAGGGAGGAAGGGTTAGAGTGTTAGGGATGGGGAGTTAGTGATAGAAAGAGAGTTAGAGAGGGAGGGAGGGAGAGTTAGTGATAAAAGAGGTTAGGAAGGCTTGTTAGGTTAGAAAAAGAGAGTACTAGATTGACAGTGAGGGAGGGTGAGTGAGAGAAACAAAAGATGAAAAATGAAAGAGTTAGAGAGAGAGAAATAGGGCTAGAGGTAGGTAGGGAGAGATAGAGTAATATAAAAGGTGACACAGAGATTGAGAGTATAGAGATAGAGATATATAGTTGGAGGGAGAGAGATGGTTTTAAATGCTCATTAAATATCCCTCTTTCTATGGTGACGTGAGAAAGAAATCATGAAAAGATTGTTTGTGCACTTCACATTGTTGGTTGGTTTTTAGTTGAGTTGTTTGAGCACAGATTGCCATACACTTTGCATATGCAAACTAAATATGGTATCAAAAGATAACTAGCTAGTACTTGCTAGAGTAAGATCAACTCTCTTTAGCAAGGGAGTAATTAGCCAGGTCCAATTAATCATCAAGCACAAGGGAATAACCTTCAACATGATTCTATGTGTGTCAACACAACTGAGTCTTCCAATTTATGAGCCATTACGGAAACATAAGGTTAAAGAAGATGATAGGGATAATGTAAAACCTATTGAGGCAAACTCTAAATAGGATGATAAGGGGATGCAAGACCTTAATCTTGATGTGAAATTTGGGTCCTTTAAAAATTGCTATGGTGGAAAAGCTAAATCCAATAAGGAGCTACTAAAGAAAAAGGTAAAAGACAAAAAAGAGACACCTAAGCCTGTTCAGTGATGACTAAGAGAAAGAGTGATCTAGCAGAAGAAGAGAACTATTGTTAATTATCATGAATTTGACTTAGCCGATTCTCTTTGCAAGGTAAGGCCTAATGTGGATCTCTTTGCAACAACTGATCAAGCTATCTCTAGGATTTTGTAAAGAGTATAAGAAGATTCTTCACATTGGGTATATAGTCAAACCCTTGGAAATAACTCATATGGGAGATGACTAGTTTGAACATGCTGAAAAGCCTTGTCCAAGGGTGGCAACATATGTTGATGGCATATTAGTAGATCATGCCATTGTGGATGTGGGATTATCTGTCAATATTATGAGTTTAGAATTGATGGAAAGGCTAGGATTGGAAATCCAAAAGGATGCCTCCACAATTCTTCAGATGGCTGATGATAGTTTAAGACAACCAAAATGTTACATCACCAAAGTCCACGTGACTATTGCTAATGTGGAATGTATTTTTGACTTTAGGGTTATTAGGTTTGCAGGGCAGCTAAGCTATCAAGTATTATTATGAAGGCCATGGATCTTACAATCCGATTGTTAGTTGTTTTACCTGTTGGTTGTTTGATTTTTGGCAGAGGTGTAAGATGTGTAATAGTGGATGCATATCTTGAATCTCCTCAAAGCGAGAGAGTACCTTTATCTTCACCAGAATTAGATGTGTCAGAGGATCCTTTTCGCAGCTAGACTTTGTAAGCAATGAATCAAGAGAAGGGTCCACTACTACAAAAGATGTGTACCAGGCAACTTTGGATGAGCCAATAGAAGCTCAAGATAGAATTAGAGATGCGTATGTGATTGAGCTAGATCTCGGTACGTTGGATGAGCCACGGCCGATTAAATTAGGGATCTATGCTTTCTTGATGAGAGGAAGGGCTATGTGCCCTTGATCTAAGAATTCGTGATAATTTTTCTTGGAGCTATGATGAGTTGAGGAGTAGGGATAATGTAAACCTATTGAGGCAAACTCTAAACAAGATGATAAGGGGATGCAAGTCTTTAACCCTGATGCAAAAGCTGGTCCTTTGAAAGCTGCTTGGTGGCAAAGCTAGCTCCAATAAGGAGCTGCTAAAGATGAAGGTAAAAGCCAAAAAAGAAACACCTAAGCTTGCTCAATGACTAAGAGAAAGAATAGTCTACTAGAAGAAGAGAACTATTGTTAATTATCATGAATTTGACTTAGCCAATTCTCTTTGCAAGGTAAAGCCTAATGTGAATCTCTTTGCAGCAAAACTGATCAAGTTATCTCTAGAATTTTGTAAAGAGTATAAGAAAATTCTTCGCATTAGGTATATTATCAAACCCTTGGGAATAGCTCGTGTGGGAGATGACTAGTTTGAACATGCTGAAAAGCATTGTCCAAGGGTGGCAGCATATGTTGATGGCATATTAGTAGACATGCCATTGTGGATGCGGGATTCTTTGTCAATATTATGAGTTTAGAATTGATGGAAAGACTAGGATTGGAAAGACTAGGATTGGAAATCCAAAAGGATGCCTCCACAATTCTTTGGATAGCCGATGATAGTTTAAGACAACCAAAAGGTTGCATCACCAAAGTCCACGCGACTATTGCTAATGTGGAATGTATTTTTGACTTTAGGGTTATTAGGTTCGTAGGGTGGCTAAGCTATCAAGTATTATTATGAAGGCCATGGATCTTGCAATCTAATTGTCAAAGTATATACATGTTGGCCGTTTGATTTTTGGCCGAGGTGTGATGCATAATAGTGGATACATATCTTGAATCTCCTCAAAGTGAGAGAGTACCTTTATCTTCACCAAAATTAGATGCATTAGAGGATCCTTCTGGTAGTGAGACTTTGTCAAGCAATTAATCAAGAGAAGGGGCCAACTACTACACAATTAGAGATGCGAATGTGATTGATCTAGATCTCGGTACTTTGGATGAGCCATGACCGATCAAATTAGGATCTATGCTTAGTCTTGATGAGAGGAAGGACTACGTGCCCTTGATCTAAGAATTTTCTGATATTTTTTCATGGGAGCTGAAGAGTATTCCTCTTAGTCTGGCTGTGCATACTATTCCATTGAAGGAAGGTAGCTATCTTGTTTGACAAAAAGTGAGGCATGTGCCTTTTGAGCTAAGGGATGGACTATTTGAGGAGCTACAAAAATTGCGTAAGACATGCTTGATATTTCTTATACAACACACAAAGTGATATTCACTAGTAGTTATCAAGAAAAAGAAAAATAATCAAATTTGACTTTGTGTAGATTTAATAAACAAACCGTCAAAATTTACTATCCGTGGCCATTTATTGATCAGATTCTAGATCGGTTAACAAGTAAGGATATCTATTCTTTTGTGGATTGCTTTGCTAGTTATAACCAAATGGCTATCGCAGAGGAAGATAAGTTAAAACAACATTTATCATTGTGTTTGACACCTTTGCATATCATGTTATGGCTTTTGGATTATGCAATGCACAAGGGTCTTGACGACATATGGTTGATAAAACTTTTGGTGATATTTTCGCAAAGGAAGTGAAAGTCTTTATTGATGACCTTGGGGCATCCACCACAAGGGAGAGACAACTCGTTATTGTAAGAAAATGTTTTGAGAATTGTATGCAGCTTTGTATTTCAACTATGCTTCTAAAGATGGAGATAAGGAGCATTTACATACACAAATAAAGGTATTGTATACCAAGAGATACCACTATCTCCTCCTACAAGAAGTTTGGACCATTATGTTGGCTCACCAAGCATGAGGCATATGTGTTTGCTATGAATTGAGGTATAGTTCTAAATGGAGTTGACACTGGTTAAAACCAAAAATAATTCTTGAAAGAAGAGTCCTTGCAATGGAAAGTAGAATGAGAAAGTGTAATAATTTTATTGAAAGATCATAGATTGTTCAATATCTTGGATAACCTTTATGCATTATCAATTTATTAATGAAGTTGGAGCAAATGGAATAATGCAAGTACCAAAAGTGGATATCTATATAATTTAGGCTACAAAAGGAATGTGTGTTTTTTTTCAATTTCTCACTTTAGAATATTTAGGTTTGTTGAAAATAGGTTTGTAAGATACTACCACAATTCAGTAATGTAGTCTACTAGAGGATGTAAAGCAAGGATAACATGTGCTAGAACAACAACCCCAAGTATAACAACTCGAATATAGCAATTTGAACACAACAATCTAAATACATGAACTAAAATACCTATGGCAATTTGGAATACAACAACTTGAATATTTGTGGTAATAGGAAGTACCACAGTACTTGAAGAATAGGAAGTATATCAACAACTTATAGAACTAGAGGTGCAAGAAATAGTAGACAAACCAAAAGAACAATAGATATAGGAAGCTGAAAACAGTTTTTAAAGTAAACATATACAAGTAGTTTTGAATGATTGAAAAGCAAGTTTCTAAAAATTACCTAGTACCTAGATCATTTTCCATTCAAGGCAACCCAAAAGTAAAATGTTGCAAATGATACTATGCAAATTGAATTCATGCAAGATTATGATACAAATGTAGTGCTACATTTTTTTCTTTTGCAGGTTCTCTTAGTTTTCATAGTTCTTTTGTGATGCAATGTTTTGTTCAAGATCTAGACTTGTGTGGCTCATTGCTACATATTGATTATGTTGTAGATGCTAGAGCGTCATTGATATATTTACTGATCGATATGTCCACTCCTTGCCATTGGAGTGATGAGTTACATATCTAAATGAGCCTCAAAGGTCCATGATCTTCTTGGAAATAAATTGGAAGGGTTGTGCTACTCAAGAAGCTTACACCCTCTCTCAGTTCTAAATGAGATGGTGTGGTGTCTTTGAGATACCCTAGAAAGGGGAAGAGAAAGCTAGGAGAGAAATGTTGAAGACAAGGAAGAAGTTGAAGATGATGACTGTGGTGATGATGACCCTAGTGAGGAGAAGATAAAGTTTTGGAATATTTTCTAATCCTTATTCATGTTTATATTTATAATCATTATTCATGTGTATGTATCCTTTCTAGATGATTTGTCACAATATGTATGCATGCACTGTCATCTTGTGAGGGTTTCCAATGTGGGAGAAGATTCTTGAGATATTGATGATTATTATGTTTAACGAGTGTAGTGGTACCTTGATTTTATTAAATTTAGTGGTCTTGTTCTCACATGGTGAACATGTTCCTCAATCTAGTGGTGTACTTTGGGTAAACATGTTCCTCACTATAGTGATTATTATGATTAGAAGTATTTTTGTAAACATGGTGAACATGCACCTCACTCTAGTGATAATTTCTTATTTATGTTGGTCTCTCATAAACTTTCTCAAATGGGAATGTTCACCACCATGTATCTATATTTGATGTTGTAATGCACTTGGGCAGTGCCCACACAATGGGATGGGTAGAGGTGGTTACGATAGCACATGCTAGAAGGATTATGAGAGCACATGAGAGAAGGATTGCATGAGAGGTGAGATGTGCACGTGTGGAAAAGACAAAGGTGATGGCATGTCATGATGTGCAGGTTACATGCAATAAGTTTGCTCCTTGGGGATCATGAGAGCTTGTCAAAGTTTTGTGCAAAGGCATCTTAAAGATATAATAACATGGAAACATTAATTATACATCCATTAGCTGATTTTTACAAGAAATTAATGGTTGGTCTATTTAATTAAGTGAGGTCACAAAGAGGGAAGAGTTGGCTACAATTATCATGGGTGGATTGCACAAATCTCAAAGTGTGGATACAAATGAGATGGTGGGTGACTTTTGTGATCATCATGGTGTTCATCTTGGTGGCAATCAACAAACACTTCTTCTTCTTCTTTTGTTCGTGCTGAGTTGCAATCGAGGAGTAATAGAGAGTAAGTCCACCCACACCCTAGAGTTGTGCAAGATTGAGGCAAGTTGGAGTATTCACGACTTTGATCAAGATGAAAACTATTCAAGGTGGATTGAGATAGAATGAAGGTTTTCCTAGATAGGATAATTAGGTGACTTTGTGGATTTAGGTAGAGCTTGGTCTTGCAAAGCCAATAATTGTTCAAATCTCTCTTTTACTTTTTTATGAAGGATTTGAGGGTCTCTTTCCCCTTTCATGGCTCCTATTTTCTTGTTTTGAGTTGTGGATTATGATTATGAGTCTTACACTTAGTATTAGAGCCAACTCTTGAAAATGGGGATAGAGTGATCTGATTGAAGAATTCATAAAAGAATTTTATTCTTCTATAGTAGGTTACAAGGTTTTTTTCTCCAACCATGGATATGCTATACAAAGATGATTTGTAGATAGATCTCATGATACAAATAGAGATACATGAGCACAGTGAAGGTGACATGCTTGAAGGTAGTATTGCTTGGCCAAGAGCTCTCATTATTCTCCAAAGTATGATGACTTCGTCTCTTTTGATGGTTTCCCAACTTTGAAGGGAGGTTGCTCATATAGGGTGGTGTATGGAGCATAGGTTGAAGCAATTGTAGGGGTTGGTAGTCCTAGATTTAGCAAACAAAGAGACTACTATAGTGGGCTCCCAACATAAGTCTCCTGCCAGCTACTAGCAATGAGAGGACTAGCATAGTTCAACTACCCCAACCACCAAGTTCACATCAAGGATTGAAACATACTAGGTGGAAGCACTCACATAATCTTGTTGATGTTTTTGATACCTTCAATCCTTCTCCACAAGTGTTTCAGGCCATAAAGTGTCTGAAATTATATTTTACAACTCCCCCTAACCATTCAATGGGTCTTTGCATCTCTCTCATTGTTGAGAAGAAAAAGGTGGCAATGGAAAGTAAATGAACCATTCCAAAGTTCAATGGCAAGCTTGTCCACACTTGGGTGAAGAAGGTGGATGGTGCCCTTTCCTTAATATAGCAAACAAAGGTATTTAAGATTCTTCATGTTTAGGAAAGTCCTCAAGATGGAGCAACTCTATGGTGGGATTTGTACCAGAAATCACATGCAATGTGAGCACTTGGATGGACAACAAATTGCAACAACAAAAGGATTGTGAATCCTCCAGGGAGAAATAAGAAGAGGGTGTGGGCAATTTCTTCCCTTACTTCACCAAAATCTCATTGATGTATCTTTTTCCCTTTGATGAGGATGACGTCATTTCCAAGTTTTTGGATAGCTTGCACACCATCATTGCACCTGATGTGGAAGCACAACAACTAGATTCTTTGGAGTGGGGGATGGAGTTCACTACTATGTATGAGAAGTGGGAGAAGTGGAAGAAGATGGATTGATCTAACTTATCCACTATTATTAAGGTAAGAGAGAAGGGAAAGTCAACAAGTAGTGAGGGAGATACTTCCAAGAAGGCAAGTACTCGAGAGGAGAAAAAGAAGCTAAAGGAAGAGAATAAACGTTTTATGTGTAAGTAGATGGAACATACCACTAAAAAAATTCCCAATAAGCTTGATTTCATCTTTCATTGGGGCATCATGATCTTGTGCTCATATATAAGCATTGGACACTGGCCATTTGACATTTTTCTTGGTGGATAGTGGAGCATTCGAGAATTTGATCAAAGACAGGTTTAATAACTCATCTATTCATGATAAGGAAAACTTATTTTTGATGGTGAGCTTATTAAGGAACCTATAATCCATACATAGGCAAGCACAAGCTCCCATCCTTTCTTTTTATTGATTAGAGCAGAGCTCTAAATGTACTAGAGTTGGCCCAAATTAATCCCCACTCCTCCAAAAGGTCCGCAATTTGTGATCGAAGCTCCTCAAAGTCCTTGCTCATCTAGTAGGGTGCCTTTGAGGGTTATGCTAAGTTGCATGGTCTGGTTGTCATGGAGTGAAGCAGGGTCATCCCCGAAAGGATAGACCAGAAAGGGGAAATGTGTATAGAAGGGGACGTCACCCCATCTCCGCCATCAAAGATGTTGGTCAGGGCTTCCTATGGCGGTAATGAGGGTTGCATGTCCTCCATCTGGAGATGTAATGAGGGTTGCATGTCCTCCATCTGGAGATGAGAATGTCCTCCATCTGGAGACAGTAATGAGGGTTGCATGTCCTCCATCTGGAGACAGGAATGGTCACATGACTTCTAGATGTGTGTTGAGAGGAGGACCTGAGGAGCTCAGCCTGTCAAACCCAACTCTTCTCCCTGTGCTGACTATCATTGCTTGCGTGTGTTGATATTATCTATATAGGGTCACAAAACTCATTGTTTATTTATGTACATATTTACGAATCCATGTCACTTCATGAGGATAAAAACCTATTGTAGAACTCGGGATTGTACTGGAGTGTGGCACATGCATCCAGTACTCGTGGTAGCTTACTCAATAACGATAGATATTTTGCAACATCGAGTAGCATGGTACCTTGTCCGAGTCTATTGGCAACATTAACTCCTCCTCAGTGAGAACCTTATCAGCCAGATAGTTCTCTCGGCTAGTTCCAGCTAAGTCTGTACCCCAAATAGCAGTCAATACTTGAAAGGAATTCGGCACCACATAGGTTGGGTCTCTTTGAGAATGCCATTCAACCAATCGCTCATCTAAGATATGGGATCCTAGTTCGGCCATTGCAACACAGTTTTCAAACCAACATTTTTCAAATTGACTTTGACCCTCTAATTGTCGCTTTAGTTGCTCTATCTCTAAGAGATTTGGTTGGCAGAGCACATCATTGAATGTTACAGTTGAGCGTAGTTCGTCAGCTTCCTCATCAGAGGTGAGTCGCATGCGTTCATGTAGGAGCTTGTCATAGTTGTCAAGATGTTCTTGCTCTTCCCAGGATAGGGGAAATGGCAAGTATTCTTCAAGCTGCTCCCTAGGGAATGCACCCATGTCTGAAAGGATGTAGACATGTGCGAACACTTTGAGCTTAGCATCCAACTCAGTTAAGCATTCTACGACATTTGTATGTTCAATGAGGGCTTGCTCAATTGCTATTGTTGGGGGTAAAGGCGCCTCCGCCGTGCCGCCCCGTGTATTACTACACTGACAGTACCCGCCACTGCACACTGCAGGTGGCGGGCGCCCGTCACGTCACTTTATTCTTTATTCTTTTAGTGACAGTTTGAATAAAGGAAGGCCCGGTCACACATTGTGACTGTTGGAGTTCCCATTTCTTGTCTCTCTCTTTCTTGCTCTTGCTCTCCCGCCATAGCTCGCGTGCAAGCTTCGATCCTTCTCACCTTTCAACTGGTATCAGAGCTTGGCATTCTCTTGCTCGAGCTCGACTCGGTGCTTCCCGACCTTCGCATCGACTCGCTTCACGCATTGGGTCTCCATCCCGGCAGCCATAGCCGACCTCTTGAGCTCCCGACTCTCCCCGGCTTCCCGAGCTCCATCCTGGCCTTCTTGAGCTTCATCAGGGCCTTGCCCTTGAGGTATTGCTTTAGCATTTGCAGGCATTTGAGTGTATTCTCAGATTGAAACAGGGCAGGAACAAAGGGCAGCCACTCTTCTTGAGCTCCATAGCTCATATCTTCCCTCCCCTTTGCATTGGGCCTTCATGGCTTGGTATGTGCCTACCTTGGGCCATCATTGAGCCCCCCATTACCCCCTTTTCAGCCCATGTGGAGCAACAGCAAGTTCAGCACCAACAGGGCAGATTGCATCATTTTTTCCAGGCTGTGAGCACTCATCTACTTCAGCTCCACACTTGGCCATTGCTTCTTGCTCTCTACCTTGATCAAGAGGGCTATAGACTTCATGTTTGATGTCGTTCAAGCTTTGGGTATTGGTCTTGATCTTTCGGGGCTGATTTCTTCAGATTTGGGACTGTCATAAACTGTCATAACAGGCTGAAAACAGGGCAGCACCATTGGCATTAGCATTTGTTGCTTATACTCCATTCCGGTTGTGCTATTTGATGCCCGTATGCGGTCTACATGATGCCTAGTGCCTTGGGAATGTATGCACATGATTATGCCATGATTTTGGCTTGAAATATTGGCTGATTTGGGACTGTTATTTACTGTTATATAGTGCTGGAAATAGGGCAGCCACACTTGGCATTGGCATTTAATGCTTATACTCTACTCCGGTTACCTTGTTTGATGCCCGTATGCGGTCTACTTCCTACCCGGATGTATTGGGGATGTATGCATTTGGTTTGACCATGATTTTGGCTTGAATTTGGGGCTGAAATCTACTGTTTAGAACAGTAAATACATGCTGGAATAACAGTGGGCTGAAGGTACTTTACATGCTTTGGCACTTACCTACCGATACCGGATGTATGCTTTGAGCTTTGGCATGATATCTCTGACATTTGGGGACGACTTGGAGCATATGTATGAGATTATGGGATGCTTTTGAGCTTCGCATTAGCTCCGTCTTCACTGGCATTTGGACCGACTCGGCATGCTCGTGGACCGCCTATGCCTCATGTCTCTGCTTGACAGTTAGGCTTTTGCATTACATGCTTTGGTTCGTGACATATGCTATTTGGTTCGTGTATGCCATACCGACATTTGGAGCTTGGATTTGGATGTATTTGAGCATTCCCGGCTTACTTGATCACTGATCTTGGTTGCTATTTGGATGTCATTGAGTTGACCGAGAGCTTATTTGGGCTTATGTATTGCTTCATGGTTAATACGACCGGTGCTTCATGTATGTCATGCTCTCTCGGATGCACTTGATGCATTGACAGGGTCACTTATCACTGGTGCTTTCTCTTGGGTTGTTTGAGCTTCTAAGCTCGCTTTGTACGCCTTTTGTGCCAGTGGGAGCATTTTACATGCTTTCTTGACCTTTGACAGTTGCATGCTATTGGAGCACTTACATGTATTTGGAGCAGTTTATGTCTTGAGCAGCTACATACACATTGAGACTTTGGGATCATACTCCGATCTTTATGGATATGCATTGATGTACTCTTGGTTCACAGGATGCTTATGAGCTGAGTCTCATATTTGGATCTTTCTCTTTGAGCAGATACCTATTTGTGTCAGGTTTTGGCAATTACAGGAACACTTTGCCTAGAGTGTCTGGGGGTGTGCCTTTCACTGGCAGATGTTATTTTGACATGCTTGGTGTTGAGCTCATGTTCTTTTCACTGTCATTGGCCTTGCTTATGTCCGTTTCATGCCGACTTTGGACCTAGCATTGTTTGCTTGACATTGGATCCTATTTTGGGACAGTTTGCTCTCTAGACTGCATACCTGCAATTTATTACAGCAAGCAGTTATTGGTGGACTGAGGTGTACTTTTCATGCTGAAATATCCTGATTTGGTGTACCGCACCTAGTACTAAGTGGGCAGCAACTTTTGGCACACTTTGCTCACCCTTTGGACCCCGTTTTGGTCATTTTTGGGCAGTTTCTGCAGTAAAACAGCAAGCAGTTTTGGACTGTTTGGGCATTTCCAGCCTGCATAATGGCGTCATCTTCGCATGATAGTGCCATCTTTAACATTACAAAGTTGGATGGTACCAACTACTCTTACTGGAAGAGTCAAATATGGCAGGTTTTGGTGCAGAAATCTCAGATTAAGCCACTTCGGTTGAGTGGGGAGCAGCCTGAAACTATGGACATTGACGACTGGCTTGAACTTGATGAGCTATGCAAGTCCACGATTGTATTGTCTCTCACTGAACAGGTACATTATAATGTATTTGAGGAAGCACAGAGTGCATGGGATCTATGGAATAAGATCAAGAATCTTTATGATAAGAAAAGTCCGGCGAGTCAGATGTACTGGTTGAAGCAGCTTATGGATCTGCGCATGAAGGATAATGCGACTATGTCTGCTCACTTGAGCCAGTTCCATGCTATACTGAAGAACCTGACTTCGCAGGATATCACCTTTGGAGAGGAAGTAACTCCTCTTTTCTTGCTTGGAACTCTGAATGAGTCATGGGATGTATTCCGCACTGCTCTTTGTGCCTCTAGTGCTACTCTAAAATTGGCAGATGTTGAGAGTGCTCTTCTTCAGGAAGAGGTGAATCGCAAAAACTTGGATGCCTCTCGTGGTAGTCATGCTTTGACAGTTAGAGGCAGGAATGACAGGTATGACCGTGGTAATGGCCGAGGCCGTGACTCGCAGAAGGGTCGGTCTAAATCTCGTGGTGGCAAGTCGCGTAGTAAGTCGCGTGGACGCAATGCAAATGTCACTTGTCATCATTGTGGGAAAAAGGGCCATATTAGACCACAGTGTCATGAGTTGCGCAATGAGAAGCGCAAGGATAAGGGGAAAGATAAAGTGCAGGAGAAGTCCTCTGATCGCAGCATAGTACCTACGAAGTCCAACGTCAAGATTGAGGAAATTAATGTCACGCAGACTGAAGAGTCCGATGGTGGTGATGAGTTTATACTTGCAGCTAGTTCTTCTGATGCTTCACACTTGACTGAGACACCTAGTATGTATGCACAGTGCTGGTTATTGGATTCAGGTGCGTCCTTCCATGTGACGCCTTACCGTGAGTGGTTTCACTCTTACCGTACTGTATCTGGATCAGTCAGACTTGGAGATGACAGGTCTCTTGATATTGTGGGCTGTGGAGATATTCAGTTGCAGTTTTCCACTGGCAGTTCCTTTTTGCTCAGGGATGTACGTCATGTACCTGCGCTTACGCGTAGTCTTATGTCTGCAGGATAGTTGGATGATGCAGGATTTCATGTCTGTTTTGGGGATTCTGCCTGGAAGATTACCAAAGGCAGACTTGTGCTTGCTAGAGGCGCCAAGGCTGGCAGCCTCTATCCTCTTGTTGTATCTGGGTCTTCTGTAGACCATGTTTTGGCAGTGGGCTCTATCCCACATGTATCACTTTGGCATGCCCGTTTGGGGCATATGTCTTTGAAAGGAATGAAAATGTTATCTGGTTTGCAGTATCTTCCGCCTTTGGATTATGCATGTTTTGACTCGTGTGATCATTGTCTTTATGGTAAGCAGAATAGGTCTACGCATAAGAAATCGGGTAGGCCACGCATGAGTGAGCCCTTGGCATTGGTGCATTCCGATGTTTGTGGGCCTATGCCTTGCATGTCTATGGGTGGCGCGAAGTACTTCGTTACCTTCATTGATGATTTTTCTAGGAAAGTGTGGGCTTATCCCATAAAGCAGAAGTCCGATGTCTTGGCAGTTTTTCAAAGATGGCTTGCTCTTGTTGAGAACCAGACTGGGTATAGGCTGAAATGCCTTAGGACAGATAATGGGGGAGAATATGTCTCGCATGCTTTTGAGCAGTTTTGTGATGACAGGGGTATTAAGCGTCAGTTGACCGCCCCTTACACCCCACCCCAGAATGGTTTGGCTGAGCGCATGAACAGGACTATTCAGGAGCGTGTGCGCTCTATGCTTAGCCATGCAGGCCTACCCCCGAGTTTTTGGGCTGAGGCAGTTAGTACGTCAGTGCATGTCATAAACCGATCGCCTTCCAGTGGATTGGATTTCCAGGTTGCAGAGGAAGTTTGGGCTGGTAAGCCACCCTCTTATGCGCATCTCCGTGTCTTTGGATGTGAGGCATTCTGCCATGTGCCCAAGGACAAGAGGAGTAAATTGGATCCAAAGAGCATTAAATGCATATTCCTTGGCTATGGTGAGTCAGGAGAGATGGGCTATCGCCTATGGGATCCGCAGGCGCGGAAAATAATACGCAGCCATGATGTCGTCTTCCATGAAGACAAGATGCACAGGCAGCCTGAGAAGGTGGTTGAGATCCGCAGAGTGATCTTTCAGGAGGAGCCTAAAGCTCCAGCACAGCCAGTAGTACAGCCTGCAGCAGTTCCTCCACAGGGCCAAGATGTTGGACAGGTAGTTAGACAGGCAGCAGAGCCTGCGGTGAGACGGTCTGCTAGAGATAGACGTCCACCTGACAGATTTCAGCCCTCTATGCATTATGTTTTGGTTACAGATGCAGGAGAGCCTTTCACTTATGATGAGGCTATGCACAGGGGTGACAGTCACTCCTGGGAGAGGGCTATGCAGTCTGAGATAGACTCCCTGCATAAGAATGAGACTTGGGATTTGGTTGCCTTGCCTAAGGGCAAGAAGGCTTTGCCATGCAAGTGGGTGTACAAGCTGAAAAGTACCCCTGGACACCCCAAGCCGGCATACAAGGCTAGATTGTTAGCAAAGGGTTTTAAGAAGGAACATGGTGTGGACTTTGATGAGGTCTTCTCTCCTGTGGTTAAGATGACCACCCTGCGCTTAGTCTTGGCTTTGGTTGCACAGCTTGACTTAGATCTATATCAGATGGATGTCAAGACGGCTTTTCTACATGGGGACTTGCATGATGAGATCTATATGGATCAGCCTAAGGGCTTTGCAGAACCTGGCAGGGAGCACCTAGTGTGCAAGTTGAAGAAGAGCTTGTATGGCTTGAAGCAGGCACCTAGGGAATGGTATCATAAGTTTGATGCCTTTATGCAGTCACAGGGCTACAGCAGGAGTGCTATGGATCCGTGTCTTTACACGAAGAAAGCCCGTGATGGCAGTTTGCTTATCTTGGTACTCTATGTTGATGATATGCTGATAGTAGGGAAAGCTCATGATGAGCTAGATGCTCTTAAATCTCAGCTAAAGAAGAGCTTTGAGATGAAGGATTTGGGACAGGCCTCACATATACTTGGGATGCGCATTAAGCGCGATAGGCATCAGGGACTTTTGTATCTCTCACAGCGGGAGTACATTCATAAAGTCCTTGAGCGCTTCCGCATGCAGGACGCAAAGCCTATTGGCTGTCCATTACCTTCTTATGTGAAGGTATCACAGGCCGATTGTCCGCAGACAGATGAGCAGAGGGCCGAGATGGCCAAGATCCCTTATGCATCAGCCGTGGGCAGTTTGATGTATGCCATGATAGCCACTCGTCCAGATATTGCACATGCAGTTGGTGTTGTGGCACGCTATATGGCTACACCTGGCAGCAGACATTGGGATGCCGTGAAGGGTATCATGAGGTACCTGAAGGGCACAACAGATATGTGTATTTGCTATGGCAGCCAGGATACAGGGGTCGTGGGGTACACTGACTCCGATTATGCAGGACATGCAGATAGTAGGAAGTCCACTTCTGGCTATGTATTCACCTATGCTGGAGGGGCTATCTCTTGGATGTCCAGGGTTCAGAAGTGTACGGCTTTGTCTACCACTGAGGCCGAGTATGTTGCAGCCACTGAGGCTTGCAAGGAGGCCATATGGTTAGGCCGTCTAGTTGCTGACCTTGGGATTGATGCTACACCTACACTGCATTCGGATTCTATGAGTGCCATTCAGTTGGCTAAGAATCCGGTCTTCCATGCGAAGACGAAACACATTGAGGTGAGGTATCACTTCATACGTGGTGTCGTGGAGGACAGGTCTGTTGACCTTGTCAAGATCTCCACTGACGAGAATCCTGCAGATTTGCTCACAAAGAGCCTCACTACTGAGCGCTTTGCCTTCCTCAGGAGGTTGATGGGCGTTGGATGAGATGTCACCTTTCCTCATCCCTTGTACCTATGTACATTTGTACTGTCTTTTCTTTTTCTTTTCTCTCTCACTAGGGCAGATTCGCCTTTAAGTGGGAGGTTGTTGGGGGTAAAGGCGCCTCCGCCGTGCCGCCCCGTGTATTACTACACTGACAGTACCCGCCACTGCACACTGCAGGTGGCGAGCGCCCGTCACGTCACTTTATTCTTTATTCTTTTAGTGACAGTTTGAATAAAGGAAGGCCCGGTCACACATTGTGACTGTTGGAGTTCCCATTTCTTGTCTCTCTCTTTCTTGCTCTTGCTCTCCCGCCATAGCTCGCGTGCAAGCTTCGATCCTTCTCACCTTTCAGCTATCTCATGCAAGGTTCTAGGAGTTTCCCTAGGCTTTAGCATAGCTGGGGCTAAGGCCTAGATGAGCAAGATTGGTCAACTCTAGGATTGCTTATGTCCTCGGGGTTTCCATGTGTCTCCTGAGGCTTCATTGTTATTGCATCATGGTTCTCCTTGGATGCGACTGGTATAGATTTGTCACCCTATTGTGATAGTGTTGTATCCACTCTTGATTGGTCAATGCAAATTCTGTTATTGATGGATTGAGTGTTGCAAGCAACCATTGATGGTAATGGTTTCTCTGACTTATCAAAACACATGGATGCGTCTGAGGATTCACCGTTGTTAGGAGAGATGGCAACAGGTTCATTGGTGGATGGGCTTGATGTTTTATTCCTCAGCTCTTCAATGCTCTTGGTCTCAATCTTATTAGCATCTACCACCACTTGCAATTGCCGTTGTTTTCATTGTTTTGTCCTCTTTTTCTTGGGAAATTGCGGTGTCTCCTTTAAGGACTTAGGACCTTGAACTAGGTCAATCATTGTTGTGCTTGGTTGGGCCTTAGCACTCTCTTTCTCTGGTGTGCTCTCATGGGACTTAGCTACGACTTGCTGAACAACCTTGCTAGGTTGTTTGGTCGGATGCACCATCTCCTTGGCCACATCTTTGAGAGGTTTCTCCTCAAGCCTAGGCTTTAGGTGCTTCAACAATGTTGGAGGTATCAAGGATGTTGGCTGCAACACCTCTTCCACCGGTGCATGGATAAGGACACATTCCACAAGGGGCATCGTCATGGCCAACGGTTGTGACCACTGCGATCCCTGATTGGAAGTAGTAGCAGCTAGTTGAGTGGACTGGATTGCGGTGTCAAGTCCTTAGGGTGATTGGAAGTGGTCGTGTCTTTTGTTGCCCTTTGAGCATTCACTTGTGTAGATCGAGCATCAGTTGAGCTATCCAAGGTGGATTGCACAGGCATATCCTTGGGTTGAGAGCCATGGGAGGTGTCATGCTCCACCTCTTGGGCCTTTGGAAGCTTAGCTGGAGATAGGGATTAGGATTGAGTAGCTGCACTTGACAACTGCTGTTGTGCTTCCTATGTCCGTGTAGGGAAAGAGGATGTAGGAGACTTGGGACTCCTAAGTGGCTTTGACACTAGTTGGAAGATTTTCTCGTGGCTGTTAGTAGATGATTTTGCCATTTTCTTTATTGAGCATTTAACCTTGCCATTAGCAATGATGTGCCTATGATGCCTATTATCCTCTTGGAAAATCAAAGGCTCCTCCGGAACTAGTGGCTTTTTCTTACCCTCAATGATTACATCTAATATTTGCTCGTCAAGCATGCTAGACTGAGGATCTACCCTTCAAATAGTCCCCTTTGGTTTCTTGATTTCGATCGTGAGGGGCTCGGTCACTCCAATGTTTTTGACTCGAGACTTGGTTTCTCGTTTAGATTTCCTCCTACGCTTCTTTGCTCTTGATACGATGTGGCCTTCAGTTACCTGCGTAATACCCTTGAGCAAAGAAGCGTAGGAGGAAATCCATCTCGACGTTGTGCTAGCTCTCCATTGATGCTTTCGTCTATAAGACTTGGGCTTCTTTTGGGGTCTTCTATGATATTTGTAAGTCCAAAGCCCATCCTTGGCATTGTCTCCTAACCTTCTTGTTTCAAGCATGGCCTCACTCACTGGTTCTCATTGTCCAACTTGTGCTTGTATCAACTCTTTCAACAGGTCTTTGCTCTCATTACTAGGCTTACCTATTATGTCAACACCTTCCTTGCCTTTCCCTTGAGGTTCGATGAGGTCACCCTTGCTAAAGGTTGCGACTATCCTCACACTCGATAGTGTCAAGTATATCCTCTTTGCTACATAATCAGCCTCACACTTGGTTGCCCTTTTGAAGGGTCATCCATGGAGGGTTTCCTTTCCACAACTAGTACTATTTGGAGGAACATGGAATATGATAGTCAAGCTTTCAATTTTAATAGTTACAAGGATTGTGCACTTTTCTATGAGTGCTTGTGGGTGTCCCCCGTATGGACTAATAGTTGCATTAGTTGGTGTGAGCTCTGGTTGGCCTAGCAGAGTCCATGCTTCATAGGTCAAGATATTAAAATCTATCCCTTCATCGATGAGAGCATCGATAGTATGCTCTCTTTTTGAGGCGAGTTCGACCCTAAGATAAGCATGCGATACTATGTCTTCATCTTTCAGGTCTTGGATTATAAATTTAAGCCTTGTAACAAATTCCCTTCAGTCCCCAATTGCATGACCAGATGTGGATTCTCCACTATTGTTGTGGATCATCTGTGCAGTGCTATTCAAGGTGCATCTATCGTCAGGACTGCCATATCTAGTCATCCTTGCAGTTGTAGCTTGATGTTGTTGCTTTTCGCTTTGACTAGATGCAGTCCGAATGCAACACATACATATTTTTGCGGTATGGCCTTTTTGCCCTTGTAGGCTAGATTGGCCCATTGAGGTTCTAAGGTCTGTATTTGTCTTTGTTCGGGTATGGGCTTTTGATTGCTCTTTTTCAAGTGAGAATCCATGCTTGTGTAGAGCCATTACTAAAATAGGATCTAATTTGGAGGACCTGTCGCGACGTGCATTTTCTCTCCAACCTACTTGGGGGAGGTGCAAAGGAGGTAGAGCCCCCTCTGTAGGGGTCAGGGGGGGCAGTCCCCCGGCCCGTAGGGCCGTTACGGTAAACACCATGCGCGATTTGAAGGACCGTTCATAGCCAAGTTTTGAACTACTTGCTCTAGATTTCAGTCTAGTGATAGGTCTATGATGTGCTTTCAGCTAAATATGGTCTCTCGATCAGTTTCAAGGTCTACATGTTAAGATTTGAAAAAACCCAAATTTGGCCCAACATGTCCAAAATGCAGGGGCCGAAAGCCCAATTCGGCCTGTCCGAATGGCCGAGGGCCAAATGAAAAAGGGCCGAATGTAATTGGGCCAAATGTCAAATTCGGCCAGTCTGAGTACACTTGTGCGAGGGTCAAGTGGGCCGAGGGCCGAGGGCCGAGTGGCCGAGTCAGGTGGGCCGAGGGCCAAATGGTAACTAGTCTGAGTGGGGTTGGGCGAAGTGGGCTGAGGGCCGAGTGGCCCGAGTGGTGGATTGAATACCAAGTTGGTCCGAATGCTTGATTCGGATGGGCCGAGCGGTGGGTGTCTGAGGGTCGATGGCCAAATGGTCGGAGGGCAGAATGGCCGAGTGGTCCGAGGGCCGATTTTGGGACTCGGCCAAGAATCGCCAGGCCGAGCACAATGCGTTCTTTTGCCGAACTTCCAAGAATTCGTCACGTTGAGCGATCGAGACCTTTCTACCTATTGAGCACCTCCAGATCCAAGCTACTCATGTAGGGGAAGGTCTTGAAGAACCTGTGCTGGGCAAATAACTCCTAGATGGTCAGATTAAAGCAAGTCCACGCAATGAATCTCTCTCCCTCTCTCCAGCTCTCATGAAACCTTGCAATGCAAAATGTGTCCTTTTTTGCCACTCCTAGCCCCTTATCACCCTGCCCAGGCCTATACTCACCTTAGTCTTGCTTCCCTTACTAATATTTAACCCAAATTTTGATTTTTTGCCCTTCTTTTCCCTGTTTCAGCCTATTATACAGCAATAGAAAACCCTACTATATGCTCCAATATTTTTCTCCTATCCTTTCTAAATGCAAGAAAAAATCATAAGGGAAATACCTACACTACTCCATCATGCTTTCCCAATTCCAAAAACCAAAAACCTACTTGCTAAGGAGATCGAATACCTCTTCAAACTCCCTTGTTTCCTACATACCTACCTCAAGCAGCGGTTCAAGGAAAACCCTACTTCAATGCTCGATTCAAAGTGCACAAGTACTCAAGGCTTGAATCCGTTGGTCCCGGCAACGGAACCAAGATGTCGAAGCTCTCGCTCAACCGCCATCCAAGACCCACGGACCGCTTATTGCTTCAAGTGGTCCAAGTCGAGCACTAATGGCTACCTCTCACATAGCCGATGCGCCATCCATATCTACGAGTATAGTGAGCTTACCTCCATGCCGATCGAGTTACCTCCTCTCCCGCGCACTTTGGTAGCTCCACGATCCAAGTGTAAGCTTCAAGCAAGCTCCATCATCAAGCTCCACACTCCAAGCTCCATTGCTGTGAGCAAGAGAAGAGAAGAGAAAAAGAGAGGAGAAGATGGAGAGCTTCTCCTCCCCGGTCCCTCACCCTCACACACTCATTCCCTCACACTCTCACACTCCCTCTCTCAAGTACAAGCTCAAGCAAGCAAGAAGAAGAAGAAGAAGAGGAGAGCCACTTTTCAACTTTATATACAAAACCCTAAATCCCTTTTGGACGGTCATCCCCTTATCCCCATTTTTACATGGCCGGCCGTGGCCTCTAGGCCCTTTTTCCCCTTGTCCTCCCATCTTTCTAGCTTCCTTTCCACTGCCCATCTACATTTACAAATTGCACGGGTTAGAGCTTGGCACTCTTAAAATAAATCATGGTGTGCCTTGCACTTGTTTACAATAGTATAGACTCGCGCATTTTCTTATGTACATTTTTCCTAGATTTATGACTTTTTTGCACTTCTTGTGTTTCCAGATTCTTCTTGGTATGCCTTCGTCTTCTATTTCACTTTTGCCTTGGCCTTGTCTTTTGCTTTAGATTTTCCAGCTTTTCCACCTTGTTCGTTTGAGGGTTAACACCTGTGTGGCCAAAGAAACATTAAATTTGATCGGAGGGGAAAGGTCTATAATTACCTTGACTTTTGAGGAGTCACCGACTTTCCCATTTCTCAACACAATGTGCCCTAAAATACAACCGTGCTTCACCCAAAATTGGCACTTTAAGGGGTATAGTGAGAGACCATATTGCCTACCCCATTCAAAGACTATTCGTATAACTTTTCTAAGTGTTATTCCCAATTGCTATAGACAACAAGTCATCAATGAATACCTCCAATAATTTTCTAAGCTTGTCCTTGAAGATGGTACACATGAGGCATTGGAAGGTAGCATGGGCATTTGTCAAACCAAATGGCATGACTATGTAGGCAAATGCCCCCCATTTGATGGAGAATGTCATCTTGTGCCTTGTTGTCCAGATGGACTTACACTTGGTTATAGCTTGAGAAGACATTCAAGAAACTATAAGCTTCCTTTCTTTCCACTCTTTAGCATGTGCTCAATGTACGGTAATGGATAGTTGTCTCTCTTTGTAGCTGTGTTGACCTTTTTATGGTTCATACACACTCAAATCTTTCCATTCTTTTTTATGGCTATCAGTATGGCTGATACCCAATCCGTATGCTCTATCTCATAAATAAATCTTGCATTTAGTAGCTTATCAATCTCTTCCTTCATTTTGTGTGTATGCTTAGGATTCATTGCATATGGTCGTTACTTAATTGGTACTACATCAGGGGTCTTGGGAATATTATGAGTCATGATATTCAAATCTATTCCTTTCAACTCCCATAAAAACACTTGGACAATTCCCTTAAGAGATTTATGAGATTTGTCTCTTCCTCCTTAGTTAGATCATCCGCTATGTACACAGGGCGAGGCTTGTCTCCTTCCCTTTCCAAGTTGACTTCCTTAACTTTGGTTGGTCCTTCAATGGGTTCACTCACCTACCCTTTCTGCTTAGCTCCTACTAACATTACTATTTGATCACACTTCTTAAACTTCGTGAAGTGCTTAGGAAAATCTTGGGGTTTCTTCTATCAACTTTGACCATTTCCTTCTCTCTTCCTTTAGCCTCTTGTGCCTTAGGTGGATTGGGAGATTCTCCCTGGTGCATTTAGTCCTAGGTGGTCGAGGCATTTTGGAGTCGCTATTGGAGCTTACGCCTAACTTGGAATTGTACTCACAATTCTCATTGGAAGATATTTTCTCCCCTGGTGGTTGTAGCTTTGAGGTTGAATCTACTCCAAATAATGATGTGGTGCCATGCTGGACTAATCTCGCTTGCTCATAATCTACTACTTCTAGGTATTCTAGCATCTACCTTGGCAACTCCATTGTTCACTCTAAAAATGTTGACCTCTCGGTTGCTCTAATTTTCTCAATTACTCTTCCATTTGTGTCATATTCTATGGCCTTTAATTCCTCTTTGCTTTCCTCCACTAATGGAATAGTAGTCTTTGTACTCATCATCAAAATCCCCATACTTAGACTATGTGTTGTTTCCAAGGTTCTTGTCCTTAAGGTTTTTGTCACTTGTAATGAGAGTCTAGTTGTATAAGAGGTTTAAGTCATGCACCTTAGTCCATCACCATGCCTTACTCTCCATGAGATCCTTGAGGGGCTTTAGGTTTGTAGCTGGGTTGCTAGCTAGCTCACTTAATAGCTACTCGAGGATTCTAAGGTGTTCCAATTTGTTAGTTGAGATATGATAGGTGATTGGTGTTGGTTGATGGAACCCCTAGCCATCATGCATAGGGGCATTGTGGGTAGGTTAGAAGTTGTGGCTTTGTTGGGTTTGCTAGTTGAGTCTACAACTTGCATGTATTCATCCTCATCATTCGAGAATGGCAGATCAATGGTTGTCGACACATGCATCCACAACAAGGAATGTACTTAGTTAGAGGTCCATAATCACTTCTGGCCCTTTGATTCGCCCTTTACTATGGTAGAGATGGCATCTAGGTCCACTAATGAGGTTTCCCAAGTGTCCATATCTATTTGGACTACGTTTGATCTATTGTGTAAGAATATTAAGCCATTACCCTAATCCTTTATCACTCAGGAATTCCTCATCTAAGGTTTACCCACCATAATATCATAATCTACTCCCTTCATGACTATGAAGTCCACAAAGAATTGAATTCATGATATCTTTAAAGGCCAATCCTTCAAGACACCAAAGGGTGTGACCTTCATCCTATTCGCTAAAGTGACATTGAACCATGTAGTTTCTACTAGTAGGTTTCCCCAAGCTTGCAGGACTGCATGGCTGAGTACACTAACTCTTGCTTCCTGTGTCTACTATCCTCTTTTGCATTGTATCTCCTAAGGAAATGATATGTAAGACTACATGCATATTAGTGCCTTCCCAAATGGCATTCACTTGTGGGGACTAAAACATTGGGTTTAGTGTTAGGCTTGGTATGTATGTCACAGTGTCATGGTTAGGCAAGCCTTGTAGTTCATGTCTATTGGTTCCTTCTACCCATTGCTTCAACCCTTGTATAATACTTCCATGCAATTAAAAATTAGTTGGTTAGTTCGAAAGTTATTTAGTCAATTAATAAGTTAGTAAGGTTACTAACTAAAGACTTATTAAAGTAAAAACTAACTAACATTAATAACTAAATTTTTTATTTAATTAAAAATATAAAAGAACTGAGAGTCGTAATCCAATAATTTTCTTGGATTGACAAGGATTGTAGCCACCCTTCATGAAAGTTACAACGTGAACGAGAGTTATGAGCCATATTAATCACTAGTGTTAATGTGTATAGTATGGATGGTCCAAAAAGTGTTTGCAAGAGCGCCAACATCATCGATCAAAGGAGGTGTTGTTACCTAGCCTTGACAAGTTAGAGAAGACATAATCTTTGCAGTGGATTGATTTTACTACACAATTAGAGACTGAACAAAACTAGGTGTAAGAGGAATCTCAGGGACAATGGCCTATGAAACTGCTAATGGCCTAGCCTTTGGGGCATCTCCCTTGTTCTTCATTTCTATATGAACTTTCCTTATTGTCTACTTTATCTAGGCCATTGGCTTGATAGAACAATTGTAACGTGTCTGCTCGTCCCACTTAGGATCGACTTGAGGTCAGGGTTTCTTTCCTATCAGCAAGGTCTCTAGGAAGAAGCTAGCGTTGAGCTCCAGATGAACCACTTTGCGTAGAAACAACAGAGCCAAAGCGGTTCCATGCTGCACTTGGTTCATGGAGAATGGAAAACAAGAGGGATGTGAAGCTTAACCTCTCTACCATAAGGCATAGTCCCATTCATTTCCCTTAAAATAGCATAAACAGGGATTCTATAGCTATTGATACTAGGTCTTCATAGTCTTGCTATCTCATTATTTGAGAAAAGCTCCCAGCTAACTGGGATCACCCTTTCGTAGGACAGCGGACCTAAGTCATGTCCATCGCACTTTCCTCAATTCGCTTTAGTTATCTAATTACCTATCACATTACGTTTGGCATGCAAAAGAAGCTTCCTTAATTAATCAAATTAATCATGGGTTCCTTCACATAATTTAGGTATTGACACAAAAACAATGTCAAGCAAGTTCCTTTTTCTCCAATATCTATTCTTTATTTATCATAATCCTAGAGTACATCCAATATCATGCCCGAAGGCTATCCCAGCAATCTACAGGATTGCTGCTCCAAGTTCTGCCCGTTGACTAGTACACAGGCCTCGAGATCCCATCTCGAGTCACGTTGGCCTCTTGTGCAGGATCCGGAGGCAAGGGATTTATAGCCAGAGCCTCCCTTGGCACCCAAGCATCCTCCTGCTCCAAGCAGCACCCAGGAGAGACCTCTTGTGGCAGGTTAGGTCCATATACCCGGCGCAACTAACAACCCCCTTGGATAGGGCCAGGCAGATAGTCGGAGGTAACTGTTCCTACCTCTCCCTCCAGGCTTTTAACCTGAAGTATTAAGTGTATTACCTTGAATTTGTTTCTTGAGCAAAGGAGATCAAATAATGTACCTAAGTGTGCAATCACAAACATTTCAGAGGCCGTTTGCACGACCAACTGCTAAGATGTGATTCCTTTTTCCCAGATGCTCCCAGCATCTGATCCTGGATCGTTCGCGACTTGGCAAGATCCCAATAATCTCAAACAAGATCATGCAAGAAAATGTTCTTGGTAAGTTAACTTATTTTGACTTGCTCTTTCCCTTGGGTTTTACCTTATGGTATCTTAACCCTAACCCAAAGCATTAACTGGTCAACCAAGGCAATGGACATGCCTTATTCGCAACCCAACCAAGGGTCTTTTATTCTTCCAGTTCTAACCAAGTTCAATTAATACACTTGGCAACGCAAGATACTTCATCTAGGCCTTCAGGAAATAGTCTAGATGCATGCGTCCCTTCCATCTCTCTTAGTGTGGTACTATGCAGAGTTTTCCAATCATCCTTGCCCATCATTCTCATTGTGTGCTTAGTATATTTGTACATCCTAAACAACCTTTAACTCTCCTTATACCTGGCAACAAATACTTATTCCTAATGCATCGGATTACATGCGACTTGCGTGTATGAAAGTCTATATTTCTATCCATCGGTGCAATTGCGTCTTACGAACGTAAACTAACATTTCATGTGTTTCTTTTAATCATGATTGCGAAGCATGAATTCTAAATGACTATTCATGCACTGAACTAGTTTAAAAGCTATTATTTTATGTGAAATAATGAGAAAACCTTATCATTTTATGTGTGTAAAAGCTATCATTTCATGCATATAAACTTGTGCGAACTCCATACTCTACCATTTCATGCATGCAACCAGGCACTTAGAGTAAACGAAAAGTCCTAAGGCTTGTTCTTCTTCCATGCACGTAGCTAACCCCTTTTTTCTTCCACGAGAAATAATACAAAATTAATTATAATTCTTAGGATATCTAAAGAACCTAGGTTTGATTCGTGATTGTAGGGGGCATTTGTGGCGTTGGTCGCTCCACTCGCCTCTCCCGCATTACCGGAACCCATGGTAGCTTTGGCACCTACGCTTCCCACGACTTTCTTTTTGGGAGCCATTTGTACGTGGAGTCTGGACTCTCCCTCTCCTTCTCTTCTTCTCTCCCTCTTTTCTTCCTCTCCTTCTTCTTTCCCTCTTCTCCTTCTCTCTTCTCTCTTTCTACCTCTTCTTATTCTACTACTACTTCTTCTCTCTTCTCTCCTTCTACCTCTTCTTCTTCTTCTTCTTCTTCTTCTTCTTCTTCTTCTTCTTCTTCTTCTTCTTCTTCTTCTTCTTCTTCTTCTTCTTCTTCTTCTTCTTCCCTCTCTCTCTCCCTTCACTTCTTCTCTCCCTCTTTTCTTCTCACGGGGGGCCCACAGCCGACTGGCGATCAAGGATGGGGGGAAGGTTACTCAGATGGAAGCCCAGAGGGGGGGGGGGGCTGCTGGCCACCATGAGCTGGACGGGGTGGTGAAGCACGAGGGGGGGGGGGGGGGGGGGAGCATAACCATTAGATGAGTTGGAGGGGGGCACATTGTGCTGCT
The DNA here is from genome assembly GCF_053477565.2 of Lygodium microphyllum. Classification (NCBI taxonomy): domain Eukaryota; kingdom Viridiplantae; phylum Streptophyta; class Polypodiopsida; order Schizaeales; family Lygodiaceae; genus Lygodium; species Lygodium microphyllum. The sequence goes on along the minus strand of NC_141137.1, from coordinate 80,476,547 downwards.
CTGCAACGTAGGGGAAAGGTGACGAAGTAGGGAGGGGGGCACTATCTGTATAGCCGAGGGAGGGGGAGGGAGCTCCTTTTATAGGAGGGGGAGGAGGTGGGCATGGCCACCACCCCTCCCACCTGGGGGGCTGCATGCCCCCCATTACTATCACATCACTCCCTCTCTCTCTCTCTCCCCAACATGTTGTCGGTGGGGAGAGAGAGGGGGATAAAAAAATTTGAACTAATCTTAATAATTTTTTTTTTCAATTAAGGGGGGGGGGAGTTTCTATGGGGAGGCATGGGGATATTACATCCTCTCCCCCTTAGAGGAATCGAGATGTCCTCATCTCGAGAGGACCTGGGGGTATTGTTGGTTGAGAGTATCTTCATCCATCCAGGTGGCATCCTCTTTGGGATAATCTTTCCACTGGATGAGGTATTCTCTCAAGGTCCTTGCAAGTAATGTCTCCAAAGTTTGAGACCATGGATGACAGCCAACAGCTCCAGGTCGTGGGTAGCATAATTCATTTCATGGCTTTTCAATTTCCTTGAAGAATATGCTATGGGATGACCTTCTTGCATAAGCACACATCCTAAAGCAAGTGTGCTAGCATCAGTTACCACTTCAAACTCCTTACTAAGATCAAGAAGTTTCAGGATGGGTGTTGATACTAAGCTTTGCTTTAGTTTGTCAAAGCTGGTCTGTTCAGCAGGTGACCATACAATTGCTACTTGCTTCTTTAGTAGATCAATCAGAGGTGCTGTGATCAAAACATAATATTTGATGAAAATTATGTACCATCCTATCAATCCAAGAAAGCTATGTATTTCTTTGGCAGAAGTTGGTGTTGGCCATTCCAGAACGTCTCTGACCTTAGCTGGATCTACTGAAATTCCTTCCGCTGATACAATGAATCCCAGATATTCAATCTGTCGCTTGAAAAAGGGACACTTCTTCTTCTTGGCATAAAGCTTATGTGCTCTCATTGTTTCAAGAACAATGCGAAGCTGGGGTTCATGATCTTTTTCATGTTTAGAGTAGACTAGGGTATCGTCAAAGAAGACAAGTACGAAGTCATCAAGATAGGGCCTAAAGATATCCTGCATCAACCTGTTGAAGGTATCAGGAGCATTCGTCAGCCTGAATGACATCACTAAGAATTCAAAGTGTCCATACCTTGTGTTGAATGCAGTCTTTGGGATATCTTCTTCCTTGATCCTCATCTGATAATATCTAGATCTGAGATCTATCTTGGAGAAAATCTTCGCTCCGTGAAGACGGTCAAGTAATTCATCTATTCTTGGAATGGGGTATTTATTTTTGATGGTTGATTGATTCAACCCTCTGTAGTCAATGCATAGACGAAGCATTCCATCTTTCTTCTTTTGGAATAGCATTGGAGCTCCCCATGGTGAGCTGCTAGGACGGATGTAGCCTTGGTCTAACAGTTGCTTGAGTTGCTATTTCAGTTTGATAGCTTCTGGAATGGACATCTTATACGGCCTCTTTGCGACTAGTGCAGCTCCTGACACCAATTTGATTTCGTGGTTGACTTCCCTTTGAGGAGGAAGTTCTGTCAGATCTTTAGGAAATACGTCTGCGTATTCCTTTAACCATGAAGGTTCTTCCACAGATTCCTGATTCTGATCTAGCTTATTCAGTTTAATCAGATAGACAAGTAGGCCCTTTCTAACACCTTTTATTATCCGTGTTGCTTTTGCCAGCTGTATTTTTGGCTTACCAGCCTCTCCTTGAGTTGTGACTAGTTCCCCTTCAGAATTTTGAAAGGAGACTTGGCTCTTTCCACAGTGGATGTGGGCATCATTGGGTATTAGCCAATCCATTCCGAGTAAACATTCGTGAACACCTAGGTACATTACCCTGAATCTCACCGAAGTTGGCTTTCCACCCAATAGGAATTTCACCTTAGCAGTTTGCCTAGTACAAGAGACCTCACGACCATTTGCCAATTCCACAAGTAAAATAGATGCGTCTATTGTGGCTAACCCTAAAGTTATTGCACAGATTGGTGAAATGAAGGAATGTGTACTGCCACAGTCAATTAGGGTTTTGAAGCTTTTACCTTCATAATCTGATGGAGTTTGAATCACCAAGAATTGGCGATTCGGACCGTTCTTGTGAAGAGTGGCGTGAACCATTGGCCTCTCAATGTAGGCATCCATGGATAGATCTTCTTCATCATCCAGCTCCTTGTTGGAATATAACGTATCCACGGTCTTCATCGTTTTCCATTTGATCTACGTTACGACAAACAATTTGCTTTTGTTATCGTTCTCTTTTTCTTTCTTAAATTGTTTGAGAAGGGATTTCTTCTCTTGTTTATGTTCACTCCCCTTTCTCTTTCATGTTTTCTTTGTCTTTCATGTTTATTCTCTCTTTCTTGTTCTCTCTTCCTCCTCCTTTCTTCTTCTCCCTCTCTTATTTTCTATCTTTTTCTCTCTCTCTCTCTCTTTTTTGTTACCCCTCTCTTTGTTTCTCTCCACCCCCTACGGGCGGGGCCTATAGTATGTAAAGTCTAATATGCTATGCATGGGGGAGAGGGACTAGCTACCCTACATCGGAGTGTTCCCTATCCCATGGTATTGCACGAGACCTCGCCACATTTTTTCCTTTATGTGTGACTTGATATATGCATAGCATAGGAGGAGGTAGCGCAAAGCATGTCAAAAAAACCATCCATTCACCTCCAAGTCCAATCTCTCTTTCGCTTTACCGAGTCTAGAGACACAAGCCTTCCATGCCTTCCCGAAGTGTTGAACACACCCAAGGTGCACCTCTAATAAAACCTCTCTCTCCCTCCCTCCCTCCCTCCCTCTATCCCTCCCTCCCTCCCTCCTCCTCCTCCTCCTCCTCCTCCTCCTCCTCCTCCTCCTCCTCCTCCTCCTCCTCCTCCTCCTCCTCCTACTCCTATTCACTCGTAGGACACGTCTTAGCAGCCCATTGGGAAGAGAGTCCAGAAAGCACCGCCCGGCACTCCCACGGAATGTCACGAGGTTTGTGATCTAGGTCTTCCTCTGCCACAAAGCAGAAGCATTCCGACTGTTCCCACTTAGGATCGACTTGAATCAGGGTTTCCCTAATGGTCAAATTCCTCGGAGGTAACTAGCATCGAGCCCCAGACAAACTACTTTACGCAGAAACATTAGAGTCAAAGCGGATTCATACTGCACTTGGTTCAAGGAGAATGGGAAACGAGAGGGATGCAAAGCTCGACCTCTTTGCCCATAAGGCATAGTCCCATTCCGTTCCCCTAAAACAACATAAATTGGGACTCTAGTAATCTAGATTCTAGGTCATCATTCCTTGCTGTCAAATTCCTTCGAGAAAAGTTCCCAGCCAACTGGGACCACCCTTCCGTAGGACGGACGGACCCATGGTCGCATCCACCGCACTTTCCTCAGGGTTGCTTTAGTTATCTAATTACCTACCACATTTAGTTTGACATGCAAAAACAGCTTCCTTAATTAGCCAATTAAGCCCCGGTTCCTTCACGTAACTTAAGCACTGACATAGAAAGCCAATGTCAAACAAGTTCCTTTTCAACAATTGATCTTATTTATCAGTCTTTGGAATACATCATATAATCCAGCCCGAAGGCTAATCCATAATCCGCCCGAAGGCAATTCCAGTAATCCTTAGGGATTACTAATCCAAGATTCCGCCTGTAGACTAGTATATAGGCCTCGAGATCCAATCTCGAGTCACGTCGGCCTCTTGTGCAAGACCCGGAGGCAAGGGATTTACAGCCAGAGCCCCCCTGGCACCCAAGCATCCTCCTACTCCAAGTGATATGCTTATTTCTGGGAGAGCTCATGATGATCTAGATGCCTTGAAAAATAAGCTCAAGAAGAGCTTTGAGATGAAGGACATAGGACATCCCTCACATATTCTTGGGAAACATGTCACACATGATCTCTCTAAGAGGCTCGTTTATCAGCCTCACAAAAGGAGTATATCTAAAAAGTCCTTGAGCGGTTTCATACATAGGATGGTAAGCTTATTGGCTATCCTCTACCTTCTCATGTGAAGGTTTGTTAGGTCGATTATCCATAGTTTGATGAGAAAAAGGCCAAGATGGCCAAGATCCATTATGCATCCACCGTGGTAGTAGCTTGATGTATGCCATGTTATATGGTAGTAGTTGTGGCACGCTATATGGCTACACTTAGTAGATGGCATTGGGATGCCATCCATAAAGGATATCATGAGGTACCTAAAGGACACATTATCTATGTACTTATATTATGGTGGCCAAGATGTAAGAGTCATGGGGTATATTGACTCTGATTATGCATGACATACAGATGGCTAGCTCTGGCTATGTATTCACCTTTGTTGGAGGTGCTATTTCTTAGATATCTAGGTATAGAAATGTATGGCCCTCTCTACTACCTAGGTCGAGTATATTGCAGCCATTGAGGCTTGCAAGGAGGCTCTAAGATTAGGTTGACCTTAGTATTATGATGTGGTCTCTACACTGCATTCAGATTCTATGTGTTATCTAGTTAGCCAAGAATAAGATCTTCCATGTGTAGATGAAACACATTAAAATGCATTACCACTTCATTAGAGAGGTCATTGAGGATAGGTTTGTTAACCTTGTAAAGATATCAGTTGGTCAAAATCCTATAGATTTGCTCATGAAAAGTCTCTCAATGGAGTGTTTTTCCTTCCTTAGGAAGTTGATGGGCATTGGATGAGATGACGTCTTTCCTCATTCTATTGTACTTATTTACATTTGTACTTTGTCACTTTTTTCTTGTTCTATCCTCACTAGGGCATCAAAGCGCACACGACAAGATAGTTCCTACTGTATCTTGAATACGAATCCACATTGCCATCATCTACTTGAGGTGTATCTCTTGCCACTCTTGATTTGTGGTCTTTAGTATGAGGATATAAATTCAAGGGATGCAATTCCAATGTACTCTTGCTACTCCCTACTAGGTATCTCCTTGTGGGAGTAGAGGTTGGCCCTCCGTTCAAGCTCAAAACCAAGGTCAAGATAGCTTAGGGATGGGAGTCCTTGGTCATCATCTATAGTCCATGATCCACTAAAGCTTTGTTGTGCACTCAAGCCTGGCAACAAGGGCAAGATAGTTCTCATTCGATCATGGAGATCCCATTGGAAGTAGAGCTTGGAAGCCTCCCATAGGGGACAACACAAATCCTACCCCAACTTAGATCTCTCTTTGGAGGAGAGCTCAGCTCTATGCTCAAGCCCGGAAACAAAGCCCACAAGATAAGAGAGTTCCTACTGTATCTTGGATATGGATCCCCATTATCATCATCTACTTGAGATGTATCTCTTACCACTCTTGATTTGTGGTCTTTAGTATGAGGATGTGATTCCAATGTATTCTAGTGCTACTCCTACACCAAGGTCAGATAGTTTAGGGATGGGAGTCCTTGGTCATCATCTATAGTACATGATCCGCAGAGCTTGGCCACGCGCTCGAGCCTAGCAGTGAGGAAAAGATAGTTCCTGATCTATCCTAGAGATTCATTTGCGAGTATATCTTTCAAGCATCCTATAGGGGAGAGCACAAATCCTACCCTATCTGGAAGCTCCCTTTTAAGGAGAGCTTTGCCATGCACTCTCAAGATCGACATCAAAGCCCACAAGAGAAGACAGTTCCTACTGTATCTTGGATATGCATCTACATTGACATAATCTACTTGATGTTTATATCTGTCTAATTGTATCGTGCTTGCCTATTGGCCATCCATGCATGTTTTTAGCAATCCATCAAGAGACGAATCTAAGCGATGTTGCCTTCTGGCACTCACATGGAATGGTAGAAGGTTTTTCACCTAGGGTTCTTGAGTTTGCCTCACAATAGAATGTTCATGGTTGAACCCATTGGGATCGACCTAAAATTTGGGTTTCTAGTGGTTAAGGTCTCTTAACAACATTCTAGCATCGGGTCCTAGATATCCTACTTTATGGAGAGATACCCAAGCCGAAGCAGATCATGCCACACTTGGTTCAAAGAGAATGGAAAACGAGAGGGATGCACCGCTCAATCTCTCTACCTGTAGGACATACTCCCATTCCGGTCCCCTAAAACGACATGAATTGGGGTTCTAATCTAACAATTTCTAAGGTTCATAAACCTTGTGAGAAGCCTCCCAGTTCTCTAGGACCCTCCTACTGTAAGGCAGACCTGTCGGGGGTTCCGCCCACCCACTTCCCTCATTAGACATTCTTTAATTATTTAATTAGATCTTACTACACTTATGTATGATATTTAAAATTAGCTTCCTTAATTAAGACTTTTAGGGAACACGGTTCGTTTGCTTAATTTATAGCATAAACACAAATGCAAAGCAAGCAATCCTTTTGACAAACAAGTTCAAACAAGTTCTTTAACTTATCTTCAAGTTAATCATTGTCTCTTGCAGGAGAAATTATATGTCCCTTCTACCATGCAAAAGTAGCTGGTCCAAATCACATGGCACCACAATTTCCATCCTTTATCTAGAATAGGATCTTCCAACGCTGCACAGACGTTGGGGCCACAAAGGTCTTTCAACTCCATTCCAGACTTGGCAAGGGGTGTCCAGAGCTCCCCTAACCTGCAAGCTGTCTAGGAGTGAAACATTATTCCTGTGGTTGGCCTTTTCACCACTCAACCTTCGGCCCATGAATCAAGCAGTCCCCTTTTTGGATTGATCCAGGTGTGATCGTGGAGGTGATCCACCCATGCAAAGAACCTTTTCTTAATTAATTCATTTAAGAATCAAGCACAGTCAAGGCAGTTAGCCCTAATATCATCTTCCAAGAAAACATTCCTTTATTTCCATGGCAATTTGTCATCACAGACCCCTACCATGAACTTACCATCAATCACAAGGACCTGCAATAATCATCCAAACGACAATCCAACAATCAGTTGAATGTAAAAGCATTTAGGATGTTGTCTGATCAACCAACAAAACCAATTGTATTTTTCCAAACAATGCAACAATAGACGTGATAACATTTTCATCTACATAGTCGCCCTCCCCCTTGGGATCTAAGAGCGAGTTTTGCTTAATGCTCCCTTCTTTTGCCTAGGGTGCATGTCAAGGCTTCATACAAGAATTACCTTTTAAGATATGATCAAGCCAGTACGAGAGGATACTTATCCTTATTTTTTGATTGAGCATCCAAACATTTGAACTTAGGTTCAATTTTCAACATCTACCAAAAGTTTACCTAGTCTCCTAGATTAAAGTTTTCTACGAAGCTTAGGTAAGTCAATCTAAGTTTCCAATTGGCCCTTCATATCTTGATCTAAATCTATCAAGTCTGTAAGTAACTTTCTAGAATTTCTTGTCTCCTGATTCCATGAAAGAAATCGTTATGCAATTCTTTTGCTCAACAAGAGTAACTGTATCAGAGATTAGATAAATGTGAAGAATCCTAACTTGCATAATAGTGGTGGATATCCATTTCCTATATTGCATGTTTTTCTATGGAAAGGATCTTAGAGATCTTCATCTCGGTGAACTTTCTAATTTATCATGAAGGTAAAAACCAATGTGCTTATGGAAATTGATCATAGATAATATTTTAATTATCTTGATAGAGATTTTACAACTATCGTCCATGGTTTATTGTGCCACTTGAGGATGCTTACGATATCCTAGGTGAAATAACCCCCTTAAGTTAGATTAACCTATCCATCCCATCGGGTACATGTGATTAATCACAACCAAGTATAAATTTTACATCACTAATTACACTTAGGTATAGATGCATTCATTATATATGGACGAGTACCAATTTCTTTTTCATAAATTTAATTCTTACATGTGAGTATGCATCCTACAATTATAAATATGGAAATTATCCCATTCAATGACCTATTCTCATGCGGTGTAGTACGGAACCTAATGTATCTCATGTGGAAATCAAAGCAAGCATCTAACAATTAGGAAATGTATTTCTTATATTTGGTATCATAGTTGTATTAGTGGTGATACCCTCGCTCGAAGCTTCGTTATTGTTATTGGTTATGGGATTGCAACCCACACGTGGCATTCTTCGCTTGGGGGCCATTCTTGATCTTCTTTTCTTTGAGGGGCAACCCCCGCAGGAACTTCAACGTCCTCTTGCTCAAATAGAGGAACAAATGGGGAAAATAAGCTCGCAGGAAAGAGGAAAAGGGGAGGTGCATGTGGACTCCCTCTAAGGAGGGAAAAAAGAACCTTCTAGAACCTTCTCTCTCTCTCTCTTAGCAGCGTGCCAAAGAGTCCCTCCTCTCTTTCCATGATGGGAGAGGGGGAGATAGTATTGGATGGTGGTGGTGCCTTGCTCCAACCACCACTCACGGATGCATGGTGGTGGGGGTTCTCAGCCCCCCAGGTGGCCTGCGGACTAGGCGAGGTGGCTAAGGGGGTAGTAGGCCACGTGGCCTCCCCCTCATCATCGTCATCATCATTGTTATCTTCTCCTCTTTCCCCCCCACCATCTGTTCGGTGTCAACAGGGGGAAGGAGATTTAAAAAAATTGCCTTAATTTTAATGGAAAATTATAGGGGGGTTCCTATGGAACACGCAAAGGGGGGGTTTATTACACTAATCTTGATTTGTGGTATTTATTATGAGGATATAGATTCAAGATATGTGAGTTCAATGTACTCTAGAGCTACTATGTAATGGATATCTCCTTGGGAGTAGAACTTGGCCTTGCACTCAAGCCTAGTACCAAGGTTAGAATAGCTTATGGATAGGAGTCCTTAGTCATCATCTATAGTACATGATCCATGAGAACTTGGTCATGCGCTCAAGGTTATTGGGGGTAAAGGGACCCATGCCTAGCCACCCATGTATCACCACACTGACAATACATGCTCACTTGTGCACTGTAGTGTGGTAGACGCCCATCACTGTCACTTTATTCTTTATTCTTTTAGTGGCATTTGAATAAAGGGAAGGTCTGTAATTCATTGTGATTGTTGGAGTTCCCACATCTTTCATCTCTCTCTCTTGCTCTTGCTTCTTCCACTATAGCTCTTGCTTTTGCTTGCATGCTTCCACTCCAAGCTCACTCCCTTCACCCGCTACATGTCCTTCTACACTTGACATGTGTCAAGTCAGCCTGGTGATGTAAAAAAATCCATGGCAAGTTTATCATACTCTTTTTTTTTTCAATTTTTCATCTTGGTTGCCCTTCCCTCTCAGTGTCATTTTTGGGCTTTCCTCCCTATTTTCACACTATATCTCATTTTTCCATTCATTCTCTTCCTTTCAAGTTACAAAGTGAGGAGAGTCATCCATCTTGGTCAAATACCTATTTTTGCATTGTATCTTTAGAGCTTTGTATTTTTTCTCAAAGTACCTTTGTTCATTGTAGCATCTTGCATTTGCCCTACCTCTTTCTCAACATACAAAGCGAGGAAAAACTTTTGATGTGGTCAAATACATTATTCACACTGTCTCTTTTATATTGAGATGTCTGGTTATAGAAGTGTTCAAGGTTTGCCAAATGTGCAAACACAAAAGAGGAAAATAAGAAGGTTGTCTACAGGGTCAAGGGGTTGAGTTTTTGTTGTCACATCTATGGCTCTTGAAATTCCTTTAGCTTCTTCTCCATGCTCAACAACGAGTGTGGAAATGCCTAAGAAATCTCCAAGCAAAGGTAGGTCACCATTGAGGATTCTTGAATTGTCTCAAATTATAAAGGTTGCTCTCATAGAAAGGCTCTTGGAATTTCTTCTTCAAAATGGCATGGAGCTATCAGATTATGCAATTGCAAAGGACATTTTCAACCCTGATTGGGAACTTGATCATGTATTGAAGTCTTGCAAACAACTTTTGTGTGGAAGACTTTACTAAGTTTGAAGGTCTAGCATTGCATGTGATTGAAAAGGATACAAAGGAATATGCTTATATACCTATTGTGACCTCACCTTTAGAGAAGTCCCTATTCATAAGGAATTGTGGAACTCATTCTCTTGACAGGTTTTGTGTAACAAATGTGTTTTGTTCTACTCATTCTAGGAAATGCAAACTTATGTCAAAGTCTATTGCATTTATTGTGTATACTCGTTTTAAATATCCTAATAAAGTTGATGAATAACAATTGGAGGTAGCAAAGTCTTCTAGCTTTTGCTTGCTAGATGTGGTAGTAGATGAGAAGGATACAAATGAACGTGTGGACCCTTAGCACGAAGCATCTATTGACAAACTAGATGTCACTTAATTCAGAGCTAAGACCATTATTGAAGAAAGCCATGCAAATGCAGATATTGCATCTCACTCCCCTTCTTGTTATATTGTTCCTTCTCTTTCAACAATTCCTATTAAGTACAATGAATACATACTATTTATTGAAGAAAGCCATGAAAAAGAATGAATCCAATGAAGAGTTATTTACTTTCTCTTTGTTACAACAAAGCAAGAGATGTTGGGAAAGAGTTAGGGATTATTGACATGAGGAGTTTAATCATCTTCACAATCGACTTGGAATTCCCAATTTTAAAAGAGAATAGTCAGAGTGTGTTAAAGAATTAAAAGACATTAATAAGACATCACTGTCAATTAATTTATGGAATCCAACTAAATTGGAGCATGATTAAAACCAAGTGGTAATATTATCTTTGATTTTGAAAAATACATTGACAAGTTTGAGTTTGACTTTATTTTGGTATTTGTATTTTTTTAAAAAACAATTGGAGACTACAAATTCTAATAACTTCTTGGAATGTGGTAGAGGATCGAGAGTTGGTGGTAGTTCATTGAAAGATGTTTCACTTGGGCATTACTTGGCTAAGATTGATCCTCATGTTTTCTTAGTATTCCATAGCACCTTCTGTGAGGAAGCAACATGGCCTATATTATATACAAAGGCTCTTATACGGCTACTTAGTTTCTCTCAGTTACAATGTAATGCCCACAATGTGATGTTTTTAGAGAAGATAATAGCAAGTAGGATCTTTGGTTATGGTCATGGCTACTCTACTTCTAGAGTAGGATACTTATTGGCCCTCTCATCTTATGCTTTAGCACAACAAATCAAACAAGTATAAAATCCATAGCTGGTTAGAAGAGAAGTTTTTTTTTTGCATTATAGAGGAAATATCCTTGAGGAGGAAGAGGATGTAAAAGCTCTCAAAAGCTAGCTTTGTACTTTTCTATCTTAAAAAATACTATGAATTCTTAGGTTTGATTATCATATTTTGTATTCATTCTTTGAAGTTATCGTTAAAAAAACCAATTGAATAGCTCCTCAAGAGCATTGCTTCTTATGCTTCGAAAAAAACTTGTATGTGCTTTGATAGTAAGATTTTTCCATGCCTTGGCCACTATAAGTTGCTAGGGGGCCTTGCTCCTCCACAAAGTGAGGCCCATGAATATAAAGGATGTACTACAATATAAGAGAGTAACAATCAGTTTACACCATTGGAATATTTGTAAAAGTAAACTTGCATAAAATATTATCTACTTTACCAAATAAAATGTGATATCCTTTTTTTTTTCCATGCCTCCTTTATTGCTTGAAGAAGATTTGTAATGGAACATTTGAACTCTTTTGGATATATGTATATTTCTTTTGTTACTTGAGGAGCTTGAGAAAGACATTAAGATGTCTCCAAACCTCTATTGTTAGAAATGCAAGTCATGGTGTCCTTGCAATATTTGTTGTAACCCCGTACAACTCTATCCAACACTCTCAAGTAATGTTTATTTGTTTTTCTATATGGTTTCCTAGAAAGTGTCTTGCTTTTGAGCCTCCCATAGAGACACTGACCAAGATATCTCTTGTTTTCCCTAATAGTGTTGGAACTTTGTGAACTTGACCCCCATAAAAATCCATTTTTGAGATTAACACCTCATGTTTGTCAATATACTCATTTGATAAAGGCAATGGCTTAATCAAATATGTGTAGTTGACATGCAACTTGAGAAGCTTGTCAATTATTCTAATCTCTACATGCAAAGTACAAATATAAATATTTTTAAGAGGAATTGGAAGAATGGGATTCCATATGTCTTCTATGTTTCTAAATTTACTCAAATCTATAGAGTCTCTAGTTGGGGCTTTTCTTACTTGTGACAAATTGCTATAATCTTTAGATCCAGCACTTTCCATACAATATGTACAATGATATTTTGCATTTGCCCCACTGTATATTCAAAGCATATATTTGATAGTGTTTAAGTCAGTGCTCATATGCCATTCCACATTAAAATTATCAACCCCATCAACTACTAACATTTCTCCTTCACTTTGAGGCTTAATAATGTTTGGAATACATGTATGAGTGGATAAGCATTTAAATGTTTGATGATTCTTAATTGGTACCTAAGCCACACCAATCCACCAAATCTCCAACTGGATCCTCATTATTTCTATTGTCCAATACAATGTTCATGATGCAAATGTAGACTCTTTCCATCTTCTATCCTTTTTGAATCTATGCTTTATCCAACTTCAAGACAAACTTTAAAATACCATGACATTGTTCTACAATGAGTTTATACATGTGGACCATTGCAATCTATACTTTTGTTAGATCAACCCATATATTATTAAATTCATTGCATTCAAAAATAGCTATCCTTTTCTACTTTTCATAGGTCATTGACCCTTTGATATGAATATACTCCCCAAAAACATGTGGAATTTTAAGAATCATGGCAATCCTTATTACAACCAATTCTACAAGGGATCGAGGAAACCCAAATGCACTCATCCTATTACATCTAAAATTCACTACAATCTAGAGGTAGCATAATAACCTTTTTGGATATTACCCACAATATCACATATCTCTACAATTTCATATAATTTTATCGTGCTTTTTAAGTCCTTTACCAATTCTTTGAGAGTTGGGCCTATCAAATCCACATTATCAAGCACATTATGAATCCTCAAAATATATTTCTTATGTTGCGAGTAAAGGCACCTCTGCCTAGCCACCCGTGTATTACTACATTGACAGTCATCGCCACTGCACATTGCAGGTGGCGCGCGCTCGTCACCATCACTTTATTCTTTATTCTTTTAGTGACATTGTGAATAAAGGAAGGCCCGACGGTCACACATTGTGACTGTTGGAGTTCCCATTTCTAGTCTCTCCCTTTCTTGCTCTTGCTCTCCTGCCATAGCTCTCGAGTCCAACCTTCGATCCATCGCTCCCTTTCAACTGGTATCAGAGCTTTGCTTTCCGACTCTTGAGCTTGGTTCGTGGCATTCTCAACATCCCATCGACTTCTTACTTGCATTGGGTCTCCTTCCCGACAGCCATATCCAACTCCTTCGAGCTCCCGTCACTCCCCAGCTTCCCGAGCACCTTCCCGGCATTGTTGGGCACCTTCAGGACATTACATCAGAGGTATTTGATCATTTTCTTCAGGGTTCACTTTAGTTCTCTGGTAACACAGGCTGTGAACAGTTTGGGGCAGCCACCATTGAAGCTCCATTGCTTCATATCTTCATTGCCCCTGCTCAAGAACCCTTGAGGCTTGGTGTGTGCCTCCTTGGGCATCTATTTGAGCCCCTACTCCACCCCAGGTATGCCATGTGGGCTGCAGGGCCCCTAGGATAGCAACACGCTATTTGCGCCTATTTTAGGCTGATCCACATCTGCTCCACACCACTCCTCCTCAAGCTCCAGGCCATTGGGCACTTCCACAAGCTTCATCTGAGGCATTTGCACATGCTTGATGCTTGGTCTTGAAGGCTTGAGCATTGGACATTGATTTGGGGCTGATTCAAACACTGTTTGGGACTGTTTACAATAGTTCACACTCATGTTATGCTGATGCTACATTGATACTAAATGCTATGCTTGTCTAGGCATACATAGTGAACTAGTTTGATGCCTATTGGATGCCGATTGACTTGAAGATGGATTGCACATGTTATGCCATCATTTTGGCACTGATTTGGGACTAAAATTTCTCAATTTTTACAGTCATTTCATGCTATAATAAAAGCGGGCTGAAGCTATTTTACATGCTTTGGGTTATGCCTATTTGTTTCGGCCTATGTCTTGGATATATGCCATGAAGTGTTGATCTTCGGGGTACAACTTCGAGCTTGGATTTCATTCCGGATGCTTTTGGAAGAGCTTTGAAATTACGCACTCATTGATATGGTTCATGCTTGACCGTGGTATATGCTTTGGCAATGATGCTCCTTGGGTTTATGCATACCCGTTGCCTACGGCTTGATGCTCATGTCTCGGTTGATTACCCTATGCATACGTTGAGCTTGAGTGCTCATTGAAGCTCCACCTTGGATGAATTTTGGATTATCTAGAGTAGTCTTGGATGTTACTTGGCTTGTCAGAGTTTGGATTGGGATGTATTTGATGTCTTACATGCTTACGGATGCTACATACGGATGCTCTACTGCCTACATGTTCAGGATGTACTATTGATGTATTGTCTTGGACTTATGTCATTGGCACTGTGTCTTGCTTGGCTTGAGCTCTTGAGCTCATACATACGGCTTTTGTGCCAGTGGGAGCATTCTTGAATGCTTATCAGACATTGAGCAGGTGGTACTTTTATGCATTGAGCCGTTACATGCTATTGAGCAGGTATAGACACTTGAGACTTTGGGACTTCTTACCCTTTGGGATGATACATCATATGTATTGGCTCATTGTATACTTATGAGCTAAGTCTCAGTTTTGGATCCGTATCTTTATGAACTAATACCTACTTGTGTCAAGTTTTGGTAGTGGCAGGAACACTTTGCCCCGTTGACAGGGGGGTGTGCCTACTCACTAGTAGATGTTTGTATGACATACTTGGGTGTTGGATTCATGCTTATCAACTGTCATATGCTTATGCTATGGCCGCATGATGCTGGCTCTGGTCTTGGCAGTATCTGATTGCCTTGGGATCCGATTTTGGCACTGTTAGCTCTCTTTTACTGAAATCTGAAATTTATTATAGCAAGCATATATGTATGGACTAACATGGATTTTTCATGCTGAAACACTTTGAAATGATGTACTTTCACTAGTACTTGGTGGGCAGTAGCTTTGGTTCCACTTTCCTTGCCATTTTTCCTCGATTTTGGTGATTTTTTTGTCATTTTCCGCAGTAAATAACAAGCAGTTTTGAACTCTCTACAGTCTTCCAGCCTGCATTATGGTGAGTTCGTCCATTGATCATGCTATTTTCAACATCACTAAGCTTGATGGTACAAATTACTCTTATTGGAAGAGCCAGATTTGGCAAGTGTTGGTGCAAAAATCACATATCAAACCTTTGAGGTTAAGCTGGCATCCGCCTGCAACTATGCCAGATGAGGAATGGCTTGAGCTTGATGAGTTATGCAAGTCCACTATTGTATTGTCTCTCACAGAACCGGTTCACTACAATGTCTTTGAGGAAGAATAGAGCGCATGGCAGTTGTGGGATAAGATAAAAAATCTCTATGATAAGAAAAGTCCAGCGAGTTAGATGTATTGGCTGAAGCACCTTACGGATCTACGCATGAGGGAGAATGTGACTATGTCTGCTCACTTGAGCCAGTTCCATGCTATACTCAAGAACTTGACTTTGCAGGACATCACTTTTGCAAAGGATGTCACTCCTCTTTTCTTGCTCGGTACTCTTAATGAGTCATGGGATGTATTCCGCACTGCATTATGTGCCTCTACTGCTACCTTGAAATTATCTGATCTTGAGAGTGCTCTTCTGCAGGAAGAGGTTAACCGTAAGAGTTTGGATGCCTCTCGTGTGTCTCATGCTATGACAGTTAGAGGCAGGAATGATGGATATGGAAAGCATGGCAGTGGTAGTGGCCGTGGACAGGATTCTCAAAAATCTCGGTCCAAGTCTTGTGGGAAGTCACGTAGCAAATCCCGTGGCAGGAATGCAGATGTTACTTGTCACCATTGTGGGAAAAAGGGCCATATTAGGCCAAAATGCCATGAATTGCGCAATGAAAGGAGCAAAGATAAGGGGAAAGACAAAGTGCAGGATAAGTCTTCTGATCGCAGCATAATACCTGCAAAGTCCAATGTCTAAATTGAAGAGATCAATGTTATGCAGCCTGAGGATGGTGATGATGATGATTATATCCTAGCAGCTTCTTCTAGTGCTTCACAGATGACAGAGATACACTCTATGTATGTATAGTGTTGGCCCTTGGACTCAGGTGCGTCCTTTCATGTGACACCTTGCCGAGAGTGGTTTCATTTATACCGTACTGTTTCGGGTTCTGTGCGCTTGGGTGATGACAGCTCTCTTGATATTGTGGGCATTGATGATGTTAGGTTGCAGTTTCCTTCTAGCAGCAGTTTTGTTATGCAGGATGTACGTCATCTACCTACTTTGACATGCAGTCTCATGTCATAGGACAGCTTGATGATGCAGGATAACATGTATGTTTTGGAGACTCTACATGGAAGATCACTCGTGGTAGACTTGTGACTGTGAGAGGTGCCAAGGCTGGCAGTCTCTACCCCTTGATTGTATCAGCTTCTTCCTTTGATCATGTTTTATCTGTGGGTTCTATCCCACATGTATCTCTTTGGCATGCCCGTTTGGGCCATATGTCTTTGAAGGGAATGAAAATGCTTTCTGGTTTGTAATACTTACCGCCCCTTGATTATGCTTGTTTTGATTCATGTGAGCATTGTCTTTATGGTAGGCAGACTAGGTCTATGCATAAGAAGTCTGGTAGGCCACGCATGAGTGAGCCCTTGGCATTGGTATATTTGGATGTCTATGGGCCCATGCCATGTCAGTCTATGGGTGGTGCAAAGTATTTTGTTACGTTCATAGATGATTTTTCACGAAAAGTTTGGGCTTATCCCATTAAGCTGAAATCTGATGTCCTGGCTGTGTTTCAGAGATGGCTTGCATTGGTTGAGAACCAGTCTGGGTATAGGCTAAAATGCCTAAGGACAGATAATGGGGGTGAGTATGTCTCACGTGCTTTTGAGCAGTTATGTGATGAGAGGGGTATTAAGCGTCAGCTGATCGCCCCCTATACCCCCACAAGAATGGTTTGGCTGAGCAGATGAATAGAACCATCCAGGAGTGTGTATGCAGTATGCTTAGCCATGCAGGCCTACCATAGAGCTTTTGGGCTGAGGCAATTAGTACAGCTGTGCATATCATAAGCAGATATTCTAGTGGTTTGGATTTCCAGGTTGCCGAGGAGGTATGGACTGGAAAACCTCCCTCTTATGCGCACCTCCGTGTCTTTGGATGTGAGGCATTTTGCCATGTGCCCAAGGACAAGAGAAGTAAGTTCGATCCCAAGAGTGTCAAATGCATTTTCCTTGGTTATGGGGAGGCAGGCGAGATGGGTTACTGTCTCTTGGATCCGCAGGCGTGGAAAGTCATCCGCGGTCATGATGTAGACTTCCATCAAGACAAGATGCATAGGCAGCCTGAGAGAGTTGTTGAGATCTGTAGGGTCATATTTTAGGAGGAGCCGAGAGCTCCCGCACAGCCAGTTGGATAGCCTATAGCTGTAGCAGATGCTCATGGTCAGGGCGTTGGACAGGCAGCTGGGTAGACAGTAGAGCTTGCTGTGAGACGATCTACTAGAGACAAACATCCAGCAGATAGGTTTCAGCCCTCGATGCATTATGTCTTGGTTACAGATGCAGGAGAGCCTTTCACTTATGATGAGGCTATGCGCAGGGGTGACGGCCACTCCTGGGAGAGGGCTATGCAGTCTGAAATAGACTCCCTGCATAAGAATGACACTTGTGATTTGGTTTCCTTGCCTACGGGCAAGAAGGCTTTGCCATGTAAGTGGGTGTACAAGCTGAAAAGTACCCCTGGACACCCCAAGCCGGCATACAAGGCTAGATTGGTAGCAAAGGGTTTTAAGCAGGAGCATGGTGTGGACTTTGATGAGGTCTTTTCTCCTGTGGTTAAGATGACCACCCTGCACTTAGTCTTGGATTTGGTTGCTCAGCTTGACTTGGATTTATACCATATGGATGTCAAGACGGCTTTCTTACATGGGGACTTGCATGATGAGATTTATATGGAGTAGTCTAAGGGTTTTGCAAAACTTGGCAGGGAGCACCTAGTGTGCAATGGTGCCACTCTAATACCATGTCATGAATCGCATGGTGGGGGGGCTTGCTTGAGCTGTTGTGCCAAACACACACCATACACACTAGAGAAAGCTCACTCAAGAACACAAGAAGAGAGATAGATGCCAAAATGTTTTCTTGCTAGTTTCTTCTTCTTCTTTCAAACACAATACCATGTACACAAAGTATTGATAAGATACAGCATAAAGGAAAGTGGCCTACTAAGTTAAACACTACATAACTAACTATACTAATCGATTGCTATAACTATATGAGTTGTAGATAGGTGCAACAAACCAAATATAATAAGTGATAAGTCTGTGGCCATATGAGGATTATAATAACCACTAGCGTACTAAGTGTAGAAGTGTAGACCCATCTAGCTAGGCTATCCATCATCAACATTCGCACATGTTGAGCTTGCTATCTCAATATATCCACCATTGATAACCCATTGACAATGATATGCACAAGGTATCCAAGCTCGAAAGCAAATCAATCCACAAGAGTCATTATCTGCAAGAATAGTGTATGCATAGATTAACTGAGCATGTACACAAAAAAGAGACTCCTGCTATCTCTAACGAACCAAGCTTTGCAATATAAATACAAATGACTGCTGCTAGAAGCAAATTCAGAATGCCCAAGAGCACAACAAAGCTCAATACATCAAGTACATAGCAAGGGGTGTCCAAAGACATGAATCAATACATTAAGGAGCATAAATATCTAATGAGTCTTCAACCCATAATTGAAAAACCATTGAAGCAACCTCTAAAGCAATAAGACACTACAATAAGTATGTAACGAAGCTCAAGAACACAACTCAAAGCTCTGTATAAGTATATTACATACAAGAAATTAGTGGCACGCATCCATAGAAGCATATAGCATTCCAAAATGTCCTATAGAAATTCAAAGTGTAAGGCTCCACTATTGTATGCTTGGTGTCCACACCTTATTGCGTCAATAACCCTTTCTAAAGCTAAGCTAAATAAGATTAGAGAAATCTAAAATGCACCTCAAGGCATCCACATAACATCCGAGCATCAAGATAGCATCACATAAACAATATGGAGTCCAATAGGTGTTGTCCCCACCACAGTATACAACAACCATTTTAAACAATAGCTCAATGTTTGACCAATGTCACTCTAAGTGATGCACCAAAGCAATTTTTTGATGCAGAGGGCGGTGCCAATTGTTTTTCCAAGTGTCCAACAACCCAAGCAAGAGTTGGGAGGGATTATCTAGGCTAGAAAAGGGGATAGTAGATCATGTCTACTCATTGCCCAATGTGATTGGGGTCAAAGTCTAGTTGGAGAGGCTCAGATAGTCATGGGAAATCTCCTTGACAAGCTAGGAACAAGCTAAAGCAACCTACTGAATGGAGAAGGTGAATGCATACCTTTGAAGTATGAGTCAATGGTTGACATGAAAATAAGGAATGAAGCTTCTTCATTGGCTGAATGTAATGATGGATGATGCTCCTCAAATGTGCACTTTGATACCAATTGAAAGCTAGCAAAAGTGGAAGCCTGAGCAGAAGCAAGACTAAAGCAAGGTCTATGGAGATTCAAGCAAAGAAGAGAGAGATCGGTGTATGGAAACTCCAACAGTCACTATATGTGACATGCCTTCCCTTATTCTATTACCACTAAAAGAATAAAGAATAAAGTGACATTGATGGGTGCCCACTAGCTACACTCTACAAGTGTGCAGAGTAAATGTGGACAGCTAGGCACATGCACTTTTGACCCCCAATACAAATGTCTTGTAGGCATTCAAATGTCTTGTATGGAGATTCAAGCAAAGAAGAGAGAGATCGGTGAATGGGAACTCCAACAGTCACTATATGTGACATGCCTTCCCTTATTCTATTACCACTAAAAGAATAAAGAATAAAGTGACATTGATGGGTGCCCACTAGCTACACTCTACAAGTGTGCAGAGTAAATGTGGACAGCTAGGCACGTGCACTTTTGACCCCCAATACAAATGTCTTGTAGGCATTCAAAGCATAAGCCTATAGAGTTCATGCTTGCTATCCAAAACTATATTATAGCAACACACCCTACTAAAACTAAGTAAATAAGCTCTATCCAGTCCAAATAGCACCTCAAAGCATCCACATAACATCCAAGCATCAAGATAGCCTCCCATAAGCATTACATAAGAAATAGGAAACTCAACATATGCTACCCCACAGGGTATGCAATAGACTTGTCTATTTCCATAGCAATGGTTGATCAAGATCTCTCCAAAGAGTGCTCAAGAGAAAGACAAGCAATGGTGAGATGAATACCAAGTAGTTTTTCAAGTGTTAGGAGCAAAACAAGAGCCATTAGAGGTCATTTCCAGCTATGACAAGGTGTTGTCCTCCTAGCAACGTGAATTGTACCAACAACCTATAGGGTATGTGCAAAAGCTATAGATCATAATGGAGCCTCAACCCATGCTCAATCAATCTCCTTGAATCCCTAGAATAAATTCTAATAATCTTGTGGAGCAAGCTGAGACCTAGTGCATATCTTGGAAGGATGAATAGTGAAATGAATCTTCTTCACAGACTAAAGAAAATGATTGATGACACTCCTCGAATGCCCATTGCAATACCAATTGAAAGGTGGAGAAAAAGTGGAAGCAAGAACTATGAAGCTTCAAGCAAAGAAGAGAGAGACCGATGTGTAGGAACTCCAACAATCACAATGTGTGACTTGCCTTTGCTTATTCTATTGCCATTGAAAGAATAAATAATAAAGTGACAATGATGGATGCCCACCACCTACAATGTACAAGTGTATAGACATTGTGTACAAGTAAATGTAGGTGGCTAAGCATAGGCAACCTTCAACCCCCAATAGTTACAAGAATATGCATTTAGTCTTGCTCATCTTCCAAACAACAGATGTACTTAGTTAGTGGTGGACAATTTGTATCTCTTCTTGGCATGTTGGAGATAGTATCTAGGTCCACTAGTGTTGGTTTCTAGCTTTCCATTTCAATCCATACTACATCCTTCCTATCTGGAAAAACTAGTCTATTACCCTAGTCTTCAATTAAACATGTGTTACATACCCATGTTCCATTGAGGACTAGATTGTATTCTACCCTTTTTCAAGTTTATAAATTCATTGCTTATTGCATTCACATATTGGTTATTGATAAATAAAACATCTACATCATTATTTAAAGTACATTATCATTGTTGACGGTATCCAAAAGTAGAGAATAGCCCTTGCTTTGTTTGGCACACATTCATTACCAATTGTGATAAAGCATTGGACCCAAGAGTAATCTCTTTACTGATGTTGAAGGAGCTTTCATTGTTGTATATCTTGTATTCTTTCTTTGAAAATAGACCTCCAAAACATCAAATCTCTTTTGCTAAAGGATCTTTGATTGTTATACATCTTATATTCCTTGTGATAAGCCATTGAACCGAATAGTAATATCTTTACTAAAGGGTCTTTGATTGTTGGATATCTTGTATTCCTTCTTCCAAAATAGACCTCCAAAACATCTAACGATAGAGCCCCAAATTTAATTGTCAAAGAAAAAGTGCAAATGGTTGAGTATGTAGTGTATGTGCATGCAAGCTCATGGTTAAATACCCACCAAGGTGTCTCAAGGGGGATTTTTTGCTAACATACAAAGCTAATGCCCACAAAGGGGTGCAAATGGGCTCCATCTGTTAATAAATTTTGGATGGTTTTGAGTAGTTTCTTTTAAATGTTTTAATGAGAAAAACACTAATTCATTTGACTAAATCCAACCATTGTAAACTACATTGGCATCATCTTAGAGATTTTAGAATGAACCCTTAATCCCACCATCGTGGACTACATTGGCATCATCTTTAAGATTTTGGAATGAACCCTTTATTTCATTTCATCAATAGTTACATTATTGTAGGCACAATCAAGTATATTCAAGATGTTTGAGTTCCTTTCATATACATACAAAAACCTTTCATCTAGTTTATACTTTGTGAATACACATATTGGAAAATTAGCTCCTCTATCACTACATGTTCTAGCTTGTAGTTTACCTTTTGAAACTAAAGTAATTAAAATTAATCCCTATTCAATATTTCAATAAAAGGATCTAATCATTGAACTATACGATTCGTTATTATAGAAGACACTAGAATATCAATTACCTTTCCATTGAAGCACTTGTTCATTGGTTTTAATGCTCATTTGCTAAAGAAAACATATATGAAGAAGCAAGTTATTTTTTGTTTACTATAGGTGTACAAGTCGTAGTTTTAAGTTGCCTTGTAAATTATAAGGAAGCTAGAATTGTCACAACTTTAATTACTAACCCATTAAGCAACTTTGATTGGAAGATTCGTTGAAAAGAAGACATGTTGATCTTTGCTTACTAGATTTTAGGTTACAAATTGGGATAGAGATTGAATGTGCTTTCATAAGTCTTGAAATACAAAAAGTCTTCAATTGAACAATAAGTCATTGGACTTGTGCAAAAGAAAACACATGAGTTTTGTTTATTAAAAATGCATTAAGTTGACAAAGTGGAATTTAGACTTTTTAGATCTAAGTTCTTATTGAAACTATGGAACTTTATCCACAAAGTATACTTTATCAACATAATTTCCAGAAATATATATGGAACTAGTTATAAAAGCTGCTAAAGTAATGTAATGTGTCTGTAAAAGGATGGTTTCCCATCACTTCATAAGTTTGCTGGCAATATATCTTGGGTTTTCTTCGATCTAGTCTAGCACTTCTACACTTGTTGCACAAATACTCAATTAGTTCATCAATGATATTTCAAACGGAAAATTTCCCCATACACCTATAATTCAACCAAAAAAAAGTGAAAAATGCCATGCCAAGAGCTTATATATTTCTAATAAATAAAGCAATACAATAATGTTTTGAAAACTATAACCTTTTCCTATACCTAAGGATTGCTACTCGTTTCCCTTGAACATTTAGCAACCCTTTATGCACACTACGTGAAGGAACCTCTATTATATTTGAGAAATCCATTATAAGTATAATGGTGGCCTCTTACCCCTATGTGGTGATGTATATATTTACCACTTTTTGAATTAATATATTCTACACATTTTTTTAAAAAGAATCCATGATAGGTATAGTGGTGGGTCTCTTGCATAAAAAACCAAAATTGTGAACCACATACATTGCATATCTTTCTTCCTCAAAGTATGGACCATCTTCTAGACTAAATGGGTTTCTTATCATTGACCAAAGTAAACTAAAAGCTTAGAAAGGTTTTAGTCAAAACTCATTAAAAATAACTTAAATGGAGGCAATGATAGCCTATAGTCATGTTATCCTTGCCAGGGTCCTGAAGTAAGGTCCATTTCCAATAATCAATTGCTCCATGAAAACAAAATGCAAAGGTTGTTTGTAAGGGAAGGAACTTTGTTATCGGCATATCCATTTAAAATTTGTATAAGAATTCTCAAAGTTTGCATTCAAAAAGGTGAAAATGTACCAAAAAAGCTTTAAATTTTATGATTGATGGTGTTGCATCTTTATGCAATGATATTTTTATATATCACTTCTCCTAATCCCTTATTTTTGTAGTACAGACCTTCCATCCACATATGTTTCTAAATACAATTAACATATTTGAGTCAGTTTTTGAAAGGCTTTCGAATAATTAAAGTAATTGTAGAATTATAATCATAATTTTTTAAGTCATCACGTAAAATTTTATTACATGTTTTTCCTCCATCTTGTATGCCCCATATTTGCATAATAGTACTCTTCCTTGAAAAGCTATGTGCTATGATGCAATGAAAGCTAAGTTAGTTTTAAAAGGGCTAAATATTAAAGGGGAATTTCTGAAGGCCTTTCCTCTATGCGGTGTAGTGAACTCGATCTTAGGTCCATTTGAAGTCTTTTCACAAATAATTGTATTCTCTTCACATGTGAAAATCTTAGGAGCTCACATTCAACATTCTTTGTTATAATCGTACAAAGAATCCAACATTGTTTGTTTGTGATGAACCTACAAAGAGATAGAATGTACTAGTTAATCAATACACCAAATAAAGTTAGGTAAAATAACCTTAAGACTAAATAAAACTTCCCTATCTTGTAATAAAGTTTAATTACATATTTATAGTAGCTTTTCAGGGTTTCTATTGCAACTTTTACTAACAAGAACAACACTTGATTGGCATTTTGGAAACTCTTATTCAAACATGAATCGGGTGATGCAATGGAGTTATTGTCATGTTCATAGTTCATTTGAGTAGGAACCTACAAACACGTCATGCCATTTGTAGTATTATAAGGCAAAACTCTAAAACCCAAAAATAAGAATATTGCTTACCAATCAAAAGCATCTTTTTCTAATCCCATTAGTAATTTAATTTTCATACTTTTATTCTTATTTTCAAGGTAATGAGCCATTCTAACGAGATGAAACAATTTTTTTTACAATGTAGAGAATTATATTACTCAAAAATATTTACATGGCGGATTGCATAGTATGCACTTTCCATCCTTATGTAAAGCTAGTACTTGCTAAGTTTCCTACAAACAACCTTTAAGTTTTACTATTTGCTTCTCAATCCTCTCAAGTACCAAAAATTTTCTTTTTTTTTAATGACCTTGGATGATCATACTTTTTGCCAAGAAACCTCTCATTCTACCTTCCAAATCCAACCAGTGATGATCACCCCTATGACATTTGAAATCTTAAGTGACCCTTCATTAAGATTACCTAGATCTTAAAATAAGGTGGCTTTCATGTTGACAGTTTCATTGAACCCTGTAGACTTCATCTAGTTTTAACAAAGTCGCACAAGCATATAACCTCCCTATATCTACAAAATAAGTGGCATATGCTTTCATCTTCTCTCTTGCAAAGTTGGTGTACTAAGTATATCCCCAAGCCTTTCTAACCCTATCTTTTGGGGGAGTACTTGTTCATCACTACCCTTCATAGCTCCAGGTTTAGTCTTTGTAAGGGTGTTGACTTCCAAACTCTATTGAGCCTACTTCTCCAAGCCCATTTTTGCCAATGTTGGGACCATTGTCTTAGTATAGTCCAATGATTTATTATAGAAAGCATTGCACTAGATGGAGTAGCCAAGAATTTGGAGACATTGTCTTGGTTTAGGTTTGTTGTTGATATTGGCCAATTAGGCTACTTTCTAGGATTTGAAGCATCCATTGGGCCTTTTCTTCCTCCAAAGTGTACTTCTAGGTTGTCTCCTCCTTAATAAGGAAGTTTGATGTCTAGCTATTCCAAATGCCCTTCCATTTAAGTATTCCTTTTGATAAAACCCTCCTACAAATTTTAGGTCTTCCTCCAAAGGTGCAAGAAGGGGTTCATAAGCTTATTTTTATGTCTAGATGACCTACACAAGAGAAAGAGTTCATAAGCTTATTTCATAGGTAGAGCTTCTAGGTAAGAATGTGCAACAAAGTCGATTATAACACATATCAAAGGTGAAGAAAAGCATAACGTTTTAAAATTTTTGAATTTTTCTAAGAAGGAATCTGATTCCTTGTTCACCTTATTTGAAGTAGAGTATAATAAACAAATTAACATAGAATATCAACGATAGAGATAATCAAAGTAAGACAATAAAATATTTTACAAACATGACATACTTAATGGCATAAGGGTTAGTGGGTGAAAAGGAACCCCACTAAGCCTCAATTGTACCAGGGAGATTTGGGGTAAATGGGGTTATATGAACACCCTCCTCCCCCTTCTACATATATTGAAAATTTGCTATCAAAGGGCTCGCATGATTAATAAATGAGCAATCTAGATGTGTCTAAATGTCTTTTACAATATCATGGTGTTACCAAATTATTGCATGTTGAGGTTTGTTATCAATGTCTAGAAAGCATTTATTGTAGGACCCTAATGTGATGACACAACAAAGAACACAAAGTTGAATCTCCAGATTCCTTCTATACTCTAGCGCATGATGGAGCTCATTGATAGTATAGATCACATGATGGGCTGGTAGCTTCACATAAACAAACCATCATGTTTCTACTTTGACATTGCAAGATGGATAAGTAGGAACAATTAAAGTAGGGTGAAGTGTAAAGATACTCATCAAAGTGGTGTAACAATACTCATTAAAGTGGTGTATACTACCAACAAAGAGTAACATGGTATCCTTGCTCTTTTCTTTGGACTTCTTCTTGAAGATTGGATCCAAGAAAAATTGAATGGGCTAACAAAATGGAAAACATCTCACCACCAAACTAATGTACTACGCAATGTACACTGTTGCCAAGGAAATCTATGACTTCAATAAAATAAGGATATCATAAATGAAACACATAGTAGTCAATATAATCACAAGGGCTTGTGAAGGTAAAAGTAGAGGTTAGGTTCAATGACTTTGTGAACATGAAGGAATTCTCTAAAAATGAATGTTAATTATAATAGCTAGATGGAACATTTGTGTAGCAATGCATTAAAGATGTAGCTAGCTAGAATGAAAATCAATTTTGGAGAGAGTTTTGAAATTGAATCAATCAAAATATAACAACACCTTTTAAATCCAATCTCAAGTTTTCATTTTCACATATTAAACAATAAGACTTACATTAATGTAAGGCATATATCAAGGCCATTAGAAATTTTCTTTTTGAAGTATATTATTTTTTTCATTTTCTCTTTTACTCAACAACTTTAATATGACTTCACATACACATGTGTGTGTGATATATGTAGGTAATATTGCTCTATCACTATGTGTGTTTATACATATATAGATAGATACATATAGGCTAAAAGTATATAATTTGGAGATGTTTAGAATAGAAATATGTGTTCATGAATGCATAAAAACAAAAAAAAGTATAATAAATGTGTGTGCGTGCGTGTGCACACGTGCGTGCGTGCGTGCGTGTGCACACGTGCGTGCGTGCGTGCGTGTGTGTGTGTGTGTGTGTGTGTGGGTGGGTGGTTGGGTCATAAAGTTAAGTAAAAGACCACAATTTTCCTTTTACAAGGAATACGCATAATAGATAATAGTAGTCATTTAAAAAGTCATTAAGAAAGTCTTCCATGACCAAATAAATCATTTAATCTTCATATGTCTTTGAAGAGAAACTTTAGGGAAATCTTTAGCAATGGGCATGCATATGTCCACAATACAAAACTTTAGGTTAAAACCTAGGCCACTATTGTCCAAACACTTGTTATCGATGACATTGATCGTGTTAGTTAACATGCTTAAACTACCATAATAAATCAAATTTAATATTAAGACAAGCTTAAAAGTTATTAAATATCGATATCTTCCGAGAATAAATGCATGTTCTTATTAACATTAGGGGCTACCTTAAAAGTAGCTAATATATTTAGAACTTTGAAATGCCTTCAAGAGGAGCATTAAACACTTATGCAAAGAGTTGTTACTAAATTTAGCCTTACAAATATCCTCAATGGGGCTTTTTCACATGCAAAGAGAGGTAGCAAAATGGTGACTCATGTAAATATAACCTCAAGACCAAAATACCACATTATATAATTTAGGTTACATGAGATTATGAACATAATTTTAGCCTAGATTACCATGGTACTATAAAAGAATTAGATTAATGTAAAACTCCACCAATATCAATAATAGGAGAAGATACCCATAAGGGATAATAGCTAGATTTTGCTAAGAGACTTAGATGGCCTCCTTATAGAAAAAGTATGTTGCATATATTAGGGTTATTTGCCAAAATAATTGTGCTTGGGAGCTAGGTTTCCCTTTGGTTTTAGCAAAAAATAAAGCAATAGAATCATATTCCTCAACCTCATGACTTCTCAATCTAGTCATGTGATGGTAACAATCTTGTTGAAGTTTTGGATGATGATTCATCAATGTCTCAAAGGAATACTCTGTCCTTGAGAAGGTCCTAAAATTCAAGTTCTATCATGTTCTAAAAGTTGGTAGGATCTACAAATAATTAGAAGGCCTTAATTCACTAGTGACCCTAGATTTGATCTTCCGCGAAGAACAATCAAACACATACACCGAGGAGCTAATCATATATAGGCAATATGAGTAAATGTATCATCGTCAAAAGCATCCCAAATAATTACAACTCATTAACTAATCAAAATCTTTTATGTCATTATGCTTCCATAGTTGTAAAGCATTATCTATTACCAAAATCATATTATCATAGCCTACAACCATACCAAAATATTAAAACACACTAATTCAATATAACATATATAAGCAGACAATTTTGTCCACTTTTGTCATTGTAGTAGGTAGGTTAGAGCTTAAGTAGTTAGATTGAATAGGGACAAAAGTCTATAGAGAGTACTACTAAATTCTTCATGACATATCCATTGTATGGACATCTTTGCATGGTTATCATTGTAAATAGTCAAAGGTAATCATATATGTTGGCTTCTTTGAAAATAAAATATTAAATGAGATCCATTATGTGTGATTAATCATATTTTCATTAGCATCTACATCATTCCATTTCTAACCATACACCATACTTTTAGTGGCCAAGGGAGACTAAGGATATATTTCTAAAAAAGAAGTAGACATAACAAGGCTTGTGATAAATTAGCATAAGAGAAACCATCACATTTTATTCCAACATCATGCATTTCTAACATTGCAAATGTTATAACTTACACAAAAGAGGAAGATACTTATATATCAATCAATATTCCTTTCTTGAAAAGGTAGGATATTGCACCATGCATGAGGAAGAAAAGAGATACTACTAGTAGCAAGCTAGAAATGAGCTCATCTACAAAGCAAGGTAGTTAAGATAACATAGCTACAACTATTAACAATACAATCCTCTAGTTGCCCAATCATTATGAATTTATTATCAAAATAAACCTCTTGGTAATGTTAACTAATCATGAATAAATACCATACACTCTTACCTACTTTAAGACTAGTACATGTTTAGAAATCATGATATATTGCATGCAAGAAATGCCATATATTTAGAAATCAAGATTAGGAGTTCACTAACAAAAGGGCCCAAAATATATACAATTTAGATATATAACTAAATTATCTAGTCTTAATTTTAAGTCTTAATCATCTATTTTTATCAATGAGAAAAGAAGATCATACCTAATAAGAGGTTGCTTGAACAAGAGCCATCTTTAAAGTAGGAGGAGGAGGAGACGGTAAATAATTTTGATGTAGCAAACCCAACCAAAGAAAAAATCACATAAACAATTTTGAAAGAACATGGAAGGAATTTTAGTGTAAGGAGTTGGTATATGTAAACAAAGCCATGCCACAATGTGTAACTCTATGGAAATGATAAGCCTGCACAATTTTACTTGTCATATGCATGGAAGGAGAGAGGGAATCTAAGTGTAATAGATAAATATCATAGAGCAAAAATGGGCCTAGGTTTAACAAGAAGATCATGAACTTTGATTAGAAAGAATTTATTCAAATTGATTCCATGCAAAGTTATGAGGGGCATCCATGCCACAATGTGTAACTCTATGCGAATGATAAGCTTGCACAATTTTAATTGTCATATGCATGGAAGGAGAGACAAAGTCTAAGTGTAATAGATAAATATCATAGAGCAAAAATGGGCTTAGGTTTAACAAGAAGATCTTGAACTTCGATTATAAAGAATTTATTCAAATTGATTCCATGCAAAGTTATGAGGGGCATTTACATAAGAATACAAAATATCGAAGTATAACTACATAAACATGAGTTTGGAGGAGGGGATATACCTATTACCTACAAAATCAAGTAGAAAGAAATATTAGTAAGGACCAATAATTCATCCTATTTTGTAGGTGTCAATAGCACATCTTTGTTGCTATCCCCTTCATCTACCAAAAGCAATGCGTGCGTGCGTGCGTGCGTGCGCGCGCGCGCGCGTGCGTGCGTGCGTGCGTGCGTGCGTGTGTGTGTGTGTGTGTGTGTGTGTGTGTGTGTGTGTGTGATATAAAGGATCTTACAACATTTGTATAGCTAAAGGTCAAAGTTAATGAATAGTATAATACAAGAAACAATTATCTCAATAGACTTTCAAATGGAGTGAATGAGGTATGGTCCAAAACTTATAATACACATTTCTTGGAGTGAAAAAACCAAGCACACACATAGAGAGATTTAAATGAAGATCTTAGAGATGTAAACAACAGAGTGACGAGAGGGATAGAGAGAGAAGTACAACATTGGATAACTCATAAAGTATTAAAAAATCTAAGGACACTAGATTAAACGTATTTTTATAAAGAATGGGTTTCATATTTTACTCACTCACTTACTTACATGGAATTGTCACTTTAGCTTATTGGGGATAAAGGCACCTTCGCCTAACCACTCGTGTATTCATTACATTAATAATACCCACACACCTGTACACTACAGGTGGCAAACACCCATCACTATCACTTCATTATTTATTCTTTTAGTAACATTTGAATAAGTGAAGGCTAGTCACACATTATGACTCTTGAAGTTCTCACATAGAATGTCTCTCTCACTTGCTCTCTTGCTCTATCCGCCATAGCTCTTACTTTTCTCTTGCTTACTAGTATCAAAGCCAACCATTCGAGGAGCTTCTTCATCCTTTACTTCACTCTACATTCAAAGCATCAACTGTGTGGCTTGTTCTAGCTTGCTTCATGCTTTTTGAGCAGATTCCCAAGGCTTAGTTGAGACTTGTTGAGTGCTTATTACTGAGCTGGGAGCAGCTATTTTATCCATTTTGAGATGATATAAAACATGTTGTAGAAGTCATAGACAACTATGGCAGCTTGATAGCACTATCAAATTTTGGCCATAACTTTTACATATCATATCAAATTGTAAGAGATGGGGAATACAAGGGAAAATACGAGAATAAAATAACGGAGAAAAAATACCTACTGGAAGTGTATAAGATGTAAGGGACTTAACGTTTTTTTACCATCAAATTATAATAACAAGTCTCCTTCCTCTTCTCTCCCTCTCTCCAGCTTTCATGGCTTGCTTCCTTTCTTTTCTATCTTTCTCTCTCTTCTTCTAGTATTTCTCTCTCCTCATCACTATCTTTCTCCCTCTTCTACTTCTCTTCTTCTGTCTCTTCTGCAATCTTATCTCTCCCCAATCCTCTTCTTGACAATTGGTATCAGAGCCATAGGTTCTTGATCCAGTTGGACAATATTCCATTCAATTATCCTTTTTCAGTCACACAAATTTAAGAGCCAAAGGTACACAAGTACAGACATGACATCGAGTAGCAGTGCAATTATCAAGGAATTTTGGACCACAATGTAAGATGTCCAGGCATGTTTTAAGCTATCCATCGAGAGACGAATCTAAGCATCGCTACTCGGCACTCCCATGGAATGTTATGGCGTTGGTCGCCTAGGGTTTCTTGAGTCCACCTTGCAGCAAAACGTTTGCAATCAAACCCATTGGGATTGACCTGAAATTTGGGTTCCTAGTGGTCAAGTTCTCCTCACAACATTCTAGCGTCGGGTCGTGGATATCCTACTTTACACAGAGATACCCAAGTCGAAGCAGATCCATGCCGCACTTGGTTCAAAGAGATTGGAAAATGAGAGGGATGTGCTACTCAACCTCTCTACCCGTAGGGCATAGTCCCATTTCGGTCCCCTAAAATGGCATGAATCGAGGTTCTAACCTAACAATTACTAAAGGTCAATCGTCGGTAAAACCTTATGAGAAGCCTCCCAGTTCTCTGGGACCACCCTGCCATAAGGTTGACCCGTCGGGGGTTCCACCCACCCACTTCCCTCAATATGCATTATTTAGTTATTTAATTAGGTCCTACCACATTTATGTGTGACATTTAAAATCATCTTCCTTAATTAAGCCTTTTAGGGAATAGGGTTCATTCGCGTAATTTATAGCACGGACACAAAAATAGAGCAAGTAGTCCTTTTGACAAATAAGTTCATTGACTTATCTTCCAGTTAATCTTTGTCTCTTGCCCATACATGAGAAATTATATGTCCCTTCTACCTTGTAGAAGTAGCTGGTCCAAATCACATGGCGCCACACTTTCCATCCTTTATCTAGAATAGGATCTTCCAACACCACAAACGTTGGGGCCACTAAGGTCTTCAACTCCATTCCGGACTTGGCAAGGGGTGTCCATAGCCCCCCTAACTCGCAAGCTGCCTAAGAGCTAAACATTATTCCCATCAATGCCTTTTCACCACTCAAACTTTGGCCCATGAATCAAGTAGTGCCCTTTTCGGGTTTATCCATGGTGCGATCATGGAGCCGATCCACCCGTGGCGTAGAACCTTTCCTTGATTAATTCATTTAAGAATCAAGCACAGTCAAGGCAGTCAATCCTAATATCATCTTCCAAGAAAATGTTTCTTTATCCCCATGGCAATTTGTCATCACAGACCCCTACCATGAATTTACCACCATCAATCACAAGCACTTGGAATAATCATCCAAATGACAATCCAACAATTAGTTGAATGTAAAAGCATTTAGGATGTTGTTTGATCAACCAACAAAACCAATTGTATCTTTCCAAACAATGCAAGAATAGACATGATAACATTTTCATCTGCATATTCGCTCTCCCCCTTGGGATCTAAGAGCGATACTATGCAAAATTTTACTTAACACTCCCTTCCTTTAGCTAAGGCATATGTTAAGGTCTCGTACAACTATACAAGATGTGACTTCTATTGATCACTTACATTAATCGACAACCCAACCTTCTTCCCAACAAGTATAAAAGTATCGATCTTTCCTTTGACTTAGGGTTTCCTAATCCTTGAGTTCTCCACTTGCCTTTGAGGATTGGAGTTGTTGTTTGTATCTAGCTTCACTCCGAATTGGATTGATGAAACTAGTAATTAACAAATGGATCTCAAGGCATCTTAGTTTTAATCCTTATGGTCATTATTTGTATTGCCTATGCACTTCATCAAGATCCCAAACTATCAAACTTGAGCTATCGGTTCATGATGTTAGCAAAAGCTTGGGAAAAGACCTAAAGTTTCTAATGTGAATTTCTTTTAGACTAGGTTTCTTACTATGCAATCCATCAGGTGTGCAAGCTACAACATATACCTTCAATGTGGTGAAAGCATATCTACTATTTGTAGGAAAGGAGAGTCAACAGTACTTTGAAACCTTATATGTTGTCTATGCTATGCACGAGTTTATCGCATAGCATCTAGGTACAATTAACTTCTCTTTATACGTGCATTTTGAAAACTCAATCTTTCAAATATTTGAGATGAAGTTTATCCTTTTCAATGAGCTATTCTCATGTGGTATAGTACGGGACCTAATTTATCTCATGTGAGAATTAAAACAAGCATCTAACAAATCCGTACCGTAGTTGTATTAGTAGTGATACCCTCGCTTGAAGCTTTCTTGCTGGTTGTGGCATTGCCATTCGCACATGTCATTCTCCACTTGGGGGTCATTCTCGATCTTCCTCTCTTTAAGTGCAAACTCTGCAGGAACTTTAGTAGCCTCTTGCTCAATAGAGGGGAAAATGGGAAAAAGAAAAGGCTCATGGGATAGAAGGGGACGAGAGGTACGTGTGATCTCCCTCTAAGGAGGGGGAATATTTTTCTAGAACCTTCTCTCTCTCTCTCTCTCTCTCTCTCTCTCTCTCTCTCTCTCTCTCTCTCTCTCTCTCTCTCTCTCTCTCTCTACAGCATGTCATGGCACCTTCCTCTTCTCATTTTGATGGGGGGGATTTTATAATGGGAGGGAGGTGGGGAGGAAGTGGTATGGAGTGGTGGTGGTAGTGTCTCACCCCACCCACCACCTGTTCGTTTGCATGGTGGCAGGGGTTCTCAGTCTCCCGCGGACTGGGCGAGGTGGCCTAGGGGGTGATAGGTCACGTGGCCTCCCCCTCATCATCATCATTGTCATTTACCTCATCGTTGTCATCTTCTACTTATCCCCCCCACCACCTATTCGACATTGACAAGGGGGAGCAGATAATTTTTTTTTGCACTAATTGTAATGAAAAATTATAGGGGGGTTCCTATGGAACATGCAAGGTGGGTTTATTACACACTAGGATTGCAGGTCTAGAGCATTAATGGAGTCTTGGACCAAGTTTGGAGGTTGGAAGATCAAATTTAGCAGCTCATCACTAACTTTGAGGTAAAGTTTAGGGTTCCTGGTTAAAGAAGGGTTTCAGAAGACTTAGAGGAGACTATTTTCCCTTCTATCTTTTAAGAGTAGGCATTTTCTTCTTCTTCTTACAGCTTTCTTCCAAGCTTTCATGGTGGAAATCCCTTCTACTATATTGATCACTTGCTCATTGTGGGAGATAACTACAAGAAATTATTCTTGACATTGTAAGCTTCTAATAGACAACCATCTTGATGATTATTCATGGAGTGATGGTAGCCATTTTTAGCTTGCAAGAGGTGCATCTTGTTGCTCTACTAGCCTCATTACAGGCCATTTCCATCATATTATATCAAGCCTCATTTGCAAATATTCCTTCTCCAATTGTAGCAACATCTTATCTCTCTGCATCACTTTATCCAACTTCGTCCCAAATGTGCTGCAACTCCCTGAGAAGGAGGGAACCGCAAGTTGTTTCAATCTCCTCATTAGCCATGTTAAGTAGTCAAGGAACTCCCTTGGTGTCACGATTTTCTCTGCACCTTGACGAGCTAAGAGAATAGGACATTCAAGCAGCACACTTGACTTAAGGCATACAGACATGAAGCTATGAAGACGATCATGCGACAATGTACGATGAGAGGAGCTACTGCCGCAAGGCCTCTCTCCCTCTTCATGCTTCGAAGAGAAAAAATGTTAGCCAAGAGATTGGGAAACTGATGTAAATGCCTAAGACATAGATGGGTTGCCAACTAAGGAGTTAATTTGACCTCCTGCAAAATTCATCACATCCTATGGCATTCTCCTCAACTGAGATGCATCTTGGAGTTCTTTATGTGATTTGAAATTGGTCACTAATGACAAGTCTACAGAAACCCCAACAGTGTTGCTAAAGGGGGTATCGGGTGATAATCAAGGGGGAACTGTTGAGCTTGTCATCGTGTCATCATAAGGGTAAGGTGCAGTAGCATCTCTCCACCAATCGGGATCCACAAGCTGAAGTAGAAGTTGAGGAAAGAATGGAGAGTTTACAATCAAAGTTTGATGATTAGAATGATAGGATCAGCAAACTAGAGGATCAAATCAAGGAGCTTAAGGCGTCCATGTAAGGCACAGCAAAAGCGTTTGGCAATAACATTTAATTGAGTTCTGAGCAAAAAAAACGCATGATCAGCAGTTCTACTCAGTGCAAGTGATCAGCAACATCAAGTGCTTTCATACAGAGGTGACATAAGAGAAGTCAAGGATTGTGTTCATCTCCGGCACATCATATGGTGGTGCATACACTGCGACCCTTTCATAGCTTGTATTTTTTGTAGTATCTCAGGGATTTCCAGTCAGTTTTTGGAGATCAAGCAGCATATGCATCAGAACTTGTCCTTTGGGCTTCAAATGGAATGGCAAACTTTTCTTCTCTAGTTAAGAGGCATGTCTTATTGTCTATTGCAGCATCTAGTGGCCTTCGTGCAGCAACAGAGTGTGTGCAAATCACTTTAGCATACTGCTCCTTGCTAAAAGCTCAGGGCTTGGCACTTTGTCCTTATTTAGTGAAAATTTTAGACCAGATGTTGAGAATGCACTCAAAGCCAACTTGAAACACATAGAGAACATCATCTAGGAAGCTCTATAGATCTAGAAGTAGGGCTCATCTATCTAGTGGTTTGATGCCACAAGTGAGGCTTTCAAGTAGTGGTCAGAGGTTTCAGGCTTTGGAAGGATCACAAAACTGGAAACTTCTAAATAGATGCAACCCGGCCTGATTTGAGTACTTTCATTTGCAACAAAAGGCTTGTTTACCCCAAAGTCTGATTTGAGTGGTGGTTCCTCCTATGTTTACATATACTCCAAAGCACATCCATGACTTGCTCTATTGCTGTGAAGTTGACCGAGCTTACAAAGCATAGGATGG
Source organism: Lygodium microphyllum (assembly GCF_053477565.2). Classification (NCBI taxonomy): domain Eukaryota; kingdom Viridiplantae; phylum Streptophyta; class Polypodiopsida; order Schizaeales; family Lygodiaceae; genus Lygodium; species Lygodium microphyllum. The sequence goes on along the minus strand of NC_141137.1, from coordinate 80,440,546 downwards.
ATCTGTAAGATTGCAAGACTCTTTCCAATCCCAATAGCAGCCACAACTGCAAATATAGCTTCCAAATAGGAACTCCAGGCAGTGCTTGCCCAATTACTTCCTTGCATTGCTTAAGATAGAGAATTTGGCATTGTTTAACCTGCATAATATCCACTCACTGAAGACATAGCACCAGGAGGATAAGATATTAGTGAGGGAACCATGGTGTTAGTTTGGTTCCATTGATGATCAAAACCACACAATCTAGATCCAGGCATTGGCATTGAGCCTATATTCATGCTTGGAAGGGCTGCTTGAAGTGGGCCCAGACTAGGAACCTCCTATGTCACTTGTACGTGTGAAGTTGCAATATGTGTTGTTGCTGGAGCTGCTGGAAAAGAGCTCCAACGCTGAGAGCTAGCAACAAAAGTTGATGGCCCCACAAGTGATGTCCAAACATCTGTAGTATATTCAAGTGAAGGCCGTACAGATGCAATTGGCATTGCAAGCCATTGTGTTGCCCATTGAGTATTCCCATTTGGTTGGTTAGGAAAGGCATAAAAAACCCGAATTACTTCCTGACTCGAAACTAAAATAGATGTTGTTGAAGCTCCTAGAGTAAGTGGTGCTACTGGTCCACTTATTGCGAATGACATATGAAATGCCACCCATGCAAGTCTTTAATCCATCTAAATCAACTAGTATCTCATCTAAAGCTTGAAGTAGTGTCAGTAAAAGATCCTCAACTTCTATCAAAGTTTAGAGTCCCACAGTCTAAAGATGTCGCAATTGCTTTAATTGGAATAATCATCCCCAAATTCTGTCAATGTTTTCTAGAAGATTGCTCAATAGAGAGTAACAACCTATTGGAATCCAAGTCTTCATTCATTACCATAAAGGAGTTGCAATTCTTTGTTGAGGTCCTTTTCGAAAAAGGGAGCTTTCTGAATATAAGAAAAAGCAAGTAGCAGCAACAATAAAACTTAGCAGACCTTAGTCACGCAGATAGCAACAGTTTCCAAGCTAAGAACAGTGGGACCTACTTTCTCTTGTATTATCTGTTAGCCTCCATTGCCACTACTTCCACTGTATGACAAAGTCATCATACCATAAATCATAAACATGGCTAAAGTGGCTTGAGAAAACACAAGATTAGCCAAAGCACTATTGGGTGATGGAATTATAGAGCTGGAGGCCACCTATGCCACATGTTTTCTACCCTGTGACAATCAATAGTCAATGCAAAACCATGAGATACCTCTGCATTCTTTGGGGATTTGTGATCACATGATACTGATGTAGCTGGCTTCAACCATGCTTTGGAATAATTTGAAAGCAACTTGATTACAATGGCAACTGAGATCAATAGCTCCAACTCTAGTGAACAAAGTTGGCTTCAAATGCAAGCTAATATTGATAAATTGGGAGCTTTAATTGATCGATATATTGCTCTTATGAAGGCGGGCAAAGAAAATAGAGCAAGACTTGAATCAAGCATGGATTCTCATCACCTTGAGTATTATCAATAGCATGATGAGTATTATGGTCATGATGAGTATTCTCATGGGCATTATGCACCCGATGCTTATGCTTATGCCCAACATGTATATGCTAATGGTACACACTATGATCTACATTCGTCTTATGAATATGGATAGTAGCAACATGCAAATGAACATGAGCAGCATGCAAGTACATCAAGACATCATATTAATGCCTATAGATATGATCTACCATGTCATAATTCAGAGTATCATTCTATTGAACCTTGGCAAATGGTTATTATGGGCAACATGCTTATGCTTATGAGCATCCACCTTTTCAGCAACATAGCCGTGATTATACATGTGAACCTTCCTTAATTTAGTAGCCCAATTCTTATGGACATGACAATAATGGTCATGATTATCAATACTCTTCTAGCTTTGATGAGCAACAAGTTCATAACTACCATGGTATCCTATATCCCAATCGGTTCATAACTCATGATCACCCAAAGGTAATGATGAGTTCTTTTCAAGGTGTTGATGATGAAGAAGAGAGCAATGAGCAAGCTAAACAGCAAGAAGGGGATAATGAGCAACAGGATCAACAAGAAGAAGTACAAAGTACAAAAAATCATGCTGAGATGATGAAAGAAAATCATACTGAGATGATGAAGGAAAATCATGCTAAGATGATGAAGGAAATGTGTCAAATGAGAACCACCATGGACACACTTAATGCCAATTTCTCTAAGTAGTTGGAGATTCAACTGAAGGGAAAAGAGCAAGAAGACCAAGAAGATGTACAAGGAGCTCACGCTCAACTGCCAAGACCCACGGACCGCTTATTCGTTCAAGCGTTTCAAGTGAGCACCTATGGCTATCTCTCACCTATAGCCAAAGCGCCTTCAATCCTACCGGGTAAGCTTACCTCGATGCCTGAATGAGTTGCCTCCTCCCTCAAGCACACCAATAGCTCCACGATTCTTGATGCAAGCTCAAGCATCCTCAAACCTCCACCACCAAGCTCCATCCTCCATAGCCAAATGTAAGACAAGAGAAGAGAAGAGAGGAGATGGTGGAGAGCTTCACCTTCTTGATCCCTCACCCTCACACTCTCACACTCCCTCTCTCAAGCACACATAAGGAAGCAAGAGAAGAGAAGAAGAGAAGAAGAAGAGTTTCTTGTTGCCACACACCAAAGAATGAGCTCTGATTCACTTTTTGAACTTCTTTATACATGCCCTAAAATCCCATGGGCGCCCATCCCCTTTATTACATGATTGGTCATTGTGGTAAGGCCATTTTTCCCATTCCCTTCTACTTGGCCTATTTCTTTAGTTTGTGTTCGTCCACCCTTTTACAATTTGCACAGGAGAGAACCTAGTGCTCTTTTAAAAATTTTGAGGTGCCTTTCACTTAAAAAATACACTTTTGCCTTTAGCTTAATTTTAGAGGTTGTCCTTGCACCTTTGCTTGTTCTCTGACCTGCTTCTTCCATCTCGAGTAGGGATTAACATTACCCCCTCCTAGTTTAGTGCTAGTCCCATGGCACTGATGTGGAGTGGTTGGTAGGAGGGATGGGTGTAGCCAGGTGGCTTTTTTTTGAGTTGGTATACAAGCCCTTGTGAGGGTTTTGGTGCTGGATGGACCGACCCTTGAAATTGAAGATGAAGTTGGGGTCGGTCCCTTTTTGCTACTAGTGTTGAGAGGATTTGTCCTTTGAAATTGAATATCGTGTTGGACAGATCCTTGCATAGAGAGAGGCTGATGGGGGAATCCTTGCACAGAGAGAGGTTGATGGGCGAATCCCTTTTTTGAAACTGAAAATGGTTTTAGATGTATCCATCTTTTGGTCCTCTGAAATTTCCTTTCTCCTGCACTATTCCAAATGAGCTTCTTCATTCACTTTTTGATTGGGGCTGCCTCGGCCGGTCTCTGTCTCTGTTCTCTTTTGCCTGCATGGTGATATCATCGTATAAGATAGCCATGTTCTTAAGCCAGTACTGGTTTCAAGACACTTGCATTTTTTAGCTGAAAAAGGCTTGATGGGAAAGCGTAGACATGTGTGAGTCGATGTTAATGGGGTCCCATGGGAATTGGGCTTGGAAAGAACGGATCACTCAGTTAAGGTGGTGGAGGCTGTGGGCGTATTGCATGGATGATGGGGCCTACAAAGCTGGTGGTTGGGGCATGTACCTGAAAAGAAAAGAAGGTGCACTATCGGAGGGTGTCTGCTCTACTATGTGGTGCATTGTGCTTGTGCTAGTGGAACTAGGAGTTGGGAAGCCAGGGTGTTGTCCCCCACTTGAGGACCCAGTGTGTGCATAAGGGGGTGTGGTGCGGGCAGCTTAGGGTGACATGTCTAGCTATAGGGAAGTGTTACTTCCCTAGGTATATCTTGCCCTTGATGTGCCCTAAGCGTGGTAGTGGGGGGTCAAAAAGGGGCTAGGGGACCGATCGAGACCACTAGACGTGCCTAACTTGAGAACCCCCAGGTGCAATGACTGTGATCCACGTGCAGCTTGCGGTGTCTTGTGTGATATATCTTTCCATTTCCTTTTTTTTTTTTTTTTGAGTTACATAGTTATGACAGAAGCTAGTCTTTGTTCATCAAAGTGAGGCAGAGAAGGAGGCTTAATAGATTTGTTAAGGAATTGGTAGCTTTGGAGATACCCCTACATGAGATTCAATCCCTCCCCAATGGCCAATTCTTTGGTATCACCATTTCAACCACCTATCCAAAGCCTTAATGTTATCCTTGTTTACATTTTGTGCCCACCAATCTCAGATAGTAGAGGCCTGAAGTGAGGCCTATTGAGTTATCCTTGCTAGCCTCCATGCTTCACATATTTCAATGTAATGCATTTATTTATTCATAGTGACTAATTTCTTGGTATGCCTTTGTAAACTTTACTCCCAATAAAAAAGACAAGAGCACTCTCTCCCTTCCATTATGTTATGCAATCCTCCATTGTACAAAACCCTTTATTGCCAACCAATTCACACTTGCCTCATTGGACATGAATCCAATAAAGTTAGGTGGATCGTGGACACATCAAACCATGAGACGGATCAAGCCCTTTCTATATTAAAATACAACCAATATCCTTTCTAAAATAGCACATGTTTAGAACACAATAATAGATTACAAACCTACACAGATATGCTAGTAATAGTAATATTCCAACAACAAGATCTTGACATACAAAGAATCATAAATAAAATTTGAAATAATAATCCTAGTATCCATAAAACATAGCTATCCAGCACTCGGCAAATTCTTTTCATTCAGCATGACCCTTGAAACTTCTATAAACACCCAATTTTTTCTCTCTACCACAACATTCTGCTATGGTATATAACTACATGTAAGTTGCCCTTTAATGCCACACTTAGCCAAGTACCTGTCAAACTCTCGAGAAATATACTCACCACCTCCATCATATCTCAAGCAAGAGATATAATATCCATGTTCATTTTCAATATGTGTTTTGAAATCCTTGAAGATATCTAGTACCTCATCTTTATGCTTCAGAATATATAGCCATGTATACCTATTGAAATCATTAATAAATGATACATAATATCTAACTAGAAGAGCTCAGCAAAACAAGGGTAGTAGAGCGACTCGCATCATTAGTTAAGCCATTACGCAACTATTTATAGCATTAGGATCAAAATGGAGGACTAGGACGCTACGATCTTGGGGAGTGGGGTCTTGCCTAAGGAGTATCCTGAGCAATCTAAGGTAATTACATGTGGTAATAAAGGCGGGGTCAGGGCATGAAGAGAATTCATTGATGAAGTGGATTAGGGTATCATACAAATTTTCTAATGTGAAAACAAGGGCATATTTATATGTAGCACAATGCAGATTATTAATTATTGGGAAGTCATAGCGGATGTGGACACTGGAGTCAAAATCCACTCCCACCCTTCGAGGGTATGGCATGAAAGTTGGGTCCTTCTACTCGAAGGGTTGAGTGTTGCAAAAGGAAATCCAAGTGTCCATGTTGGCATCGCAAATCCTTCTTCTCCATGTAGGTTGGTATTTGAAACCAAGCACAAACCTTGACACCTCAAAAACTTTGTTTTGATAAAATTCTGCATCTTCAGTGCCCCATAGTGTGGGGTTCTGTTCTCTCTCCTTCAGTCACTTCTCCTCGAGCCTGCCTCCAATATTAATCACCTCCTCCACCACCTTGATGGGCAAAACTCTACGAAGGGTGGTGGAGAATTGGAAATTAAAGTCGAAGGGGTTCCTTGCCATTTCTTGCCTCTCCCACTTACTGGGGAATCGTCCTCACAAGGGGGGATAGGTGCCGCAGGGGCCCTTACTCCTCTAGCATTCTATTTTCTTCTTGTTTCCTGCACCATTTATTTTCTCCTTTCTCTCACTTCTGCCTTTCTTTCTGCAGAGGTATCTGCGTGTCACTGCTCATCAGGCCGTGGGGAGGGAGGTAGTGGGACAATCTCTTCCTCGTGAGGTCCCCTTTCAAGATTCATGTCCGCCTCCTCCTCCTACCTTGGCTCTTGCTATTCTCCTTCAACAAACCCAATCACGTCCACTTCTTGTGGGGTTAGGCCTGCCAAGAAGAGATAGTGGCACTGCTCTTCCAACCTCCCACAGGTTATGGCGGCATCTGCATGCCTACCCTCAGGGCCCTGTGTGCCATTCCCAGCTTCTTCTTGATAGCTTCTATGGACTCTCCCTCCTCTACTTGTGTGATGTGTCCAATAGGGTATTCAGGAAGGTGCGTTGCTTCGTTTGGAAGCCCACCTAGGTGGCCTCTACTTTGCTCTCAGCAAGTATTTTGTCTTTCTTTACTTGAGCCAGGCGGCATGCCAGGGTTCTCACCCTCCCTTCATTGTGGGTTGCCCGCTCTTCTACTCTCTTCATCATCTCCCTAGAGCTCTCCCCCTGCCTCTATATTAAGGCTGTTATGATCAACTCTTGTTCTTTCCCCTTGTGGGTGAGGCCCTTCTTCTCCTTTTCCAGGTGCTCGATTTCTCTCTCCAGCCTCTCCTGCTCATCTATCTCCAGGAACACTCTGACAAGGTCTTTGACCTCTCAGTGTGGTGCTCCTCCTATTTCTACTCTCTTTCTACTTCTCTTACAGAGCAAGCTCTTTCATGCCTAGTTGGACTCTTTGCAATTGAGCTTCGAGGTCCTGATGCTGCATTATTAATATTTTGTAGTTGTGTTGTAGTGCAACTAGATCTTGGTTCTTGTCTTCAAGCTATTGTCTCTAGGTTTCCTCTTTTTCCTCCTTAGCGCTGAACTTGGCCTTTAGCTTACTACCCTCTTTTTCGTACAGCGCCACCTACTGAGTCTTTTCCGACTGGAAGGCCGCCGTGGACTCTTTCTCAGCTTCCAACTCAACCACTGCTATTCTCTTTTTCTCCTTGGCTTTCTCTAGTTGAGAGAGTAGCTCTGCGACATACTCATCATAGGTTAGCAAGTGGCATCACAGTTGTGGGGATGGGAGTTGTGGAGGCTTCCACCTTTTGCCGCTTAGGGTCTTGCCTTGACTCAGCATTTGCTGTTGCTGCCAATCTTTTTTGCCCTATAGTTGGGGTTTCCATGCTCTTTGCCTGAGCTAGTTCCTTGTTGATGAAATATTGCACCCAGACCATAAGGTTAGGTGCATCGACCATGGCTGGGTTTGTCAAAAATCGCGTGATGGGGGGATGTGCTTGAGTTGCTGCGCCAAACTCACATTGTATACACAAAAGGAAGCTCACTCAATAATACAAGAAGAGAGATGGAGGCCAAAACGTTTTCTTGCTGATTTTTCTTCTTCTTCCACACACTATACAATGTACACAAAGTATAGATAAGATACAACATAAAGGAAAGTGGCCTTCTAAGTCAAACAGTCCATAATTGACTACACTAATCGATTGGCGTTATATCTTTGCCATCTATAGGTAGGTGTAACAAACTAAATATAATAAGTGATAAGTCAATGTCCATGTGAGTATCATAATGACCACCAACGTTCTAAGTGTAGACGTGCGCACTCATCTAGCCAAGCGTTCCATCATCAATGTCTACACATGTTGAGCTTGCCATCTCAACACTCCCCCTCAAGCTCAACTCTATCTCTACAACTCCAAGTAAGCTTTGGAACTTTCAAAGCTTCTCTGCACCCAGTGCCTTTGTGAAAATTTCAACTATCTCATTTTGTATGCTAACATATACCAAGTCAATCTCTCCTGCAAGTACATTCTCTCTCACAAAGTGGTAGTGCACCTCAATGTGTTTTGTCCTAGCGTGGAACACTAGATTCCTAACTAACTGTATGATGCTCATGTTGTCACAATTAATGACAACTGGACCATCTCCCTGCACATCCAAATCACCTAATAACTTTTGCAACCATACCACCTCACATGATGCCATAGCAGCACCTCTGTACTCAGCCTATATACTCAATAAAGCAACGCTTTTTACTGCTCCATATAACTGCTGCACTACCAAGGGAAAACATGAATCCACTTGTAGATCTTCTATCTGACATGCTACCAGCCCAATCTGCATCTATGTTTCCAAAAACATGTATGTCCTTACATGTCGCATAAAAAATTTCATAATGTAAAGTGGACTTCACATACCTCAATATACGTCTAACTGCATCCAAATGAGGCTTTCTAGGCATCCGAATAAACTGACAAGACCAACATCATAGCTCAAGTCTGGCCTTGTGATAGTCATGTAAATCAAACTCCTTACTATCCTCCTAAATATAGTAGGGACTTCTATCTCATCTCCAACATCAGCACTCAACTTCACATTTTTCTCCAATGGTACTGAAAGAGGCTTACATGCTGTCATACCATACTTGGATAACATATCCAAGCCATATTGCCTTTGGGATAGCCATATACCATCATCACATCTGATCACCTCAATACCCAGAAAGTATCTCAACTCACCCAAATCTTTCATCTCAAACTTCTTCTTTAAGAAGTCCTTAACTTCAGCAATCCCATTGTCACTGTCACCTGTAATAATCAAGTCATCCACATAGATGACTATGATGACCAACCCTACATCTCCCTTTCTCACATAAAGTGAGTGATCAGCATTAGAAATACAAAATCCAATAAGTCATCCACATAGATGACTATGATGACCAACCTTGCATCTCCCTTTCTCACATAAAGTGAGTGATCAGTATCAGAAATACAAAATCCAATATTAACAAGATACTCTCCAATCTTGTCAGACCATGCTCTAGGTGCTTGCTTCAGCCCAGAGAGTGCCTTCTTTAACCTGCACACATATGTGGGATGCTCTAAATCCTCATAACCTACTAGCTGCTCCATATACACTTCTTCTTGCAATTCACTATGCAAGAAGTATTCTTAAAATCCATTTGCTGCAAACTCCAACCTTTGGCTACTGCCAAGGAAATCACACATCTAATAGTTGCCATCCTAGCAACTAGACTAAATGTCTCTTCAGAATCTATGCCATATGTTTGAGCATAGCCTTTTGCAACTAGCCTAGCTTTATACCTACTAACTAAACCATTTGCATTATGCTTGACTTTGTAAACCCACTTACAACCAATAGCTTTCTTACCCTTAGGTTAGGGTACCAAATCCCAAGTCTTATTGGATTCTAATGCAGCCATCTCCTCATCCATTGCTGCATCCCAATGAGCATGACCAACAGCATCCTCAAAACAAGTGGGCTCAACATCCTCAATTAGTTTCACCATATAAGCATAATGGTGAGCTGTATAACCTTCAAAACCAAATCTTTTAATAGGGTATCTGACCCTGCTAGATCTGCGTACCACCGAATCACTCAATGGAGCCTTTACATTACTATGAGCTCTCTGTACACTTGGTGTCCTGACTGAAGGAATGCCAAGCTCATCATCCAAACTCTTCGAACCATTGGAATCTCCGTCAAATCCCAAATGGCTGGTAGATGCATCATTACCATCTAGCACTTTCTTATTTCCTTTGTCCTTCCCTGCAACACTTATAGATCCACCTGAAGATGTGGGGCTACTCCTTAGTCTCCCAAACCAAGGGCTCACTGTAGGTGTAGTACCAGATGATGTTTCTGGTCCACTAAGACTCCGTGATTCTTGTTTATCTTTCTGCACATAGCTATCTTGATCACTATCATCATCCAAAACATCACCAGCAGGTGTATACCAACTTTCCATCTCATCAAAGATAACATCCATGCTCACAACTCACCTATGTGATAGGGCTATAACAGCGATACCCTTTCTGCTCTAAAGAGTATCCAATAAAAACACATTTTTCTGCCTTTGGATCAAGCTTCTTCCGTAGCTCATCTGGCACATGAATGTATGCAACACAGCCAAATACCTTCAAGTGCGATACATTAGGCTTATTGCCAGTAAAGTATTCTTCAGGAGTCATCCCATGAACTGCAGCTATGGGAGTTCTGTTCATAATGTAGACAGCAGTATGGACAGCCTCAGACCAAAAATGTTTGGGCATATTCTTTTCAGCCATTAATGCCCATGCAACTTTTGCAATATGCCTATTTTTTCTTTCTGCAATACCATTTTGCTGTGGGGGTATACCTGCAAGTAAATTGCCTCTTTATCCCATGAGTTCTCAAGAAGCCACTAAACTCATTAGAGAGGTACTCTCCCCCTCCATCTGATCTCAAGCACTTCACTTTTAAGCCTGTTTCTGTTTCAACAGCTGTCTTAAAATATTTGAAGTACTCAAACACATCACTCTTTTCCTTCATGAAGTATACCCATAGCTTCCTTGAAAAATCATCAATAAATGTGACAAAGTATTTGCTGCCACCAAGAGATACATTCTGTATAGGCCCCCAAACATCTATATGTACTACATCAAGTATATTTTTGCTCACTTCTCTATCATGCGAGAAGGGTTGTCTCGCCTGCTTACCAAATTGGCATGCTTCACAGACTTTATGCAATACTGCAACTCTAAAAGAAGGCAACCCTATAACCAATCCTCTGGACTGCATCAATTTCAGCCTTTGCACATTTGCATGTCCAATACGTTTATACCATATTTCAATATTTGCAACTACTCCTTTTCCTTTAGTGTACATAGCAGCATCCATTGCAGGAATTCCAGCATCTAAAGTGAACATTCGGCCAACTCTACTTCCTTTTACGACCGACCTGCACTTATCATTAAAGTCTTCTACAAAACAACCTTTTGCATTGAATCGGACCTGCAACCCCTCCTCTACCACTTGGCCAACAGACACTAGATTCTTTGTAATTGATGGCACATGTAATACATCTGTTAGACTCTTTGTCTGGCCATCATACAAGGACAAGGAAACCTTTCCAATGTGTGAAATTGGGTGGCATGAATCATCACCCATCTGCACATAACCTGGATTTTGTAAGTCTTGCATCTCTCCAAACCATTCAACATGACTGGTCATATAATTAGATGCACATGAATCAACATACCATACATCATCATGTGTCCCCTTTTCTATAACTACATTCATCATATACTGCATAACAAATAAACACTCATTTTTGTCTTCATTCTATTGTGAAGACAATGCATAATTTCCTTGTTGCAATTTACCACTGCGAATATCATCCTTCTTTGCATAGCAATGGGCTGCAATATGGCTTGTTTGCCACAATAATTGCAAACAATAGCAGAATTTCCAGAGCCTCTATTCTGCCATCCACCTCTTCCTCTAGAGCTCCCCCTACCTTTAAAGTTTCCTCTGCCTCCAGAAACCTACATTTCACCAAACTGTTGATTGAACCTGTTTTGCTGATTATCGCCAGAACATCCCATACTACAGCCTCTCGAAGAGGATCACATCCCCTTCCTGAACTTGAGTAAAATGCTTGGACCTATTCACCATTTCTTTCAGACGAAACACCTTGCATATTGATCTCTTCAGTAATCATGAGAGAGATCAGCTCATCAAAATCTGGAAATGGCTTCCGTACATATACTAAAGTAACAAATGATTTCCATGCCTTCTCATTGTTCAGGCCACTCACAGTGGATGAAACCAAATCATCATCATCTGGCATTGCATCAATCACTACTAAAGCATGTGCAATGCTCCTCACCTTCAACACATACTCATTGACAAACATTTTTCCTTTCTTCAAGGCATTCAACTCTTGCTTGAGTTGAATCTTTCGTGCCTTTGTATTTACTGAAAACATGCTCTCAAAAATTATCCAAGCTGCATGTGAAGTTTTTGCATTCTTGATATGTCCTAGCATAGTATTATCAATGACTGCAGATAGCCAGTACATCACCTTTTTGTCTTTTGCATTCCACTCTTTCCATGCTTTTAATTCATCTATAGGATACCCAGCTCTGGCTCCTTTTCTTCACCTGAAACAAATTCATAAAGACTCTTTCCAATGAGAAAGTTCGTCACATAGAACTTCCATGAAGGGTAGTTGTTCTTGTCGAGCTTCTCAATAATGGGATTTTCACTGTTCTCTGCCATTATCACAAACAAGGATATAACACAGCAAGCTAGTCTTCTGCAAGCTTTCACAACACGTGCATAGCAATACACCAAGCAACCTTTTTCACTAATTGCTCAATAGTACATGTAATCTACAAATAAACCTTATGTTAGCTTCCTAAAAACACTTCAAAAATTACAAATTCACAATCTATAACCTGGGCACCCACTTTCGGTCAATACAGCGGAAATCACAATGTACCCTGAAACTGTTGTACGCAACCTTGCGGCTCTAAAACGGGACCTGAAACGGTCTCAAATGCCTAAAATAACTGCGGAACCCTAAGGGGCTTATCTACAAAATATACAGTGATCTGCTCGCACACCAAATCTCACAGCAAACTGAGATTTTTGCTCGACCCCACTTCCAGTGCCTCCACATGTACTATCCAAGAGAGAGAGAGTGGAAGAATGGGAGAGCTTCTTACCCGTAGAATGCTTGCTGGAACCTTGCTTCTTCTCATTCACTTCAACCTTCAAAATCAGCCTCTCTCAATGGCATGGCTTTGATACCATGTCAAAAATCGCGTGATGGGGGGATGTGCTTGAGCTGCTGCACCAAACTCACACTGTATACACAAGAGGAAGCTCACTCAAGAACACAAGAAGAGAGATAGAGGCCAAAACGTTTTCTTGCTGATTTTTCTTCTTCTTCCACACACTATACAATGTACACAAAGTATAGATAAGAACATAAAGGAAAGTGGCCTTCTAAGTCAAACAGTGCATAACCGACTACACTAATTGACTAGCGTTATATCTTTGCTAGCTATAGATAGGTGTAACAGACTAAATATAATTAGTGATAAGTCAGTGGCCATGTGAGTATCATAATGACCACCAACATGCTAAGTGTAGACATGCGGACTCATCTAGCCAGGCGGTCCATCATTAATGTCCGCACTTGTTGAGCTTGCCATCTCAACAGGGTTGCTCTAGGTGGGTGTTGTCGTTGCGAGGGTAGGCATCATGAGAGAAGGACTGGGGTGGCCGTGGGCTTTGCCCTTGCCCTCCTATGCTGTGGTTGGTGTGCTCTTGGGTACAAAAGTGCTTGAACCCATGCCCTCCTCTCTCCTTGGGCTCAAGGTGTCCATCTCACCTTGTTCGATTTGCTGCTCCATTGACCTGGGCTTGTCCAGCTCAATGTCTTCCTCTTCCTTCTTCCTCAACTCCTCCTCCTGTTTGACGGCCTTTTTCCTCCTCTCTTCCTCGGTTCTTTTTTAGTCTTTCTTGGTTTTCTACGCACCAGGTCCGCTTCCTCTCCTTTTTCTTCCTTTCTTCCTTCTGCTTTTTCCGCATCGTATTCATCTTAGGTGTCTTTGCTTTCCTTTTGCTAGATTGAGCTTCTTGTTCTCCCTCCTCTTCACTAACCATCCTCTCACTCGATTGTTCTTTGTCATGACGAGGAGATGACCTATCAAGTGTTTCTTCTGCTCCTTCTTCCCCATCATGTGCCTCTTTTATCACCTCTTGGATAAGGGCGGTCAAGATTCCTCCATACCCAATAAATGAGGCTTTGGCTAAAGCCTTCTTTTTGTCGATTCCTTTTGATGTTGGGGACTCCCCACCCACTGGTTTGCTTCCAAGGGCTAGTGCTTTAGCGGATTTGTCCATGGTCTTCTGCACGTAGCCATTCCAATCCACCTCATCCAGCGAGTGAGCTGCCACGCTCTCTAGCACAGGCACGTTGATCCTATGTGTGAGCAAGTTGTACCTTTGGCTAGAGAAGAGGGAGTGGATCACCTTGGCCTGCAATATAACTTTCACATCGGGGATGTCCTGGATGCTTATGCCATCATTCGTCAAGACACTCTCCTTTCTCATCCCCAACATAGCATGAATATCTCTTTTTTACCTCTTTTCCACTTCGTTTCCAATCCCAGTGGCTTCTCCACCAAGGTCTTACTGAGTAGGACCTGCATCTGCTTAATTCCTTCTATACTTCCCACAGTTACTGTCCCACTCTCCTTTTCGAGGTCATATGTCCTCAGTAATTCCACACACTTAATGTGGTCCCAAACTTTTCAATGTACTTGGCAAGGTTGCATTGGTCTACAATCCTCCTGACAGCCTCCTCACGGGTCACCACCTCTTCGATGTTGTGAATGCTCCTGAATTTGAGTTGGTTGTATGCCCGGTTCTCAAGGGAGAGGCCATACTTTGCTCTTTCCTCTTCTGTGAAGGGAAGGTGATGGGCTCAGTCTTGCTGTGACATCTTCAGCTTCTGTCATAAGCCATGGTTTGTCATTAGTGCTTTTCAAAACAGTCAACTGCTGGAAGAAAAAACTTTATGTTTGCTAAATTGAAATATTTTTAGCACAGAAATAGACTTTCCTTCCAAGCTTTATTTCAAAGGTTGTGACATTTTTCTCTGTCATTATTTAATGTTTTCCTTCATTTTTTATTCTTAGATGTGGATTGAGGCTTTTAAGATGTGTTTTTTCTTTTTTTGTTTCCTTATGTGTTTAATTTGATTTTGATTCTCCTTATGATTTAACTTATCTTGATTCACCTTACCCCCCTTAACCTCACCTCCTCAGAATTGAGAAGAATCCTTCCTAGGATTGAAGACTAGAGTGTAGAGGGTGTTATGCGCATGGGCATAGTGCTTTACTTTTGCATGAGCCAAGCATAGAAGTTTGGATTATATTCCATATGAGCATACCGATCCATGTCGAAAGGTCGGATGCCTACCTTGGTGATGTAAGTAAGGACATTGAGCAAGAAGTCACCGGAGTCTATGCAACTGGCAATGTGCAACTCCTCCTCTGTGTGGATGCGATCCAAGTAGGGGTGTCTCTAAATGTGTTATTCCATGGGCCAGGTCACGAATGGTTGTTAATACCCTATAAGAGGTCGAGCTATGGCAAATCAGAGTTGGAGGCTTGAGAGAGTGTGCACAAGAGGGAGAGAGAGAGCTCAAGTACAAGATAAGATCTTGTTTAGTTAGTTGCTCAAAGTACACCTAGTACACTCTCCTCTCAATTGAGTGTGTACTTTAGGCTATTTATATAGCCATTGGAGGAGTTAGGGTTAGGGTTTCCCCTATCCTCCAACCCTTTTACACCTAGCTACCCTTATCCTCTCTAATGTAGGGAGAGTTCCTATGCTTACCTTTCAACACCCCCCTCAATGCCAGGTGGCATTGGATACAAATAGGATGCCTCCCCTTAATTATCAATGAGATGCCTTTATAAATTAGGCTACAAGAAAAGGTTATAGGTAGAGAGTGTTACAAGGCTCAAAAGAGTCGGTCACCTATGGATTGGGAGGCAAAGTTGACCTCCAATTCCTTCGGTACTTCTAGAACACTGGGACACTTACTGGTGATATGCCCAATCTTTTTGCATTTATTGCACTTCATTTTGTCATGATATTTCTTCCAGAAGTTGTTCATAATATGCCCCTTTTTGTGATAGAAAGAGCACTTAGTAGAAGTTGTATGAACTAACACTTGCTCATGGAAAGTAAATGATGAAGACCCTTCGATATGGTTTCTCTTCACTTTATCCGAGCATGACTGGATGGTACTTGCTAAAGTTGGGTTCGGGATATTAGTTAGGGTAGTCACCAGGGTTGGAAAAACCTTCTTCAGAGACTTTAGCAGGATGGCAATGGCATCTTCATCATGGATAGGTGCTTGAAAAGAGGCAAGCTATGCCATAAGCCCCTTCATATGTGAAATGAACTTGCTTAGATCTTCTCCATGTTTGTATTCCAAGCTAAAAAACTCAATCTTAAGAAATATCTTGGAGTTCTTCCCTGTAGCACCGTAGAGTCTTTCGAGCTCATCCCATTCTTCTTTTGCAATTCAGATCTAGTCAATGTGATGAATTAAGGATTCATCTAAATGAAGCATGATGATGGCCTGAGCCCGTTCATCATCTTCTACATCAAGGGGATTGTCTAGGTCAATTATTTTGGTCTCTTTTATGAAGGGCCAATATCCTTTTTCCATCATTTTATATTTGATCAAAACCTGCCAAGGATGGAAATCTTTTCCATTAAATTTTCGAATTTAAGGATGGACATCAGCATATGTTGTGGCCATTAGGAAGGTCTTACCACTTGTAAGAACAAGGGCAGTGTCTAGTCCCTTACAACCTTGCCATTGAATGCAGAAGCAAACCAAACACTTGATATCAAAGTTATAATGAGGAGAAAGGTTGAAAATCATACATATGTAATATTTCAAAATATGAATTTGGTGGTCCTTTCTTATGTGCAATCTTCTTCTGAGGTTTAATGGTATTTTTAGGCTTCAATGATCTGAACCTAGACTGGGACTTTGGGCTCCTCCTTGTGGTATGGCTTAATGGATGAACCTTGTGTTGGACAAGGACAGTCTATGATTTCAATGCTTGTTGCTGATGATTTCGAGGAGAGTACAATGACACTCATCCCTCTGATTTCATTGACTAGTATACTTGAAAAAAAAGTCACTCAAGATATGCAATACAATTCTAGTGTATGATGGTCTACGTGTTTATAATTGTACACATAGCCTTACAACTTGAAGCAAAGCACTCAGTTGTTTTAATTTCCTGATAAAAACATTCATATTGTGTAAGTATTAGTAGTAATGATGATTAAGCAATGTGCCTTAGTGCATACAAGCACTCATCTGAAGCTCATGTTGCTAGAGATAGTAAATGTCAATCTTGATAAGTTTGATGATGACTTTCCAAGTGCATTAACCTCTGAGATTAGGTTCCCATATTAGTAATTGACTCAGAAGGAGTTAACTCAGTGATTAAAATCACTGTTAATGACCAAACGTTGAGAAATCTGAAAGTTGAAGAAGCTTGAAGCTTCCAGGCTACTATGGCTGCCAAGAAACTAACAGTTAGGGTTTGGCTTCTAGCAGCCAATAGAGATCAAATTCCCTCAAGCTCTCTTAGGGGGAGATGGCCCACTAGGGGGGCTATGAAAGCCCTATGGTGGCCCTAGTGATTGCATCGCCTACTACCCACGTCAAGCCTGGAGACATCACGTTGCGAGAAACTGCGTAGATTCTGTGTTTCAAGCAATGTCGTCCTTCTGCGTGGCTTATGTCAAGGTTTACATTGTTGGGCTATTGCACCCTAAGTTGGGGAAGAGTTCCTTAGAAGGGGCCTTGAACTGAAACCTCCTCCTTTATTCTCCTCAAGTCCTCCATCAGAGGTGGGTCTGGTTTGGCTATTGAGGCAAGAGGTAAAAGATGAAGATGATGGAAAATCATGTGCACTTAGTGAAGCTAAGGGTATAGGAAGCTAAAGAGATCAAAGAAGACTCTAATACCATGTTGCAAATTAGAGTTGGAGGCTTGAGAGAGTGTGCACAAGAGGAAGAGAGAGAGATCAAGTACAAGACAAGATCTTGTTTAGTTAGTTGCTCAAAGTACAACTAGTACACTCTCCTCTCAATTGAGAGTGTACTTTAGATTGTTTATATAGCCACTGGAGGAGTTAGGGTTAGGGTTTCCCCTATCCTCTAGCCCTTTTACACCTAGCTAGCCTTATCCTCTCTATTGTAGGGAGAGTTCGTATGCTTACCTTTCAACAGGAGCAACATAAGTTTACTCTGATGTTTTGATTGCGTGTCATTGCTCGGCATTTGTCATTATCTGACGTCCCTCAAGCTCCCATTGAAGGTGAAGAGTGTACCATTTTTTCAAGAAAGGGGAGTTGCTGGCATCAAGTTGTTTCAAGTCTTGTATCTCTTAATCATTAGCATAAGTTGTGTGCTTGTCACATGAGGTAATGAGGCATTTTTTCTGCACTTGTTCGCGAGAAACCTTGGTGGCAATCAACTCCTCAGCTGCCTCGAAAGCCTTAACAAACACAAATTCCTATTCTTCCCAAGAACAAGGGAGTGTCCGTACTTGACCTTGTTTGTGGCATGTGGGTTTGTGTGGTCAAGTTTGAGGGCGGCGTTCGATTAGTACCTTTGGGCCGTTTTGGCCTTAGGAATCCATATCCAGGCATTACCTTCATAATAGCCTTGCGCTCATAATAGGATCTTGGGGACCCATCACGGCTTGACCATATATCAATGTCTATAGTTGTGTCTTGATTCCCTAGGGTGCGAGATGGGGTTCTTAGCCTTGTGGGGTTGTGGGGGTGTCTGCCCCTAGGTGGTAGTTGTTGCGGTTTAGGCGTCCATTGAAGCTTTAGCTCACGGGCTTTAGCGTTGACTTTAGTGATTTTCTAGTCTTGAGGCTTGGTGGGTTGTGACGAAGCACCACCCCCCTCCTTAGACTTGGAAGGAGCCACACAGCCCGTGCTGAAAGTTGTAACTATGTAGACGTTGCCCATGGCTAGGTGGATACACACTGACTCATAGTCGACATTACAACAAGCTTGCTTCTTTAAGGTTCATCCTAAAAATGACTCCGTGCTAGCATCTTTAGTGTTGGGCAACACATAGAAAATCATCGGCATGCTTTCAGAATCGAAAGAAATTGCAACCTTGCACTTTTCCAAGAGTACGTATGATCGGCTTCCATACAGGCTGAGCTTAGCATTAGTGGGCTGTAACTAAGGTTTGCCAATTTGGGTCCAATGAACATGAGTTAAGATACTAAATTCATCTCCCTCATCGATCAATGCATTGATTGATGCCAGGAGGCATATTCCACGGTGGATTCCGTGAGGTTTTATGGTGGATTCCGTAAACTTAGATGACCGGGGCTCATACGCAAAGAGGATTCTTTGTGCGAGAAGTTGATGGGGACGCCTGTCCTTTTCGGGCGTTTCATTAATTTAGTGTGTACATGGGTGATTCCATAGCGGGTGATTCCACAAAATGCATATTAAATTAATAAACGTTTATGAGTTTAGAGTGCGCACTCGTAATAAATTAAGGTTAGGATTTATTTCTAACCAGTTGATTTATTTATGTAGCTGAAGACTGCTAGGTATTCACTTTTGTCGGTTTAAATGTGTTATTTTACTAACGATTGTGAATGCTTCAGTTGATGTGTAGAGATAGCAGCAGTGGCGGAGGAAAGCATTGGAGTCTAGCGGGTTTTCGACCTTTCGACTATATTTTGATAGGCGCCACGCCTATATTTTGATTATGTCTATAGAGACATCGACTATTTATTATTATTTTGTATGCGCTTATGCGCCTGGATATGTTATTTTTATTTGGACATTGAGATTGGGCGTGCCAGACTCTTTGGGCACCGTCCATTAGCTTTATTTTCCTATTTTTGGTAGAAAGCAAACTCAAAAGCTAAAAGCTTGTCATATTTTTGTAATTGGGCTATTTTTGAGCAAAAAGATTGAAAATATATATTAAATACATGCTTTGTGAAGCGCTCACACAAGGCATGGGGGAGATTCAACCCAATTTGTCTTTTGTCTCATGTCGTGTTTGTTTTTACATTGGTCTTTGTGCTAAAAAGTAGAGTGCTTTGTTCTTGGGGACCTTTGGGAATTCACTACGTGAGCTACCTGCGTCCGATCTGCGCACCAGTGGTATCAGAGCAGAGCAGAGATCAAGGGCTTCCAATCGCTACCAATCTCGGGCGAAGGCGGAGCTCCAGGAACAAACGGCCTCTACAGTCAATCTCGTCGCGAACCGTCGATACAGGCAGACTTCTGGCGATCAAGAACCCCTGTTTCCACTCTCAGATCGCGAAGGACCACTCTCTGTCGGCGGAGGACCACTCATCAATTCTCTTCATCAAATCGTGGTTAACAGACAAAAAGAGTAATTCTTTTTCTTCATTAAGCTTCAAAGCTTAAAGTTATCACTTACTAAGCTTAGTATAAGCTTAAGAAAGCTTAAAAAAAACAACGATTCGATTATCGGCGGCGTGAGGCTGTTCTGGGCGGCGCAAATCCGTCAAGGACATATTCTTGTCCTCAAAATCCATGACGGATTAAGAAGCTTAAGCTTCTTAATCCACTAAGTCCAACAAAGCTTCTAAGCTTTCTGCAAGTCAGCTAAGGCAGACAAGTCTGCAAACTCCGGGTCACGCACTCCAGAAGATAAGTTTCGCAAGTCGACACTAATCAAGTACTGCAAGTCCTGCAAATCGGCTAAGTCCAGCAAGTTCACAACCCTGCAAGTCTGTTAAGTCTGCAACTCTGCAAGTCAGACTAAATCAGAACTGACTATTGCTTAAAACTCCTAGAAGACTTGTTCGTTTGTAAAAACTCTGAACTGGAAAGTTGTTCGCAGCAAGCTGGTTTACCTATCTGCAACTTCGTTGAAGTACTTTCAGCAAACAGAGACAGAAATATTTCAGAATTTCTGAAAATTGAAGAAGAAAATACCCAAAAATACATAGCCTTGTAACCCCAAATTTGAGCTACGCTCATCCCGCTAACTGATTTTGAGTGAGAAAGGTTTGTTGAGTTTTACAGGATGACTACCCCACACATGGATGATCCTATGACTGAAGACGACCTACCCGAGCCTACCATGGAACAAAAGCTGGATCTTATCATGCTTCAATTAGACGAAGAGCGAAGAGCTAGGCAAGCCTTGCAAGCGCAATTGACAAAGCTACAAGGAGCGTCCACTGATAAAGAAGAACCTCAAGCTGAAGATTTGATACGCCGTACCATCGACGCCACTCTTGAAGCACAAACCATTCGCAAGGAATCCAAGATAAGTAAACGAAGTTTCAAGTTTCGCACTTTCAATGGCATAAGAGAAGGAAAGACTGTTTTATCATTCATTAGCCAGTTTGATGACTATTTCCATGAGGAAACTTATCCTGAGAAAGATAAAATCAAGTGTGTTACTAATCATCTGATAGATAGAGCTTCACTTTGGTGGACTGTCGTCCGCAAGAGCATAGAATGTCCTGCTACATGGGAAGATTTCAAGAACAAGTTCATGCAAAATTTCCTTCCACCGCAATTTCATGAGAAGGCAATCAAGCAATGGGATTTACTGCAACAACGCGACCGTGAGCCTATTCCACAGTATACAGAGCATTTTTGGAATGCACTCCTACAGCTACGCATGCTTGAAGACGTACCAGAGACGACCCATAAGCGGAAGTACATGTCTGGACTTCTTGGACATTACTACGCTGAGGTGAATATGTTCAAGCCTGCTACTCTTGAAGATGCCATCTCCTTAGCTCACGACACTGAAGATAAATTACGTGGAAGAGATCGACGACCACAGCCATTCCAAGCAAATGGTAATTATGGATCTAAACAATTCAATTCAAATTTCAGAAGGTTTAATCCAGGTCGTTTTTCATCACCATCTTTCCGCAAGAATTGGCCTAAACCACCCGCATTACCATCCACTGTCAATCCAAATCCTAAGCCTATCCAACAAGCAAATACAAATATACCCAGACTCCCAGCCATTGCAAATAATGTGACCAAAGCCAAGCCCATCGTATGCTACAAGTGTCACCAGCCAGGCCATCTCGCAGCAAATTGTCATTCAAAGAAGCCATCAGCACATATCAACTACCTTGGAGCTATGGACGAAGAAGAGCATGAGGATATGCCGGATTTCACTGAAGAAGAAGATGATCCTACTACTACTTCCGACACTTTACCAGGTATGCCTACTTCACATTCATTGTTGACTATGAAATGTATGGTGCATGGAAAAGAAAGAATTATATTGCATGATGACGGTAGTACGCATGATTTTATTTCAGCAAAATTGGTAAAGGAATTGAAATTGCATACTGTACCTACGCACTATCGCATAAAAGCTGCATTTTTAGGCACTAGGTACAATGGCACACAAGAAGTTCAAAATTTAGAAATTCAAATTGGTCCATATATTGAAAGAAGAAATTTCTTAGTTGTCCCATTACAATCTAGCGACATTATTCTAGGAATGCCATGGAGACACCAACATAATCCTAATATAGATTATTCCACGCACACAATGAATATAAATTTTCAGGGAAAATCTATTACCTTATTTGGTATGCATGCATCTCATATGTTTCCACTGCTTTCGCATACTCAAGCAAAACGTGCACTACGAAAGAATACTAAATCATATCTCATTTGGGTGAATGAATTGCACGCAAAAGAAACTCATATGCACCCTAGACATAAGGAATTTCTTGCATATTTTAAGGACTGTTTTGCAGAAGATCTACCACCAGGTTTACCTCCATCACGTCCAGAAGACCATAAGATTGACCTAATACCTGGCACACAACCACCTTGCAAAGCCCCATATAGGCACAATCAAATAGAGCAAAAAGAAATCCAGAGTCAAGTAGAAGAATTACTAAATAGAGGCTTAATTCGACCTAGCAGTTCTCCATTCGGTGCACCTGTGCTCTTAGTCAAGAAAAAGAATAATACTTATCGGATGTGTATTGACTACCGAGCATTAAACAAGATCACTGTAAAGAATAGGTATCCTATACCTAGAGTTGACGACCTTATGGACAAACTGCAAGGATCTTCTATATTTAGTAAAATTGACCTTAAATCTGGATATCATCAGGTGAGGCTAGATAGATCTGACATATTTAAGACTGCATTCAGGACACAGTTTGGCCATTACGAATTCTTAGTTATGCCATTCGGATTAACTAATGCACCTGCTACTTTCAGTAGAATGATGAACCGTATTTTTCTAAAATATCAGTATTGTGTGATTGTTTTCTTTGATGATATTTTAGTATTCAGTCAAAGTGAAAAAGAGCATTATGAGCATTTATCATTAGTTTTTCAATTACTGAAAGAAAATCAATTGTTTGCAAATCCTGACAAGAGTGAATTCTTTAAGACAGAAATAGAATATCTAGGTCATATTGTATCAGAAGAAGGAATAAAAGTTGATCCTAAGAAAATTGACGCAATATTGCATTGGCCTATTCCTAAAAATGTACATGAACTACGCTCATTCCTTGGTCTTGCTAGTTTCTATAGGAAGTTTGTACGTAATTTCTCATTACTTGCTTTACCACTGACCAAACTTCTTAAGAAAGGCATTGTTTATCAATGGACTGAAAACCAGCAGAAATCCTTTGATTTACTTAAACGTGCATTGACCAATGCCCCTGTCCTACAATTGCCTGACTTTAACAGACCATTCTTTTTAGTTGTGACCGATGCTAGCGGATCAGGAATAGGAGCTGTGTTAATGCAAGATAACCATCCAATAGCATATTCTAGTTCTAAGCTGAAACCTTCTGAGCTTAAATATTCCACTTATGATAAGGAACTCTTAGCAGTTGTCCAAGCATTGAAACAATGGAAGCATTATTTAATGGGTTCAGAATTCATGATAAAGACCGATCAGCAAAGCATTAGACATCTACTTAGCCAACCCCAAATTTCTGACCGTCATATCAAATGGGCTTCATTCATTCAAAGTTTCCATCCTATCATTCAATACCAACCTGGAAAAGAAAATGTAGTTGCTGATGCATTGAGTAGAAGACCTGCAATTCATAACATTTCTATCATATCTTTTGATTCTTTGATTGCTATGAAAGACACATATCACCAGGATATTACTTTTCATTCTGATTGGCAAAAATTAGTTCAAAATAATTTCATTCCTGTTGATTCATTGTCATATAATGATGGATTCATGTTCTTTGAAAAGAGACTGTGTGTTACTATTCCATTCCGATCTTTTGTTTTAAATGAAATTCATTGTCCCCCATATCAAGGTCATAGAGGTATCATTTCTACATTACGCATGTTAACTGAAGATTTTTATTGGCCGCATATGGATGCAGATGTGTCTAATTTTGTTTCTGAATGTCTGATTTGTCAAAGAATAAAAAGACATCATGGTAAACAGTATGGGTTATTAATGCCTTTATCTATTCCATCTAAACCTTGGGAACATATATCTATGGATTTCATTACTGGTTTACCAAATACTAAATTTAACCATGACATGATTTGGACAATTGTAGATAGATTTAGTAAGCAAGCATATTTCATTGCATGTAAGAAAACTTTAACAGCATCACAAGCAGCACAATTATTTTTTGAAAACTGTTTTTACTAACCATGGATTGCCGAAAGTGATTATTTCAGATAGAGATTCTAGATTTTGTAATAATTTCTGGATTACACTGTTTGCAAATCTAGGCACAAAGATTGATTTCTCATCTGCATTTCATCCAGAAACAAATGGACAAACAGAAGCCACAAATAGCACTATTTTAGATTTTTTACGTGCATACACTATCTCTAAACCTCAAACATGGGATACTCATTTGCATTTATTACAGTTTGCTTACAATAATACACCGCACACATCTACAAAGAAAGCACCTTTTGAAGTTATTTATGGATATAGATTATCTACACCTGTTGCATCTTTGTCTAATAGAATACAAAGTGCCGATGATATTGTTGTTATGCATAACACTATTTTTGATGAGATCAAGGATATGATTGCTAAAGCCCAACAATCATATACCAAACAAGCCAACAAGAAAAGACAAGCCATGAATTTCAAAGTTGATGATTATGTTTGGCTTAGAATAGAAAAGCGTAGACTGCAAAGTGTAGATAGACATCCAGTTGTTAAATTAGCCCCTAGATTCTACGGACCATTTAGAATCATTCATAAAATTAATGACAATGCATTCAAGTTAGAACTGCCATCTCATTGGAAAATTCATAATACCTTTCATATTAGTTTGTTGAGACCATTTAGAGGACAATTACCTATCCACCCTGTCTATGAAAACCCACCTTTACTAGAAGAAGAGACTAAAATACTTGAACCAGAAGCCATTATAGACACTGACTACATGACCACTAGAACTGGCCGAAGGTATTCTAGATATCTAGTCAAATTTAAGAACCATCCTGTAGAGGAAGCACAATGGATGCACGCTAGAGACTTAAATGCTTTCCCCACTCTGTTAGCTCCACATTGAGCTAATAGCAATTGAGGTCAATTGCTATCCCACCCCGGGGGTATGATGCCAGGAGGCATATTCCACGGTGGATTCCGTGAGGTTTTATGGTGGATTCCGTAAACTTAGATGACCGGGGCTCATACGCAAAGAGGATTCTTTGTGCGAGAAGTTGATGGGGACGCCTGTCCTTTTCGGGCGTTTCATTAATTTAGTGTGTACATGGGTGATTCCATAGCGGGTGATTCCACAAAATGCATATTAAATTAATAAACGTTTATGAGTTTAGAGTGCGCACTCGTAATAAATTAAGGTTAGGATTTATTTCTAACCAGTTGATTTATTTATGTAGCTGAAGACTGCTAGGTATTCACTTTTGTCGGTTTAAATGTGTTATTTTACTAACGATTGTGAATGCTTCAGTTGATGTGTAGAGATAGCAGCAGTGGCGGAGGAAAGCATTGGAGTCTAGCGGGTTTTCGACCTTTCG
This sequence comes from Lygodium microphyllum, assembly GCF_053477565.2. NCBI lineage: Eukaryota > Viridiplantae > Streptophyta > Polypodiopsida > Schizaeales > Lygodiaceae > Lygodium > Lygodium microphyllum. Next base: position 80,415,263 of record NC_141137.1, on the reverse strand, counting down.
ACTATATTTTGATAGGCGCCACGCCTATATTTTGATTATGTCTATAGAGACATCGACTATTTATTATTATTTTGTATGCGCTTATGCGCCTGGATATGTTATTTTTATTTGGACATTGAGATTGGGCGTGCCAGACTCTTTGGGCACCGTCCATTAGCTTTATTTTCCTATTTTTGGTAGAAAGCAAACTCAAAAGCTAAAAGCTTGTCATATTTTTGTAATTGGGCTATTTTTGAGCAAAAAGATTGAAAATATATATTAAATACATGCTTTGTGAAGCGCTCACACAAGGCATGGGGGAGATTCAACCCAATTTGTCTTTTGTCTCATGTCGTGTTTGTTTTTACATTGGTCTTTGTGCTAAAAAGTAGAGTGCTTTGTTCTTGGGGACCTTTGGGAATTCACTACGTGAGCTACCTGCGTCCGATCTGCGCACCATTGATGGTGCATGTGTGCTTGGTAGTGATTGTTATGCTTAGGTAAGCTGGCTCTACAGCTTCCTCATCCTCATCATCCATCTCAATGATAGTGGCTACTCGTACTTCGACAAGGGATGCTAGCGTTGGAGGCTCATGCAGTGGGTGCATGGGAGGGAAGGACTTCTTTATGCGGCTTCCATTGAAGAAGCCAATGCCCTCACCTTCTAGGTTTTTGAGTTCTACGTTGCAAGTTTGGCTGATGATTCGAACTCTAAAAGGACCTAGCCCCTGAAATTTCATTTTTTGTTTATGTCCCTTGACTGAGTACAGTAGCACTAAGTCACCTTGTTCAAAGTCTTGCTACTTGACATGCTTGTCAAACGAGCTTTTGCGTCTTGCCTTCTCGCATATTAGTGCATGGGTGGCTGTAGGTGCTTCAAAAGCGAAGAGGGACCTTGTGTTGGCTTTATAGTGGGATACTAGGGAAACCTAGTTTATGCAATGCCTTGGCGAGTGGACTTTGATCCATAGGAAGAACTACTACAAATTGAGTGCCCTATGTGGGTTAGTTTTCTTGGTATCCTAGCTTGGCTTGCTATCCTTGCAAAAGCTCTTAGTAAAGTATTATATGTTTCTCCTATTGGTACTATTAGTGGAGCTATCAAAGTTGAGAAACACACTTGTATCTTATGGGATAGGAAATGTCAAGCCCCTAAGATGCTTGCGCTTATTGACCCTAATGGAATGGATCTCCTGGTGCATCTTATGTTCTTAGCTTTTCTTGATGGTTGTTTCAATTGTAAAGAAGAAATTCATTATGCAAAAGGTTGTCCTAAGAAGGATGATGTGGAAGGCAAAGAACAAACTAAACCTAAGAAGTTCAAAGAAAGAGTAGGATTGAGCTCTAGCATGGAAAGAAACGAGGAGCTCAAGCATATTGAAAAAAGAAAAGGGAATTGCAAGGAAGGTAAGGTGGACAATCACAACAACAGTCAACCAACCATGGTACCAAAACCATCAGGTAAACGTAATAAGGCTGAGAAAGAAAATGTACCTCCATTGAAAACAAAGGAAGCAAGGGAAAGAGAGAGAAGATTTCCCCATTGGTGGATATGAATTATTTCGCTACATAGGATGAAGATGGTGAGAATGAGGAAGCAATAAATCTCTCATGTAATACTTAATGTTGGTCTTACAATATCAGAGGAATGGGAAGTGATGTGAACAACGATGCAGCCCATGCACTAGTAAAAAGAAGAAAGCCTTGACATCTTAGCCCTTCAAGAGGTTTATCTCCAAGAACAAGCTTGGAAGCTGTGATATAAAGGATATACAATGTTCGATGATTATTGCAAGCAAGGATAGAGAGGCACAATCCTAATCATCGACTCTTTGAATCCCTCCTTACGGTGATGGAGCTTGATTGTTGTGACAGTGGAGGTTGGAGGTGACTAGTTGGTCGTGGTTTCTATCTATAGGCATAATGTGTCTGGTTGATAGAGATGTGCTATGTAGGGATATTAGGGAAATTTTGACATTTGATAGCAACCTTCTAAGGGAGTTTAACCAAGATATTCCCTCAAACATGGAGTCACGATAAAATTTTCATAAATGAACTCCAAACTTGTCGAAGATTGGATTTTGGTTTGATGAAGAGGATCCTACTAGGTGTGAACTCCTGAGGATCTTACTTTGAAGTCGTTTCTAGCTATTATTCCCTAGGCAAAAAAGCATATTTGTTATTATAACTTCATTATCCAACTTCCAAACCCTAGCAACCCATATATCAATGGAAAGCTCTTGAAGAGTCATCCTAAAAATGCAATGTTCGATAAGTTTGGAGTTCATTTGCAATAAAATTTGCCATCCCCCTATTTTTTGAGGGAATATTTTCGTCAAACTCCTACAAGGCTATTTTCTGACCTCAAAGTTTTCCTAATTCTTGATTATGGTTGGGGCTGATGAAAACACAACATTCTTGGGGGGAAATAAGATGACTCTTCAGGATGCAAGAAGCTGATCACATGATGGGGGTACAATGCTAGTCTAGAAAAAGATATCTAGTGTTCAATACTTCCTTTGTAGAAAAGGAGACATTTAGTCACTAGGCTAGGGAAATTTGGATTTGTAATAGATGACTAGATGTGCACCTAGCTACAAAATAGGTTGGTTGCATAAGGGTTTTGATTGAATTTGCCAAACCACATGGTCAAGCTACTAGGCTACTAATAGAAGAGGGAGGTAGGATGGGTGCAAATATGCAAGGGAGTGTATTTTTCTATCTCTTAATGATAGACCTTTTGACTACGTACTATACTATCTTCTCAATGTGGTGGAGTGTTTCCTTGAACCTAAACAAAAATACAGAATTGAGACTACAAAGGTACAACTAAAAGTGCATGGTATATTTTGGGTGATGCTCTTAATGTTGTGTGTTTTAGGACATTAGTATTGACGAAGTTATCATGATGATCAAGGATAGGTGTGATCAAATCCTTGAGGGAAGTGCAGATATTGCTAGAGACTTCACTAAGCACCTCTTTGCAATTGTGGGATTTGTCCCCATGGAGACCATCAACTACCACTCCAAACTGTTGGATTTTTAAAGTGAAAGTAAGGATCTCATCCTGCCAAGGTGGAAAGTGGCTCTACTAGGCCACCCCTTTTCAATCAAAGAAATTAAGAGTTCGATGGATAGAATGGTGAGAGAGAGATCACCAAAGATAGATGGCATCCATTATGGAATTCATACAATCTTTTTGGCCAATGTGCCCCTCTTACATTTGCATGATGTTGAATAGAGTCAGGATTGAAGGAGAGGTCCCTACATCATTGAACCAAGGGATAGTAAAATTGATATCCAAGTCCTTAGATAGAGTCAAGATGGGAAGTTGGGAACTACTCACAATGCTCAATATGGGCTACAAGATCTATAACAAATCTTTGGCATATGGGATTAAATTCATGATAGACAAAGCCCTTCAACCTCAACAACACATCTTCATTCAAGGAAGAAAGATACAGGATGCCATTCTAGACCTTATCCTTTCAATGAATTATGCTCTCCACTACACATAGATTTTGTTCTCATCAACATGGATTTGGGCAAAGCTTATGACCCAATTAGCTCTAGAGATCCATCTTGGAGACCATGGATGCAATGGATTTTGGGCAGTCCTTTCTCAAGGTTACTAAAGTTCTACTTACTAATACAATAGCTCTTGAGCCCCTTTGACATCAAAAGGTCCATGAGACAAGGTTGCCCAATCACTCCTCTTCTATTTGCGATAATTGTTGGGAATAAACATGTGTGTGCCTAACCACTTGTGTATTCATTATATTGATAGTACCCACACACATGTACGCTCCAGGTGGCGAGTGCACATCGCTATCACTTCATTGTTTATTCTTTTAGTGACATTTGAATAAGTGAAGGTTGGTCACACATTGTGACTATTGGAGTTTCCACATATAGTGTCTCTCTCTCTCTTGCTCTCTTGCTCCATCGGCCATAGCTCTTGCTTCTACTTCTGTGCTTCCACTCAAGATCTACCTTTCAACTGGTATCAAAGCCAACCATTTCAGGAGCTTCTTCATTCGTTGCTTTTGGTCAGATTCAAAGCTTCAGCTCAAGGTTTCACGGTTAGCCATTGTGTCTTCCACTTGAGATATACATTGAGTCTTTCCATCTTCCAATTTGTTCCAACTTGCTCTGTGCTTGTTGAGGAGATTCCCAAGGCTTAGTTGAGCCTTGTTGAGTGCTTATTGAGCTGAGGAGAAACCATTTTATCCATTTTGAGTGGATACAGAGTATGTTGTAGAAGTCGTAGACAGTAATGGCAGCTTGACAACACTGTTGTATTTTGGCCAAAAATTTTGTATACGGTATCGAATTTAGGCATTCTATAACTAGAAACAAAGAGCGCGATGAGAGCTATAGATCTAGACACTCATTGAGTTGATTTTGTGCAATCTTATATTCTTTGTTTTACAGAGAATAGAATAGAGTTAGTTTGGAAAACAAATAGTAAATTTCATAATGCATGTTTGATGCCTTCGGAGATGTTATTCTGGTGTTAGAATGCTATGGTTATGCTTTTGGGACTGATTTGAGCTTGAAATAGCTCAGATTTCATTGTCATTTCAGTGCTCTAATAAGAAGGAAGCAAGCGTTTATCAGTGAAATGCTCATTGATGCTTTATGGGATACTCAATGAATATACAACTACTTCGATTGTTAGGCATAATTCTCGACATGCGATGGCATGCTTTTGAGCTAAGATTAGGGCTCTGTTACATTGATATTGGGTATGGTTACATGCATTGGTTACTTCAGTGGCTTATGTAGTTATGGGCTTGAAGAATCTATCAGGTTTTATGCTCTTGGCTTATGCTTCATGTATCTTGGATACTTAGATGTCATGTACTTGACGATTTGAGCTTGCATTACTCATTTGGCATTCGATTTTGTTCCAATGGGAGTTACCGACACTACTTTTGATATTACATAGAGCTTTGGATTTATATAGTTGAGCTTGAACTTACTTTCACTGAGATCATGGGACACTTCATGTACATGCTCCCTTGATATGTATTGGATGCAGTTACCCTACATTGGGTTGATTTAATCACTTACTTTGGACTTGGCACTTACGTCTGTTAGTGTTGTCAGTGATATTTATATGCTTCTGGAATATGTATTGAGCTTTGCTTAGTGGGCTATGCATTTGGTATTTCTCTTCTCTTTACCGTGAGATGTCTTATGTGCATGATATCTATGCCTGTTGCATGTATAGTTACTAACATATTGTAGTTGTGACAGCCTTCAGTGTCGGTTGTTCCTAGTCTTTCTTTATTGGTTGTTCACACTTGGTTGTTAGCATATTGCTATAGTTTATTATAGTAGCATGTCATTTCAATTTTATGCATTTTATCTGAGGGGCAATCACTTGGATTTGACATTTACTTGATTATAGTTCATACTTCTGGCATTTTCTCTTGCTCAACCTTTGATTTGGTTGTGACTTTGGGACTGTTTTACCATCATTTACAATAGCCTGTTTGTCTTGGATTGTGCTTTTATCTCTTGCATTATGGTTGGTGGATTGAATGACAATGCTATCTTTAACATTGAGAAGTTGGATGGCACAAAGTACAATTATTCAAAGGCATAAATTTGGCAAGTTCTAGTATAAAAATTGCAAATTAAGCCATTGAGACATGAGGATGTAAAGCCCAAATGCTTCGATGCAAAGAATTGGGCTGATCTGGATGAGTTATGTAAATCTACAATCATTTTGTCACTCTCTAAGCAGGTCTACTATAATGTTTCCTTTGATGGGTAGACCACCTGGCAATTATGGGAGAAGATTCATAATAGAGCCCTGCCTCTCTCAAATATATTGGCTGAAGCAACTCATGGACCTTCATATGAAGGAGGGGACTTCCATGATTGCCCACTTAAATGAGTTTCATTCTATTTTTAGCCACTTATCTTCATAGGGGATTGAATTTAAGGACAATCTTCCTCCCTTGTTCTTGTTGATTGCATTCCTAAGTCATGGGACACATTTTGTGTTGCTATATGTTTGTAAATATGCCTATTGATGGGTTGAAATTGTAGGATGTAGAGGGTGCACTCTTAAATGAAGAGGTTAATAGAAAGAATGTCGGTGCTTCTCATAGCTCTCGTGCTTTGTGTCAGAGGCAATAATGGTAGGAGCGGTAATAACCGTTGTGGGAGAGACTCTCAAAAGTCTCATTCTTAGTCATGTGGACAATCTTGCAATAAGTTCCATAGTTGTAAGTCAACATATTGACTTGTCACTATTGTGGGAAGCAAGGTCATATTTGGCCATAGTGCCATAAAATGTGTGATGACAAGTGTAAAGAAAAGAATGATCATTGCAAAATTGTCCCTAGCAAGTCTAGTGTTAAGATTGAAGAGATTAATGTCATGCAAACTACTTTTGATCATGATTACATACTTGCATCTTCTTCTCTTGATGTTCCATAGTTGACTGATATCTCATCTACCTATACTCAATGTTGGCTGCTTGTTGACTCAAGGGCTTCATTTCTTGTCACCTCTCATCAAGAGTGGTTTCACTCCTATTGTAGTTGATACCAGGAGGCATATTCCACGGTGGATTCCGTGAGGTTTTACGGTGGATTCCGTAAACTTTGATGACCGGGGCTCATACACAAAGTAGATTCTTTGTGCGAGAAGTTGATGGGGACACCTGTCCTTTTCGGGCGTTTCATTAATTTAGTGTGTACATGGATGATTCCATAGCGGGTGATTCCGCAAAATGCATATTAAATTAATAAACGTTTATGAGTTTAGAGTGCGCATTCGTAATAAATTAAGGTTAGGATTTATTTCTAACCAGTTGATTTATTTATGTAGCTGAAGACTGCTAGGTATTCACTTTTGTCGGTTTAATTGTATTATTTTACTAGCGATTGTGAATGCTTCAGTTGATGTGTAGAGATAGCAGCAGTGGTGGAGGAAAGCATTGGAGGATAGCGAGTATTCGATTTATGGATTATATTTTGATATGCGCCACGCCTATATTTTGTCATGCCTATTTATTGAGGCATCAATTATTTATTATTATTTTGTATGCGCATGGGCGCACGGTTATGTTATTTCTATTTGGACATTGTATTGGGCGTGCCAGACTCTTTGGGCACCGTCCATTAGCTTTATTCCTATTTTTGTGTTAAAGCAAACTCAAAAGCTAAAAGCTTGTTATATTTTTGTAAATTTGGCTATTATTGAGCATGAAGATGAAATATACATAAAATACATGCTTTGTGAAGCGCTCACACAAGGCATGGGGGGAGATTGCACCCAATTGGTCTCTTGCTCTTGTCGTTCATGCTTTTTACCTTGTAATTTGTGCAAAAAGTAGAGTTCATTGTTCTTGGGGACCTTCCGGCATTCACTACGCAAGCATACAGCGTCCAATCTGTGCACCAGTGGTATCAGAGTGGAGCTGAGATCAAGAGCTTCCAATCGCTACCCATCTCCTGCGAAGGCGGAGCTCCTGGAACGATCGGGCTCTACGGTCAATCTCGTCACGAACCGTCGATACAGGCAGACTTCTGGCGATCAAGAACCCCTGTTTCCGTCATTGGATCGCGAAGGACCGGGCTACAGCGAGACGGAGGACCACTTCCAAATCTCCTTCATCAAGTCGTGGATAAACAGAGACAAGTCATCAATTTCATACTTTTCAAGCTTTAAGCTTTAAAGCTTAGAAATCTTTAAGAAGCTTTAAGCTTCCAATTCTCAACGCGAGGTCTCTGAGGACCTCCAAATTTTTCGCGGCGTCATCAAAAACGGCCCCTCCCCCCCCACGATCTGCACCGTTTCTTATTCATTAAGCTTTAAGCTTAATCAATTAAGCTTAGTCATCACAGAAGTTCTTCCATCCTGCAAGTCACAATTAACTCCAGGTCACACCCAAACAGTCAAGTTCAGCAACAACAAGTATCTTCAGCTACGCTCATCCCGCTAACTAGATTTTGAGTGAGAAAGGTCTTTTGAGTTTTGCAGGATGACAGAACCACATATGGATGATCTTATGGGGTTGAAGGCGACTTACCTGAGCCTACGATGGAGCAAAAGCTGACTTAATCATGATGCAATTGGAAGAAGAACGAAGGGCTAGGCAAGCATTGCAAGCTCAACTGGCAAATTTACAAAGAGCGTCTACCGACAAAGAAGATCCTCAAGCTGAAGATCTTATTCGCCGTACCATCGACGCAACTCTTGAAGCTCAAACCATCCGCAAGGAATCAAAGATAAGTAAAAGAAGTTTCAAATTTCGTACTTTCAATGGCATACGAGAAGGAAAAACTGTTCTAGCATTCATTAGTCAGTTTGATGACTATTTCCATGAGGAAACCTATGCAGAAAAAGATAAAATCAAGTGTGTCACTAATCATTTAGTAGACAGAGCATCTCTTTGGTGGACTGTAGTACGCAAGAGCATAGAATGTCCTGATACTTGGGAGAATTTCAAGAAGAAGTTCATGCGGAATTTCCTTCCACCACAATTTCATGAGAAAGCTATTAAGTAATGGGATCTTCTCCAGCAACGGGATCGTGAGCCTATACCTCAGTATACAGAGCGTTTTTGGAATGCATTACTCTAGCTACGCATGCTTGAAGACGTACCTGAAACAACACACAAGCGCAAGTATATGTCTGGACTCCTTGGGCATTACTACGCTGAAGTTAACATGTTCAAGCCTGCTACTCTTGAAGACAGATGTTAACTCCAATTTTAGAAGATTTAATCCAGGTCGTTTCTCTTCATCATCTTTCCGCAAAAATTGGGCAAAACCACCTGCATTACCATCCAATCTCAATCAAAACCCTAAGCCTATTCCACAGCCAAATCCTAATGTACCTAGACTTCCCGCCATTGCAAACAATGTAACCAAAGCCAAGCCAATAGTATGCTATAAATGCCACCAGCCTGGACATCTAGCAGCAAATTGTCATTCAAAGAAGCCACCTGCCCATATCAACTACCTTGGAGCAATGGACAAAGACGAACATGAAGATATGCCTGACTTCACTGAAGATGAGGATGACAGTATTACACCTTCCGATACTTTACCATGTATGTCTACTCCACATTCTTTATTGACTATGAAATGTTTGGTGCATGGAAAGGAAAACACTATTTTGCATAATGACGGTAGTACTTATGATTTTATTTCAACAAAATTAGTAAAAGAATTGAAGTTACAGACTGTACCTACGCGTTACCGCATCAAGCTGCATTCTTAGGCACTAGGTATAATGGTACACAGGAAGTGCATGACTTAGCGATTCAAATTGATCAATACACTGAAAGAAGAAATTTCCTAGTTGTTCCATTGCAGTCGAGTGACATTATTTTAGGTATGCCTTGGCATCATCAGCATAACCCAGATATAGACTATTCCACACATTCAATGAATATTAATTTTCAAGGAAAATCTATTACATTATATGGTATGCATGCATCTAATGTTTTTCCACTGCTTTCGCATACTCAAGCTAAACGTGCATTACGCAAGAGTAGTAAATCCTATCTCATTTGGGTGAATGAATTGCAAGTAAAAGAAAGTCATATGCACCCTAGGCATAAAGAATTTCTTGCACATTTTAAGGACTGTTTTACAGAAGACCTACCACATGGTTTACCTCCTTCACGTCCAGAAGACCATAAGATAGATTTGATCCCTGGCACACAACCACCTTGCAAAGCACCATATAGGCATAACCAGATAGAGCAAAAAGAAATTCAGAGTTAAGTTGAGGAATTACTAAATAGAGGATTGATTCGACCTAGCAATTCTCCATTCGGTGCACCTGTCCTGTTAGTCAAGAAAAAGAATAATACCTATCATATGTGCATTGACTATCGCGCTTTAAATAAGATCACTGTAAAGAATAGGTATCCTATTCCTAGAGTTGATGATCTTATGGACAAACTGCAAGGATCTGCTATATTTAGTAAAATAGACCTTAAGTCTGGTTATCATCAGGTGAGACTAGATAAGTCCTGACATATTCAAGACTGCATTTAGGACAACAATTTGGTCATCACGAATTTTTAGTGATGCCATTTGGATTGACTAATGCACCTGCTACATTTAGTAGAATGATGAACCGTATATTTCTGAAATATCAGTATTGTGTAATTGTCTTCTTTGAGATGATATTTTGGTGTTTAGTCAAAATGAGAAAGAACATTATGAGCATTTGTCATTGGTTTTCCAGTTATTAAAAGATAATCAATTGTATGCAAATCCTGAAAAGAGTGAATTCTTTAAAACAGAAATTGAGTATTTAGGTCATATAGTATCATCTGATGGAATTAAAGTTGATCCTAAGAAAATTGATGTAATATTGAATTGGCCTGTATCTAAAAACATGCATGAGTTACGCTCATTCCTTGGTCTTGCTAGTTTCTATAGGAAGTTTGTACGTAATTTTTCATTACTTGCTTTACCATTAACCAAACTTCTGAAGAAAGGAATTGTTTATCATTGGACCGAAAATCAACAGAAATCCTTTGACTTACTGAAACATGCATTAACCCATGCCCCTGTTCTACAGTTGCCTGATTTTAATAGACCATTCTTTCTAGTAGTGTCCGATGCTAGTAGTGGATTAGGAATAGGAGCTGTACTTATGCAAGACAATCATCCTATAGCCTATTCTAGTTGTAAGCTGAAACCTTATGAACTGAAATATTCCACATATGACAAAGAACTATTAGCAGTTGTACACGCATTAAGACAGTGGAAACACTACTTAATGGGTTCAGAATTTATGATTAAGACCGATCAGCAAAGTATTAGACATTTACTTAGCCAACCCCAAATCTCTGACCCTCATATCAAATGGGCCTCCTTTATCCAAAGTTTTCATCCTATCATTCAATACCAACCCAGAAAAGAAAATGTAGTGGCTGATGCATTGAGTAGAAGACCTGCCATTCATAATATTTCTATTATATCTTTTGATTATTTGATTGCTATAAAAGATACATATCATCAGGATATTACTTTTCATGCTGATTGGAATAAATTAGTTCAAAATAATTTGATTCCTATTGATTCATTGTCATATAATGATGGATTTATGTTTTATGAAAAGAGATTGTGTGTTACAATTCCATTCCGATCTTTTGTTTTGAATGAGATTTATTGTCCCCCATATCAAGGTCATAGAGGTATCATATCTATCTTACATACGTTAACTGAAGATTTTTATTGGCCGCATATGGATGCTGATGTATCTAACTTTGTTTCTAAATGTTTGATTTATCAAAGAGTTAAGAGACATCATGGTAAACAGTATGGATTACTTGTGCCTTTGTCTATTCCATCTAAACCTTGGGAACAAATTTCTATGGATTTCATTACTGGTTTACCTAATACTAAATCTAACCATGATATGATTTGGACAGTTGTAGATAGATATAGTAAACAAGCATATTTCATTCTATGTAAGAAAACTTTAAAAGCATCACAGGCAGCACAATTGTTTTTGAAAACTGTTTTTACTAACCATGGATTGCCAAAAGTTATTATTTCAGATCGTGATTCTAGATTTTGTAACAACTTTTGGATTACTCTGTTTGCTAACCTAGGCACAAAGATTGATTTCTCATCTGCATTTCATCCAGAAACTAATGGACAAACAAAAGCCACTAACATCACAATTCTAGATCTTTTACATGCATATACTATCTCTAAACCACAGACATGGGACACACATTTGCATTTATTACAATTTGCATATAACAATACACCACACACATCTACAAAGAAAGCACCGTTTGAAGTGATTTATGGATATAGATTATCTACACATGTTGCATCTTTGTCAAATAGAGTTCAAAGTGCTGATGATATTGCTAGTATGCATAACACTATTTTTTATGAGATTAAAGATATGATTGCCAAAGCCCAGCAATCATATACCAAACAAGCCAACAAGAAAAGACAAGCAATGAATTTCAAAGTTGATGACTATGTTTGGTTGAGAATAGAAAAACGTAGACTGCAAAGTATAGATAGATACCCAGTTGTCAAATTAGCCCCTAAATTCCATGGACCATTTAGGATCATTCATAAAATTAATGATAATGCATTCAAATTAGAATTACCACCTCATTGGAAAATTCACAACACATTTCACATTAGTTTATTGAGACCATTTAGAGACCAATTACCTGTACACCCTGTTTATGAAAACCCACCTCTATTAGAGGAAGAGACTGAAATACTTGAACCCGAAGCTATCATAGACACTGACTTTATGACCACTAGAACTGGCCGAAGATATTCTAGATATCTAGTTAAATTTAAGAACCATCCTGTAAAGGAAGCACAATGGATGCACGCTAGAGACTTAAATGCTTTCCCCACTCTGTTAGCTCCACATTGAGCTAATAGTAATTGAGGTCAATTGCTATCCCACCCCGGGGGTATGATGCCAGGAGGCATATTCCACGGTGGATTCCATGCCACGGTGGATTCCATGAGGTTTTACGGTGGATTCCGTAAACTTTGATGACCGGGGCTCATACACAAAGTGGATTCTTTGTGCGAGAAGTTGATGGGGACGCCTGTCCTTTTCGGGCGTTTCCTTAATTTAGTGTGTACATGGGTGATTCCATAGCGGGTGATTCTGCAAAATGCATATTAAATTAATAAACGTTTATGAGTTTAGAGTGCACACTCGTAATAAATTAAGGTTAGGATTTATTTCTAACCAATTGATTTATTTATGTAGCTGAAGACTGCTAGGTATTCACTTTTGTCGGTTTAATTGTATTACTTTACTAACGATTGTGAATGCTTCAGTTGATGTGTAGAGATAGCAGCAGTGACGGAGGAAAGCATTGGAGGATAGCGAGTATTCGATTTATGGATTATATTTTGATAGGCGCCACGCCTATATTTTGTCATGCCTATTTATTGAGGCATCGATTATTTATTATTATTTTGTATGCGCATGGGCGCACGGTTATGTTATTTCTATTTGGACATTGTATTGGGCGTGCCAGACTCTTTGGGCACCATCCATTAGCTTTATTCCTATTTTTGTGTTAAAGCAAACTCAAAAGCTAAAAGCTTGTTATATTTTTGTAAATTGGGGTATTATTGAGCATGAAGATGAAATATACATAAAATACATGCTTTGTGAAGCGCTCACACAAGGCATGGGGGGAGATTGCACCCAATTGGTCTCTTGCTCTTGTCGTTCATTCTTTTTACCTTGTAATTTGTGCAAAAAGTAGAGTTCATTGTTCTTGGGGACCTTCCGGCATTCACTACGCGAGCATACAACGTCCGATCTGTGCACCAGTAGTATGACATGATCTATCAGATTGGGTAATAATCGCATTAGTTATTATTGGTATTGGAGATGTTTAGCTACACTTTCCTTCATGTAGTATGTTTACTTTGCATGATGTACCCCATGTCCCAACTTTGACTAAAAGCCTACTTTTAGCTAGATAGTTGGATGATGCATATTATGATGTCTCTTTTGGTCATTCATAATGTAAGCTCACCTTTGGAAATCTTATCTTGGCACGCGGTGCCAAGTTTGGAACTCTTTATCCCTTACTTGTATCTGGGTCTATCGACCATGTTTTGGTAGTGGCTATAGTACCACATGTATCATTATGGCATCATCACCTTGGACACATGTCATTAAAGGAAATGAAAATTCTTACATGTTTATAGTATCTTTTGCCCCTTGACTAAAAGTGTTTTGATTCTTGTGATCATTTTCTTTATGGCAGGCAAACTTATAACTTGCATAAAAAGTTTGGTATTATGTGCATGGGCGAGCCTTTGGCTCTTGTTCATTTTAATGTTTGTAGACCTATGCCCTGGAAGTCTTTTGATGGTGCAAAGTATTTCGTTACTTTCATTGATGATTACTCACATAAGGTCTGGGCATATCCCATAAAGCAGAAATCAAAAGTCTTGGCTACATTTCAGTATTAGCCTGCTTTTGTTGAGAATTGGTCTGGGTGTAGGCTAAAATGCTTAAGATCTGACAATGGAGGCAAGTATGAATCTAAAGCCTTTGAGCAGTTTTGTGATGAGAGGGTTAATAAGCATCGGTTAATTGCCTTATATACCCACCCCAAAATGGTATGGCTGAGTGTATGAATAAGATGATTCAAGAGCAAGTTTGTAGTATACTTAGCCAAGCAAGTCTTTCTTAGTTATGGGGATATATGTAAGATGGGCTATCACATACAAGATTCGTAGGCTCGAAAGGTTATCCGCAGCTATGATGTTTTTTTCCATGAAGAGAAAATGCATAAGCAATTTGAGCAAGTCATCAAGGTATGTAGGATGATATTTCAGGAGGAGCCTCTTGTTATTGTACAGCCAGCTAGATAACTCGCAACACAACTAATGCTCCAGTGGCCCAGTACCATGATGTTAGACATGAGATATAGGCCCCATAGCCTATTTAGTGGTGGTCTACTAGAGATAGATGCTAGCCTGGATCGGTTTGTGCCCTCTATGGATTATGCTATGGTGACAACTGTTGGTGAGCTTACCTATGATGAGGCTATGCATAGAGGTGATAATCACTCTTGGGAGAGGGACATGCAGTCAGAGTATGCCTCACTATAGAAAAATCATACATGAGATTTGGTTCCTTTGCCTAGTGAAAAGCATGCTTTTCCATGCAAGTGGATGTACAAGTTGAAGAGTACACCTAGATGCCCCAAGCTAATCTATAAGGCTAGATTGGTTGGTAAGGGTTTCAAGCAACATTGTGGTGTTGATTTTGATAAATTCTTCTCTTTTGTCATCAAGGTGATTACCCTACGCTTGATTTTGGCTTTGGTTGCATAGCTTGATCTGGACCTCTATCAGATGGATGTCAAGAGAGCTTTCTTACATGGAGACTTGTATGATATGTAGCAGCCTAGGGGCTTTGAGGAAAAAGACAAGGAACACCCTACTGTGCAAGTTGAGAAAGAGCCTTTATGACCTTAAGCAGGCACATAGAGAATGGTACCACAAGTTCGATGCTTTCATGCATTTCCAAGGATATACCCGTAGAGATATGGATCCATGTTTATACATAAAGAAGGCTCATGATGGTAGCATTATGATTTTGGCACTCTATGTTAATGATATGTTGATTGTTGGGAGTGCTCATAATGAGATGGATGCTTTGAAAAATCTACTCAAGAAGAGCTTTGAGATGAAGAACATGGGATAGGCGTCACATATTCTTGGGATGCACATCACACGCGATCGCTCTCTAAGGGTCTTCTTTACTTATCATAGAAGAAGTGCATCCAGAAGGTTCTTCAACAACGGTTTCATATGCAGGATGTTAAGCCTATTGGCTACCCTTTACCTTCTCATGTGAAGGTTAGTCAAGCTTATTATCCATGGTCTGATGAGCAAAAGGCCGAGATAGCCAAGATCCCTTATGCATCTGTAGTGGGCAATTTGATGTATGCCATGATAGCAAATCATCCTGACATGGCATTTGCAATGGGAGTCATTGCACGCTATATAGCTACACCTAGCAGAGGCGGTATTGGGATGCGATAAAGGGTATCATGAGGTACCTTAAGGAGACTACAGATATGCACATATGTTATGGTGGCCAGGATACAGGAGTCGTGGGGTACACTGACTTTGATTATATAGCACATGTAGACAGTAGGAAGTCCAATCTCTAGCTATATCTTCACCTTTGCTAGAGATGTTGTTTCTTGGATGTCTATGGTGCAAAAATGCTTAGCACTATCTACTATAGAGACAGAGTATGTTGCAATCACTAAGGCTCACAAAGAGACTCTTTGGTTTGGCCATTTGGCCACAAACCTTGATATTAGTGATGTGGTCCCTACACTACATTCGGATTCTGAGTGCTATTTAGTTGGCCAAGAATCCAGTCTTCCATGCAAAGACAAAGCACATTGAGGTACGCTACCACTTTATCCGAGAGGTCATTGAGGACAAGTCCATTGAGCTTGTCAAGATCTCAATTGACCAAAATCTTACAAATTTGCTTACTAAAAGTCTCTCAGCGAACCTTTTGTCTTCCTTAGAAAGATTATGGGCATAGGATAAGATGATATTTATTCCTCACAAAGAGGCTCACAAAGATGCAATCACTAAGGCTCACAAAGAGGCTCTTTGGTTAGGCCATTTGGCCGCAAACCTTGATATTAGTGATGTGGTTTCTACACTACATTCGGATTCTATGGGTGCTATTTAGTTGGCCAAGAATCCAGTCTTCCATGCAAAGACAAAGCATATTGAGGTACGCTACCACTTTATTCGAGAGGTCATTGAGGACAAGTCCATTGAGCTTGTCAAGATCTCAATTGACCAAAATCTTACAAATTTGCTTACTAAAAGTCTCTCAGCGAACCTTTTGTCTTTCTTAGAAAGATTATGGGCATAGGATAAGATGATACTTATTCCTCATCTTCTTGTACTTTATATATATTTATACTCTCACTTTTTTCTTATTCTCTCCTCACTAGGGACACATTTATATTTAAGTAGGAGGTTGTTAGGGGTACACCAGTGCCTAACCACCCATGTATTCATTATAATTGATAGTACTCACACACCTATACACTGTACCTGGTGGGTGCCCATCATTGTCACTTCATTTTTATTCTTTCAGTGATATTTGAATAAGTGAAGGCCAATCACACATTGTGACTGTTGGAGTTCCCACATGCGGTCTCTCTCTCTCTCTCTCTCTCTCTCTCTCTCTCTCTCTCTCTCTCTCTCTCTCTCTCTCTCTCTCTCTCTCTCTCTCTCTCTCTCTCTCTCTCTCTCTCTCTCTCTCTCTTACTCCATGGCTCTTGCTTTCGCCTGTGTGCTTCCACTCGAGCTCTACCTTTCAATAATCATAAGCCCACTTCTAAAAAGTTTAGATTCGAAGGTTCGAAGAGGCACTATCAACTCGCCTGTGTGCTTCCACTCGAGCTCTACCTTTCAATAATCATAAGCCCACTTCTAAAAAGTTAAGATTTGAAGGTTCAGAGAGGCACTATCAAAGCTCTCCCTTTCTTGAGCAACAATTTGTTCATGGCACAAGTTTTTGCAGATGAAAACTAAAACTTAGTAAGGGCAGACCAAAAGTCGGGGTCTTTAAGCCAGGCTATTACAAACTTGTGACTCTCTCTCAACTTTGAAGCTTGGTTGTGAGCAAACCAAAGACAAAGATGGTCTACTTTGAGCCTTGATGAACCTCCCTCATGGTTGTTGAATCTTGGTTGTAGGCCCATTAAGCATGGCCAAGTGTTTAGGTATATATGATGCCACTTGGGTATAGGGCCAAGGTTATTAAGGGCCCCATTTTGATTCCCTAAGGTTTTAGTATGAAATGCTTGGTTTATTTGCAATTTTTGCATGCTAGTTGGTTGTGGGTGGTTGAACAAGAGGCTAGATTGCTCCAAGCTTATGCTAGGTTAATGTATGGGAAGCAATTATGGTGAATTGACTATATTTTGGTTGTAATTGTGCCTTAGTAAGTTGTAAAGCCCCATTTTGATCCTACAAGGTTTTAGTAAGAAATGCTTAGGCATTTATAGTTTTTGCCATGCTAATCAATTGTAGTGGTTGAACTAAAGACTACTTTGCAAATTTATATTGGGTTAATGTATGGGATGAAATTGTGGAGATGTCATATGTGCTTCAGCAAATTGCACAAATGGATGTGTTGGTGATTGTATTACAGTTTTCATTCTTACTTGCTATTACTTGATGTTCTATTATGGTTTTCATTCTTACTTGCTATTACAGTTTTCATTGGTTTGCAACCTCTAAGAGCTAACATAACTTTACTTTGACCCTAGGCCATCTATCTTTTGGAACTAGGAGTACCGTGGCCCTACAAAAGAGCCTTCCGTTTCTAAGTCTTTGGATCTCCTATAATAGCTAGTTGCACCGGGTGGTAGTGGGAGAAGGGGAACCCCACTCCGCCACTCAGTTGCACCTTGGGGCAACGAGGGGAGTGGGGTTTGCTTACTCGTGAAAGCCCCCACAAACCCCTTGCAAAAAAAGGTATTCTATCGTAGGGTTTGTAGGGTTAAGGCACAAAGCTGATTCTCATTCGTCGGTTGAGCTGTAGGTCCACGCCATCGCCAATCCCTACCCCGAAATCTGACAGATTGTTAGGCGCTTGGTTTGTCTTTCTCTGCATGTGCAAATGCATAGTTCCTGGCACCTACGTGCGACCACGAGGCGAACAGAAGGAACATGAAACACCATTACCCCTATTAGGCCTGGCGCGGCACGGCTCGAAGTCTCCAGATCTCCTGCATGGCAATTGCCCAAATCATGTACCACAGCTTCATTGGTCTGGTCATTGCTGTTGCCTTATTCACCAGAGTACAAGCTTGCAGTCTATCTGCTCTGAAAAACCAACATTTGACCTTTTTGTCTCTTTCTCTTGCTTACAGAAGATACACCATGGGGGAACCGGTAGCAACTTATTCTTTTCCTAGTAGGCGGTTTGTCCATAACAACGCGCCATAGCATGGACATTCAATTTTCTTGAAGAGCCTCCAGACCTTGCAACATCTCCTTATCTAGATTCTATTTTTTGATCTAGGATGCCACTTCCTGCAGTAGGCTGCAGCATGGAGTATGTCTCTGATAGGTTCTTCTTTGCATGGTCCTTTGGTTTCTTGGATTTCTAGAGCAGTCTACTTGTTGGGCTTGACAGGAACTTGCTTATACTCACTGCTAGCTTCACAAAGCTACCTTTGATGTGTACTCAGAACCTCCATTTGGTTTCTTGGATTTCTAGAGCAGTCTACTTGTTGGGCTTGACAGGAACTTGCTTATACTCACTGCTGGCTTCACAAAGCTACCTTTGATGTGTACTCAGAACCTCCAGTACAAATTTGAGAGAGTTGGAACCGCTCTCGGATCCTGTCCTGCTCTTCCATCAAGGCAGGGTCCCATAGATCCTCCCACCTACATAGGCCAACTAATCTTGGCTTCTCTTGAATGGGATTGCAGGGTGACTCGAAGGCCTCCTTGAGGGTCCAGATTATCTGCTTCAGAGAGGGTCTCCCCCCTTGATCCTGGGCCCCAATCCATTTGAAGTCTTCCAACACCTTTTGCCATGTTTGGGTGTGCCTATAAGCCATCTGTGAGACTCTGGAATTCTAACCCCGTGCTTGTTAGCAGTGGATCGATCCAATTCAGATTATCGACTGTGGAATTCTAACCCCCGTGTTTGTTGGCAGTGGATCGATCCAATTCAGATTAGGGACACCCACTTTCTTCACTCCATTCTACCATTTGGAGTCTTTCCATTCTACCATCTGGTGTGCCTATAAGCCATCTGTGACTCTGGAATTCTAATCCCCGTGCTTGTTGGCAGTGGATCGATCCAATTCAGATTAGGGACACCCACTTTCTTCACTCCATTCTACCATTTGGAGTCTTTCCATTCTACCATCTGGTGTGCCTATAAGCCATCTGTGACTCTGGAATTCTAACCCCCGTGCTTGTAAGCAGTGGATCGATCCAATTCAGATTAGGGACACCACCCACTTTCTTCCCTCCATTCTACCATTTGGAGTCTTTCCAACACCTTTTGCCATGCTTGGGTGGGCCTATAAGCCATCTGTGAATCCAATTCAGATTAGGGACACCCACTTTCTTCCCTCGATTTTGCCATTTGGAGTCTTTCCAACACCTTTTGCCATGTTTGGGTGTGCATGTAAGCCATCTCTGACTGTGGAGTTCTAGCCCCACCTTTTTCCATGTTTGGGTGTGTCTGTAAGCCATCTCTGACTGTGGAGTTCCAGCCCCCGTGCCTGCTAGCAGTGGATCGATCCAACTCATATTAGGGACACCCATTTTGTTCCCTCCATTCTGCACCAACCAATGCTTGATTAACAAGGACCGTGGTTGAGACGCCTCCATTCTCTTGAAGAGATTGAAGAGTAAAGCTTGACAGTTCTGAGCAAGCCGGGTAACACTTAAACTGCCCTCCTCTCCCTTGCAGAGGTTAGGGCACAAGGGAACAATGTCCACCCTTGCTGGCCAAGTTCTTTGTCCCAAAGCATGCAGGCGAATAGCCTCTCTATTTTAGCCCGGGCTGAGTTGCTGGAATTAAGTACCATGGCTAAGAAAGTGGCTGTTGAAGTGACTGTTTGAGTTGCTGAAATTATGTCCCATGGCCATGAAGACTATTGAAGCCAACATCGCCTTGATTACCAACAGCTTGCCAAAAAAGAGAGCTTGCCCTCTGCTAGAGCTAGAATAATGCTAATTGGTTACTTTAAAAAATGGCAATATCTATGATAGTGGCTACAACCATGCCATATGTCTTCTCTAAAGGTACGTAAAGCAAATGGGGAGTACTATTACATGAGTGGTACTTTCGTCCTTGCTTATCGTTTGCTACTTCTAAAGCTCCTTACACAAAGCCCTCTGGAAATCCACAGAGGTGGAGACTAATTGTGAAGAGACGAGTGTCCCCGTTGTCTTTTATGTGGCAGGACGGAGGAGGATGAAAAGCATTTGTTCTGGGACTGCTTCTACATAGTCTCACTTTAGCAGGCAGTTAGGAAATGGCTTAAAGCAGCAAATCTGAGTAACTTCAGTATGTCTGTGGCTTTCTTTACTGATCGGTCAAACTTAGACGAGAATACATGGAGACTGGTTAGTCTCCTCTGTGGGATTGTACTTGAATACATTTGGAGCAGAAGAAATGTAGTATTCAGGAACTCTCCATATCAACTAAGTCTGGCTATCCTAGGTCCTCTGAAATCCAGCAATTGGATATTCAAACTCACTTTTTTATGAAATATAAGAAGCGCATCACAAAAAAAACCCCTCTTGCTTTAGAACATACAAATAGTAAAAAAGCTACGAAGAAAAGTAACTCTAATCACTCTACACACAAGGCTTAGAATAAGTAACTCAGGGTAGAAAGAAGCCAAAGCTCTTTTTCTTTATTTCCCACTTCTTTCACACACCCTTAACGATGTAGACATGAAAGACTATGAGAGAGGGATTCAATACATTTGAAACTAGATAGATTAATCATATGTCAACTATAGCAAGTGCAATGAACTACTATCTATGATGTGCAATAATTGTGCCAATGCTAAAAGTATAAAACACTATCGGAAACAAAATCCAAAATATCCACATGCATTGAGCTCGACTTCTCAACATAAATAATAGCATTGTAAATGCTACATAATGAAAGTATGCTAAGAAGGGCTTTGCACATGGCGTAGCTTCATTGTTTACCACAAATTTCATCATGGAGCTTCCATTGCCAAGCAATACCCCAAAGAGTTAGCAAATCCTTGGCTTCATTTGTCAAGTGAAAAGAAAAGTTTTGAGCATCTAATGCAAGAGGCATAGCTCTGCTTCTCCATGCAAAGAGGTTCTCTAGCACGTATTGAGCTTTTAGGTGCACGTAAAGCTAAACATCTAGCTAGATTTCACATCTTTAAGATGCAATTAAAGTTAAAAATCTAACTAGATTTCACACCTTTTAGGTGCACAATAAGTGTACTTCTGAATTTTGTGTTTTGGTAATCAATACAATTACCCTTCCCAAGCGAGAGAGAGAGAGAGAGAGAGAGAGAGAGAGAGAGAGAGAGAGTGTGTGTGTGTGTGTGTGTGTGTGTGTGTGTGTGTGTGTGCACGCGCACACTCGCATGCACATAACACAAGTAATACATTCGGATCATACATGGGTTCTTAAATGACATTGGTTATTTAATTACTACAACGTACTGACATTAGTTGTTAATACTGGCATTTGTTATTAATGGATAACCAAACTCCTCATCAAAAAGCTTGTCAATTGAACTCTCATCAACTCCTATTCAGGCCCTCCAATAAGCACTTGCAGCCTGGATTTTGTTTCCCAATGCTGTGATCCACCCTTCATGTGTGTGCTTCCCTTGATGATCCCATGAAGCATAATAGGCAGCCAAACAAGTTGAAACATCCTATATTTAAAATAAATGTGTATAAATACTTGCCATGGCAGTAGTATTCAGGCAATGGACTTGCAGGGATGGGGGCTATGTTTTGTTTTAGGGGGAACCACATAATAAGCCCCCACTACAAACAGGTAGCTTGAAGGAAACTAATGATGCAGTAAAATTCAAGCATCCACATTGTTGAGCTAAGGGTGCAATTACAGAACAGACACTGCTACTAACAGGCAGACAAACAGGTAGCTTGAAGGAAACTAATGATGCAGTAAAATTCAAGCATCCACATTGTTGAGCTAAGGGTGCAATTACAGAACAGACACTGCTACTAACAGGCAGACACCCCATGCCTTAAATGATACAGCTGGTAAAAGGCAACTTTTCTTGAGAGGAATGATTTGGTTCAATACAAAGAGAAAACATATCATAATTTTATTGATAATAATCCCACAGAGATTCAAGAATGTTCTGCAGGTCACAACAACCTTCAAACACCACATACATCTGGCATTTATTGAATTCCCAAACATTGAAGTCTGGAAATAGCCAAAATAATCAGACAAGCACAATCAAATAATATAGAGAAGGGAGCTGGAAAAGAGCCAATGTCTTAGCAGCAGAGCTACCAGGGGAGCTTATTTACTCCAACTTTCTTACAATGTGGGGCTGCATGATGCATTACACCAATGAGGTAATGTAGCACCTCTTCAAAACAGGCTTTATTCGCTCCAACTTTCTTGCTGGTGTTCAGGTACATTAAAAAGATCATGGTCATTCCAACACTCAAAGTAATGTCTCTTTATAAGGTGGCAGCAGATGACCTACCTTTTACCAACAGCTTCCCCAGCTTGCCTTCTTCTGTAAACACAGAATGACCTCAAAATTACAGTTGTCCAACCAACTTGAATTGACTTCGTGGTAATTTACAGGGAGGCTTTTTTAATAAAAGTCGACATGTTTACCTTCCATTTCATCTCTCTGAAGTTTTCAAGGCAGGTGTACAGCTCTGTCTGCTTCTCAAGCACAGCCCTTAGAGTCTGCACCATGACATAAAATCAGAAATACATATTAGGAGACCCATACAAGATGTTATTAAACAATCAAAGTGTTATACCATCTCAGTACAAACCTTCCGTGTCTCTGCCAATTCACACTCCAATGATCTGATCCTCTCCAATGATGCATCTAAAAGAACGTCTCTGGGAGGTTCCTGGGTCTTGGTCAACATTGTAACCCTCTGTTCTAATGTTTCAAGCCTCTTGCGCACAGCTGGAGAAGCATCAAGATACACTGACGGATAGAAGGTATACTGGGGTTCAGCACTGTTTGACATCCCCTTATATTGAAGAGGCTTTGTGTGAGACTTCTGGCTGGGAGCCGAATGTTTGCTGCTACAAGTGCATCCGTTAAACACTTGACGGACACCAGACACAATACCCATGAGAACAGCCATAAAAAGTGCCACAAGGCCCATGAAGAATTTACTGACAGGCTGCATCAGTGAAGGTACTCCAACATCTGCTGAAAGAGGCACTCATTTAGCCAACAAATGGCACATGGTGGTGCTCACTAAGAGCTTCACAATTGTTCTCCATTGAAGGTTAAACGTACCGTTTATAGCAGTCGGCTTTTTGATAATAACTTTCCCTCCCCATCCACCATCAATAGCTTTATCAATAACCGGGACAGATTCAATTCCTGAAACATCTGATGGACATTCGGACGAGATTCCATTGGCATTTGATCTTCCCTGTCACAGCACACGCTACAAGCATCTGAGAGCAAGTAACAAGAATGTACTGGGAACAATATTGAAATCTGATTCTATGAAGGCAAGGGGCTTAAACATAAGAATACTGAGAAAAAGCTGCCTTGCATCAGAAAACATAAATTGAGATGATCAATGATAAACGATAATTGAATGATAGGGTAAAGGGGCATATTTAGTGACGTTTAAGGGTTTTCCATTGGATATTTTTTATTGAGTTGAATTATATGATTTTTCCTTTAAAGTTGAAACTTATACATCAAATTACACTCAAATAAAAGAAATTGGAGCATTTTGACCTGCTTATCAAGTAGACAAAGTCATAAGTGAAGACATCACAAATGAGTAAGCCATGACAAAGATCCAATACAGTGACACTAAAGGAAGCATTGTTTGAACGTCTTACAAAAACCAAAATATTAAATAAATAATATGGCTCAATTGTTTGGCTCACATGAAATGCATACCCAATATCTAAGAATTTGTATCATAGCTTCAAGTAGCAAAAGATGATGTAACTTTTGTACAAATTTGACACTAAATTGGCATGGGGATGTGTTTTGCTTTCGGGAGGTTCAACTTAGTGGCCCCTTTACCCTAAATCACTCATCACAAGCATCTATCAACCTACTTGTAGTTTTTGTTTTCTCTGCATTTTTCAGGCTACTATATTTAGCAAAACTTTAAATATTATAATGCAAGAAATAGTGATGAAAAAATGAAAGCGTGTTTCAAAACTTAAACTTGCTTTGCTGTCTCTGAAAATGAGCCAAGCAGTAGCTATTATTACCTCCTCATGAACAGGGGTTAACTTCGGGTGCCGATGCACCATGCTGCCTTGAGGTGAGAAAACATCATCCATGTCTGAGCCAGACTCAGCAGTAGACACATCCACGTCTTTGCTCTGAAAAAAGAAAGGAATTCTAAAATCTATAGAATGGATGACAAATGAAAAACGCAAGCAATTCACGTGACTAACCTTTGCAAACTCTCCTTTGCAAGCAGAAGTAACTTTGCCATCTGCACTTGAGATTGTGACAATCTGTCGGGCAGTTTTTACTTCACCATCCATAACGGCCTGGAGGATAGTCATATAATGCAAACAATTAAATCGTGGACAAGAATTGGCTTTATTACATAAGATTCCAATCACATCTGCACAAGTATGCATCTCAAACTCGTTCGCAGGCATTAAATGTGGTTTCAAACCTGGCATGTCAAGTAGCATGAAAGTGTAGTAACTGCAGCCCTAACCAGCACTTAGTGAGCACATTTAACAAATGGCACATGATGTGCTCATCAAAAAGGCACACAAAACAAGCAGTCTTTAGCTGCACCAGGACTGTAATTTCCATGCTCAGTTGGTGACAAGTTCTATTCAAGAAGAGAAGTTTCCATGATTGTGATGCATGCTGAGCAGAACAGTAACAACAGTTGCACAGCAATGGCATTTAAGGGAGTGGAAACACTGATCAATATGATGTACAAACATTCATAGCCAACCTGCATAATGGTTGGGTCATTCCAAGGTCCCTTATCTGAACATAGGCATCCCCCTACTTCAGCACAAGTACAGTCCCCTCCAAGGAAGTCTGGAAGTTGACTGTCATTAACAAATATTGTATATTTAGTGCAGCTTTAGACATAGATTTTATTACTACATGAAAGACAGACAACAATGGAGACACCTACCTTGCATCAATAACTTCCAACAGCTTGCTTTGGTACTTGTTCCCTAGGACCTGTAGATAAAATTTATCAAGCTTCTAACAATCACATTTCTACTGGGAGGCCAATTCAAAATTACTGTACTTTAGCAAGAGCATACACTGATCTTTGCAGTAGTCTTAGGATCTAGAAAACCCTTGATGGAGTTCCATAATAATCGGAAGCCTGGGCCAGCGTTAATTATGAACATCCGGTGCAGCGTCTGTACAAAACCAGAGAACACTTAGTAACATGCCGGGGAAAAAACATTTACAAAGACCTAAAGATGCACCAGTATTCACCTCAGGATAATTATCTGCATCGATTTTATGAATCCTCAATACAAGCTCCCGTGCACTCTTACTGACATTCTTGAGGCCCTGCATTGAAACTCAAAACATGTGAAAACTTGAAACAAAAAAACTTACTGTTCAGACCCTCACAGAAACCAAAACCAGCTATTTTAAGTTCCCCATATCAAGTATGTTATATCATGGCTGCCACAGCATGTTATTTAGTATAGCTTTCTGTTCTTTCATTTAAAAGTAGATAAATATTGCCAGGAACTGCAACCAAAAGTTACCTACCACTCCAGCAACATCAAGAATCGTGGTTGTAGAGTCTATATGTTTCTTTGCTGCCACAGAGCATGCTGGAAACTTCTTATTCAAAGACCGCTCAAACTCTAGCACATGAAATTTCAAATATCTCTCTACTGTGGTGACTTGCATTAATTTGTTTGGCTCCACCTTTCCCAATCTTTCAATATACACAGGTCTTCCTTCCTTATCAAGCCCGTGATGCCCCTGCGGATAATATTTCCTGACTTCATCAAGTTCTGCATAGTCGAAGTCCTGTTCATCAGCATACCCAAATAATTCTTTTAGGAAGTATCCCTCCTGGCATGGTACAAACAAGTGATGCTGATAGATACACTTATACTTTCACAGCCACAAAACATAAAACTCCCAGGACCCAATCGACCTTTACCAGCAGTCGTAAGCCTACTTCAAATGACATAATATATTAAATCTGCAGAACCACTACAATCTAATCAAATATCTGTAAATAATCACATTTTCTTTTAAAAACCAGAAATTTAAAATGAAACAATGATACTGAGACCTAAGACATGTCCTCCACCTAAATGACAATAACAAATAGATGCAAAAGAGGAACCCTTAGTTAACAGTAACAGTACCTCCTCAATGCTATCAGCACCAAACTCCTTCCTCCATTGCAGCATTTCAGCCCACATTTGCTTCGTTCTTTCAGTGTCAAACTTACGTGCTTTGAGAAACCTGGTTTCAGGAAAACAACATTCAGCAAAGACCATACTCATGGGAAGACTTACACAAAGGCAATACTTGTAAAAGCCTTTGACAACAAAGAAAGCTATTGGGAAATTATTAAGTGAAACCATAAGATCAAACTACTCCCTATTCCTGCAGGGCTTATGAACACTCACCTAAGAAGAATGTGGTAGTCATCATGCCTTGCTGGAAGCAAATTTTCTGCCAAAAGAACCTGTCTAAAGCTTTCAACTGCTATCTGTTCCTGTTCATCTCTGATATCCTTGATTGAGATTGCGGTAAATGACTTTCTGCGCCTTCGCTTTAAAGAGTTTCTCAGTTTTTTGGAGTTGCTCATGGCCATGGCCTTGAGGGCCCCAATCTTGGTTTTACCTTTCCTTTCATCATCTGTATCACGCTCCCCATCAGATTTCCTATCTCTTCCTTCGTATGCCATGAAGGGGATCTGCAAAAAGAACAGTTGTCCTTAGGCATGAGGACACAGTTCAATCCATCTGTAATCCAATCAACTGCAATGTTGCAAGAAGATGACAGCCAGAGATTAACGTTATACCGATCACTGAAAAGAAATCGAACATGTGCGCCTGATTGCATGTGTGAGCATAAATAAGCATAGAGTCTACATCAGCACAAAAATTGCTCAAATGTAGATTTGCAATGGCACGCCCTTGATCTGAATGCAGATGCTGCAAATCGCAAGTTCAAGAAGCACTTGAACATTCGAATTGCCTTCAGAAGAAGTATTAAGTGCAGCCTAACCCTATTACAAATGCTGACACAATCCGCGTGTGGGATGCATTCAGCATTGTGGGGGCTTCTTCAAGCATTGAAAGGCTCCTTGCACAGAAAGATTGATTACATGCTAAAGCTCTATTGTACCTAATCAGCAGTGGTTCCGTAAGCAACATACATAACGTCAAAACGCCATTGAAATAGATGATATTGGGCTACAGGGTTTGGAACTCGTCAATTCTGATGAAGAAAGCCCTTATTAGTCGAGATTGGTAAGACAGGCCACAATTCTAGACTCTTAACTTGGTGAAGAAACACATTATTGGCCGAGATGAATAAGTATCATCCCAGAGATTCGTGATTACCTCTTCCGGGGTTGACGGTGATCAGATGAATTGTTGAAGGGTTTTTCTTGTTCTAATAAGGGTGTTTGGTTGTTCAGGCGTTGCAGGATTGCGGATAAGAACACTTCTTGAGGAAAAAACTGGCTGGGTGATCCGTCGTTCGGGATTTGGAGTCCTCCAGAAAAGGGGGCAGAAAGAAGAGGATTGGTGAAGAAAGGGGATGAGACTGGATTCGAGGTTCGAAGAGAGGGGGAGGACACTGCGTTCTTAGGTCGACTCCCGCCTCTCGTTTTTGAGAGAGAGAGAGAATCTATGGAAGAAAATGGAATTGAATGTAGACAGGTATTGAAGAGAGAGTGACAGAAAAGGAACGAAAGAAGGGGGTTCTATAACGAGAGAGATAGAGAGAGAGAGATGGGAGCGAAGAGGGAAGATGCTTCGGCGTATGGAATGGCAAGGCAGCTGCTTCTATAGCGTCCCTGTAACTTCTGTAAGGTTAGAAATGGAAGATACACAGGGAGAAAGAAACCTATTAATTCGTCTTCTCCGCTTAGTTTGTTTTTTGGTTTCTTGCTTCTGTTCTGTATCTACTACTTCCCCTCAACGCCTGCACCTGATTCTGATTAGGTGACTGCCAGACTGTTAATCCTTGATAAGAAGCCTCTCAATTTTTTAGGCAATGGGGTGAGAGGAGGACCTACAAGACGATATTATCAATAATAAGCAATGCCGGCTAAAGAAACATGCCAGCCATCATCCCGTTTGCGTGTGCGGTGCCACACACATGCCTTGGATTGAATGTGGAGGGTTCGTGGTAGGCTAATAGGAAGGCCTATCTCTCTTCTTCTTCTCCTTCTTCTTCCTCTCTCTCTCTCTCTCTCTCTCTCTCTCCTTTTCTGCCGGCGAAACGGGAAATATTTTATTGTACTGCTCAAACGGTCGAAAGCAAGCGAGAGGGCCGTCTAGGAGATATCATCTTTTCGTCTTTGAGAGAGAGAGGGAGGGAGGGAGAAGAGATCGTGTGGAGAGCAGTCTGCTCAGGATTGAAGTAGACAGGAAGAGTACACAACAGACTCAGAGAGAGAGAGAGAGAGAGGGGGAGGGGGAGAGAGAGAGAAGGAGACTCCGGCCTTTCGGCCACGAACATCCACAATTGGCCGCCCCATTGACCTTTAAGGTTTTCATCCATCGTCCATCATCCATCGCCCTCCACGCCCGTAAGCAACCCTTTCGGCCCCTGCGACCCCGCGCGGGTCCAATTCGGCCAACTTAACTCAAGGTAGTCATCCCTGATCTCCCGAGTCCGCATGGATGCAGCAAAGACTTGGGACTTCCTCTAATCCACTCATCACTTCCCCCCCTCCAAGCGGGGGTTTACTAGGGTAAAGGGACCAATCGATTGTCATCTAATAATCCTCCATTATATTTTTTATCAAGTAGTCTTAGTTACAAATGAAAGGTTCATAAAAGATGGACAGTGAGGGGTCAATAGAGTGACACTCGAGGATGCATTATTTTAGGGTTTTACAAAATCTAAAATATAAAAAAATTTACATGGCTTAATTGTTTGACAAGTTAAACTCATTTGTAATTTTAAAATTTTCATATTATATTGTTAAGTGGCTAAAAAACCCACATCTTTCTTGTTAAATTATCACTCAATTACGGTGGGGTGTGTTTTCCTTTTGGGGGGCGCTACTTTATTGGCCCCTTTACCCTACATGAAAAACTAAAAGGCCAAGTTTAGAGGAGGACGGCAGTAAGAAGCATCCCCTCTGCCTCTTCCACCTTGCAAGTTCAGAAAAGACAACAAAGGCAAGAAGGCTCATGTTGATCAATGAGTGTTTGTTGTTAATTTCAGCAAGATCAATGGAGTTTCGAATTTGTTGTTGAAAAGAAAGCAATAAAGGTTTATTTCCCAAGGGGAGGGGATCCCCAAAGCATGAGTGGGGTCTAGAAGAGAGAGAGAATTTTCCAACAATCACAAGCAACCATGTAAGGAATACACCCCTAGAAGCTTTTCTTGCCTCTGCTTGTCTAAACCCAGCCTTAAGTCTAGTTCACATTATTGTGGTATTCCCACTCAGGACGGGGGATACTACATTAATGTGAACTAAGTCTAATCACATTCTTGTGGCATTCCCACGTTGGAGGCTTCAAGCAACAAATATATTCTCTCTTCCTTTTGTGGCTCTCTCTCTCTCTCTCTCTCTCTCTCTCTCTCTCTCTCTCTCTCTCTCTCTCTCCAATTGTTTGTCTCGCTCCTTAAGGATTTAATCATTGTGGGTGATATTGAGACAAAGATTGAGAATGTGAAGGGTCTTCTCAATATTGAATTTAAGATAAAGGATTTAGGAGAGATGTGCTATTTTCTCAGCATAGAGATCATTAGGACTCTAGAGGGTATATGCATTAGATATATTGAAGAAGTATGGTATGGTTGATTGCAAGCCTATTTCTATATCTTTGGATGTTAATGCTAAGCTTAGTACACACGAGGGTGAGTTGATTGAGGATGTCACTATGTATCAGAAGATTGTGGGTAGTCTTATCTATTTGATGATCACTACGCTAGATCTAAACTACATAGTTGGTTTGGAGAGTCAATTTATGCAGCTTCTATGAAAGCCACATATGTAGTGCGGCGTACATTGCGCTATGTCAAGTCCACATTGCACTATGCTTTATTCTAAAATATAGGTGTACCATTGGATTTGCATGGTTACACAAATGTAGATTGGGATGGTAATATTTCAGACATGAGATCTACTAGTGATTTTATGCTTTCCTTTCGGAGTATTGCTATTGGTTGGAGCAGCAAGAAACAATCGACAATTGCCTTGTCTAGTATAGAGGTAGAGTACATAGGTGCTATAATTGCAGTACGTGAGGTAGCTTGGTTACGCAAGCTACTTGGTGATTTGGAGATGCAAGTGGATAAGAAGGCTATTATCTAATGTGATAACCTTATTATCATTCAATTGGCTAGAAACCTAGTGTATCATGGGTGTTCCAAACACATATAGGTCCATTACCATTTATTATCATTCAATTGGCTAGAAACCTAGTGTATCATGGGGTTTCCAAACACATATAGGTCCATTACCATTTCATTTAAGAGCAAGTTCTAGTAGGTGATATTGACTTGGTTTATGTCATCGCACACAGATAATCAAGCTACTAACATTTTCATTAGGGCCTTGGAAGCTAAGAAGCTTCAATGCTTCAGGACTATGCTTGGAGTTCATAAGCTCTTGAGCTCGAGGGGGAGTGTTGAGATATCAAAGCTCTACATGAGCTGGCATCCACTGCGTGCCTTGGTGATGTGGTATGATATTATTTACTGGCATGTTAGATGACCAACATGGAAAGATTGAGGGAAGGATATATTTGACCTTGAACGCCAAGGGTTTTGGCCATCATTTTTAATGCTACATTGAGCATGGTAAGGCACTTCATTTCTAAAGCTTTCTCCTTTTTAAAGCCTTTGGATAAGACCCTCATTGATGAAAACGGATAATAGAGAAGAGAGGTGAAGCAGCCAAGAGCACGGAGAGATAGGGCTAAAATCTTCTTCTTCTTTCTTCTTTCATCTTTTTCCACACAAAAGAACTAAGTCTACAACATGGTAAAAGACTAATATGAAAGTATCACAATGTATGTACATGTGCTCACTAAGTGTGAACCCACTACTAGGAAGGAAGAGGTGGCACAATAAATGTGCTATATCCAAGGATGAACTATGTGGGTGGAGTTCAACTGTGGAATCACTTGTAATTCACTGATGTCAATTGAAGGCAACAAACTTTTGTGGTATTCGCATGCAACAAGAAAGTAAGACAAATCCAGCCTATTAAGGATAGCATGCAATATCAAAGGAGAAAATTTGGAAGCTTGTTCCCAGTTTTTGGGGGTATCTTTCTAGCTTTTCTTTACTTAAGCAATACAACTAATTTTTCCAATCAAAATACTTTGATGCATTGACACTAAATCTCTTATTTTCTTTTTGTAATATTAGACAAGCTATACTTAGAGATGGTTCCAATCATAAGTATTGCAACAAGATCTTTGTTTCGTTTTCTATCATGATCTTGACTGGGGTAATGTTTTGAGTTCAAGGATCTTACAATTTTCCATTACAAATCAATCCACTCAAAGGGTTGTTTTTATTATCTTCCTCAATGGAATCAAGGATAAAGAGTGAAAGCAATAGCTAGTGTTAACCCTTGTAGGACCAAGATGGAAAATTTTTGAAAAAGCAAAAGTGGAAGATAGTCCCAAGGCAAGAGGAAGATGGAGGACAAAGATGCACTCAAAAAAATCTAAAGACATGAAGTGTAGGAAAATTCTAAATGTAGGAGGAAGCACACCTTAATATTTTAGCAAGAAGAGTGTTGTCACCTTGTCATTCATTTTCTAAAAGAGCGTTGAGATCTCTCCTGTGCAAGTTGTAGAGAATGAGAGGTGCAAACTAAGGACAATTCTAATAGGAAGGAGGAGGAAGGAGAGAAGAGGAATGGACCAAAAAAGGGATGGCCGCCTAAGGAGGGGATAAGGCATGCATAAAAGTTAAGAAATTAATGAAGAAGCTCATTCTTGTGTGTGGCCAAACTTGTTCTCTTCTTGTTTCTTGCTCTTGCTTCCTTCTTGTGCAAGAGAGAGGGAGTGTGAGAGAGGGAGAGAGTGTCTGTGAGAGAGTGAGGGACCATGGAGAAACCCTTCTTCTCCTCTCTTCATCATCATCTTCTTTTCTTCTCCCTTCTTATACACATGGCTATGGAGGTCGAAGCTCAAAGCTTGGAGATAGAGCTTGTTGGGTACATCTTGAACCATGGAACTATTAGTGGATTCGTGGGAGGAGGTACTTAATCGGATTCAAAAGTAAGCTCACTACATTGGTTTGTGGAAGAGTGCGCATGACTATGTAAGGTAGCCATAGCTCTCAGCTTGAAATGCTTGAAGCAATAAGCAGTCTGTGGGTCTTGTTGGTTCGCTTGTGAAAGAAATGACATTTTGGTTATGGTGCCAAGACAACGGATTCAAGCTTAAGTGCTTGCGCACTCCAAATCAAGTGACAAAGTAAGAGTTCGTCTTCGAAATGGTACTTGGTTTTAGGTGAGAAGTGATGGAGTTGGAGGCCATTCAATCTCTCTTGTGGATTAGTTTAGGTTTAAAAATCTTTGTGTGTATTGATTAAAAAGCAAGAGAAGTGTATTTTGATCAAATTTGAGATATTAAGGTTTGGGAAATAAGGAAAAAGAAGGAAAAGATAACTCTATGTATAACTAGGAAACAAGAAACCAGGGAAGAAAGAAAAAAGATTTTTAATGTCTAGGAAGGAAAATATAGTGTAAGGGGAGGAAGAGAGAACAGAAAATGTGAAAAAGGGGAAGAGAGAGCTTGTTTGCACACTGTGAGATTGAGAGAGAGATAAGGAGTGACAGGTCCAAAGGCAGCACCCGTAATCTTTGGCATTCACACATTCAAGCTTTCTAGGCCTGCCCTGAGTCCTATTTGGTGATTTTTTACATTGGTTTAGAACCTTGGGTGCATTGGATATTGATCATCAAGTCATTTAAGTGAATATTTGTGCCATTTAATGTGTTTTCGTGTACCACTCAAATGGAGACCGTAGGCCTTGAACGGTCGGACGTCCAAGTCGCTTAGTCCACTCGAACATCCGACTCGGATAAGAGTCTGATTGCTTGGACTCTGATTGAATTCGGGCCTCGGACCCCTGGCCTCAAATGGCCACTTGGATGCTCAAATGGGCACCCCTCCTCCGAGTCTGACCACTCGGACAACCGCAACCCTAAAGATAGTTGGCACATTGCCAACCTAGCTACATGTGTGTGTAGAGTCATTAGCCCTTATGTGGAGGGCTTTTCCTAGTGTAGCATTTCCCACCAAACATCTTGGAGGAGTTGTAGAGGGGGATGGATCCTTTCTCTAAGGGGGATCTAGGCCCTCCCTCCCCCCCCCCGCCTCCCCATATAGCCTTTTCTCTCTATTATTTCCTACATGCTATTGAAACTTCCTAACAGAAGCACATAGCTAGAAAGCATTAGTTATCTATTATAATCATTTAAAATAATCAAAGTTTTTTATTATCTACATGTCGTGCTTACAGATTTCATGTAGTATGATATTGCGAATATACACTCAATCTAATAGTGGCCTATGGATGCAAAGTCAAATGAGTAGGTAGGTTAAAGATTGGTTGATTAAGATTGTAAATGCATGATTCTTAATCAACTTCGTGGTTTTGAAAGGGGCCAACTAAGACTTACTCCTATGCAGCTCTATTATTTGGAAATAGAACGAAAGCAATGATAATTGAAATGGAAACATAGTAAAGGATGTGGAAGAGGGTTAGAGAGATAAAGCAAAATAAAAGAATGATGCATTTGTATTTATACACTGCTAACCATCCCAGTGCAAGAAAGGCATAAAATAAAAAAGAAGAAATCAAATTTTTAAAAAATACAGGGCAAAGTAGAAAAAGGCATCCTAATAGCAAAAAGGGCCAAAAGTGCAAAGATTCCTTAAAAACCCAAGGTGCAAAAATGGAAGAGGCACATTTTAAAATGCAAAGGTATCCCTAATTCTTTGTAAAAGAGCACTAGGCTCCCTCATGTGCAATTTGTAAGGAGTAGATGGGCATGGGTGAAGCCACAATGTAAATAGAAGGGAATAGGAAAAGAGGACCTAAGCTAAAAATGCCAGTCATGTAAAAAAGGGGTGGGTGTCCAAAAGGAATTAGGGCATGTATAAAAGCCAAAAAGTGAAAGGAGAAGCTCATTATTGTGTGTGTGGAAAAAACTAGCTCTCCTCTACTCTTCTTCTTCTTATTCTTGCTTGCTTGAGCTTGTGCTTGAGGGAGGGAGTATGGAGTGAGGGAGTGAGTGTGTGAGGGTGAGGGATCGTGGCGGAGAAGCTCTCCATCTTCTCCTCTCTTCTTCTTCTTCTCTTCTCTTCTCTTGTCTCACGTGCATCATTGGAGCATGGAGCTTGGAGTTTGAGGATCGAGCTTGCTTGAGCTTGCACCTAGGATCATGGAGCTACTGGAGTGCTTGAGGTAGAAAGAACTCAATCAAGCATTGAGGTAAGCTCACTATACTCGTAGGTGTGAGAGTGCATATGGGTATGTGAGAGGTAACCATTGCACTTGGCTTGAAATACTTGAAGCAATAAGTGGTTCATGAATCTTGGCAGCCAAGAGAAAACTCACACATTTTGGTTCCATTGCCGAGACCAACGAACTCAAGCTTTGAGTGCTTGCGTGCTTCAAATCGAGAGATGAAGTAGGAGTTCAACTCTGAAATGAAACTTGGTTTTAGGTAGGAAGCAAGGGATTCACAGAGGCTGTTCGATCTCTTTGCGGATTAGTTTAGGTGTAGAAAGCTTTCTGTGCAGTGGTTAGAATAGGATTTGTGTTTTGTATCAAATTTGAGACACTAAGGTTTGAGAAATAATAAAGAAATAAGGAAAATATAACTCTTTGGATAACCAAGAAACAAGGAAACAGGGGAAGAAAGGAATTAGATTTTGCATAACTAGGAAGAAAAAAACAGAGGTAAGGGGAGAAAGAGAGAACACAAAAGGTGGAACAAGGGGGAGATTGAGCTCATTTGCATTCAAGGAGATTGAGAGAGAGAGCTTGTGAGAGAGAGGTAGAGAGTTGTAGGTTTGCAAACTACATTACCCACAATCCTTGGCTTGACACATTAAGCCCTTCTAGACATGTTTAGGATCCTTGTTGCTATCTATTGTGTTGTTTTGGAATCCTAGTAGCATTGATTAGCATATAATAAGTAAAATGGAAGCATATTTGTGCCATTTGACAGGTTTTGTGTGTCGCTCGGTGACCGTAGGCTTCGAATGACTGAGCTGATTGGGCTTGGACATCCGAGCCACTTAAGTGTCCACTTGGACATTCGGCCTCGAACAAGGTTAAGTCTTGGACATTTAGCCTCAGACGGTTGAGTCTCGGACATTCAGTCATGTACCCTTCATTTGAGTCCGAGCTTGAGCCTAACTGCTCAGATGTTTGATTTTGGGACTCGGACCATATGTCCAGAACCCTATCTGACTGGGTTTTTAGCCCTTTAGTAGGGGCTTGCTAGGGCCTCTAACCCTAATTGACTAGTGAGTGACTAGGCTAAAACCGTAGATGAATCCAATACATAGAAAAAGAAGGAATCTTAACCTAGCAATTTGAGCGGAACCAAAAGACCTGACCTTTGATTGCTGCTAACTGATTAGAGACCCAAGCCAACTCATTGGGCTAGACACCCAACAGACCACCTGTCGTGACCCGTAGAGAACTCATGCTCAACTGGTTAGGAGTAATCAAGACCCCATCTTCTAACTGCATCAAGAGTAGGAAACGGATTGAAGCAGTTGACTCCATCGAAGGTCACACTCGACAGGGTAGGCATGTAAGCATGAATGGAGACTAGAAAGCCTAATTTTGCATAGCACACATCAAGATGTATTGCTAGTGTATAAGTGTTGCACAATTCTAAACAAGTGGATTAATAAGGAACACACTAAGGGAGTTAACATAATAACAAACCCACCAATATGAGTAGAACCCCATGAATTAGACAAGAGAAATAGAAAACCAAGAACAAATGCACAGAGGGGACTGAACCATTGCATCGTCAAGTGAAGAAAAGGCTCGCCAAGATTAGGCATACATAGGTAGCTGACTTAATTGACCTCATAGACACACTAGTGGGTCAGGAGGCGACTACTATGGCAGGCACAAGCTTGAATGAGAATAGTCTAAACCTTGACTTTGACCTTAGCATGGCTGAGCACCCTGATGACATTCGATGACTTGTCACACAATATGGCTAGCAAATGAGGATAGCACACCATAAAAGATCAATGGAAAATGTTGTAGCTAACATTGAGGAAGAGAGAAGACTGGCAAGAATGGCATTACAACACATGGAAAATTATAGTCAGGAGCAAAGGGCTTAGAGGGATGCATCATGAGAGGGAGCTCAACGAGGTTCACATGATCCTAGCCATATTGAGTAGAAATAGGACAGGAGGCAATGCCGATAGGGAGAGAGTTCTAGAGGCTGATCTTATTCTAAGAAAGCTACTCACCGAGAGATTGCTAAACACTACTAGCACTGAGTAGAGTGGGGTAGCCTTAGTGACAGCATTGCTAGCCGGGCTGGGA
Organism: Lygodium microphyllum; assembly: GCF_053477565.2. Lineage (NCBI taxonomy): Eukaryota > Viridiplantae > Streptophyta > Polypodiopsida > Schizaeales > Lygodiaceae > Lygodium > Lygodium microphyllum. The sequence goes on along the minus strand of NC_141137.1, from coordinate 80,378,263 downwards.
GTTACCCCAAATGCCAGGAGCCAAACCAAAATACCCATAGTTGCGAAGTAACTTGATAAATATCAGGCAGGGAATGACCCCTACAGGTTGTTGAGCAATTTGAGCAGATGTGTGAGGCTACCTCACAGACCTCGCTCAATGAGCACAAGGATTTGGTTTGTGCTTAGGAGATAAGGGACGGACTTGGTTCACTAGTCTAGACAATGCTGGATGTAATGACTTCACCCAGTGGAAGGATCTCTTCATCAAGAGATTCTTGGAGATAGGATTCTCCAATAACCGCATTGTTAAGCTAATGAATGTTAGTTTTAAAAAGACAAAGAGGACATGCAAGTCTACGTTACCCATGTAAGGAGTCTCTATAAGAGGATACTTGCAACTAAGCGACCCAATGAGAGAGCGGTCTCTACTGTGTTTATTAATAAGATCCACAATGAAGAACTCTATAAGGCCCTGCCAAGTGATTCGAACATGCATAAGGACCTACTTGTTGTGAGAGTCTTTGAGGAAGCCATATGAGTAGACGACTTGCTTAGGGAGAGAAGCTTTCGGATGGTGCAATAGGGTAGCAATGCAATTAGGCACACTGAGGGAGTTACATCAACTAGTAAATGAGCAGTCTCTAATGAGTAGGAGAGAGGGAAGAGTGTTGACCAAATACAAGCTATTATCGACTTAAAAGTGGAGTTAGCTAGATTGCAAGAGTCAATACAAGGATCTATGCAACCCCACGTTGTCGTAGCGCTACGTGCACACCATGTGAAAAACTCTAAAGTGCGGCTTTCTTATTGATCTAGAGAGCCAACGCCATTTTAGACATTAGTGTTAGTGTCCATGGTTCAAATATATTAGTTTTTTGGACAAGTGTAGCCAATTTATGATATTTTAGATATTATATCTTGTAAAAATCCAAAAATCGTAGACAACTTCTAGATTAGGATGACATGCAAAAGAAAGCATGTAGCTTTCAGCCATTTGTGAGAATTTATGTAAAAAGAGAGATGGACGAAATCGTGCACGTCGCGATCGCTGTTTTCAGGCAGTGAACAACACTCAAAAGTGGGAGATAAAGGAGTGACTTGGCAAAATTCTGGCTAGGTGTGCTGGTATTTTACCCCCCTTTTGGAGCCAATGGAAGCATCAGATGGGCGGTTTGAGCAGCATAGAAGAAGGTAATATTTTGTGTACGTTTTGTGTACAAGAGATTTGTCTTCTCATAATGGAGCAATAAACTAACAGGCTTCAATTCTGTGAGTATTATTCTACGTCTTCTATTTCTTTTTGTGAGTATTCTTTCATATCTTCTCTTTCTTTCAACCCCTTCTCTTCCGTCTACTCCAGTCCTTGAATCTCCCTTCACCCTGCTGTCTCTTACCCCCGTGGTAGACTTTCAACCGCAAACGCTCCGACAGTGGTGAACCCGACATGAAAGTCGGCAGCAGAGGTGTGTAAAGATGGGAGATTCTATAGCTTCAAGTGGTGGTGATGCTTTGCAACAAATGATTGCTTTGTTGCAGCAACAACAACAACACCAGTTGTTGTTACAACAACAGATGCAAACTCGGCAGGAAGCAGAAATAATTGATTCCTTAGCCGTGAATGCATTGCAGGCAGTGGGACAAGAATTGAAGCAGTTTTAAGGTCAAAATGTTTCGGCCTTCATCCGGCTCTATGAAGAAAAGATGTTGTTTCATGGGGTACCACAGTATGCATGGAGTCAGTATTAGTCTCATTTGGCCATGCATGCTTTGCATGATCGAATTGATGAGTTACGTAGAAGAGATGCTGATTGGGCAGCTTTTAAGAAAGCTTTGAGAGAATAGTTTTTCTTGGAAGATGCAGGATTGGTAACTAAAAAGACATTTATAAATTGGATTAAAAAGCCTAATAAAGCGTTGGTTGCTACAACTTTGCTTCGTGAATTTGAAAGTCGGTATGCGCAATTGGATGCAGATAAGCAGCAATCATTTGAGAGTTAGAAAATTGATTTGTTTCTGAAGGGTGCAGATCTTGTCTTGGAAGAGAAGCTGACTAATCGTTTAGAATATGCCTCTTTTGAGACAGGGCTGAAATCAGATTGGGCTAATGTAACTGAAGCAGTGCATATGTTGGTAAAGAGAGAGCGAATGAAATTAAGATGGGGTACATGCACCACAACTGCCAATGCTCAAAAGGGGGCTGAAATTGCAGCGAAGGCGCCTGTAGCTATGTCGGAACAACCAGCTATACCTATTGGTCCAGCTCTTAAAGGTGATGCTATGGATGAATTAATCAAAGGCATGCATGATTTGAGGCTGAATTTGATAGAGATCTATGCAAAGGTTGAAAAGTTGGATGTTAAGGTAGAAGAGAAGGCTTGGACAACAGCCCAAAGACCATACAAAGAAGGATACAATAGGAGATGCATTTGGTGTGACAGTTTACAACATGAAAAGTGAGATTGTATAGCTTACCATGAAGTGGAAGCAAAAAGGTTAATCTTTTGGAAAAATGGAAAAATACATGCAATAGAAACTGGTCTTCCAATAGAGCCGAATTTTGGAAATGGTGGCATGCAAAAGAAGTTGGAAGATATGGCTGCAAGGACAGCATTTGCTGCCATAGATGCAACCACATATGTGTTGAGAATTGAAAGGATTGATGAATCTCATAAAGGAAGCATGGCTAAAGCAAAATCTCGTGTTTGGATGCAAGCATTGGATTGCATGGAAAAGGGCAAAACAACAAAGTCTAAATTGGCTGATGCAAGTCAGAGTATACGAGGGAGAACAGGATGGAGTGCACCAGTGGACTCATTTTCAGCCTATGCTTATTTGGTTGAGGTTCATAATCAAGAAGCTCTTGTGGAAGAAAAGAGAATAAGAGATGAGGACATTGATGGTCCTTCCTCTTCAGGGCCATCTAAACACATAACACGAAGTAAAATGGAGCAACAAAAAGAGACTGAAAAAGTCATACTTGAGCATGTTCTGGATGATGCATCTCAAGAGAAGAAACAAGAAGGGAAGAAAAGGGGCAAGTAGCCTGGTTACAGGTTACAATCAAATCTTGAGACTACCACAAATCTTAAAAAAGTCTTGGAAGATCGCATACTTGGCAGTAGAGTGGAATTCACACTTGGCAAAGTTCTTGGAATTGCAAAGTGTGAATTTCATGATGCAATCATTGATATGCTGAAACGAAAAAGACAGTTTGATGGTGAAGTTTTGCAAGCATTGATGCAGGTTGACAAAGACATAGAGAAACATCTTTAGAGGGAATATAATGATGTATGTAATCCTGTTTTGGAACAGACTGATGCTAAAAATGGGTTAGATGGAAGTATAGACAACAAGCTTGTGGCCAAAAATGGTATTATGGGTAGCACTAAGCATAGAGAAAAGGCTATGTATAATAGGGATGTCCATCAACAAGCACATGCAGAAGAAGATGCTCATTTTATTCCAAGCAGTCATTATTCATGAATGCATTGGACTCATGCTACAACATAGACAATTGTTTGTATGAGAATGGAGGTTGGCCAATTGATGTAGATCCAGAATGGTGCATGCGGTCGACAAACAATTCATCAGGGGATCTTTATGCAGCTTGTTCGAATGCACCCGTGACTATTGGAGATGTTAGGGATGAATATCATTTTTTTGTGCAAGATTCATGTAGTTATCCAGTGATTTTGGGGGAGCCCTATATTTCAAAATCAAGGCTGGAAACAAAAGCCTTGGATGATGGTTCTTCATATGCTCGGGTTTAGAGTAAAGATAATACAAAGGCAATACAGTTTCTCACTATTTGTGTGAATCATCCCCACAATCAGGATAAGCTGCAGGATAATCCCATGCCACATAATGCAAGAGAGTTTAAGGGTTTTTAGATAGCACTACTGTAAGGGGAGGCTATGGCAGTGCCTCTAGGAAGATAATTATGCCTCCAAGAAAGGGGAAAACTGTGTTTGTGTCTAGATTGCAGGAATGGACAACATGTAGTCTTTGCAGTTTTAAGAATGTTTCAACCATGTGCATGGCTAAAAAGAAATATGTAGGATGGGCTGAAAAAGAGCTGAAGACGTATGGGTTGATGGCTGCAAATGAAGGTATTTTAGGGTTGTTTTCAAGGCTAATTGATGTTGATATAGTGGCTAAAATTTTTGCAGCAATTAATGCTGAAAGCATGGTAGAAAAAGAGGTTATTTATGTTGACACTTTAGAAATGTATGAAGTCATTCAAGAGTTTGCTAAGCATGAATGTTATGGGCTGCAATATGGGCTACAAAACAGGCCTGAAGCAAGGATGTATACAAAGTATAAAACAATTGCAAAGAAGGTTAAGCATGTGGCTTTGCCTTTACCACCTAAAAGTGATGGGTTGGCTGATAAAGTGACTCAACAGCCTAGTTTACGGGATCCACATGGAGTGGGACATAAATTTACAGCTGAAACTTTACAAAAGCTAAAAATTGGTGATACAAGGTTTCTTTTACATATGCAGAAAGAGCTTGTTTCTTGCTTTGTTGTCAAGGCATGGGAAAGCCTTTGCATTTCAGCCAGATGAAATTGGATGTGTCGATCCGACCATAGTTGCACCTATGGTGATCTTTACAGTAACTCATGTGCCATGGAATTTAAAGCCTATTCCAGTACCTTGGGCATATTTTCCTAAGTTGCTAAAGCTTTTGAACAAGAAGATCAGGATGTGGATTTTGGAGCCCTCTTCAGCTCCATATTCGAATCGGTGGTTTATTGTTTCAAAGAAGAATGGTTCTTTGAGGTTTATACAGGATTTGCAACCAGTTAATAAAATCACCATAAGGAATGCTAGATCAGGCCCGATCGTGGATGAATTTGCAAAAGCATTTACAGGCAATGCAATTTACTCTTTGGGAGATTTATATTCAAGATATGATCAGTTCCAGCTTGCATTATAAAGCCAGGATATCACTACCATGAAGACACCACTTGGATTGATTAGGATGTGTACGCTTCCACAAGGGGCAACCAATTCAGTGGCGCATATGATGAATGCTATGCATAAAGTTTTGAGGGAGTATATTCCTCATTTGACCTTATCCTTTCTTAATGATGTGTTGATAAAAGGGTGCGATATCCATGAGAAGAATGAAGAGCTCAATGATTAGGGATGTAGAGGATTTGTGGCTAATCATATTGCTAATTGTGACAGGATTTTGAACTGTCTTGAAGAAATGCATTTGACTTTGTCAGGAGAAAAATCAGTTTTTGGAGTAGAGGAAGTATTGGTTGTTGGGCACATGTGTGGACCATATGGAAGAAAGCCCTCACCAATAAAGATTAATGCCATAGGTAGGATGTGTGAGACATGTTCGAATGTATCCGAGGTAAGAATATTTTTGGGTGCATGTGTCTTTTACTTGATATGGATTCCGCATTTTGCTCATGTGGCTGAAAGTCTATATCAGCTCTTGAGAAAAGGGAAAAAGTTTTGGTGGGAAAAACAGCATACGAAAGCAGTTCAGAAGTTAAAGAGCTTATTGATTTCAGCCCCAACACTAAGGAGAGCAAATTATGAGAATGGGCAACCTATTATTCTCACTGTGGATACAAGCCCAATTGGCATTGGTTGGGCAGTGGGTCAGGATGATGTTGATGGAAATAGATATGCCATTCGGTTTGGAGCAAAGGTTCTCAATGAACGCCAATGACGGTATTCTCAAGTCAAAAGAGAGCTTTGGGGTGTAGCGACAACCTTTAAGTGTGATAGGGAGTATTTTATGGGAGCTCATGTAGTAGTAGAGACTGATTGTCTACCTCTATTGGGCATGATAGCAAATTGCTCAACTCTTGATATTGCCATGTTACGATGGATTGCATATATAAAGTCACTTAACCCTGATTTTCAGCATATTGCAGGTAGAGAAAACCACGTGGCTGACATGCTTTCACGAGCGAGGTTTGAAGATGAAGAGGAGTTGATGGAAGATGAAGAGGATGATATGATAGGTGCTGAAAATGACTTTATGACAATAGGTAATGAGTATGCAGCTGCTGTTACTACAGGTATAACTGTTGTAACAGGGATTTTAGCAGTAAGAAAAGAGCTTACAGCCATGGAGAAGAAATGGGAAGTAGAGAGAAAGGATCATTAGTGTTATGCTTCAGTGAGAACACAATTTTTGGAAGAGTTGTATGAGGATGATTGGCTGAAAATAGGTCAATATTTCAACCTCATGACAAAGAAGGCTGAATGGTCTGAAGCTAAATTCAAAATGATTAAAAGAAAAGCTTATGGTTTTTTCTTAAAAGATGGATGTTTATGGAAGTATGCAAAGAAAAAAAGAGGAGCTCCAGTACGTGTTTTGGAAGATAGAGCTTCTCACCAATGGGTAATGCAAGAGTTTCATGAAAGCTTATGGGTTGGACATAGAGGAGTTTGGGGCACATTTGCCAAGATCAAAGAGAAGTATTGGTGGCAAAACATGTATAAAGATGTGGAATCATGCAATGTATGTCAGATGTATTCCATGGTAAAGCATAGAGATGGGTTGCAACCGACCTATCCATTGTCTATGGATTACAAATGGGTAGTTGATTTGGTTACCATGCCTACAGGTTTATGGAATATGGGATATCTTGTGCCTGCATGAGAAGACTTGACAAATCAAGCTTAGTACAAAGACTAATCAAGCAGTTTGCAGGTTCTCATTGGAAGAAGTCTTTTGCAAGTATGGTTGTGTTGGTAAAGTGGTTGCTAATAGAGGAGAATTAGATGTGGATGAGGCTCGTGACTTCTTTTCACGATTGGGTATCAAGCCTACTTTAACTTCAGCCTACAATCCTGAAGCAAATGGCAAAAGTGAAAGAGGTCATTAGCCTATTATTAAAGCATTAGCAAAGTCATGCAAGGGCATGATGAAAGAATGGCCAAGGATGCTACCCTTTGCTTTGTGGGTTGATAGGACCACTCATAATGTAGTTATAGGGTATATGCCTATTGAATTAACATATGGACAACAGCCAATCATGCCTATTGAGGAGACTATTGCTACTTGGAGTGTTCTACCATGGGAAGAGGGTTTGAATAGAGAAGAGTTGCTGGTCCTACACATTAGATAGTTAGAAAGAAGGCCTGAAGACATTGAGACAACCATGAAAAAGCTGAAGACTGCTAGGATCAAGAGCAAGACAAGGTTTGACAAGCGACACAGACTTCGACCACGAGCTATACAAGAAGGAGACTAGGTCCTCGTTTATGACACTAGCTTAGAAAATCAACATAGTGCTAGTCAGAAGATGACAAAGTGGTGGTTTGGTCCATATGTGGTAAGGTTTGTTTTTGACAATGCTACCTATGCATTAGGATGGATGGGACAACTCTAAGGATTCCAGTGGTGGCTGGAAAACGTATCAAACTCTTTAAACATAGGGAGTCTTCGGCATATGAGTTGAAGGAGCTGGATACTCAGCATGAACATGAGAATATGGAAGAAGAAGAAGTAGAAGATGAAGACATTGACATGGCAGAGGATACTTCTTCTGACATTGCAGATCCATAAGACTTGCCACATGCTAGAGGATGTGCAGGTTAGGAGGGGGTGGATGTCGTGCTGCTATGCACACACCATGTGAAAAACTCTAAAGTGAGGCTTTCTTATTGATCTAGAGAGCCAATGCCATTTTAGACATTAGTGTTAGTGTCCATGGTTCAAACATATTAGTTTTTTGGACAAGTGTAGTCAATTTATGATATTTTAGATATTATCTCTTGTAAAAATCCAAAAGTTGTAGACAACTTCTAGATTAGGATGACATACAAAAGAAAGCATGTAGCTTTCAGCCATTTGTGAGGATTTTATGTAAAAAGAGAGATGGACAAAATCGCACGTGTCGCAATCGCTGTTTTCAGGTAGTGAACATCACTCCAAAGTGGGAGATAAAGAAGAAGTGACCTCTGGCAGAATTCTAGTCAGGTGTGCTGGTATTTTACCCCCCTTTCGAAGCCAATGAAAGCATCAAATGGGCGGTCTGAGTAGCATAGAGGAAGGTATTATTTTGTGTACATTTTTGTGTACAAGAGATTTGTCTTCTCATAATGGAGAAATAAACTGATAGGCTTCAATTCTGTGAGTATTATTCTACGTCTTCTATTTCTTTTTGCGAGTATTCTTTCATATCTTCTCTTTCTTTCAACCCCTTCTCTTCCGTCTACTCCACTCCTTGAATCTCCCTTTACCCTGATGTCTCTTACCCTTGCGGTAGACTTTCGACTGCAAACGCTCTCACAATGTGCATTGTGTACACTATGGAGGAAATCACCTACCATCTGAATGCTCTAATCCCAAATCAAGACCTTATGCAAATTGTGGAAGATTCTGGCATGACACCATGCATTGTCAGTTACCAAGATGGTCGCCCTACCAGTAGCCTTATGCGTAGTCATACTATTCAGGGGTTAGACAACCATATTTTAGAAGGGGAACCCCTCTGGCCCTCAATGTGCTGCCCAACGATTCAAAGCCAGTCATGCGCCGAGGAGAGATATCAACCCTACAAGGATCCCTAGACCTCCTGCACCTATCATTACCCATCCACCAAGTGAAGCTCCAATGCACCTTGTGGAGGAACACTTAAAGGAAGATTCTTATTTGCACCTGTATGTCTCTTGCAACGAAGAGGGCAATCCAATATTGATGGACTATAGATCCATTCCGGTCATGGCCTTAGGTAGAGGAAGAGGTAGAGGCCTAAGAGGAACTTAGAACCAGGGACCCATAGCGTGTTGGAACATCCAGGGCACATCTTGTCTCTGTTCCTTGAAAAGGAACAAGCAAATAGAGAGAAGGCTAATTTGAGGTGCCTAGAATGCAAAGTCACACATCTATTCACTAATTACCCTAGGCGGAAGCCCTCCACTAGCTAGGAAATTGTACCATCTATAACACTCAGGCTCTTTTGTGTCGAGTTGCATGTCATTGATGCTACACCTATTTCCCTAAAAGTCATGACACAAGCTTAATAAAAACAAGCCGGTATCTCACTACCCGGGCCTAGCAACTTGGATGCATCCTCCATAGGGAGGAAGAATCAACGACGAAGGAAAAAGAGAACCAATGCAAAAATAACGCTCAAAACCAAATGTGAGACCACATTAACCAAAGGAAAGCAAGTTACAGTTGTTGAACCAGAAACATCTGCCTCTAAGACGAGAGAGAAGGGAAGCATTAAGGTTGGAGAGTACCCTGGAACCAACCAGTAGCTGAAGGTTGCTGAATAAGGTTAAGGAGTGGATAAAAGAAGTATATTCTCACCTTCAAGATGCTAAACCTATAATTGAGGAAGAGATTGAGGAACTCTCAACCATGAGCCCACCAATCTTACCCCCATATTTGAGGGTAGGAGAGATCACCACCATGTGAATAGCTGCATGGGCAGAGTGAGAGGGCTAGGAATACACAAACAAATCAAGAACATTAGCAAGGAATCCATGAAGCTGAGGAGGGAAAGAGGGATGGTGGCTTGCTGGCCACACTCATAACAACTCTTATGATAGTGTCATTGGAAGAATTGTTGAAGTGAAGCCCCATGCTAAGAATTAAAGCAATGGGTAGAATACAATAATGATCATAAGCCACAAGACTATCTAGGCCATGATGCTATGACACACATACCAAGCCTAACATGGAATCCCATGTCTAAGTCCCCATAAATAAATGCCTTTTGGGAGGGCACAGAGATGCAGGCAGTCTTACCTATCATTGCCCTAGGAGATACTACACGAAAGGGGATAGTGGACACATGAGGAGGGGTTAGTGTACTTAGTCATGCAATCCTGCAAACTCGAGGAAACCGACCGATGGAAATCACAAGGTTCAATTTCACCCTAGCAAATGGGATGAAGGTTAAACCCTTTGGAGTTGGCCACTAAAGATAGCATGAATCCAATTCTCAGTGAACTTCATAGTCATGAAGGGAGTGGATTATAATATTCTACTAGGGAGGCCATGCATGAGAAATGCTAGAGTAGTAGAGGATTGGGATAATGGCCTAATATTCTTGGGCAATAGATTTGAAGCAGTCCGAGTAGAAATGGACACTTGGAAGACCTCATCCTTAGACTTAGATGTCACCTCTAACTTGCTGAAGGGGGACTCAAAAGTGAGAAGTGATTATGGGCCTCTAACAAAGTACATTCCTTTCCTTGAGGATGAGCAGGATTGGATGCATGTGTTGGCAACCATTGATCTCCCATTCTTAGAGAAAGAGGGTGAATATAGGCAAGTTGTAGACTCCGCTAGAAACCCTAAGAGTGCCATCACTCTTAAACCGCCCATAGTACATATGTGCATGATGACTGGAAGCCTCATGAGCCAACCTGTATCAATTGCCTATCATGTCCCAGCAAACAAACTTGAACTTCACAAAATCCTTGAGCACTTGTCAAGGAAGCTTGTAGGTAACCTAGCCGCCAACTTAAAGCCTGTCAAGGATCTTATGGGAAGCAGGGAGTGGCAATGGACCAAGGTGCACAACCTAAATTTGTCATATAACGGGCTCTCATGAAAAGTGAGACTGCAGGGGGAGTAGGAACCCTGCAAGCAACTATAGACCTAGTCTAAAAATTCTAACGATGAATACGAGGACTATTTCTCCACTAGTGATGAGGAGACCAAGGAGGAAGTACAAACCATAGAATATGATTCAGAAGGAAGGATAATTGAGCAGATCAGAGCAGACTCTAAACCTCGAGAGATAAACATGTTTCAAGTGAGCAAAGGAGTTGCCAAGGTGGACTGCGATCAAGCTTGGCTAGAATATCTCAAGGTGGTAAATCACCAACAAGCGGGACTATCTCATCCTTGCCTCCCACCACTATTTGGAGTTGGAATAGCTTCGGAGTTGCGAGCACCAAGAGAGACAACTTCTTCCGTTGAGGAGGCCGAGTACAATTCCGAGTCAGAGGCAAGCTCCAATAGTGACCCCGAGATACCTCACCACCTGGGATCCAGCACATCAAGGGGGACCTTCAAGTCCGCCTAAGGCATAGGAAGTTAAAGGGTGATAGAATAGTGGTGTTGGTAGGAGCCAAGCAGGAAGGGCAAGCAAGTGAACCCATCGAAGGACCAACCAAGGTTAAGGAAATCAACCTGGCTAAAGGGGAGGACAACCATCGACCTATAGCCGATGACGTAACCGTGGAGAAAGAGCATAGTCTCATAAATCTTCTAAGAGAGTTCACTGGTGTGTTTGCATGATCTTTAGACAAACTAAAGGGAATAGATTTGAGTATCGTGACTCATAACATTCCTATGACCCCCGATGTAGCACCAATCAAGCAACAACCATATGTAATGTATCCTAAGCATAAACATGTCGTAAAGGAGGAGATTGATAAAGTATTGTTTGATAAACTATTGAAGGCAAGATTCATTTATGAAATAGATCATATAGACTAGGTGTCACCCATAGTCATAGTCATGAAAAAATATGGGAAGATTCGACTGTGCATAAACTATAAGAAGGTCAACACAGCCAACCACAAAGCGAGACAATTACCCACTACTGTATATGGAACACATGAGAGTGGCAAGGAAGGAAGCCTACAACTTTCTAGATGAATTCTTAGGCTATAACCAGGTGTGAGTTCATCCAAATGATAGGTACAAGATGTCATTCGCCAACGAATGGGGGGTGTTTGCCTACATAGTCATGCCATTTGGATTGACTAATGCTCCTGCTATCTTCTAGTGCCTCATGCGTGCCATTTTCAAGGGCATGCTAAGGAAATGGTTGGAAGTATTTGTCAATGACCTATGCATCCACACCAATTGGGAAGAGCACTTAGAAAAGCTGTGAATAGTCTTTGAACGGTATAGGCAATACAATCTCTCATTGAACCCCTTAAAGTGCCAATGGTCAAGCATGGTTGCATCTTAGGGTATGTTATGCCAAAGAATGGGATAGCCACCACATACTTTTCTAAAGTCAAGGTGATTGTAGACCTTCCCCCTCTGACCAACTTCAAGAGAGTTCAATGTTTTAGGTCAAGCATGGTTGCATCTTAGGGCATGTTATGCCAAATAATGGGATAGCCACATACTTTTCTAAAGTCAAGGCGATTGTAGACTTTCCCCCTCCAACAACTTCACGGGAATTCAATGTTTCTTAGGCCACACAAGATACTACCGACGGTTTGTACTAAACTAGGCATTGATTGCTAGACCTTTGTACAAGCTGTGGATAGCATTAGAGCAAACCCAAGAATGTCAATAGGCCTATGAAAGGCTTAAAGAGGATTTAACTTTAGCTCCTATCTTAAGAGCCCCAGATTGGTCCATCACGTTTCACGTACACATTGATGCATCAAGATTTGTCATGGGAGTAGTGTTGTGCCAACCTAGCAAATATAACCTACACTATCCAATGAGTTTTTCTAGTAGATAAAAATGAACTACTCCACAATGGAGAGATAAGGGTTAGCCATGGTGTTCACAGTAAAGAAGTTCATATATTATCTTCTAGTGACACTTATGGACCATTAGGCATTGCTTTATCTTGTGAATAAACCTTGCGCAACAGGACACATTGCTCAATGGTTACTTCTACTCTTGGAATTTTACTTCATCGTGATCGTATGCAAGGGCAAACATTATTATATGGCCAATCACATGTCCCACATACCCATAGAAGAGGCCATTGGATAAGGAATCAGTGTGTGATGACCTATCAAATGCACACCTTTTTAAAATATCCGATGAATGAGAACTATTTAAAGTAGACTTCATGCCATATTGGGCTGAAGACAGTCCACATACTCAAAAATGGATTACCGAAATGATTAATAGAGAAAGCTAGATTGAAAAGATTCATCTTGAAGATCTAACCTTATTAGTTGATTGCAAGTCAACTGTATTGGGTAGGACAGGATGGACTTTTGAGGAGATGTGTCTACGAACACAAAATGTATTTCAGGGAAGCACATGGTGGAATAGTTGGAGGGCATTTCAATGGGGATACTATCGCATGCAAGGTGCTCCAGTCCCAGTTGTGGTGGCCAATGTTATTCCATGATGTAGCTAAGTTTGTAAAGCATTGCGATGAGTGTCAAGGAACTAGAGTCCCTACTCATAAGGACAAAATGGAGTTGATCCTAGAGATTGCACGCCAACCATTTGAGAAGTGGAGAATCGATTCATTGCCTAATCAGTCCTGCAACTCAATATTCCCCAACCAAATACATCATTGTTGCCATAGACTATCTTACCAAGTGGGCAAAAGCTCGAGCAACTCCCAAAAATGATGCCATGACCACAATCAAGTTTCTTTGGGAGCAAGTAGCCTCACGGTTCAGCTACCCCATAGAGTTGATTAGTGGCCAAGGTAGACACTTTATCAATGAAGTGATTGCTCACTTGTTATCCACCTTCCTAATAATCCATAGGAAGTCCTCTATAAACAAGATCTTGGTGGGTATTCTAACAAAGGTTGTCTCTTCCTCACACAGTGATTGGAACAACAAACTTATGGTAGCTTTATGGGCATATTGAATGGCCTACAAAACATCCATAGGAAAAACTCCATTCACATTGACCTATGGAATTGAAGCTGTTTTGCTAGTGGAATTCTTTGTTCCCAACTTGAGAATAGCAACCCAAGAGCGATGGGATGGCCAAGAAGCATGGACAATTTGCCTAGTGGAACTAGAATGCCTCTCAGATCCATCTTATTACACCCCATGCTCTAATCTACGAAAAGGCATGCCGCAAGAGTTGGTTTGACAAATATGTCAAGCAACGAGAATTTGGGCAAGGAGATTTAATCTTGCTATACTCTATCAAAGGACACAAGCAAAAAATGAAGTTTAGGGAATTGGGACTCTTCAAAGTTCATACTGTCAGTAGAATGGGGAATGTGGAATTAGAAACCTTCGAAGGACATGGTATATGTTTCTTTAATGGAAACCACATAAAAAAATACTACCCCCCCATCACATCCACTTCATGAACCTCTGATGCTGGACCCACCATTGAATGTGAGAGTTGCAACCATCACAGAGCTTGAGGATGCGAATGAGGAAGCAATATCATCGGCTACCTGCGGATCATCATGACCTCCCAAACGGTGTGCACCCTTGATGTGCTAATTGACAAGGGAGCTGACACCAATATCTTAATGCATGAACATTGGACCGCATTGGATCAACCCCAATTGCATCCAACCAATGCAAAATGAGCCCATTTGGGGACCAATCCTACCCACTCTTAGGGAATTACAAATTGGTGGTTTCTATCAAGATTGAGATGTTGAGAGTTTGGCAATCACAACCGTTTGTATGCCTCTTTGTATGGAGATGTAAGACAAGAGACATGTAACTAGTCTCGAGTCCCATATGCACAATGAGGTAGAATGCTTCAATAGAGCATGGATTAGCTCTATTCCGCTCCTCCAGTCTCTCTTTACCTTTGATCAACTCATTGTTAGCTCATGGTTTCATTTTTCACCTCCATCTCCACTTTACCTTCTTGTCTACCATAGCCAAACTGGACTAGCCATACCTAACTCACTTGGAGTAGCTGCATCTCCTCAATTAGGCAACATCTTGTCATGATTCCTTCTAGAGATATCTCTCTCTGCTCAGGTACTACTTTGTTTATGTATCGCTCCCATGTTGAGCTTTCTTCTGAACAATCTTTCCACTTAACCAAACATTCTTGATAAATAGTATTCCTCGTTTGTCTATTATGAACATTTAATATTCTTTCTGGTTCATGTGGATTAGATTGGTCATTGAATAGCTCCTCAATGTCATCATTTAAGATTATATTATCCAAATCACCCAGCTTCTTCCTTAATTTACTTACATGAAAAATTGGGTGTATTTTACTACCAGCAGGTAATTGGAGCTTGTAAGCCAATTCTCCCACCTTTTTAAGTATTATGAAAGGACCACAATACCTTGGTGAAAGCTTTGGACATTGTCCCTTTTTCATAGTTTTAGTTTGTTCAGGCACCTTAAGATAGACCAATTCTCCTTCTTCAAAGGAGATGTCTCTTCGGTGAGGATCTGCATATGCTCTAGCTCGGTTTTGAGCCTTTTAATATTTTCTTGAGCAAATTTTAACATACTATTCATATCCTCCAAAAAGTCTTTAGCTGCCTAAACCTTTTCCTTATGCAGTCCTACTGCAAAAGGCGCTCTAGGCTAAAACCCATACATTAACATAAATGGACTATATCCAGTGGAAGAGTGATTGGCACTATTATATGCAAATTCTGCTATCGGTAGATACTCTTCCCAATTAGTTTGCCTTTTACTTACATATGCCCTAAGCATATTTTCAAGAATTTGGTTAACCCTTTCAGTTTGCCCATCTGTTTGCAGATGATCCGCCGTACTCATGCTAAGTTTAGTATCCAATTTCCTAAATACCGCACGCCAAAATTGGCTATCAAATTTTCTATCCCGATCAGAAACTATATTTGCCAAAAGGCCATACAATCGGTATATGTTCTCTACAAACAATCTAGCCAATTCTGGTGTTTTAACATCAATTGAAGTTGGAATAAACCTAGCTATTTTGGTTAACCTATCCACAATCACCCACACAGAGTCGTGCCCCCTCTGTGTTCTGGGTAAAGCAACAATAAAGTCCATGGAGATACTCTCCCATTTTCCCGAAGGAATTTCTAGTGGATGGAGAAGTCCTCCCATTTTCAATCTTTCAGCTTTATTAACCTGGCATTTATTACATTTGACCACATAGTCAAGGACGTCCTTATTCATTCCAGGCCAATAGAACTGCCTTTTAATAAGACTTATAGTCTTATTAACTCCTGGATGTCCCGCGCTAGGGGTATTATGACACTCAAAGAGTATCTAGCGCCTTATTTCTGTATCTTTCGGGACACATACCCTACCCTTGTAGAGTAGATAACCATTATCAATGGTAAAATTCTTCCACTTGAATCGAGTTTGAGCAACCCTTGATGCTCCATTTCCTTGTTGAACATCCTCAGACATTCCTTCCTCAGTAGCACTTTCATTTGGATCCCCATTTTTTACTGCTTTCCATATGTTGGAATATGCCGGATCGACCTGGCATTTCCCTTTTAAAGATTCAAACAAGTTGGAAGTGAACTGAGTAAAACTCAATTCATTAATGATGGGCATTCTGCTGAGTGCACCAGCTACTATATTATACTTTCCTTTTCTATATCTTATCTCATAGTCGAACTCTTGAAGGAGTTCGGCCCATCTGGCTTTACGCCCGTGCAAATCCAGTTGATCATTAAGCCACTTAATGCTTTCACGATCCGATAAAATCAAAAGTTTGGCACCGTACAGATAGTGCCTCCATTTCTTCATTGCATGTACTATTGCATACAGCTCCCTCTCATAACCAGAATAATTCTGTTTTGCACGGTCTAATTTCTTGCTTTCAAAAGCAATTGGCTGACCTTCTTCTAATAAGACCGCGCCTATCGCCTTATCACTGGCATCAGCTTCAACCACAAATGAAAACCCTGACATTAGTGCCTCCCCAGATTAGCATTGCATTTTTCCCAGGTCACTACCAGTTTCGTGCATGTTCATGTTGTCGTACCACTCCCACAATCTCCACAAAGTGCAATCCTCCTCAAGACCATAGGAAAATGAAAGGGCATTACTTGAACTACTCCTAGCTCAAATCTTAAGCCAAATGATTCATTGTGATGGTTGCACAAAGTAAAAAACCATGCCCCTATTCTTGCAACCCTAATCCACCATAGCTTCTTTATCTCAAGCTCTTTTCCCAATTTATTTTCTCACTACTTCCAACACACTGAAGGTTCTATCACTCAGATCTAAAGTTTCTAGCAAGCCAAACCTCAAGAAGAAGATTTGGGGCAACCCACCTGAATTCAAGCAGTCCATCTAAATTCAAGCAGCCCACCTGAAGATCAAGAAGACCATTTGAAATCAGGCAACATCAAGCCTCAAATCAAGCTAGTATCTTTTGATACTATTTAGCTTGTGTTTCTTGACACATCCAAGATATGTTATTTCTGAGAAACTTGGTGTTAGTTTGCTGTTGTTCTAGTCACTCCAGCATGGCAAAGACTCTTCGACATGTCGCTTCAAAGGAGTCGAGTGTTTCATACCTTGCAGACACGCATAAAGCTTATCCTGATGAAGAAGGGCTTATGGGCCATCACTAATGGACAAGAGAAGAAGCCTCAGGATGCTGTCCTTGCAACAATCTAGTAGAAAAATGATGGTAAGGCTCAAGGCATCATAAAGTTTGAGTTGGATGACAACTACATTCATCATGTGGATGCCTGTGACACATCCCATGACACCTGGAATAGATTGGACACATTATGCCCATTCAAGGTCTTCCAAGTATGGATTGCTAATTGAATTCTTTAGACTAGACATGAAGCCTAATATATCGTTGGCATCTCATCTAAACTACATGGAAAGTCTTCTAACCTAGCTTGCCAGTAATAAATCTGAAAATGGATGAAGATATATGTATTGGTGTCTTGTTAAAAATTTTGCCTCTAGATTATGTTAATGTCTCAACCACCTTAATCAACATGCCGAACCCTAAATTGGTTGACATTAAGGCCTCTTGCTAGAAGAACAAAAGAATATTAAAGGGAAAGAAGAAAGTACAAGAGATGGACAACTATTGTATGTTAATAATAGGGACAAAGGCAAAAGGGACCGGCTATTTTGTGACTTTTCCAAAAAGATTAGACATACTGAGAAGTTGTGACATGATAGAAAGAGGTCTCAGAAGGCCTATCTTATAGTATTGAAAGAAGAAGAAGACCATGGAGCAAAAGAAGAAGAAGAAGAAGACCATCAGGAGTAGAAGGGCAAGCCTCACTAGTCCTTCTATTCCCAGTTTTCTGATAGACCTTTTTGAAGCATTGTATGCACTTGCCTCTAATGCTCCTTTCATAAGCCATGAAAAACACCTCATGTAACCTATGCATAATACCCTCTACACACTTAGTGAGGCCTTGTAATAGCCCCTAGATGTTAGCCATGTTTTTGGTACCCACACTTAGCATTTTCTATGACAGCCTTTGGATGATTACCATGTTTATGGCATACCCACACTTAGCAAGGTTCTACTTATGACAACTTCTATACACTTAGTGCCTTTTCATGGTTGTGATTGAGGAGGGGTGTTGAGAGTTTGGAAATCACACCCATTTGTATGCCTCTTTGTATGGAGTTGTAAGGCAAGAGACATGTACGCAATCCTGAGTCCCATATGCATAGTGAGGCGGCAAAATGCTACTATCCAACTACTATAAAGCATTGTACTTGACTATCACTTTCTAGAGTTGAATGCAATATATCATGATGCTTTCTTCTTTCAGTTAATGTCATTTTCATTGTGAGTCTCTTATACAAGATTGTGTTTATGAGTCCAAGCTTCCATCTTGGAACCTAATTCACTTGTGTAATAGTCAGTCCATTGTCTATGTCATCATGAGTCTTGTATTCATCTTCCAACCTCCATAGCTTCTGCCATGGCCTAGATCCGTCTTTTTAACATGAGAGTCTACCCATCACTTTCTATGTGCTACCCAACAAGCAAAGTGTTGGAAAGGAGACCCTATTGGGATGAGGGTTTAAAAAATAAGTTCAATGCAATGTAGACTATGTCTTGCAATGCATCCACCTTGCCACTGGGCATATTAGAATTGTAACGGCTTTCAGCAAGAGCACCATAGTTATCCAAAGACCTGTAGTGCTACCAGTTAGTTGAACCTAGTGTCCATCATCCTAAGGAGGGGAGTGGTACATTCCCATGTGCTTCCATAATACCTATCCTATGGCATCAAAGAACCATGGCCCAAACACTTAAGTGGGTTCCCAAGTATACACCACAGTTTCACATATGTCAAACACCGGGTGTGTGTGATTTCCATACCTCATGCTCTAGGCTTAGATGACAGAGTTAGAACAGTGTGGTGGTTTTCCTTAGTCTAGAAATTGTAGAGAAGGCATTGGGGCTAGTAGAGAAGCCAAAAAGGAGACCCAAGAGGGATGTGTATGGAATGATAGGGATGGACAAAAGAAGGGATTGCACCAATGATGGAATTAGCCTAGCTGATATCCTAGATCCCATGATTCGGTTGAAGGCTAAAATGATCCATACATTGTTTTCAAGCCAGAGATACAATACCCTTATGAGTAGAATCGGCATACCCTTGTTGGAAAGCCTTACAACCAATGCCTTTGGACAAGGTGAATCGGAACGTCTACGTTTGAAGGTCTTGGCAAAGGTACTAGCCATAGCACCAAGGGTGGCGGGAGGAGAGTCCCCGACTACCAATGCAGAGTCCAAAAGGAAAAAACTTGCCTCCAAGTCCTCAACCATAGGTTTTAGAGGAGTATTGATACCCATTATCCAAGAAGCTCTAGAGGAGGAAGAGGGAGAAGTGGTAGAGGAAACCCCATAGCCATCACCAATTAACCTGGAGCCGTTACCAATCCATGAGGAGCATCACTCTCCCACCCCAGCAAGCCCAACCATCTCGATCTCAGGAAGAGAACAGGAGGGAGAAGAAACCCATAGAGAGCAACAAGACAACACAACAAAAATCACCAATGAAAAGAAGAATGACCAACCACCTCAACTACACAAAGCCTCGAGCGAGAGGACAATTAGTGAGTAGTAAGGCTCAGAACTCTCGAGACAAGGGGAAAGAAGGAAGATCACTCTCAAAATCCCCATTTGGAAGACATGCTTCTCCATTGAGGAAAATAAAGAGCTACAAAGGGTGGAGGAGGAGTTAAAGAGGCTAGAAGAAGAGCACAGAAATAGGCAAGAAGAGGAGGAAGAAAGGCTGAGAAGACAAGAAGAAGAAGAGGTTGCCCTTTCCATTCGGAGATCATTGGAGAAACCCTCCCAATCTCAAGGGAGGACATGCCAAGCACAAGCACAGTAATGGAGGAAGCAGGACCAAGGCCGGTGGTGGAAGGCAAGGGTGATAACCTCTTATTTTGAGCCATTTTTATACCTTTTTTGGCAAACTGATGAGTTTTGGCTCTGTATTATGCACTATTTTTCATAAAATTTAATTAAAAATAAGATTGTAAAGTTGTATTTGGGTTGTGTTGAGGAGGAATTAGAAGTAGAGAGTCAAGATGTTTTTAATGGAGAAATTAAGAAGTGGGAAAAATAATATTACTAAAAAGCGGAAGCATAAATTTTTTTATTGAAAGGCGTAGACATTTTAGAGATGGGTAGAAGTACGGGTATAATTTAGTATGCATACACAAAATTTGAATCGACTCGAGAAGTTGTGGGCGGGGACAAAATAGGTCTAAAGATGTGGAAAGGTGTCAAGGAAATCGGTTCAAGTTGTTGGGGGTAAAGCCGCCTCTGCCTAGCCGCCCGTGTATTACTACACTGACAGTCACTGCCACTGCATACTGCAGGTGGCGGGTGGCCGTCATCGTCACTTTATTCTTTATTCTTTTAGTGACAGTTTGAATAAAGGAAGGCCCGGTCACACATTGTGACTGTTGGAGTTCCCATTTCTAGTCTCTCCCTTTCTTGCTCTTGTTCTCCCGCCATAGCTCTTGAGTCCAACCTTCGATCCGTCGCTCCCTTTCAACTGGTATCAGAGCTTTGCTTTCCAACTCTTAAGCTTGGTTCGTGGCATTCTCAACATCCCATCGATTCCCTACTTGCATTGGGTCTCCTTCCCGGCAACCATATCCGACTCCTTCGAGCTCCCGTCACTCCTTGGCTTCCCAAGCACCTTCCCGGCATTGTTGCGCACCTTTAGGCATTACATCAGAGGTATTTGATCATTTTCTTCACGGTTTACTTTAGTTCTCAGGTCTCACAGGCTGTAAACAAGATTGGGGCAACCACCATTGAAGCTCCCTTACTTCATATCTCACTTGCCTTTAAACAAGACTTGGTGGAGCTTGTTTGAGGCCTTCCTTGGCTTTAATCGGACCCCTCTGGAGCTTGGCCACCATTTTTGGCAGTCCCAGGACCAGAATTTGCAGTTGGCCATATGTGTCTTCAGCATTGACAGTCACAACAGCAGCTCTCCCCCTCCATTGGTACTTGGAAAGGCTCCATTTCGGGCATATGAACATGCTTTGATGCTTGGTTTTGATGGTTGATGTGTTGGCATAGCATTTGGACTAATTTAATACTATTTTGGGACTGTCATAATAGTCCACATGTAGTTTATGACAGTGTTACACTAACATTTGATGCTACAACTTGTTTGGCATTGTCATTTGATGCTCGGTTGGGGTCCTGTTTGATGCCCAAATGTTAGGGGAATGTATGCCTATTGTTTGGCAACCATTTGGAGCTGATTTTGGTGCTGAAATTCTCAATTTTGAATAGTAAATCACTGCTGTACATAGTTGGGCTGAAGTCATTTTACTCATGTATACTTATGCCTATGCTTTTCGGGCTATGTTTCGGGCATATATGGTGATGTATTGACACTTGGGGCTCGACATAGAGCTTGGTTTTGATTCAGGATCATTGGTTGAGCTTGAGCTCACTTTGCAAAGCATTTGGATGCTTCGTCTTGGATGTACTTATGGCATGTAAATTGCTTATGTCCGACCGGTCTTAACATGCTTAGCCTATGCCATTACTACATGCTAGTTACATTGTTTGGAGCCTATTACTACTGGAGCTTGGTCTTGGCTTGACCTTGGATTCTCAGAGCTTACTTGAGCTCTTTATTGGCTTGCCAAAGTTGTATCTTGGGATGTACTTGATGTCTTACATGCTTATGGATGCTACATACAGATGCTCTACCGCCTACATGCTTCGGATGTACTATTGATGTATTGTATTGGACTTATGTCATTGGCACTGTGTCTTGCCTTGGCTTGAGCTCTTGAGCTCGTACATATGGCTTTTGTGCCAGTGAGAGCATTCTTGAATGCTTATCAGACATTGAGTAGGTGGTACTTTTATGCATTGAGCCGTTACATGCTATTGAGTAGTTACAAACACTTGAGACTTTGGGACTTCTTACCTTTTGGGATAATACATCATATGTCTTGGTTCACTGTATGCTTATGAGCTATCTCAGTTTTGGATCCATATTTTTGTGAACTGACACCTACTTGTTTCATAACTTGGATTTATGCATTATGGCCCTTTTTCCCACAATGGTGACAAGTAGTAGATTCATCTCCAAGTCCAACCTTCGATCCGTCGCTCCCTTTCACAAGTGGGAAAAATCTTAATTTTGGAAAGTGGTTATTCAAGAAGTTGAGGGGGGGCTATCATGTGAAGGAGGAGTTGGAAGAAAGAGAGAAGAAACAACAAGAAAGTGGGTGCCATATTTCTTGGGCCTTTGGGAGGGACTGCTGCAAACTTTGGCCATGAAACCAACATTATTTGGCTACATTTGATTCTCTCTTCCATCTCCTCCATCCTCATTCCATTCTTGGTTCACATTCTTTAGTGTAGTGAGAGGAATTTTCTGCAAGATTAAGAGGAGATTAGTGCATATTAGTATATTCGTTTTCATAAAAATTTGAATGAAAAAAGGATAGAATGAATTATTTGTGGTTGAATATATCAAATTTTTTATCTTTGAGTATTAAATGAATAGAAAGAATTTGAGTTATTGCATTGGTTGCATTGAAATGGTAGAGAAATGGCTAAAAATATGCTAAATTTTGTATTTTAAAGCCATAGTTAAGGAAAATTAAGAGTTCTAAAATTTTTTATTAAGAATTGAATAAAAATAGAGTTAGAATATATATAAATGAATCTATAAATGAAGTTTCATAACTTGGAGATGAATCTACTAAAAGATTTATGCATTTTAGTACCAAAAATAACAATTTTTTATTGTAATTAGTAAAAATTAAGGACATTAATAGGAGATTAAGGTCAAAAACTAAAAAAAGAGTTGAACTAGGTTAAGATGGATTCAGTTTTTAAATCTTAGTTCAAACGGACCTCTGTAGTAGTTAAAGTTATTAAATTTTCAAGGGTGAAAATAGTAATTTTTAGGCGTTTTTGAGAAATAATTAGTGAATATTAAGAACAAATGAAAGAATTTATGGATAAAAACTAGTATCCAAATTACATTCATCATGAGAAATGTATGGTTAATAGGGTTTGATATATTATGATCAACTATAATTATTATAAATATTTTCATTTTTATGAGCGATAATATGGAAAAACTAATGACTTTTGATAATGAAGGTATTATAAGGGAAAATAAAAAGATATTATAGTTCATTTTTTGTTCAAAATATGTTCCTAAAGTGTAATGGATAATAGATTTCATTTACATACACTTACTTTGTAAAACACCATTTAGGCTAAAACAGTAATTAGTGAATATTAGTGATTTTATTAAAGTATTAATAGAAGTTAAGAATGAATTAAGAGTTTTTTCTTTGATTAAAGTTTTGAGAGCATTGGAGTTGTTATACTATGGGTTTTAGTTCAAATTTGGGAGGTTGAATAGTGATGCGTAAGGAATTGCAAGTAAGTAAAGAAGATTATGAAATAGCTGATGGTTGGACTACTGAGAGAAATGATAATGTGACTTTTATGTTGGTAATTTGAAGATAAATATCCATCCCAAAACCTTAATTAATACAAAGACTTTACATATAGTCATTTTGCCCACTTATCTGGGGGCTTCCTAGGGGGCCATCATTTTTGGTGCATTTGCCAGGAGGGGCAAACGTGTTAATTAAGGAGAGTGGAGGTGGCTATTTTGTTAACCTAAATACAAATGAAAATGAAATAAATTGTAAGTCGGTGATGAAATACTAAAAAAGGAATGGAAACAGAGAGGAAAGGTCTAATAAATCTTTCAACTATTTGAAACCATACTCTTCTAAAGTTTAACATCCCAAAAGGGGTAAACAATAAGCCATCAAAAGTTTAGCATGAGTGACATATAAGAAGTCTCCCCTGAGAGATGGGGAGAGCTATAGAGCCTAGGATTAGAATCTTATGCCTCTTTGACCCTACTGTAAGATTTAATTAGTTACTTTGGGACTTAATCAACAAATTATCGATCTAAGTCAACAAGATTTTGATGAACCGCTATAACAAAGCTTCTTTCTTGAATTGCAAAAGGATATACAATTGTTATCATTAATAAGGCATTGGACATTGATTTAGTGGATGGGGGTAAGCATTTTGGACTTCAATTGTGGATTGATGTCGAGCAATTATGCACTTGGAATTGGATGTTTCAAGATGAAGCAAAGGGGATTGTCATGTTAGCATCACATTTTAAGTTAGTTGATGAAATTTAACTTAATACCATTAGTGCGAACCACCATTACAATTGGTTTTCTAGAGAGTTGTATAAGACTTTTAGGAGAATAGACTAGGCTCAAGTGTCTCAATGGATAGTAATAAACGAAGGGATTCAACGTAACATTTGATAGAAAGGAAGCACTGGAAGTGGCTGAAATTTTAGGTTTAGTAGAAAATATTAGTGATGACATATCCTATGGGGCTGAGAATAAGGAACTACCTAACATTCTTCGAAAGTTGAGTTTACACAAACAAGATCTCTTACAGTAGACTGATAGAAGGATGTGTTTGTGCGACTTACCGATTTCACACAATACTCTGGTCGTGGGATGATGATCCCAATATGCTTGTGCACTGGTTTGAAGTCACATGTATAGTGAATGAGATCATTAATGATGATTAAAAACTTCATATATACCGAGCCACTTTGAAGGATGAAGCAACCTTGTGGTATGGGAACCTTCCTATTGCCATAAGGGTGACTTATATAGTATTACGAGAGGCTTTTTAACTAAGTTTAGGTGGCAAGGGTTCCAAGACCGTTTAGGATTGGAATTTGACTATTTAGCGCATAACCCAGGAGAAACCATGGAACATTACATTGAGAAGATGGAGACATTAATTAGGAAGATGTGACAAAATGCTCCCTCAAAGGATATGCAAAAATGGAAATCTATTGAAGGATTGCAAGAAATAATGAGGGAACATGTAAGCCTTAAGCAGCCAGCTAATTTAGTAGATGCAAAGATAGGAGCATAATGGTGGGAGAAAGTACAATTAGAATAGTTTAGAAGGAAGGGGTTATACAGTAACATTGGATTAGTTCCCTCAAGTATGCCCCCACCCATGGCAGCTAGTACTCCCATATGTAGGAGCTCCGATAGCTCCTTGGGCTGCTTACATGGAAAACGTAGGCATAGCACTATCATCAATGCCATACTCAAAATTAATACGGATTTAATTCTAAGTATGGCATTGATGATAGTGCTATGCCTACGTTTTAATACGGATTTAACATGCATGAGGTAAACCCCAATGTGATGCCATCACCTTCAACAGTCACTACACCTACAATACAGAGTCTAGATGAGCTTAAGGTGACTGAACTAGTAGTGAAATCCTTGGCAGATTTGAAGAAAGAGATTCTGGCTGAGGTAAACCCCAATGTGAAGGCCGTTTATAATGTTAGCCAGCCTACTAGTGCAACAGGATGAACTACAGTATCTGGTCAAAGGAATCCCACACCACCAAGGTCCAATACATGGTGCAAAAAATGTCATGGTTTTGGTCATTTAGCAACAACAAAATGCCCCACATTGAGTAGAGTGGTTCTTGATCAACCAAGAAATTTGTTTTGCGGGTATTGTTTAAGAAACAATCATGTGCAGGATCAATGCTGGGGTAAGTAAACTCATCTATGGTAGTAAGCAACCCAAATGCAAAAAAATTACAATTATATGGATAGTCAAAATGTGACTTATCCGATAGGACCTCCTAACAGGCCATTTATGCCAAGAGGCATGCCGACCCAGGGGACACTTCTTGTATCAAGGAATCAAGGACATGTAGGATATTCAGGGAATGAGAGGAGGCCCTCACTATATAGAAGTTCTAATTTCAGAAAGAACAATAGTGCAAGAACAATTGTGGTTTGTTGGAGATGTGAGCAACTTGGACATATGACTAGATTTTGCCCAAATGAGTAGAAGAGAAAGGATTATGTCCTTTTGTGTGCTAAGTGTGGCCATGAGGGTCATTATGAAAATGATTGTCTAGGAGGAAATACATATTCACAAAGCAGTGAGCCAAATACTAAAGAGCTTATAATATTATTGGAGACTAATGAAATGATGACAGAGGATCCGCTTGATACCTTTGCTCTTATGTAGAGAGATGGGATTCCATTTGGGTTTGATCAACTACCTTTGTCCATTCAATGACTTTACTTCCATTATTGGAGAGAGAGAATCCGAGAATCTCATAGTAGTAGGAACTATAGGTCTTTCTAGTCCTTCTCTTGTAAAGAATATAGTGATGATCCTTCGAATGGTGAATTTGTTTCATGTTTTGCTACAATGATTGATTGGGAAGAAAAATGGATAGATGAATTTAGTCCTTATCATCAAGCAATTGAGATACCCCAAAGAATTGTGTCTTGTTTAGTGGATGCACTGGAGAATGAAATTTTATATAATAAAGGTGAGGTTGTAGATGATAATGATCTCATTCAACCATTGCTGAATAAAATCACTCAGCTGCAAGTAGCTAGCTCAATCCTTACAGTTATATTATGACGAGGAGATGAATCATTTAGAAGATATTTTGTCCCAAACCGAGAATTTTGCCGAGCAAATATTACAAGAGAAGCAGAACATGGAACAAGTACAATCACAATTGATGGATCAATTAGATATGTAGGTTGCAATTAGCTATTATGATGAGGAGATGAATCATTTAGAAGATATTTTGTCCCAAACCGAGAATTTTGCCGAGCAAATATTACAAGAGAAGCAGAACATAGAACGAGTACAATCACAATTGATGGATCAATTAGCTATGTAGGTTGCAATGATTAGTGCTTTGCAAGTAGGAACGAATTCAACATTAAAACATGAAAGAGTCATGGTACCCATTAATAGGGGGCAGGGGGCTACAAATGTCCCTTGGCTTTATCATCAATTCCGTTGAATAAATCACCTCAATCGGGGAATGTCTTTACAATCAAGGATGGGAAGTTTATTTGCACGCGTAAGTGGAGAGTGCGGTATAAAATGGATTTTACCACATCCTGCTAAAAAGGTTATGGATTTTACAATTCATGGTGATGGGATTGAACCACATCTTTTATGGCACAAACTAGTGGCTTCAACCAATTTCATAGAGCTTAAAAGGATTATTCACTATTTAGGTTGTCGTATACAAGGTGAAGCAAATGAAAATCTTCATTTGTTGATATTCAAACTGAAACGGAAGAAATGAAGGTGGGCTTGCCAAGATCAACAATGTCTTGAGCATTATAATCAAATTCTGCAACGTTATCATTGGAATTTGCATGACCAAAGTAAAAATAAATATACAGGTGCACAGTATTGTTTAAAGGACTAGCAAGTGTCCATGGGGAAGCAAGATGTGTTAGATCATTGTATGGTTGAGATTACTGAGTTCTCACAATAATCAAAAGAGTCTTCCAAGGAATTAGTTGTGTATTAAACATCTTTCAAACCTCCATCTCAAGATTTATTATTTGACATTAAGGATGGGCAACCTATGGGAGTGAGTAATCGTCCAGGTCATGTACCTATGAAGAAATCTACTGCGATACTAGTTATCAAATGTAACAGGGTTCAAACAGCTTATGTGCATAGTTTTGAAATTGAAACAACCCGTTTTGAAGTGGTGCCTAATAAGTTTCTGTTATTGGATAGTCAATTGCAAGGTGTTGCTTTGGAGAAATTACATAATGTTCTTAAGAAATATTATCATGTGTTTATTTGGAGCTATGCGGAATTGAGGTATGAAACCTAAATTGTGCCAACATTATATTGATATTGAACATGGTGTTAGACCTATACACTAGCATCATCATCACACAAATCCTAACTATGCAGACAAAGTGCATGCTAAAATTACTAAATTATTAGATGTGGGTTTTATCTATCCTGTTCTGTATAGTAACTAGGTTTCACCTATAGTCATTGTTCCTAAAAAGAACTCTAATAAAATTCCTATATGTGTGGATTATCATGCATTGAATAAGAACACTTGTAAAGTTCATTTTCTATTGCCCTTCTCTAATCAATTATTAGATCTGGTGGCAGGACACCAATTATATTCTTTTATGGATGGGTTGGTTTAGTGGTGGCTATAATCAAATTCCAATCAACCCTCAAGGTTAGCCCAAAACTACTTTTACTATATAACGGGGGACTTTTGCCTATAAGGTAATGCCATTTGGTTTGTGTAATATACCAGCTACTTTTCGGAGAGCCATGATGGCAAATTTTCAAGATTTTCTAATTGAGCGGATGGAAGTTTCCTTAAATGACTTTTGTGTGCATGGTGATGAAGAAAATATGGCTTATAAATTGGAGGAAGTATTACAATGTTGTGAGAGTATATGAGTTTCTTTAAATCTAGAGAAGTGTGATTTCGAAGTGTCACGGGGCATATTACTAGGCCACATAGTTTCAAGTGACGATATTGCAATGGATATGGCAAAAGCACAAAAAAATTATTTATTTACCTGCACCACAAAATTTGAAGCAATTAGGAGGGTTTCTTGGTCATTTAAATATCTATTGACTTTTTATTGAGTCATTTGCAGTAGTCACTACACCTTTAACTGCCTTACTTAAGAAGAATCAACCTTATGATTGGCATTTAGCGTGCCAAGTTGCATTTGAGAAATTAAAAGCTAAGTTGGCTGAAGGCTCAATTTTGGTCTCACTTGACTAGTGTAAAGAGTTTCATATTCATGCTGATGCTTGTATGGATATAGTGGGAGTGGTTCTATGTCAAGCAGATGAT
Organism: Lygodium microphyllum; assembly: GCF_053477565.2. NCBI lineage: Eukaryota > Viridiplantae > Streptophyta > Polypodiopsida > Schizaeales > Lygodiaceae > Lygodium > Lygodium microphyllum. The sequence continues at coordinate 80,349,471 of NC_141137.1, read as the reverse complement.
AAGAATATTAATCACCCACTTCAATATGCTAGCCATAATTTAAGTGATGTCGAGAAAATTTATAGAACAACTAAGAAAGAGTGTTTATCGATGGTGTTTCCTATTACTAAGTTTAGACATTATTTGTTGAGCAATAAGTTTATTTTTATGTGGATCAGGAAGCACTAAAGTACTTATTAAATAAACCCAAACTTAGTGGCCGAGTTACTAGATGGATGTTGCTTTTGACTAAGGGTCATTCTTTGGATTTTTTACCAGTGGCACCTATGCCCTATTATGATGATGATGCCTCAACTCCACTCCATGATATACTAGAGATTTCTAATGATGCGCCTGACGATGCTTCTGAAATATCTGATGAGAGGGTGCTATGACTTCTTCCAGATCATCCTATATGTTGTGATTTGTCTGATGGATTAGATGTTGACCATTTAGATGATTTTGGGTTACATTTGTTGTTTGTTTTAGAGGATTTATGGGGATGTGATGATTTTTGTTTAGATTTTTTGTTTTCTTAGTTTGTTTAGTTTGTGTTTTGATTTACGTGAATTTTAAAAAAAACTTAATAATAATAATAATAATAATAATAATAAAACCAAATATTCGAACATGATTCGCTTTTAATGTAAGGTTTCCTTTGTTTTTTAGCTTTTCACACATTGGTTTAGTTAGCTTTCACTTAGTTAGGTAGTTAGCTGCACTCACGGTTGGGTTTATCTTTGAGTGCAAGTTTTCTTTTCAATTTGTTGTGGAAACCACGAAGTTACGATGTACTCTTATCAGGTGTTTCCTTACCTTCTTTTGTTTTGAATTTTTTATTACTGCACTTTCTCTTTTCAGTAGTTTTGGTGTTGTACTTATGAGTCTTAAGTTCTAAAATGAGAGGGTTCCTGACTCATGCATGACTGTGTATTTTCTAGTTTGAACTAGATGATTAGAAGTTCACTAGAGTATATCCCCTATGGTTTTCTTTCATTTCTTGCTTGGATTTGCTGTGAGTAACAAACCATCTCTCCATGAAATTTTGATTGGTTTGTCTATGATGAAGTTACTTATGTTGAGCCTTGTGAGATTAGCCTATGATGAAGTTACTTATGTTGAGCCTTGTGAGATTAGCCTAGATGTCGACTTGGCTAGTATAGCTCTCCTAATTAAGTTTCTCAAGAGGAGGATTGTTGAGCTAAAATGTTTGAAGGCTCAATGTTGAATATTGACCACGTAAGTACTGTTTTTTTAAAAAACTCAACATATAATTAACCCAACAAACTCAAGACTTGAAAAAAAAACATAAAGCCATGAAAAGAAAGAAAGAACTTTTAAAAAAAGGAAAAAAAACTCTCGAAAGAAGATATCCATTATCTTTGAGGTCTTGGTAGGCTGTAGGGATTTCCTTAACAGGTGCCTTGAGTCCGATGCCTTGCATCTCTTAGGGGTGGGACCTTTTGAGCATGGCTAAAAACAAGTCTTTCAAAAAAAAAGAAAAAAAACAAACAAATCTTTGATAAAAGGTGATAGAGGTGTAGTAATAATTATATTATATATTATAACCAATTAATAGCTAGACACATTGTCTCTTCTTTCATGGAGGGTTAGCAGTTTTGCCTTGGAGACTCTATCTTGTGGAGTGTTCTATATTAGTTTTGCTGAGGTCTAGTGTTGGTCTTGCAAGAGTAAGCAAAGCCTTTGTCATGGATATTTGGAAGGAGAGTAGTATAGCATTTCTTTGCTTCGAGAGGTTTTTTGTTTCTTAGCAACTCTTGTGGTTTTCTTTTTAGTTGGATTCTTGCTTGGAAATTGCAATGTCATGCACGTTAGTGCACAGAGAGTGGTTTGTGAACTGGTTTTATTGCCACATTAAGTTAGTTCTTAACTGTAGAAGGAAGAGAATATTATTTGTTGGAATATACCGGTTTCCTTTGTGTTCCTTGCAGGATGGCTGCCGATGTAGCTATGCTCACGAGGACGCTCGCAGCTTGGAGGGGGAGAGTAATTATTGTTTCGCACTTCTCAATTATAAGCTTTAGAAGCTTTTTTGGATGATGTTGATGTTGAAGCTGTTCTTGAAGACTGGAGTCATTTTCCCTTTGTTAGTTCTCGGGAGCTCGCTCAAGCTAGTGAGGGAGGAATGATAATTGCTTATTTTGAGCCATTTTTACACCATTTTTTGGCAAACTGATTAGTTTTGGCTCTATATTACGCACTAATTTTCATAAAAATTTAATTAAAAATAAGATTGTAAAGCCGTATTTGGGTTGTGTTGAGGAGGAATTAGCAGTAGAGAGTTAGGATGTTTTTAATGGAGAATTTGGGGAGTGAGAAAAATAATAGTACTAAAAAAGTGAAAGCGAAATTTTTTTTAGTGAAAGGCGTAGACATTTTAGAGACGGGTAGAAGTACAAGTATAATTTAGTATGCATACATAGAATTCGGGTCGAGGAGCTGTGGGTGGGGACAAAATAGGTCTAGAGATGTGGAAAGATGTCAAGGAAATTGATTCAAGTGGCACCATATTTCTTGGGCCTTTGTGAGGGATTGCTACAGACTTTGGCCATGAAACCAACATCATTTGGTTGTGTTTGATCCTCTCTTCCATCTCGTCCATCCTCATTCCGTTCTTGGTTCGCATTCTTGAGTGTAGTGAGAGGAATTTTTTACAAGATCAAGAGGATATTAGTGCATATTAATGGGAGAAGTGGAAGATTAAGGTATTTGAAGATTTTTAGAAGTGAAGAGAGAGGAGGAGCAAGCACCAGCACCCCCAAATACAATTTAATATCTTCATTTATATTCTTAATCAGGTATATTCATTTTCATGAAAATTTGAATGAAAAATGGATAGAATGAATGATTTGTGGTTGAATATATCAAGTTTTTGATCTCTAAGTGTTAAAGAAATAGAAAGAATCTGAGTTCTTGCATTGATTGCATTGAAATGGTAGAGAAATGGTTGAAAATAGGCTAAAAACTGTATTTTTAAGCCATCATTAAGAAAAATTAAGAGTTCTAAAAAATATTAATATTAATTAAATAAAAAAGAGCTAAAATACATAGAAATGAATGTAGAAATTAAGTTTCATAACTTGGAGATGAATCTATTAAAATATTTATGCATTTTAGTACAAAAAAAGATAGCTTTTGACTGTAATTAGTGAAAATCAAGAACATTAATAAGAAATTAAGGCAAAAAACTAAACATAAAGTTGAATTAGGTTAAGATGGATTCAACTATCAAATATTAGTTCAAATGGACCTCTGTAGTTAAAGTTATTAAATTTTCAAGGGTGAAAATAACAGTTTTTAGGTGTTTTTGAGAAATAATTAGTGAATGTTAAGAACAAATGAAAGAATTTATGGATAAAAACTGGTATAAAAATTTAATTCATCATGAGCAATGTATGATTAGTAGGTTTTGATATATTATGATCAGACATCATTATTATAAATATTCTTATTTTTCTGAGAAATAATATGGAAAAATCATAACTTTTGATAATGAAGGAATTATAAGGAAATTGAAAAGAGTTTATAGTTCATTTTCTTTTCAAAATATATTCCTAAAGTGTAATGGATAATGGATTTCATTTACATACACTTACTTTGTAAAACACCATTGAGGCTGAAATAATAATTAATGAATATTAGTGATTGTATTAAATTATTAACAGAAATTGAAAATGAATTAAGAGTTTTTAAGTGATTTCTTTCTTTGATTAAAGTTTTGAGAACATTGGAGTTTGCATACTATGGGTTTTAGTTCAAATTTGGGAGGTTGAATAGTAATGTGTAAGGAATTGCAAGTAAGTAAAGAAGGTTCTTAAATAGTTGATGGTTGAACTACTAAGAGAAATGATAATGTGAATTTTATGCTAGTAATTTGAAGATAAAGAATAAATAAATATCCATTCCAAAACCTTATTTAATACAATGACTTTACATATCATCATTTTGACCACTTATTTGGGGGCTTCCTACACCCACCGAATGAGCCCCTCTTGCAGGAACCAAGAGACTAGTAGTAGTAGCCAACATAGAGTCACGAAAAGGCTCAAAGGTACCTTGGTTAGAAGTGTCAACCACTTTGGTACCTTTAGCCATGTGCCATAATGAAGATTAAGATGAATTGGTGAAGGGATTTCAAAGCCAACTTCACCAAGCAACCAAAGACAAAAAGGCCGCACTTACAAAGTTCGAAAAAGAAAAGGCTACATTTGCAGACTACAGAATGGAGCAAGCAAGAGTAATGCCTATCATTAATCTAAAAACGATCTCATTAAAGGCCTTGAAGGCAAGAGAGGGAGAGGAGGGCCTCAAGAAGTCATATGATGAAGAGAGGGAGATCTACATCTCCTTGGAAAAAGATGTGCACCTTCAACTCCCGCAAAAATAAATGCCTAAGGCTAGAAATAAAAGGGTTGAGGAGGCAAAAAGAACATGCTATGAAGGAGGTGCAAGAGGCAAGGAACCAAGGAGATGAGGAGAACAAGAGGAAACTAATGGAGTTGCACAACCAGTTGCAGTCTGTTCTCCACAAACAAAAAATACTTAAATAGCAGGTGAAAAGAAAAACCCAAGAACAAGAGCAAATGCATACACTGTGGCAGGAGCAAGAGCAGGTAATTTCCACTCTAGCCTAGTACTAAAACCAAGGGTTAGAGCAGATGAAGGAGAAAGCAAAAGAATGGGCAATCAAGAACAAAGATCGAATAAAAAACTTAGCTTACAAGCCAGTCCATGCCAAGGGTGAGCACCTCCTAGCAGAAAGCAAAGCCGTGGCTGTTGAGACAGGAATGCTGGAGCTCTAGCACAAGATCTTAAGAACAATGTTGAATGTCACACAACCATGAGGAGAAGAGATGGTGGAGCAGCTCAAGAGGAAGCTAGAACTGACAAGGAGGGCTCTGCAGCACGCACTCCATGACAAGGCACCCAGGATGAGCACTAGTTTGGGACTAGAGGAGCAATGCACTCACCTAACCTCAGGCGGCTTAACTGCATAAGAACTCTCTGTTAGGGCTTGGGGAGCCAAAATGACAAATGCAACTAGCGCAACAGGAGCCACTAGAGCCAGTCTAGGAAGGACTTGATTTCGAACCAGACCATCAAGAGGAGGAGAAAATGCAAGAATCAAGCCCCCCTATGCACCCACAAGTGCAAATAGAAGATAAAGGGGAGGAAGCAGGGCCACCCAAACAAATGGTGGAGGCAAGGCACAAGCATAGGGAGCAAGTGGAACGTGCTCACAAAAAGTTTCAAGCTAGGACACCGCAAGTCCCTCAAGTGACCATCACTCAAGGTGAGGAGTGTGATCCTGTCAACTAGGGCCATGAACTTGCGGTGTGGGAGCAATGGGAGAACTATAGCCCCTTCAAGTTCTCTTTCACCTTCCCTCACTCATTGGATATAGTACTATCTCCTAGGGTAGTGGAGGATGTCATCGAACTTTTAGCTAGTCTGGGAAGGAGATGGCTAGAGGAATGAAGGAGGCACCCACAAGGTGGTGGCAAGAACTTGCAAACTATTGGGAAGATAAGGTGGCAGAGGTATCCCAGAGTAGAAGAATATGAGCACATCCAAAGGTGGGACATGTAAATTTGGGACTCTAGCCTGAAGGTCTAGGGATCCCTTTTTTTTGCATCGCCCTAATTTATGAGAGAGATGATCCTATCTACATGCCCTGCACAAGACAAATTGGGGTCGATTTCAAATCGGAGGTGCATGCTAGATACGACTTCTCTTTGATCTATGATGTAAATGACTCAATCCCTGAAGATAGCTTTATTTTTACTGAAATGGACCTCTACCCATCTATAGCGAGTTTTGTGACTGGCTTCTCCTCATGCCTTGACCTCACTTTCATCACCACATGTAATTACCTCCGCCTACTATGAGTACTATTTAAACAAAAACCTACTATAGAGGAAGAGCGGCTACTGCCCCTCTTTTTTGACCTCAATGCTGGGATTGATAGCTACGCCATGGTACACCTCATGATGAGAGCCACTCTCCTGCTAGCATTTTGCATGAACCTCTTAAAGGATATGAGTGATAGTAGATTCACCAGGTGTAACCACCCATTTTTGTCATCTACTCCACTCAATGTAAAAGCTAGCTTAAAGGGATATCTGCAAAGCAGAGCATTCCTTAGTAAAGCCCTCAAGCCACCATGCAGCTTGGTCCCTACTTCGCAAAAAATGGGATGCTTCTTAGCATACTCCCTTATTAAATTTATTCATTTAAAAAGAAGAAGAAGAAGAAGAAAGAGAAGGGAAAAAAAAAGAGGGACAAGGACAAGAAGGAAGGAAGTAGAAAGCAAAGAAGCACATTAAGTAAATCAGCCATATGTACTCTACACGTATCATAAGCACTACACCTTAGGAACCACCCTCGCCAATCCCCCACTTCACACTTAGGGCTCATCAAGGGTAGGACACACCTAGGGAGGTCACACTCACCTAGACCTGCCTCCCTAAGCTACACCCACCACACCTTCCCTTTACAAGAACTGGGTCCTCAAGTGTGGGACAACACCCCAAGCTCGTACTTGCAGCTCAGCCCAACTCCCAGTTCCACTAGCACGGACACAATGCATTGCATGACAAGGTAGGCACACCCCCTAGGTAGTGCATCTTCTTTTCTTTTTTAGGTGAATTTGACCAAGCGCGACAACCCATCGACTTTGGAGGCTCCATCAACCACTCAATCCACTCTCAGCCTCCACAACCTCAACCATTTTGATATGCTTCTTCTCCATGTCATCCCCGTAAGGCCCCATCATCGACCTCCATGACAACCCTCCAACCACTCTAGCCCTCATCAACAAAGCCCACAAGTGCCATGGAACTAGCACTTGACTAGCAGGGGGATAATGTTAAGCACCCTAGCGCATGAAAGGTAAAAAATAAAAAAGAAGGAAGTAAAAGAAAATTTAAAAATACAAGGTAAAGTAGAAAAAGACAGCCTGATAGCAGAAAGGGTCAAAGGTACAAAGACACCTTTAAAAACCAAGGCCAATGCAAAAATGGAAGAGGCACATTTTAAAATGCAGAGGAATCCCTAAATCTTTGTAAAAGAGCACCAGGCTCCCTCGTGTGCAATTTGTAAAGAGTAGATGGGCATGGGTGAAGCCACAATGTAAATAGAAGGAAATAGGAAAAGATGACCTAGGGTAAAATTGCTAGTCATGTAAAAAAGGGATGGGTGCCCAAAAGGTATTAGGGCATGTATAAAAGCCAAAAAGTGAATGGAGAAGCTCATTCTTGTATGTGGCAAAAACTAGCTCTCCTCTACTCTTCTCCTTCTTGTTCTTGCTTGCTTCAACTTGTGCTTGAGGGAGGGAGTATGAAGGAGTGAGGGAGTGAGTGTGTGAGGGTGAGGGACCATGGTGGAGAAGCTCTCCATCTTCTCCTCTCTTCTTCTTCTTCTCTTCTCTTCTCTTGTCTCACGTGAAACAATGGAGCATGGAGCTTGGAGTTTGAGGATTGAGCTTGCACCTTGGATCATGGAGCTTTCGGAGTACTTGAGGTAGAAGGGACTTGATTGAGCATGGAGGTAAGCTCACTATGCTCATAGGTGTGAGAGTGCGTACGGCTATGTGAGAGGTAGCCATTGCACTTGGCTTGAAATACTTGAAGCAATAAGTAATCCATGGGTCTTGGCAATCGAGCGAAAGCTCATATATACACCAACCCACTAACAAGCACCCACTGATAGGTAGGTATAGTAGTATACATGGACCATCACTTAGTATTTACCCCAACAATCTCCCAATCAAAGGTCAATATGCATATAAGGGAAAACAATATATCAAAGTAACCTCATCCAATGCTCATCAGCATGGTGATGTGTAAATCCCTTGGAGGTTAAGCTCTTCAAGAAAATCTACGGGGTTCTCATTTGTGTCTTTTATCACGGTTATATTATCGGCACTCAAGCATCTCTCTGATGATACTTCACATCCACATACTTTGTCTTTGCATATTAGCATGGTTTTAGGGGGCTAGTTTGAGGTTATGCCTTACAGACATAGGGATTAGTATTTCATTCTTCCTCATTTCTCACTCTCATTGAACCAAGTGTGGTGCTTACCTACTTTAAGTTTTGATTGATCACATAAGTAGCTTTCTTAACTTGATACTGGAATGCTATTAGTGATCCTAGTGGAGTCATTAGAAACCTTAGTTCAATCCTTGTGGTTCAAGCCATATCCTCCCCGATGAGATAGGCGTAGAAGCAAGCTAACTATCTAAGCTCATATGTTCCATGGGATCTAGGTGGTGACACTTAGGAAAAGCAACTGGTCAACTACCCGCTGACATTACTTCCTAGGTTTCTCGATATTAAAATTAAATTTTAAAGAAGTATATGAAGTAGTAAGCTAGAGGATCAATTTTCCCTCATGAATTTTGAATTGGCTTATGGAATATGAGATTTTTGGGGCTATGTATGCTTCAGCCTGCGGGTCAAGTGAATAAGAGTTTTGTTATTTTGTTGCCTTGATGGTGTTCAATGCTATCTTTGGCTTTGATTCATGGATGGCAATGGCGATATGAATGTATCTTGGTTGATATCGAGAATTTCGCTCATGTTGAGAGGGACCTTAATAGAGTTGAGATACTTGAGCTACTTAATCTTGCAAAAGAATTTTGGTTCATTGAGACTAAGAGTCTAAAAATTCTACCTTTGTTTGGTGGATAAGAGTTGAACCAAAATTGCTATATATATGATCGACTTGATAGGGTGATTGATCATTACAAGCATTGGAATTTGACCTCACAAGTCTTATGCCTCAAACATAAGAATATCCAATGAATTGGATTATCTAATCACACTCATTGATGTGTATGGAATACCTCCCAAGGTAGAAATAATTGAGCATAATACAGATGAGAACATTTCAATTCCTCTAAAGGAAGGGGGGTGTTCAAAGTCAAAGACAGAGACAAAGAGTTGGAGTAACAGTGTAGAGCAATGTGCTCTCTCTACCTTCCATTATCCATTCTCACACATAACTAAAGTGAATAGTACAACCTAAGGTCTCAAGGACCATTCACACCAAAGACTGCTAAGTCCTAAAACACTGACTTATTCAATGTCTGCATAGTGTGGTACAACTGGACATCCTAAGTGTCGGGTACAGTCATAACTGAAGAGAGATAGATGAGCTTGAAGTCTAACACTCCCCCTCAAGCTCAAGACAACATATCTAGACACCAAGTAACTGTCTAAAAACACTGAACTTATCTTTACCCAAATACTTGGTAAAGATATCTGCAACCTACTCATCAATCTTCACATGCATGAGATCAACTCTCCCTGCAAGAACCATCTCTCTAATGAAGTGGTAGTGTAGCTCTATGTGTTTTGTCTTGGCATGGTATAATGGATTCATAGCTAGGAGTACACTACTTAGATTATCACATAACAAGGTCACTGGAGCATCCACCTATATATCCAAATCAGCCATAAGCTTGAGCAGCCATGCAATCTCACATGCTGCCAATGCAGCACCCCTGTACTCTGCCTTAGTACTTGATAAAGCAACAGTAGGTTGCTTCTTGTTGGTCCAACTGATCATGCTGCTACCAAACCCGAAAGCATAGCCACTAGTAGATCTACGATCATATGAGCATCCTGCTCAATCTGCATCCGTATATCCAATTAGTTTCAAGGGCTTATCTCTGACATAGAACAGCCCATAATCTACAGTGGACTTAACATATCTCATAATGCGTCTAACTGCATCCAAATGCGGCTTTCTGGGCTTCTGCATAAATTGGCTTATGAGCCCTACAACATAGCTCAAGTCAGGCCTAGTGATGGTCAAGTAAATCAGACTGCCAACCATCTACCTGTATATATTCACATCCTCTACTTCAGCCCCAGTGCTCATGTCTAGCTTGACGTTCTGATCAAGAGGTGTATCCAATGGTTTACATTCAACCATGCCATACTTCTTCAGCATTAGCATAGCATAGTGCTTCTGCATCAACCATAAACCATTTTCAACTGGAACTACCTCAATGGCCAAGAAGTACTTCAGTTCTCCTAGGTCCTTCATGTCAAATTCAGATTTCAGCATCTTCATTACATGATGTATGCCCAAGTCATCATCACCAGTGATTATCAAATCATCAACATATATGACCAGCACTACCAAGCCACTGTCAGTCTTTTTCGTAAATAGGCTGTGATCAGCCCTACCAATAGCAAATCCCAAGCTCTGCAAGTAGTTACTGATCCTTGCATGCTAGGCTCTCAGAGCCTGCTTCAGCCCGTACAATACCTTTTTCAGTCTGCATACATAATGCTGAAAATCAGGGTTTACATACCCTTTCGGCTAAACCATATAGACATCTTCTACCAAGTCACCATTAAGAAAGGCATTCTTCACGTCCATCTGCTGCAATTTCCAGCCTCTAGCAGCAGCCAAAGAAATTGCAGTGCGTATGGTTGCCATCTTAGCAACATGGCTGAATGTTTCCTCATAATCAAGTCGATACTATTGGGCATACCCCTTAGCAACCAGCCTGGCTTTGTACCTTTCAACACTACCATCCGATTTGCATTTGATCTTGTAGACCCATTTGCTGCCAATGGTCTTTTTCCCTTCAAGCAGTAGCACAAGATCCCATGTCTTATTTTTAGCCAAGGCATTCATTTCTTCATCCATAGCTGCACACCAGTTCTCATCTTTCACTGCTTCAGCATATGTACCTGGTTCTTTAATCTCCATCACTTTTGTCATGTAAGCATAATGCTTTGCAAAGTAGCCATTGTACGTTAACTTGTCAACAAGATATCTGACTCTCTGCGATCGTCTAGGCTATGGTGCACTGCTCGATTCCCCTCTCTCATGAGGTAGAATGTACTTGCTCTGCCTCATGCCAGGCGCATAGACAGTCGGAATACCAAGTTCATTGTCTAAAGTGTCAGCAGACTCATATCCAGAAGTTATACTACCATGTGTCATCATACTAGATGCATCCTTAGTAGCTTTCTCTTTTCCTTTGTTGTCCAAGACATCATATCTCCCCCTCACTTGCATACTGGTGTCAATGGACGGTGAGCTCCTCAATCTCCCTGTCCATGGGGATACTGTCTTACCACTAGGACCTGTCATAGCAGTGCTCTGGTTTATCCGATGGCACTGTAGCCGGTGATACATATCAAGAGCCCATCTCATCAAAGATAACATCCTTGCTCACCAAAATCTCCCTGGTGGAGGGATCATAACATTTGTATGCCTTCTTCTCTTGTGAATATCCAATGAAAACACACTTATGCGATTTTGGATCCAACTTCTTCCTTTTCTCATTTGGAATGTACACATAACCAAGACAACTAAAGACTTTCATGTGACTTACATCTGGCTTATAGCCATACAACTTCTCAAACGGTGACATCTCATGAATACCTACAGTGGGAGTCCGATTCAAGATATATATGGTTGTTATAATAGCCTCAACCCAATAATAGAGTGACATCTTCTTCTCATTCATCATGGCACGAGCAGCGTCCATTAAGACCCTATTCTTTCTTTTAGATATCCCATTCTACTGAGGAGTGTAGCTGCAGGTAAGCTGCCTGCGTATGCCATTTCAGTCAGAAAATTATCAAACTCATTTGACACATACTCCCCACTGCTATCTGATTTCAAGCAAGAGATATGGCACTCAAATTCTTTTTCAACCTGCTTTTCAAACTGTTAAAAAATATCAAACACTTCATCCTTTGTCGTCAGAATGTAAACCGAAGTATAGCGGCTATAATCATCAATAAATGTCACATAATACTTTGATCCTCCCATAGATGCATTATGGGCTGGCCCCCAAACATCAGAGTGCACTAATTGCAATGGACGTGTACTCTGCCCTACATGCCTAACAAATGGCAACCTCGACTGCTTACCAAACTGGCAAGCATCGCATACATGACCAATATCTGAGTATTGGAACTTGGGTAAACCTGTAACAAGCTGTTTTTTTGCATAATTTGCAGCCTTTGCAAATTCACATGCCCCACTCTCTTGTGCCAAATTTCCAAATCTCTAATAGTGCCAGAACCATGGGCAAAGATAGTTGAATTCAGCTTTGGCAAAGTAGCATCAAGAGTAAGCATTCTGCCATTCATGTGATAGCGAGCTATTAACTTGTATCCATTGCCAAACTCTTCAATAAAGCAGCCATGCTTATTGAATCTAACCTGCAAATTATGCTCCACTGACAGATAGTAAGTTCTTTGTAATCAATGGAACATGCAGTATATCATGCAAATTTTTCTTTTTTCCATCATGAACCACAAGAGGCACTTTGCCTTTATGCTTAATGCTATACTGCGTGTCATCACCTGTACATACATAGCCATGTTTTTTAGCAACCATGTCAGTGAACCAATCACCGTGAGGGGTCATGTGATTCGATGCCCCTAAATCAATATACCAAACTACATCATCAATGGATTTTTCAGCAGCCCTATCTTTTACATACTACATGGCAAACAGTCTATCACCTGAAGCATCATCTGCTTGACTAGCCATAGCAAAATGTCCATGTTGTTTGCCCTTCTGATTGCCCTTCTTCTTCCAGCAGTCCTTGGCAATATGCCCATATTTTTCGTAGTAATGACAATCCTTATCCTTATTTGGATTGCCAAATGGGCACTACTGCTACTAGGAGCCTCTGCCTCTAGGGCTAGATCTCCCCCTACCTCTAAATTTTCCACCACCTCTTGCATTTGATAGCTACTAGTTGTTACCTCCATAGGATGCATTTTGCTGGCCTCCTCTGCTAGACCCATAGCCTCTACCACGGGTGCCACAACCGCATTGATTGGAATAAAAAACTGCATCCTTGTTTTTAGAACTACTTGACCCTATAGCCAAGCCAAGTTTAACCTCCTCATGGATAAGCAATGCAACTAGATAATTGAAATTAGGCATTTCAGCCCACGTAGACACAGAAGTGTCAAAAGACTTATACTCAGGCCCCAAGCCATTCAAAGTCACAGCAACCATGTCTTCATCTTCAACCTGTGAACCAACAAATGCCAGCTGATTTGCAATGGTCTTGATCTCCGCGACATAATCTTGTATGGATCTGCTCTTTGTCTCCATGTTGTTGACCTTTTGCTTCAACGGTATCTTTCTGGCACTTGTGGTTGTGCCATAGTACTTGACCAGGATGTCCCAAGCATCCTTAGGAGAGCTGCAATTCATTATCTGCATTACCATGGCATCTGATATGCATAGAGACAACCAGTGCAAGACCCTGTGAGCTCTTTCTATCCAAGCTTGATGTAGTCGTCTCTGATCAGTTGTAGGTCGGGATTTGGAATATCATTTACCTATCAGGAAGTTTTCCATTCTAAACTTCCAAATGGCATAGTTATGGCTGTCCAACTTCTCCCCCACAATCTGGGTAATATTGTTTGTCCTTTCTGCATTTCCCATGTTGTAGACCCTGTCTAGCTACCTGCAAACCAATTCTTCTTAACAGTTCAGTTTCAGCCTGTAATTGTTTATGACAGTTTTTAGCACTCTATGTGCTCAAACATTCAGTTATTCTAGCCTAAAAACAGTGGTACATATACGTCCTGACACTTGGCAATCACCCAGGTATTGCAGCCTGCATGTATGGACTGCATTCAATAAAAAACCAGCATGTATTTGGGCAGCTTGTTCATGTATAGACAAGTAGTCTGTAGGTTGAAAAATGACAGTAACCAACAGCTCTTTTTGAGCTCAACACAGAGGGTATGTGCCCCAAGATCACTTACTGTACTTCAAAGTTATATCTTTGCATATGGGGTTCCAAACATATCAATCTGACACTGAATGCAACATGAACTGCAAGTACAAAAGCAAGGTACAATTGCTGTAAATTTCAGTCAAGCATAAACAATCAATGACAATGTATTTTCAGCCCACCAAACTCTTCAAAACATCATAGACATGTGCCACCATACATGGGATCCAATACATGAGCCTGACCACTTCCAAGTTGTCCCATCTTCAAGAGCAATATCAGACAATGCATTCACACTTCATGACCATCCAATAGAGTGTCAAAGCATTTGTTTTCTGATCCAAATTTCAGTTTCTAAGAGCATCCAATGCTCATGTCAATCCTCAAACAATTTTGCAGACATATCCAATGTCATACATGTCATTAAGACCATTTAAAAAAAACATGTAATCTTCTAGTGTAGATGAATGCTTGTTATAGACTGTGAATGATAGTTTTCAGCCTATCAAGAACTCATAAATCTGAATTCTTTTGACACCAAACTGCAGTTTATAAGCATGGCATTCAATACATATGTCTTCTTTGCATGTACAGAAGCTCAGGTGATTGCTTTGGACATGTTTGAAGGCTCCAACCTCATGTTTGACATGTATACATGCTGTATGTACCTTGTATATAGCAAACAATGAGTATTTCTAGACCTGCAAATAGTCCTTTCAGCTCATTGATGAGTCATGACATGTCCAAGCTTTCAATAACCTCTCAAAGAGCATAAGCAAGCTCTATATCAGCCTGTGAATGGTATAAGTGACAGTTTGCAGACATTTATGATAGCATCAAAACCAGGCGCAATCACATAGGCAATAGATCTGATGGCAAAAGCATATGTTGTTGATGATGATAAAGATGAGCACTTGGATGTGCTCAAGGGTGCTCCCCAAAGCTCCCACAGAAGCCTCAAACACTAACATGAAGCATAGAATCCATCTTACCAAAATGCATACCTTGTTGCACAAACAATGACAATCAATGGCAGTCAACCCTCGTCACTTCAAGAACCTGTGTCTTTACTCCCGAATGCTTCATTCCACAAAGCCCAGTCATGGGTGCTCTGATACCATGTTAAAAGTCAAAGATAGAGACAGAGAGTTGGAGTAATAGTGTAGAGCAGTGTGCACTCTCTACCTTCCATTATCCATTCTCACACATAACTAAAGTGAATAGTACAACCTAAGGTCTCAAGAACGATTCACACCAAAGACTGCTAAGTCCTAAAAAACACCGACTTTTTCAATGTTCGCATAGTGTGGTACAACTGGACATCCTAAGTGTCAGGTGTACAGTCATAACTGAAGACAGATAGATGAGCTTGAAGTCTAACAAAGGGGAGAGAATGTAATGTACTTACCTTGGCATCTTAGGCATTGTATAAAATTTACTGATCAAACAATCAAGTATGTTGCATGTTTTGAAATATAAATGAGCTCCAAGAGTTATAACATTTAGAGGCATTAAGTACCTTTCTTTTATTGATTTCTTTGGGATATTGATAGGGATTCCTAATAAAAAATCATAAAGTTTGAATTTTGGCCTTTTAAAAAATTTCAAAAATGTAAAATGAAGGGATATAATTGTATTGGCATGATGGCAAAGGTTCAAATGGACTCGAATTTCAATTGCCAAATCAAAAGTTGTGGCTATTTTAAATTATGTCGATTGTGCAGGAATTTTTATGTGCGAGTTGTGTGTGAGTGTGAAAGAGCCTCATTTTTGCTATTTTTGGACTCCTATACTCCTAAAACGTGGAAGTCTCAATATTGAGTAAAATCTCTCTAAAAGCACTCAAACTAGCTTACTTTTGCATTCGTCATCAATGACGTAAGTTACACATGCTAAAAGCAATCCCTCCCACCCCCTACCCCCTTTCTCCAACTAATATATAAAGGGGGAAAGGTATTGCATAACAGAATAACTCTCTTGGAGGGAAACACCACTCTACAAGCACAAACAAAGCTAGAGGGAAACTTTTCCTCTTAGCTTTTGTCCATGCTCTACAATTTCACAAGAGCTCATCCATAATCTATTAAGCTTCCCTTTTCTTCTCCACATGCATATAGAAGCTCTATTGAGGTCTACCAACCTTCTCCCTCTCTTGTCCACACTTGCATAGAAGCTATTCTGAAATCTACCAAGGTTCTTCCCCCTTCTCCACACTTACATGGAAGCTCTATTGAAATCCAAGCATTTTCTCTCTTCTCCACACATGCATAGAAGATCTGCCAAAATCTATAGAGCTTCTCCCCCTCTGCTCCACAACTACACAGAAGCTCTACCAAAATTCGTCGATCTTATCCCTCTTATCTATGCTTGTACAGAAGCTTTGCCGAAATCCATTGAGCTCTCCCCTCTCCTCTATACTTGCATGGAAGCTTTACCAAAATCCACTAAGTTTTTTTTTTGAATTTTCTATAATTGTATGAAAACTTTGTTAAATTTATTCTAAATGATGATCCCTAGTAGGACATTGTGAAGGAAAGGTGGTGATTAGAGAAGGTATTTCTAGATAATTCGAGCAAGGCAGTCTAGTGAGGGGCTTGAAAGATGCCATCTAAGATGTAGATCATATGATACCAAGTTGCAATAATCAGGTTTGAGTTGTTTATTCCATATTTAGTTGTTCTATTCAAGCTAAAAAGGTTGCTTTGGTCAAATTTTTTTACTTTATTGCTTTGATTGAGTAGATGTAATTAAGAAAAGTACTTTGGTCAAATTTATTTGCTTTGTTACTTTGAACTAGTAGATGTAATTAAGAAAATCACTCTTTGGAAACAGATGTATTCCTTGTCTTGATATGTTTTCTTTATGATTATGCATGTGAATTCATAAGAAAGCTATTGATGTATTAAGTTTATAGAAGAGTTTATGGGGAGTAGGTGTGGCCATCCCAAAGCACACCATTGAGTTCCCCCTCACTAAGAACCAAATTTTGGCATGGGTGCTAGGACGGGGCCCGCTATCGACAAATCTATTTGTAGGAGTGTCCACTTTGCTTAAGGTTCAAGTGACCAATAGGGCTCTCATAATAACTACCTTAATGTTGATGAAGGAGGCAACATCCTATGAGCCCAATGGAATTTGAGAGACTCCCATACTAGTTAGGGAGTGGCCTAGTGGCTATTGATATGGGATGGTAGGGTTGTATCGGCCCATCCAAAATGGGCATTATTTTTTATTATGGACCAAATGTTTTATGCTTTTAATGTTTGAAATAAGGATTGTTTGTAAAACTTGTTTTACTTATTTTTGTTGACTCCTTATACATGCTAATCATACATGGGATTTGGTTCCTTTGCCTAGAGGCAAGAAGGCATTGCTCTGCAAGTGGGTATAACAGTTGAAAAGTATCCTTGGATTTTAATCCAATGGATAACCCTTCCCACAATCCTCAGAGGGAGTCCCTATGCATATTGGTGTTATACACCACATAAGCACAAACAAAGGGAGTGCCCCTCGGCGGTTGACTACCGCTACCCCACTATGACTCTCCTGCACCTCAGGGATTGGCCCCAAGATGCATCATGAATACATAAAGCACATACGAAACATTCTCCACTCTTTTAATTAGTCATTCCATGAGATAATAGATAGTCCTCACTGAATATTTCCCAAAGAGATCGAACCACTAACCCTACAGCTTAGGGTACCTCACCTCCTCAACATAGGTCATCATTCATGAAAACAATTGTTGTGCATTCCTAGGATGATGCCATATGTTGCGTGCAATGTAATTGTGTATGATTTATAGTGCTTAGACAATTTTCTTATTGGCAACCAGCATTGTGAAGGCACAAAAACATATCTTTTCATGCCTTTACTCTAAACCGCGATTATTGCATTGCCTAGGGCCAGAACCGAGCATGCTCATGCTACTAGACCCTCTTAATTTTAAACCACACATGTCTTATATACTATGCATTTAAAAAAAATCAAAATTCAGTGTATTATAAGCACTTAACAACCGCCTTCTCCCTACCGCTTAAGATTGTGCATTTGGTGGTAGGTTTAGAGAGTGGTTTTTATGTTCTTTTTCCTTCATGAAAGTAATTAAAACCCACTTTGACAGAGATATAGGACTAAACTAGGGCTAAACCTCATGCCTCAACCTTATCATACATTTAGAAACACAAACATTATTTTTCTCTATTTTTCACATGTAAAAAATCTATTTTTTATTTTTTTCTTATTTTTCACTTTATTTATTGATAATTACTGATATTTTTGATTTACTAATTTAGACTGATTGATCTTACTTAGAATTATTTTTCTATCATATTTTATCCCATATAAACACCATATGCATGACAAAACCCAAAAAACACATAATTTTTATTAAAACCACAATGTTGCAAGTTTTGCGTGTTTACAAAGAAATTATTAGATGACTAATTTTTCTTGATTTCTTTAATGTTTCTGATAAATCAGAGCATTGGCAACCAAATGCAACGATTTTCAATCAAAATTTATAATAAACAATAAAATCTACCACTTACTCATAAAGCTGCATCTTATGACGTATGTATCTCGTGATAGGAGACCTGGTGACGCTTTCCAACAACTACTAATGATCCTTCCAACCTCAATCTACGCTCCTTTATGCTCCAGCATCATCCCATGATTAAAATCTTTCATGTCAATCCACCCCCTTCTCTTATATATTAATCCATGGAAACACACAACAAGAGGAGAGAGGAGAGAGAAAGACTAAAAATCAGTATTTTGGTTCCCTTCATGAAAATCTATATGCTCACAACCAAATTGAAGCCCTTGAGGAGTAGATCAAGGATATGCAATCATTGCTTGATGATTCTCAACATTGGTGGAGAGGCATCAAGTCTCACAAATTTGAGGCATTTTTTTTTTTTCACCACCTCCTTCCTCATGGTTGATTTTTGCATGTTTTTTAATCATTAACATTTCATTTATAAAATATCTGGTTTACACTTGGGGGTTTCACACTGCCCGACAAGTGGATTTTTACATTTTGGAGGGGCAAACGAACTCAAATTCGAGGGCCATGCGGCTTCGTGGCATTGAAATCTATAAATTTGACCCCCATTGTGTACTTTCTGGCTCCCAAATCACATAGTTGCTTTATAATGCCAAACCTTGCAGGGATTAAATGGGGGGTCAAACGGACTCAAATCGATGAACCGAGACTTGCGTTGGGTTCCTGCCATCAAGCTACATCTAGGAAAACTCCAACTCATCGATCTTTAACCGTTTGATTTTGCATGAAAAATTGGTCTTTTACGCCTCTTGGGCCACTTTTCCGTTTCAAAAATGGATTCTAGAATCTAGCTCTCACTATGCTTTTGGTGCTAGCATTGGTTGCTCAACTAGATCTGGACCTTTATTAGATAGATGTAAAGATGTCTTTTTTACATAGGGACTTGCATGATGAGATATATATATAGTAGCCTAAGGGCTTTAAAGAAAAAGGTAGGGAACACCTAGTGTGCAAGTTGAGAAAGAGCCTTTATGGCTAGCACAGGCACCTAGGGAATGGTACCACAATTTTGATGCTTTTATGTATCCATAGGGATATATCCATAGTGCTATGGATCTGTGTTTATACACAAAGAAGGGTCGTGATGGTAGCCTTATGATTTTTGTACTCTATGTGGATGGTATGCTTATTGTTGGGAGAGCTCATGATAAGTTGGATGCCTTGAAAACTCAGCTCAAGAAAGGCTTTGAGATGAAGGACATGGGACATGCCTTGCATATTCTTGGGATATGCTATGCATCATGTGTGATTGCTCTAAGGGACTTCTTTATCTGTTATAGAAGGAGTATGTCCAAAAATTCCTTGAGAAATTTTATATGCAAGATAGTAAGCCTATTTGTTGTCCTCTTCTACCTTCTCATTTGAAGGTTAGTGAGGCTAGTTACCCAAAAATTTGATGAATAGAAGTTTGAGATGGCCAAGATCCCTTATGCATCCACCATGGGCAGTTTGATGTATGCCATGATAGCCACTCGTTGACATAACCTTTGCAAGGGTGTTGTGGCACGGTATACGGCTACACCTGGCAAACGGCATTGAGATGCCATCAAAGGTATCATGAGGTACCTAAAGGACACAAGTGATGGGATACACTAACTCTAATTATGTAAGACATGTAGACAATAGGAAGTCCACCTTTTGCTATGTCTTCATCTTTGTTGGAGATATTGTTTCTTGGATGTGCATGGTGCAGAAATGCACGACCCTTTCTACCACACCAAGGTCGAGTATGTTGCAGCCACTAAGGCTTGTAAGGAGGCTCTTTGGTTAGGCTATCTGGTGGCAGACCTTGGTATTACTGATATGATCCCTACACTATATTCAAATTCTATGATGCTATCTAGTTAGCCAAGAATCCGAGCAATCTTCCATGCAAAGATGAAAGATATTGAGGTGTGTTACCACTTCATCAGGGGGGTCATTAAGGATAGGTTTGTTGACATTGTTAAGATCTTAATTGACCAAAATGTTATAGATCTGCTCATGAAAAGTCTCTTAGTGGAGGGTTTTTCCTTCCTTAGGAAGTTGATGGGTGTTGGATGAGATGACATCTTTCCTCATCCTATTATACTTGTGTACATTTGCACTTTGCCACTTTTTTTATTATTCTTTCCTCTCACTAGGGTTACATTCACCTTTAAGTGGGATATTGTTGGGGGCAAAGGCACTTGTGCCTAGCTGCTTGTATATTACTACATTAACAATATCTGCACACCTGTATATTGTAGATGGTGGGTGCCCATTAGTGTCACTTCATTCTTTATTCTTTTAGTGACATTTGAATAAAGGGAAGGCCCACCATACATTGTGACTATTGGAGTTCCAAAATCTTCTCTCTCTCTCTCTCTCTCTCTCTCTCTCTCTCTCTCTCTCTCTCTCTCTCTCTCTCTCTCTCTCTCTCTCTCTCTCTCTCTCTCTCTCTCTCTCTCTCTCTCACTCATTGTAGCTCTTTCTTCCACTCGTGTGTTTCCACTCTGGGCTCACTCCCTTCAATTTTTGCTTTATGAGATATGCCCATACCTTATGCAAATAGTAATCAACAAAATACACAAAGTACTTTATGCTACCTAGTGATTGAGAGGATATGGGGCTACATACATCAGAATGAATAAGAGCTAAAGGCTCACACATGTGCATAATGTCATAATTCTTATGAGAATTGCATGTCTACTTGCCATAAATACAACGATCATATGAATCAAAATATTTGTAGTTGAGGGGCAAAAGATATTGCAAACGAGAAAACATTTTCACCCATTTTAGGGATATGTGTTAGAGATAATGATGCCATAATAATAAATGCGATACTCCAACCACTACCAAAACATGGTCAATATATCCAAATACAAATAAGGGATAAAGAGTGCTAGATTTGGCACCTCGTTCCAAGACAAGATTCCCACGGGTAAGCTTCCATGAAGAGTCTCCAAAAGATACAACATAACCTATATCATCTAACTATCTAGGCTTTTGACTAAAGTGAGATGATGGCATACATCATGCAATGTAAGTATATTGCCTAAAGGAAATTACAACAGGATATCTCCAATACCAAAAATATCCAAGGCGAGGTAGGTCAACATTGTGATAGGAATGGAACCACTCTCGGTGAATGGGTAGTATTAAATGAAGCCCCTAAATCAAGTAGCCAACACTGAGCATATAGGTAGACAAGGCATTGATCACTTGTAAAGCATCGAGGAAAGAAACTGAAGGTATGTAGTCATCATTAGAATCTGTCTGCATGACACTAATCTCTTCAATCTTGATGCTGGGGACTTACTGGGGACAATACTATGATAATCATTCTTTTCCTACACTTTATCCTTTCCCTTTTCTTTGTGCTTATCATCACATATTTTATGGCATTGTGATCGAATATAACCCTAATTCCCACAATAGTGATAAGTCAATGCAGACTTTTGGCCATTAACCTCTCCATTCAAGAGTGCACCCTCTATGTCCTACAATTTCAATCCATTAGTAGGCATATTTGTACACATAGTAATATGGAATGTGTCACATGACTCAAAGCATGTAACAACCAAGAACAAGGAAGGAATATTGACCTTAAATTCAATTTCATTTGAAGATAAGTGGCTGAAAATATAATGAAACTCATTTAAGTGGGTAGACATGGAAGTCCCCTCCATACGAAGGTCCATGAGTTGTTAAGCCAATACATTTGAGAGGCATGGCTTTGCTTGTTATAGACATTGCAAATCTCATCCCATAACTCCCATGCAGTCTATCTATCAAAGATAATATTATAGTAGAATTTCTTAGAGAGTGACAAAATGATTATAGATTTACATAACTCATCCAGTTCATCCCAATTCTCTAATTAAAGCATTCTGGCTTTACACCCTCGTGTCTCAATGACTTAATCTGTAAATTTTGCACTAGAACCTTCCAAATTTGTGCCTTCCAATAGCTATATTTTGTGTTGTTAATCCCATATCAAGACAAAAGAAGCAGGTGTCAAAGAACAAGCAAAGGTGCAAGGACATCCTCTAAAAATAAGCTAAAGACAAAAGTGCATTTTTAAGTGAAAGGCACCTCAAATTTTTTAAAGAGTGCCAGGCTTTTTCCTATGCAAATTATAAAAGGGTAGATGAGCATAAACTAAATAAATAGGTCAAGTAGAAGGGAATGGGAAAAAGGACCTTGCCACAATGGCTGGTCATGTAAAAAAGGGGATGGGTGCCCATGGGATTTTAGGGCATGTATATAAAGTTCAAAAAGTGAATGAGAGCTCATTCTTTGGTGTGGCAAAAAACAAGAGACTCTTCTTCTTCTCTTCTCTTGTTTGCTTGTGTGTGCTTGAGAGAGGGAGTGTGAGAGTGTGAGGGAGTGAGTGTGTGAGGGTGAGGGTGAGGGATATAGAAGGTGAAGCTCTCTACCGTCTCCTTTATTCTCTTCTTCTCTTCTCTTCTCTTCTCTTGTCTCGCATGCGGCTATGGAGGATGGAGCTTGGAGGTGGAGGCTTGAGGATGCTTGAGCATGCATTAAGAATCGTGAAGCTACTGGTGTGCTTGAGGAAGGAGGCAACTCATTGGGGCATCGAGGTAAGCTCACTACACCCCTTTAGAATCAAAGGCGCATCGGCTAGGTGAGAGATAGCCATAGGTGCTCACTTGAAACATTTGAATGAATAAGCAGTCCATGGGTCTTGGCGATTGAGCGTGAGCTCCAAACATTCTGGTTCCGTTGCTCCCGAGACCAACGGATTCAGGCTTAAGCGCTTGTATGCTTCAAAATTGAGCAACAAAGCAAGGGTTTCATCCCCAAACCGGAGCTTGAGACAAGTAGGAAGTTTTGGGTTTTTTAATCTTAACAATAAGTATTTTGGTTATTTTGATGGTTTGATGATTAGGAGTGTTAACCCCAACACAAGGAAAGCAAAAGGAAGTGGAAAAGACACATGGCAAAGGTGAAAAAAAGGTAGCCCGACTGAAGAAAGAAGAGGAGAAAATGCCAAAAGCACAAGGGCAACCTTAAAAGTCCAAGGCAAATGCAAAAGGGGAAAGGCGCATTTTAAAATAAAAAGGCACGCCCTGAAACCTTGTAAAAGAGCGCCAGGCTCACTCCTGTGCAAATTGTATGCATTAGTTGGGGATAGGATAGACTAGAACGGTGGGAAAGGAGGAAATGGGCCTAGGCTAATGGCCGGCCATGTAAAAAAGGGGGATGACCGCCCATGGAAATTAGGACATGTATATAAAGTTGAAAAGTAAATGGGAAGCTCATTCTTGTGTGTGGCAAAAGCTTCTTCTTCTTCTTCTCTTGTTCTTGCCTTCTTGCTTGTGCTTGAGAGAGGGATTGAGAGAGTGTGAGGGAGTGATTGTGTGAGAGTGAGGGATCTTAGAGAAGAAGCTCTCCATCTTCTCTCTTCATCTTCTCCTCCTCTCTTCTCTTCTCTTGTCTCGCGCGTGGCTATGGAGGATGAAGCTCATGGGAGAGGGATTGAGGTTGCTTGAGCTTGCCTCAAGGATCGTGGAGCTATCGGTGTGCAAGAAAGAGGAGGGTACTCGATCGAGCATCAAGGTAAGCTCACTACACCCGTACGGTAGGCATTGCGCGTCGGCTATGTGAGAGGTAGCCATGGCCGCTCAGTTCAAAACACTTGAGCAATAAGTGGTCCGTAGGTCTCGGGGTAGAACTTGAAGCTCCCCTACATTTTGGTTCCATTGCCGGGACCAACAGAATCGAGCCTTGAGCGCCACGCGCATCAGATCGAGCATGGAAGTAGAGTTTGCAGCTTGAACTAGTGCTCGAGATAACTAGGAGATTTAGGAGGTTTTAATCCATGGAACATGTAAGTATTTGGGTTTGTTGGAAGCATTAGATTAGGACTATTGTTCTGCATTTCTGTTTTTCATATTGCCTGCATTAGATTAAGGTTAGATTAGGGTAAGAAAAGAGAAAACATGGGTTCTTGCTGCTGGAAATAAGAAAACAGGGGCCCAGATTCAAGTTTTTGGGTGAAACAGGGACAGGGAACTGGCTGTAAGGTTCTGCAATGCTGGGAAAGGACCTTAAGAGGCTTCGCGGGCGTGCCACGTGGTGCTCGGACTACCCCTTAGAATCAGACCATCGTAGTCGAACAATTGGGGCTAGGCTCAGACCAGTCCATAGTCGAATCACTTCAAAAGTAGGACCACGCTTCTGGTCCGATTCCCAGAATCGGACCACCAGGGTCGGACGATTCCCAGAATCGGACCAACCCCATCCGACTGTTAGAATCGGACCAGACTGGTCCGACTGCCAGAATCGAACCATCCGACTCCGAAAGTCTGACCAGCCCTGTCTGATTCCCAGAATCGGACCATTTTTCCAGAACAAAAAGATAAGGATCTTTTGCTAACCTTGCCATAGACCTGACCCCAGGACGCAACCCTGAACACCCCCAAGACCCAGTTTGACCATTAGGACCACAGAGACTAATCGAACTTGGGGTGCGGAAAGACAGTAGGATAGCCGGGAACCGAGTTGAAAACTCAAATTAGGCTAAGAACGTGGGTAGAAACAAGGTGGAGTTTGCATTAAACGCATTCTGCATCGGCATTTCACTTTTGTGCTCCACTAAACCTGCACAGCAAGAAAAGAGAAATGCCTGTTTTCGCACCAAGCACCACAAAAGCACTAAGCACAACGTGTGAGTAAGGATCGCCGCTGCTTTCAAATAACAAGGAACACATCTGGATACCTAATAACATTAAGGAACCCACTAGTAGGAAAAGACCCCAAGACTTAGACAGGTGCCTGAGCGCCCTACTAGTAGTACCTGGAGAAAACACAAAGACACGGGAAGCAACAAGATAGAGGAGTGGAAGCTGCCGGAGCTGATTGGATTCATCGACAATCTCATGGAGCTGGAAGCAGAAACAATGTCGAGATCAAGAGGCAACCAAGGGGAAGACCAATTAGACTTAGGAGAATTTCCAACTTCGGTCCAGGAACTGGTCCACGACTATGATCTACTCACCAGGACTGAGATCCAAGGTAGACCTGTAGAGGAAGTGGTGGCTAACCTGGAAGAAGAGAGAAGAGCTATCAAGAGAGCGCTGGAAGGCATAATTGCCTATAACCATGAGCAAAGGGCTAGAAGGCTACAGCAAGATGTGGATATGTATGAAGCTAGACGAGTACTAGACCTAGCTGGGGCAACCAAGTCTGGACCGAACGTAGAGAGGGAACGGGCAGCAGAGGTTGGCATGACGTTGAGTGAACTGGTGGCAAAGCGACTCATGGACAATACATCCGTGGAACAAAGTGCTACTGCCCTAGCCACCGTGCTACTGTCAGGATTGGGAGTCACGCAAGGGGCTAAAGGGTAGGCTAGAATCCCCATAGTAGCAAAACAACTAGCTCGATACGAACCTAGCAATGACCCGTACAGCTTCATGGAGCAATTCGAGCAAGTATGTGAGGCGAACAGTCTTACTGACCCTGCGCAGCGAGCTCAAGCCTTCGGCCTGTGCTTAGGCGACAAGGGGAGGACCTGGTACTCTAGTCTGGATGATGCAGAACGTACAAACTTCGCTCGCCCTAAGGGCGAGCGAAGTCGATGACATAAATGCACAACGGTCACCCTGGCATATCATGAGTGGAGCTCGATATCTCAACACTCCCCCTCGAGCTCAATTCCAATTCCTGCACACAAGCAGGTCTCTGAACTTGCGCAGCTTCTCTGCGCCCAATGCCTTCGTGAATATGTCAGCTACCTGATCCTCTGTGCTGACATAAACTAGATCAATAAGACCTAGTAAAACCCTCTCCCGCACATAGTGATAATGTACCTCAATGTGCTTTGTTCTAGCATGATAGACTGGGTTATTTGCCAAGTGTATACTACTCATGTTGTCACAATAAATGACAACTAGCCTATCTGTAGGCTGATGCATATCATAAAGTAGCTTATGCAACCAAGCTACCTCACATGCAGCCATTGCTGCACCCCTGTACTCAGCCTCTGTGCTCGACAAGGCATTTGTAGGTTATTTCTTGCTGCTCCAAGTGACTGCAGCACTCCCAAAAGAGAACACTTATCCACTGGTAGATCATCTATCAGAAATACTACCAGCCCAATCAGCATCAGTGTATCCATGCAACTGTATCTGAACCCCAGTCTCATAAAACAGTCTATACTGCAATGTGGACTTCACATACCTAAGTATGCATCTAGCCGCATCCAAATGTGGTTTCCTTGGAGCCTGCATAAACTGACTTACCAATCCAACAGCATAGCTCAAATCTGGCCTGGTAATAGTAATATAAATCAAACTTCCTACTATGCGTCTGTACATAGTACGGTCTTCCAGAAGCTCACCTACATCTGCGCTCAGCTTCACATTTTGCTCCAAAGGAACTGAAATAGGCTTACAGCCTGTCATCCCATATTTGGATAGCATGTCCAATCCATACTGCCTCTGCAAGAGCTGTATCCCACTTGGTGATCTAATCACCTCAATGCCCAAGAAATAACGCAGCTCTCCCAAATCCTTCATCTCAAACTTCTGTTTCAATAGCATTTTCACATGAAGGATATCTTCATCACTATCACCTGTGATAATCAAATCATCAACATAAATGACAAGCAGCATAATACCTTTCTCTGTTTTTCTCACATAAAGTGAGAAATCTACCTTGGAAATCTGAAAGCCAATAGTGACAAGATACTGTCCTATCTTGTCAGACTATGCTTTAGGTGCAAAGTTTGTACGTTCTACATCATCCAGACTAGAGTACCAGGTCCTCCCCTTGTCGCCTAAGCACAGGCCGAAGGCTTGAGCTCGCTGCGCAGGGTCAATAAGACTGTTCGCCTCACATACTTGCTTGAACTGCTCCATGAAGCTGTACGGGTCATTGCTAGGTTCGTATCGAGCGCAGATGCCTCTGAAAACCTCGTGATGAAGAGGCCCTTAGGGCGACTGCAGATGCAGGTGAGCTTTTGGAAGACCCTACTATGTACAAACGCCCATGAATAATAGCTAGATGACAGCTATCCCTATCTACTCTAGTTCCTGGCTCAGTTAGTATGTCACCTTAGTTAGTTGAGTTTGGTTTGAGACCCATATATAAGGTTCTTCTATTTCTATGCACTAGAGTTCTTTTGGCTTACACAACTAAGAAGAGGAAAACTCTTTTCAGCCTCCACCTTCGCGTATTCCCCCATTGTGCAAGCAAGAAAGCTACAAGTGAGACTCCTTCCTTCTCTCCCACAATCTTGACAAGGAATGCACGAGTCATAGAGGATTGGGGCAATGGATTGATTTTCCTAGGGAACAAAACTAGTGTAGTGAGGGTAGAGATGGACACTTGGACAACGACGCTTGTTGACTTGGCTGCCATCTCAGCCATGCTAAAAGGCGATACTCAAACGACCAAGCCCTATGGATCGCTCACTAGATATATTCCTTGCCCTGAGGATGAGAGGCATTGGATGCACGTGTTGGCAACCATTGACCTACCATTCTTGGATGAGGAAGGACCACATCAGCAGGCTGCTAAAACCGCTACCGTGCCAACTGAGGAGCCAGTTGTGCTGCTCTGCATGATGGCAAGAAGCTCACTCAACCTAGGCAAACTGGCCTCGTCCCGCATCCCCAGCAACAAATTAGAGCTTCAGGAAATCGTAGAGTATCTGACTGATAAATTGAACGGTAATTTGGCTACTAACTGAAAACCTCTACGTGACCTTTTAGCTAAACCAGAATGGAAATGGACCAAGGTTCATGACCTGAACTTGTTATATAACTGGGCTTAAGTTACTGACGACAAGGAGATTGAAGAGGGAAGCTTGGGGGACGATGAGCAGTCAGAAGGACAGGATCCAGATGATGAGGAGTATGAGGACTGTTACTCTACGGGAGAAGAGAGGTAGACACAATAGAGTACAACACGAAGGGAAAAGCGATAGAATAAATCAGGGCAGACTTGAGGCCTAGGAGAGAAGGGATCAGTCAGAACGAAAAAGGAGTCATGCTAATGGAGTGTGACAGATCCTGGCTAGAACAAATAGGAGCCGTAGATTATGAGCAAGCCGGAGTAGCACAACCATGAGTAATCCCAGTGCTCAAGACAGATTCACCTTCGGAACTATGACCCCCTAGGAAAACACCTTCCTCAAGTGAGGGATGCGAGTTCAACTCAGAGTCGAAAGTTAGCACTGAAAGTGATCCCGAGATACCGCTACCCTCTAAGGTCAAACGCACCAAGGGAGACTTGCCAGTCCACCTGAGTGCAGGAGGTTAAAAGAGGAGGCCAGGAAGCAAGCTAGGGACTCAGAATCAGAAAGGCAGAGGAAACCACAGGATCTACCCAAACGGTTTACAAAATTTAAAAAGGGTGACAGAGTGGTGGTCCTATTAGATGCAAAAAGACAAGGTCGGACTAGTGAACTGATCGAGGGACCCGCCAAAGTCAAAGAGGTTAACTTGGCTGGGAAAGGTGAAAAACCAAGACCAGTGTTCGTTGCAGATGACTTGGGGGAGGAGGAAGAGACCAAACTTGTTGCGCTCCTGCAAGAGTACGTTGATGTGTTTGCTTGGAACTTAAGGGAGTCGACCCTAGGGTCGTGACTCATAACATCCCAATGGTTCCACATGCAATGCCACAAAACAGCGACCTTACCCCATGAATCCCAAGCACGTCCATGCAGTGAAGGAGGAGATTGATAAACTCATGAGGGCAGGTTTCATATATGAGAGACTGGGTGTCACCTATCATGATTGTCATGAAGAAAAATGGAAAAATCCGAGTGTGCGTAAACTACAAAAAGGTGAATGCCGCTACGAAAAGGGATAACTATCCTTTACCTTACACCGAGCACATGCTGGAGAGGGTAGCAGGGAAGGAAGCCTACAGTTTTCTAGATGGTTTCTCGGGTTACAATCAAGTGCAAGTGCACCCCGATGACAGGCACAAGACTGCCTTTGCCACAGAATGGGGCGTATTCGCCTACATTGTCATGCCTTTTGGGCTAATGAACGCACCTGCAACTTTCCAATGCCTAATGTGCACTATCTTTAAGGACATGCTTAGGCACGAAGTGGAAGTGTTCGTAGACAACCTATGTTTACACTCTAGTTGGGCCAAACACTTGGAGAAATTGAGAGCTATATTTGAAAGGTGTAGGCTGTACCACCTCTCGCTAAACCCCTTGAAGTGCCAGTTCTGGGTAAAACACGGATGCATCTTAGGGCACGTAGTGTCAAGGAACGGCATTGCTACTGACTTTTCCAAAGTCAGAGTCATTGTTGACCTACCGCTACCCGACAACTACAAGGGAGTTCAGTGCTTCTTGGGACACACTGGATATTATCGATGATTTGTGCTAAATTATGCATTAATAGCTAGACCTTTGTACAAACTATTGATAGTGTTTGAGTGGACGGAGGAATGCCAGCGCGCATATGAAGAATTGAAAAAGGCTCTTATGACTGCACCAATCTTGCGAGCCCCAGACTGGAACGTAACGTTCCATGTGCACATAGATGCCTCTAAGTTCGCTATTTGAGCCGTGCTATGCCAGCCTGGTGAGCATAACTTGGATTACCCGGTGACTTTTGCCAGCAGGCAGCTCAAGAGACCGAGATGAACTACTCCACGACGGAAAGGGAGGGGTTGGCCATGGTATTTGCGGTAAAGAAATTTAGGCATTACCTGTTGGCCACTCCCTTTGTCTTCTTTGTTGACCATCAGGCCCTACTGTATCTCGTGAACAAGCCTTGCGCTACGGGGCGCATAGCTAGATGGTTACTCCTTTTAGTGGAGTTTGACCTCTCTGTGGTTGTATGCAAAGGAAAGCAACACTACATGGCTCACCACATGTCCCGCATACCCACAGGAGAAGCCGCTAGACAAGGCGTGCCTGACGATTTACCGAACGCCCATCTTTTTAACTTGTCTAGTGAATGAGAATTATTTAGAGCAGATCGCATGCCGTATTGGGCCGATGACATAGTGCAAGTGCTAGAAAATGGACTACCAGAGCGACCCATTGAGAAGGCCAGTCTGAAGAGACTTATCTTGAAAATTCAGCCATACCAACTGATAGCTGGCCAACTCTACAGGTTGGGACAAGACGGTTATTGCGCAGATGCATGTGTGAGCATGAGATGCACGACGCATTAAACGAAGCACATGGCGGAATCGCTGGAGGACACTTTAGTGGGGACACAACAGTCCGAAAGGTGCTACAATTCCAGCTATGGTGGCCCACCCTATTCCACGATGCAGCTAAATTTGTAAAGCACTGTGATGAGTGCCAAAGGACCAAAGTGCATTTGCGAAAGAACAAGATGGAGTTGACCCTTGTCATAGCCCGACAATCCTTTGAAAAATGGGGCATCGATTTTATTGGACATGTCGGTCCTGCAGCACAATATTCCCAAGCTCGATACATCATAGTGGCGACCGACTATCTAACGAAATGGGCAGAGGCACGAGCCACGAGGAAGAACGATGCTAGGACCACCGCAAAGTTCTTGTGGGAGCAAGTCATTTCATAGTTTGACTGTCCAATCAAACTTGTAAGCGACCAAGGCACACACTTCATTAATGAAGTGATTGCCCATTTGCTCTCTACTTTCATAATAATTCATCGAAAGTCCTCTCCCTATTACCCTCAGGCTAATGGCCAAGCCGAATCCACAAATAAAATCCTAGTCAATGTGCTTACAAAAGTCGTGTCTACTTCGAGAAGTGACTGGGACAACAAGCTAATGGTGGCCTTGTGGGCCTATCGCACAGCTTATAAAATGGCTGTAGGACAGACACCCTTTAGGCTGACTTACAGAACTGAAGCCACTTTGCCCTTAGAATTCTTCATCCCTAGTTTGAGGCTAGCAGTCCAAGAGCGTTGGGAGGGAAGAGAGGCTTGGACCAACTGCTTAGTGGAACTCGAGCGCTTAACAGAGACCGGACTCCTCGCCACTCACTCTCTGATTTGTGAAAAGGCTCGACGAAAGATGTGGTTTGACAAGCATGTCAAGCAGCGAGACTTCGAACAAGGGGACCTTGTTCTACTGTACTTCGTAAAAGGACATAAACAAAAGATGAAGTTTCGGGGGCTAGGGCCTTTCAGAGTACGCGTGATCGGTAGGATCGGGAATGTCGAGTTGGAGACACTTGACGATGAAGGAATAGGCTTTTTTAACGGCAACCGTATTAAGTACTATCCTCCTTCACATCCATTACATGAGCCACCCATGCTAGAACCCCCACTAAATGTCCGCATGGCTACTGTAACTGACCTTACAGATCAGGACGAAGAAGCAGTGGCACCGGCATACCTGTGGATCACAGTTGCAGCAGGAGCGGTGTATTCTTTCAAAGCCTTGATTGATGAAGGTGCTGACTACAACATCTTAACACATGACCATTGGACACGCATTGGTCAACCGCAACTACAGCCCACTAACGCTAAACTCGCCCCGTTTGGGGGTACCGCTTACCCACTCCTAGGGAAGTGCAAGGTGGTCATTTCCATCAAGTCTGAAAGTTTACCAGTCTTCTTCCATGTGTTACCTGACACTAAGGAAGCTGGTAATGTGTCACTATTGGGTTGCACTTTCAAGAAGCAAACCAATTGTAATGTGGATTACAACCTAAATCACATACATCTTGCTATCGGCAATGTGCGCATAGTGACGACTTTCAGCAAGGGCTGTCTTAATTCCCCCGCTTTTATGAAGCCACCGGTAGAAACCCCTACGACCACGTTTCAGCCCGATTCTGAACAGACAGAAACTATGGCCTCGTGCCGAGCTCTCAACCCCAGGCCCAAGCCCACCAAGAGCGCTTACAAGGCCAAAGAGTCCAAGTTTCTATGGGTGCCGAAATGGCAAAAACCACATCCGGGTAGACCACCCAAGTATGATCCTAAATGTCAAAATTATCAACCGTCCCGACCCAAGAGGCAGTCTAGGCGCTATCGCTGTAGACGCACAACCACGCCGCGCTAGATTCCCAAAGATCTCTTGCAGGCACAAGGATACTACGAGGGCAATCCCTAGATTTGGGTGCCTAAAATTGGCCAGCTAAGAAACTCATCTACAAGCAATCTCACCCTAATGAGATAGGCTTGCACAAGTGGCTCCCAGAACACAATTAGCAGGCCAGGGCCAGCGATGGCTAGCAAACCTCATCTCATGTATCGACCAAAGCAAATGCCACAGGCCTTAAACCTACCTAATCCTGAGAACTTACAAACCGCTATGACTGCTCACTCAGAACCTAGTACAATCCCCATGCCTCTAGAGCTTCCTGCAGCATCTCAAAGTGCTTCAGAATGCAAGGCCCAACCCGTGACATTGATGAGGAAGTCACAACTATCCAGTCCAGTTGCACCACCCCCACCAACGGGTCTTAAACCTTCATACGCAATACAACCTTTCCTCTCTTTGGCTAAGGACCTTGCCGCAACTTCTGGGGATGACTTAATAACCTACATTAAACAGTTAGATAAAACTTTCACTACATTTTCTAGAAGCTACGAGAGGCTAGACCTAGGCCTTCTTGACGAAACGCTTTCTTCGGATATTCGTGCATTAGCGTGCACTTGGGAGGAATACGAACTTATGACCACTAAAGTTCCCAAAATTGCTGTCGAACTGATAGTAAACGATGAAATCTCAAAGGATCAAGCTGCACTCAAAAGACTTATCACTTCTTATTGTAAGCCTCCTTGTTCTGTTCCTAAATAGGAGTTGCAAGAGCTCAAGCAGATGGCAAGCTCACCTTCCACATTCTTGCAGCAGTGGTTTACGCTAAGGATCCAATGGGAGAAAAAAGGTTGTCGCATAATGACCAATGCTGAGCAACGCATGGCAATTGAAACTATCGAATATGACCCCACTTATGTGGCACCTATCTCGTTTAGGGTCTTGGCCATCACCCGTAATCAGCATTTGGATGACTATGTGCTTGCCCATCCCTACATTGACCAATTCCTCACTGAAGCGGAATTATATGTTGCCAGTCGCCTCTAAACTGGAGATCTCTTCCACGACGTTTTGACCTACATTTCCCAAGTCTCCATCCAACCATCTACTCTAGATTGTCATGCCCAACTTGAATACAATCCAAGCTTCTATGATTGGCTAATGGTTTGGTAAGTCAACCCACGCAAAACAACGCTTACCTCATCCTTCCTGTGCTAATCCTAGGAAGGATTCTTTGAAAGATCCCCGATGGAGGGGGGAGCAATGTGAGCAAGAGCAGAGCGAAAATGAAAAGTTATGCTATCTAGCTAGTGGATTGTTATAATTAAGAAAGTTTTTATGGAAGAATACTACAGAGTAAAACAATAGCAATGGTCAAGCCTCTAAGCAAGTGTACCCATTTTGGGCACATATATGTTCTCTCAAACTGTGTTCTAATTTGAAATAATCCGATTGTTAGGCATTAATGTTGGCATGGTGTGTTGACAGGTCACCACCATGGCAGGACATGACAAAGGAGGCAAACTCCCATTCTCTGAAGAGAAAATGACCAAATTCGGCATCATCATTGAGACGCGCGGATTCAATCAGTTCACTTTCAAGCACACACTGAATCTGGACGAGACCATCCTGGAGGAACCCGCGATCAAAGACTTGGTGGACAGATGCCACCTCCACAAGTACATGGAGAAGGTGGGGCAGGCTATGGATTACAGCATGTGCGCGGATTTCCTGAGGAACTTTGACAAAAGCAAGAACTGTGGCACCGTCATAGTAAGGACATGGGAGAAAGAAAGAAGAATCGAAGTGCCCCTCAATGCAATAATCATAGAAAAGGCCCTGGGGCTTGTGTCAAAGAAAGAGAGAAGGCCGAGACGAGATATTTACACCATGCTAGGGGTCAAGAAAGAAGCGGTGCATACTGTGGATGGAATCAGCTTGGCTGACATCCCGGACCTAGCGGTGAAATTACAAGCAAAGATGATCCATGCCCTCTTCTCGGGCCAATGTTACAATGCGCTGATGAACAGGATCGGGCTCCCACTATTGGAAAGCATAGCAGGAGGAGTCCTTGAAGAAATAGATTGGAATGGATTCATACAAAAGACCATTCAAAGTTCAGCTACCCTCCTCACTCCGACGGAAGCACCAGCAGGAGGAGAATCCCCTGCCTCAACTGCGCACTCCGCAAGGAAGAAACCTGCGTCTAAGGTAGCTACAATCAGATACGGGGGCATCCTGACAGCCATCATAGACAGAGCAATAAAGAATGAGGGCCTCATGGAGGAGGAAGCGGTGCATCAAAGCCCACCTCACCACGAAGGAGGGGAATCAAGCGAAAGAACAGTAAGCGACAAGGGAGAGCAAGAGGTGCCGCTTCCACAAGCTAGCAAACCCAAAGAACAAAGCAAAAGTGATAGGAGACAGAAGGAGAAGAAAGAGAAATTAAGTAAGGAAGAACGAGCTGACATCAAAAGGGCTCAAAAAGAGTCTCGAAGGGCTGAGGCAGAAAGGAGGAGGAAAGAGGAGGAGGAGCTTGCCGGGATAAGAGAGGAGTCGAAGAAGGTAGAAGAGAACAGGAAAAGAAGGGTGAAGGAAGAAGCCCAGGAGCAGCAACTAAAGGAACTGGCTGAACTGGCGGAAGCTACACGAAGATCGGTGAAAGAGACCCATGGGGGCGGAGAACTCGAACCCGCAAGCCCTGGCCATAAAGCTGAAGCCAGTGCAAGTGTGGAAGCAGCACCGGTGGTCGTAGGCAAGGGCAAGTCCCTCCTACATCCACTCCCTCCCTCCTTTGTGCCGACAAGAGCTAAAACTACGACCGCAACTACTGCACAACCCACGCCTCCCCTCGACACGGCACAGCTCATGACCATGGTGCAGATGGTCGTGAGCAAGGTGGCTGAAATTGTCCCTGAAACTAGATTGAAAAGGCCCACCGCCGCCGATGCAGAGTCATGGCAAGACCCCAAACGACAAAGACTGGAAGCATCAACCACCACGCCCAATACTCCCATACCTGCCGCAAACTATGACGCATATGTGGCCGAGTTACTGACACAACTGGACAAGGCAAAAGAAGAAAAGAAGGTGGCCCTGTTGGAACTAGAGAAAGAAAAGGAGACGTCAATGGCCCTCAGGCTAGAGGTCTCAAGGCAGGAAGCCGACAGACAGAGAGAGATAAAGGCCCTGTAGGACCGGCTAGCAGAGAAAATGAAGGAAGCCCAAACCAATGAAAGCCGCCTTAGGCAAAGGCTAGAGGATGAGGAGCAGAGCCTGGTGGCGGAACAAAGGAACCTAAAACTACTGATGCAGCAATACAGTGATCTACAGCAAAGGGTTTCCCAAGTGGAAAAGCTCTACCAAGAGGTTCAGGAAGGCGAAGCCACTATTCCACAAGAACATGCCGTGGAGCCCCAGTCATGGCAGGAGCAAGAAGAACAAAATAGGTTAATAAGGGAAATCGAATTCCTAAAAAATGAAGGGCCGGGAGTCTCAGCAGCAGCTGAAGCAAAATGACTACAGGATGAAGTACAGAGATTGCAAGATGCGTTGAAGACCTCCCAGGAGGACGTGGAAGCCCTCATGGCCATGACTTTGAATCAGAAGAGGCCGTTCCTCGCTGAAATCTAGAGCCAAGAACAGTTGGTACAAGAGAAATCAGAAATCCTGGCCAAAGCGCACCACAGGCTCAGCATTGTTGATCAAGCAAGAGGGATCGCTGAAGAACAACTCGCTCAGAAACTAAGAGAAAGAAACCAGTTATGGTTTTTATCAAATGAGCAGCAACAGGTAGTAACCACCCTAGCAGGCCAGCTAGAGGAACAAAGGCAAAGGATGGAGGAGAGAGCCATCGAGTGGGAAAGGAAAAACTTTGATAAGGTAAGGGACTTAACCGAACGCCTGGCGGTGGCTGAGTGCGAAAAAATGCTTGCCGAAGCTAGGGTTGAGGCTGCAGAGATAACCACTAAGACCCAGCGACAGGCTTTCCTCAACATGGTGCTCCACGTGATGCAAGCTGAGGGCGATGATACAGTGGAATAGGTAAAAAGAAAGTTGGAGCTAACCACCCGGGCTCTAAGATACGGTCTTCAAGAGTGAGAGCTTCCAACAAGTACAAGAATAACTAAAGAGCACCAATTCTACTACCTACATTGTACGGGCCTTTCCATTGCGGAGCTCAAGGAGTTGGGTTTTCAGGAGCAGGAGCAGCCACTTCCACCACCACTAGTCATTCCTCCTGTGGTAGAGCAAAATGTCGAAGAGGGCCCGAACTTTGAGCAAGATGATGACGAAGAGCCACAAAGGATGCCGAGTCCGCCTCAACCCGAGATCCCACAGGAGGAACCTGCCGATGCCGAGCTACCTAAACACATAATTGCAGCAAGGAGAAGGAGGCAAGAGTTAGCAGAGGAGGCCCAACGCCAAGCACGCATACTTCCACGACAACTCCCTGAGGAGCCCATACCACTGAGAAATGATACACATCCTGTAGATTGGCCCTAGGAGTTGGTCATCTGGCGCCAGAGAGAGCTATATAAGAGGCCATTCGAGCTTTCATTTGCTTTTCCACGCTCCCTAGACTGGGCCCTGCCCTTAGGAGTCGTAGCCAAGATCAAAGATCTGGCTAACGAACTCGCAAATAGATGGATGGAAGAAAGAAGCATGATAATGACTAGGTGGAGACAAGAGCCACGAGAGTACTGGGAAGACAAGGTCAATCTGGTTCCCAAATCCGTCCAAGGCTATGAGGCACAGCCAAAATGGCGGAGGAGGATTTGGGACACCAATTTTGATGCCTGGACCGCATTTTGTAGCTCCCTCCCCGAAGAGTGTAACGATCCCATCTACATGCTCTACCCCTATAGGCATGGAGTGGATTACGATAGAGATTTACATGGGGATTTTGACTTCTCAAAAATCTATATTGTAAATGCTAGAAGCCCGGAGGAGTGCTTAGTATTTAGGGTAGAAGATATACTTCCCTCCATAAA
The DNA here is from genome assembly GCF_053477565.2 of Lygodium microphyllum. NCBI lineage: Eukaryota > Viridiplantae > Streptophyta > Polypodiopsida > Schizaeales > Lygodiaceae > Lygodium > Lygodium microphyllum. Next base: position 80,312,219 of record NC_141137.1, on the reverse strand, counting down.
TCGTTTTCTTGTAGATTTCTCTTCCTGCCCCGATCTAGGATTCTTAACCACTTGTAATTACCTCCGACTTCTCAAATTCCTACTACTCCAGAAACCTGCAGCAGAGGAAGCCCATCTCCCCCCACTCTTTTTTTATATTAACCTAGGAATAGACAGTAGAGCCATGACTAGGTTGATGATGCGCGCTACTCTCCTCCATGTCTTCTGCTTAGAGCTATTAGAAAATATGAGTGACACCCGTTTTGCAAGGTGTAATCACCCCTTTTTGTCCACCACTCCTCTAAGAGCTAGAGCCGGTATTAAGAAATACCTACAAAGTCACGCAATTGAACCAAATCAAGTAGAAGGAAAACCCAGTGATGGGCTGCCATTGGCATACATCTTGGAACCTCACCGTCCGATGATCCATGCCCACTGCCTCAAGATCTATGGATCGCTTATTAACACCACAAGCCTGAAGACTTTCAACTCAAAACTAAATATCCTCTACTCCCAGACAAGGGTTTTTAGCCCAGGCCACGGCTTTTCAAGGCAAACAGCGTTCGGGGGGTTTCTCCGGAATAAATCCCTCCAATACCATCCTCCTAAGGGATTGCTTATTGTTTCAAGCGTTTCGGCTACTCAAAAGACGACTGGCTCCATAGGGGCGCTAGAACAGTGTGCAAGATACCGAGAATCGTCAGGAAGCCTAAAGCATGCCGGAATCTCTCCTGGTTGTCATCAAACTCCATCATCTCTCATTCACAAGCCTCAGTGTCATCTACCCACCAGTTACACCTAGCAATAGCATCATCTATCCCACTGCTTCCCACCACAGTGCCATGGGACTAGCACTCACCTAGCAGGGGGGTAATGTTAACCCTAACACGAGAAAAGCAAAAGGAAGTGGAAAAGACGCAGGGCAGAGGCGGAAAAAAGGTAGCCCGACTGAAGAAAGAAGAGGAGAAAAGGCCAAAAACGCAAGGGCAACCTTAAAAGTCCAAGGCAAATGCAAAAGGGGAAAGGCGCATTTTAAAATAAAAAGGCGCACCTTGAAACCTTGTAAAAGAGCGCCAGGCTCACTACTGTGCAAATTGTATGCATTAATTGGGGATATGATAGACTAGAATGGTGGGAAAGGAGGAAATGGGCCTAGGCTAATGGCCGGCCATGTAAAAAAGGGGGATGACCGCCCATGGAAATTACGGCATGTATATAAAGTTGAAAAGTGAATTAGAAGCTCATTCTTGTGTGTGGCAAAAGCTTCTTCTTCTTCTTCTCTTGTTCTTGCCTTCTTGCTTGTGCTTGAGAGAGGAATCGAGAGAGTGTGAGGGAGTGAGGGAGTGATTGTGTGAGAGTGAGGGATCTTGGAAAAGAAGCTCTCCATCTTCTCTCTTCATCTTCTCCTCCTCTCTTCTCTTCTCTTGTCTCGCGCGTGACTATGGAGGATGAAGCTCATGGGAGAGGGATTGAGGTTGCTTGAGCTTGCCTCAAGGATCGTGGAGCTACCGGTGTACAAGAAAGAGGAGGGTACTCGATCGAGCATCAAGGTAAGCTCACTACACCCGTATGGTAGGCATTGCGCGTCGACTATGTGAGAGGTAGCCATGGCCGCTCAATTCGAAACACTTGAGCAATAAGTGGTCCGTAGGTCTCGTGGTAGAGCTTGAAGCTCCCCTACAAGGAGAGTAGGATAAATTAGTTCAGTGCTTTGCTTTTAATTATTGTTGCATTTAGAGTAGGTTAGGATTAAGAAATCAAATTGGAAAAGCGTAGGGTTTGTTGTAGTAAAACAAGCCTAAGCAGGGCACAAATCAAGAAAAATGGGAAAGAAAGAGTGATCAAGTGAAAAGTGAGGGATTAGGAGTGGCAAGACCTTTGCTGGGAAGGGGGTTTAAAAGCCAAGAGGCTAAGGGAGAGTTCATTCGAAATCCTGATTGTGTGTACATGAGAGAGAGAGAGAGAGAGAGAGAGAGCTCCATTGTGGGAATTCACTTCAATCTTGCCGATGACAAGTTTGTTGCCCACTACAGGTATACCCACACCTTCTCCTTCATGCATAGATAGGGTCCGGAAGTGTTTGACAAATGTGAAGCTCCAAATCACTCAGTGTGATGAATTTTAAGTCATTTCAGCAAAAAACGCGCCCCATTCAGCCCGTCCAAGCAGCTCGACACGGCCATTCGACATGTCTGAGTCCTCCTAGCACATTCGGATACATAACCACTTGGCCCATATAGATTCGGCACGGCCATCCAAGTCGCACATTCGAATGTACTAGGTATTTGGCCCGCCCAATTCAACTTGGCCCGCTCAATTTGGCCCAGTCCAGCTCGACCCTGGGCCTCCAATGCCACACCCATTAGGCCCTCAACCACTCAGACCATCTCAATTCGGCCCAATTTCACTCAGTCTCAACCATTCGGCCTGTCTGAGTCATTCACTCAGCCCCTGTAATTTGAACTTGTTGGGCCGAATTTGAATTTTCCTAAAAATTTTAAATCCTGGACCAAACCCACCTAGACACTGGCTGTACAAACCTCTGAAAGCCATATAGACACTTAAAACACCTTTCTACACAAGGGATAGAAGAATCGGTGAGACACAGGCATGAAGGCGACGCTAGTCAACCATCTAGTGATCCGGCCCGTTAGTGGCATCAAGCAGATTCATAGACCCCCAAATGAATCTTGACTGAGTGGAAGGCGCATCGAAAAACCTTATAAATCGGCAAGGATGGCCAAAACATACAAGCCTATCATGCCAAACCCATAAACGAGAGTGCAAGAGCCACTTAGACACTTTGTTTTCTCACTCACTCTGATTTCCAACACTTGAAACACACTTAAGAAAAGCTAAAAGCTTGATTGCACACAGTGCATAGAAAAGAGTATACATACACACACACACACACACACACATACAGAGTGAGGGTAAGTTGAGGACTGTTTGTAATTAACAAGGAACTCACTCAAACGTAAAAACTTGAAGGAACCCACCAGTAAGAGAAGATCCCAAGATAGAGACAAGTGATCGAATCCCCAAAGGTAGGACCAAGTGAGAAGAACACAACTGAAGAGCCTAACAAAGCAAGGACCGACACTATCAGTGAAGTGAATCTACCCGACCTTATCAACCTGATCGATAACTTGGAAAAATAGGAAATCTTAGACATGGAAGAGGGTAGCTTAGGCTGTAGAAGCGATAAAGAACTTGACCTAGGAGACTTCCCTTAGAGGATCTAACAGTTAGTGAGCAGATATGACGCTCAAACCCAGTTAGAACACCACGGCAAACCTGCAGAGGACATCATAGTGGATCTTGAGGAGGAGAGAAAGCTAGCACGCAAAGCTTTGCAAAGCCTTGTGGAATAGTTCGAGTAGCTCTGTGAGGACAATGGCCTCATAGATCGCACTCAACACTTGCAAGCTTTTGGTCTGTGCTTAGGCGATAAGGGTAGGACCATGTATACAAGTCTAGATATTGCTAAGCGAACCAATTTCAATGGCCAAAAAAGTCTCTTCATTAAGAGATTCTTTGAACCAGGATACTCTGACAACCTGTTAGTGCGACTCATGAACATTAAGCAGAAAGAGAAAAAGGACATCCGAGATTACGTAACCCATGTGAGAAGCCTCTTCAAGAGAATCCCTATGGGCGAGAGGCCAACTGAAAGAGTGGTGTCTCCATAGTATTCATTAGCGGAATGCGAAGTGAAGAGCTCTACAAAGCCTTGGCAGGCAACTCAAGCATGTAGGAAGACATGCTGGCAAGGGTCTTTGAGGAAGCTATTAGAGTGGACAAGTAGCTAAAGGAGAGAAGCTCCAAGTGCTCTAATTGAGAAGAGTCCAGCGCTAGGAATTCTAAGAGAGTTTCAACACCAATCGAGAGATCAAGCTCGAGTACTTGGGATAAAGGGAAGGGCACTAATTCAGGGCAAGAGCTAGCAAAGATGAAGATGGACATAGCCAAATTGTAGGAGATGATGAGATGACCAGTGAGCCCACACATCCAATGCATGTATTGTGGCAAAAACTACCTGCCAGTCAAGTGTCAGGACCTAGATCACAATCTTGCTCTAACTATGATAGGTTCGGCCATGATGTCATGCATTGTCGATTACCTCGAAGACTCCCATACTTGCAATCTTACGATCAACTCTACCTTGCGAATAGGCCAACGAACGTCTTTGGAAGGGGAGCCCCATTGGCCCTCCGAGCACCTAATGATGCTAAACTGACCATCTCTAGGGTGGAGATAAATCCTATGGGCATCCCTAGATCACCTGGACCCTACGTAACCCATCTATCGAGTAACACTCCAGTCCACTATGTGGAGGAGCCAAATGGCGAGACGAACCTTATCTACACCCTTACATATCATACGACGAAGAAGGCAATGCAGTCCTAATGGACTATTAACCAGTGATGATGATGGCATTAGGTAAAGGGAGAGGCAAAGGCTAGGAGGGCAAACACAAGAGTCGACTTGCAGTCACCCAGGACACGTCTTTTCACGTTGCCCCGAGAGGCAGCAAGCGAATAGAGATAAGGCTGAATTAAGATGTGTTGAGTGCAGAATCACTCATCTCTTTGTCAACTACCCTAAATGAAAGCCATCCTCTAGTTTGACAAACAAGCCATCGGTTCCATTGGGGTTGTTCGGTGTTGAGACACTCGATGGGGAGGCCACGCTATCCCATTGTGTGTCATGACCTGTGCACAAACAAATAAGGCCCACATATCATTTCCAGGGCCTAGCAACCTCGATGCAAACTTAATCGAAAAGAAGAGTCGGAGACAGAGGAAGAAAAGGCTAGACACTAAGGTCACACTCAAAATTGAAAGTGCCACGACATTGCCTGCTGGAAAGAAAGTCAGTAATGTGCAGAGGCAAAAACATTGGCTCCAAAGATGGCCGAAAAGGGAAGTGCTAAGGTTGGGGAGTACCCCAACCCGAAGCGCCAACTCGAAGCCATCGTGAAGGATAGGGAGTGGGTGAAGGAAGCTAAGAGCACCCAAAAGATGCTGAGCCCATACTAGAAGACGAGATTGATGATCTCTCAAGCATAAGCACACCAATCTGGCCCCCACGACCGAAATCGAGGGATGTGATGGCACCACAAGTAGTGGCTTAGACAAAGTTTAAATGCTACCGGTTAGTGAACCAATTAAGGCCATTGGCTAAGAACCACTGAGTTAGGAGAGAGGCAAGCAGCTAGCAACCTCCTTGATACATTGGTGACCACCCTTGTGACTCTAAGCTTAGGTGACTTTCTTAGGCAGCATCCAACGCTATGGCAAGAGCTGAAATAGTGGATCAAAGAATGAACTGAGCAAGCGATTGCACACGAGCACGAGCACGATGCGAAAATGCAAATACCAATCCTAATGATGCACTCAATGCCTGAGTCCTTGCACGTCAATGCCTTTTGGAAAGGCACAAAGATGCATGCAGTCCTGCCAGTCTTAGCTCTTGAAGATGTCACAAGAAAGAAAGGGAATTGTAGACACGGGGGCAGGAGTCAATGTGCTAAGCCATGCAGTGCTCCAAACCTGGGGTAACCCACTGGTTGAGACTATTAGGTTCAACATCACATAGGCTAACGGAATGAAGGTGAAACCATTCAATGTGTTAAAAAATTGGCTAGTGAAGATCGTAGGAATCCAATTCTCTATTGACTTTATAGTCATGAAGGGTTTGGACTACGACATCCTACTAGGCCGACCTTGGATGCCCAATGCGAGAGTCATAGAAGACTGAGGGAATGGTCTCATCTTCCTAGGTAATTGAACGGAGGCTGTAAGGGTAGAGATAGGCATCTACAAGACCATGCCGGTTGACCTAGATGCCATCTACACCATGATAAAGGGTGACGACGGCCAGATTAGGAAATCCTTTAGGCCCTTAAACAAGTATGTCACATGTCCTGAGGGCAAGCGAGACTGGTTGTACATTCTTGCTACCATCGACCTGCCATTCTCTGACAATGAGGGGTACGTGAAAGCTATCAAGATGATTGGCAAGCCCAAGGACACACCCTCAGTACCAGTGATGCCAGGAGTCATATTCCATGGTGGATTTCGTAAGGTTTTGTGGTGGATTCCTTAAAATTATATTTGTTGCCAAGACTCATATACAAGGTGGATTCCTTGTGCGAAAAGTCGATGGGGACACCTGTTCTTTTCGGGTGTCTTGTTAATCTAATGTGCAAGTAGGTGATTCCATAGAGGGTGATTCCGCGAAACACATATTTAAATTAATGGATGTTTATGAGTTTAGAGTGCACACTCGTAATAAATTAAGGTTAGGATTGAGTTCTAACCAATTTATTTATTTTGTAACTGAAGACTACTAGGTATTCACTTTTGTCGGTTTAATTTCATTATTTTCTAACAATTGCGAATGCTTAAGTTGATGTGTAGAGCAGGCAGCAGTGGCATTGGGAAGCACTGGGCAATAGTGTGTATTCAAGTTATTAACAAGAAATTATCATTTTTGATGGGCGTGCATCTTAGGCATGGCACCAATATTTATTTTGACATGCTTATTTATTGAAGCACCTAATATTTATTTATTATTTTGTATGCGTATGGGCACACGATTTAAATATTTGTTATTGGACATTGTATTTGGGCACATCCTGACTCTTTGTACACCCAATCACTTTAATTCTTTAGAGGGACAAAAGAAAACACAAAAGCTAAAGCATGCTAATTGTAAATTGGGCTATTTTTTGAGCTTGGAGATGAATAATATATCAAATACATGCTTTGTGGAGCGCTCACACAAGGCATGGGGGGAGATTGTACCCAATTAGTCTTTTGCTTCATGTCCTGCAAGTATTCTCTCTTGTTTTTTGTGCAAAAGTAGAGTTCTTTTGTTCTTGGGGACCTTCCGGCGCTCGCTACTATGTACGCATACAACATCCAATCTATGCACCAACCAGTCTCCAAGATGATTGGAAGCCTACAAGGAAGACCCAACCTTGTCACATTCCAAGTCCCGAACAATAGATTAGAGCTCCTGGAGATCCTAGGATATCTGAATGACAAGTTGACTGGCAATCCAACAACTAATCTCAAGCCACTCCACCATCTCTTGGTTGAGCCCAAATGGCGATGGACCAAGGTGCACAATTTAAACTTGATGTACAATTGGGCTCTAATCCCTGACCAACAAGAACAGACGTATCAAAACTTGCAAAATGATGAGCAGCCAGACATGGATAGCTCTAACGACGAATATGAAGACTGTTATTCCTTTAGTGAGATGAGAGCGCAAGCAGAACGCCTTTAGGATAGAGAAAGGAGTCATGCGCATGGAGTGTGATTGAGCTTGATTAGAGCACATGGACGCAATAGACCACTAGCAAGCAGGCCTAGCTCAACCAAGTGACACGCCACTACTAAGAATAGACTCACCTTCCGAGCTACGACCATCAAGAGAGACTCCCTCTTCTAGTGAGGACAAGGAGTTTATTCTAAGTCAGAAGTCAGCTCAGATAGTGATCCTGAGATTCCTCAACCTTCTAGAACTAGACTCACCAAGGGGGACCTACCTACCCACCTAAGGTGCCAACGGCTAAAGGAGGAACGACGGAAGCTACCTAAGAAAACACATGCAGAGGAGCAGCAAAAACCGCAAGACCTACCAAAGTGATTCAAAAAATTTTAAAAATGAGAAAGAGTAGTGATATTGTTGGGAGTCAAACGACAAGGGTAAGCAAGCAAACCAATCAAAGGGGCCACCAAGGTCAAGGAGGTCAATTTAGCCAAGGAAGGGGAGACAAACCGACCTATCTTTATAGCCTATGACTTGACTGAGGAAGAGGAAGCAAGTCTCATTGCTCTCTTATGAGAGTATATAGATGTCTTTGCTTGATCCCTAGAAGAGCTCAAAGGGGTAGACTTGAGTGTAGTGATTCACAATATACCCATGACACCTGACGCAATGTCGGTTAAGCAGTGATGACTGTATCCCATGAATCCAAGGCATGCCCACACTGTCAAGGAAGAAATTAACAAGCTAATGACAATAGGATTCATCTACGAAATTGAGCACATGGACTGGATTTTACCCATAGTCATCGTATTGAAGAAGAATGGAAAGATTAGAGTGTGAGTCAATTACAAGAAGGTAAATGCTACTATGAAGAGATATAACTATCCATTGTCGTACACCAAGCACACGTTCAAGAGAGTGGATGGCAAAGAGGCCTATAGTTTTTTGGATGGCTTCTTTGGATACAATCAAGTGCAAGTACATCCTAATGATAGGCATACGACTGCATTCACCACTAAGTGGGGCGTCTTTGCCTACATAGTCATGCCCTTCGGGATGACTAACGCACCACCTACTTTCCAACGACTTATGTGCACTATATTCAAAGATATGCTTAGAAAGGAGTTAGAGGTCTTCGTAGATGGCCTATGTGTTCACTCTACTTGGACGGAACACTTGGACAAACTCCGAGTGGTCTTTGAATGGTGTCGACTATATCGTCTCTCGTTGAACCCCTTGAAGTGCCAGTTTTGGATAAAGCACAGATGCATCTTAGGACACGTAGTGTTGAAGAATGGCATTGCCATAGACTTCTCAAAGGTCAGATCATTCTTGATCTTCCACTCCCAACTGATTACAAGGGCGTTTAGTGCTTCTTAGGCCATCCAGGGTATTATTGACTATTTATGTTGAACTACACATTGATTGCTAGGTCTTTATACAAGCTGTTGATCATATTTGAATGGACCGATGAATGCCAATGGGCATATGCGGAATTAAAAAAGGCTTTGACCACAGCACCAATTCTACGAGCCCCAAATTGAACACTCACGTTCCATGTGCACATTGATGCTTTGAAATTCGCCACAGGAGTTGTGTTGTGCTAACCTGTTGAGCACAACCTAGATTACCCAGTGAGCTTTGCTAGCAGACAACTCACTGAGACCAAAATAAATTACTCGACAACGGAGAGGGAGGGCTTGTCCATGGTAATTGCTGTAAAGAAATTTTGGTATTATCTTTTGGCTACGCCTTTTACCTTCTTTGTTGACCATCAGGCCATGTTATATCTTGTTAATAAACCTTGTGCTACATGACACATCGCTCGATGACTACTTCTGCTTTTAGAATTTGACTTCTCCACGGTGGTACATAAAGGGAAGCAACACTACATGACTGACTATATGTCTTGCATCCCAAATACTCAAAATAAGCTCTTGCAAATAATCAAAATAAGGATCCTAATAATGTGGTACAAGCCACTAGCCAAAGAGACTTTCGAAATGAAGCTTATAAAAGTGGCTTATAGTTAAATGAAAGCCTCATAATGTAGACAATCACAAGATGAGTGAGGAAGTGAATCCTAACCAACAAATATTTGTAATGGAAGAAATGTCTCATTGGATATTTTATGACTATTGTGTGCATCTAATTGAATCCATGTTCTTCTCTCCTCTCTTGTATTCTAGCTTTACCCATTTCTATTAATGGCATCATTGAGAATACTATCATTACATTACATACAAAGTGAAGTAAGGGCCACCTCACGCACCTACATCCACCACATCAAACATCATGAGGATAGTAGATAGAGAAAGTATCCAAACCTAAGGGAATAATTACAAGGTAAATCAAACTGGACAAGCATCTTTATATGGAGAAACTCCATGACACAAGAGCACACCTACTCCATAGTATGTAAGTTTTACACTAATAAGTGGACAACATTCATTAGGGGAGATTTGGACTCGGTTTGGGCCTTTCAGTTTTAGAGAGAGAAAGCCTCTCAACTAATAAGGAGAGAGCTGCCGGTATGGTAAAAATGAAATTTTTATTTTTTAAATGTCTTATCTCATTCTGGAAAATTCCCAACATAAAACATTTTAGGTATTTTTGGGGACGAATTCATTGAGGCACGGAAACAAAGAGGCTCCCAAACAATTTAAGAGGCTAGATAGTGACTTTTTTGTTAGTCTCATACACCCTTTCATTCTTTCTATCATTTTCTTGTAATTCTCGAATATTACATCAAAATACTCTCCCTCCATTCTAGTACCTCTATCTTTGTCTTGAAATTCTCAAGTATTAAATGAAGTGTCTCTCGTCCCAAAATTTTACATGTGCTTCGCTCTTCTCACTCCTACCTTTCATTTAATGTTTTCATTTGCTTTGTTTTCTATTTCAATGGAAAGTATACATTCTATATATAGATGACCAAAGATGGATTCCATGATGGGGAATTTGGGTCGATACAACATGAAGAGAGGCTACCAAGATTATTGGAGGGTCCTCCCTCACATTTAGTCGACCCAAGGTCCTCTCACATTATGCTAGCCTAGAGCCAACACAATAGAGGGGTGGGGGGGTGGGGACAATGAGGGTCCATTGTCTTTTCTGAAAATGTCTTATCATATTTTGAGCCCTTCTAGAATGGCCCAAAACCCCCACCTTGAATCCAAAAATTCTTACAATGGACACTAGGAGGCTAAGATATGAAGAAGTAGTAGTGTCGCCCTATAGGACACACACAACATGAGGGCCCCCCAAACAAAAATTTGGGTGGGGGGGAGGCTTGCATAGCGGGGCCCTCTTCTCATTGTACCAATCCTCTCAAGTTGACATTTTGATGGAGAATTTGGCAAAACTAATGGCGCCATTGCATTCGAAACGGCCCCAAATCCTCGTATAGGATTGAAAAACGGCTCAAAACTAACATCAAGAGGCCAAGATATGAAGAGAAAAAAAAAAGTCACCTGGAAAGGACCTACACACTGTAAGGGGGGCCCATCATATGAAGAAAAAAAAGGTCATCTAGGGAGGATCCACACAACACGAGGGGGGTCCATCCAGAAAAAAAGTCACCTAACGAGAAGGACCCACACAATGAGAGGGGGGGCCATCATATGAAGAACAAAAAAGTCACCCAAGGAGGATTCACAAAACACGATAGGGACCCATCCAATCTTGGCCTCCTAGTGTCTATTTTGACCGTTTTGCTAGTCTAGATGGGGGTTTTGGCCCATTTTGGACACAATGACACCATCGATTTTGCCAAATTCTCTAGCCAAAATGTCAAATCAAGAAGATAGGTATAGCATGAGGGAATCTCTACCCAATTTTGGTTGCCCCCCCCCCCCCCCCCCCCCGCACGCTATGCGGGTCCTCTAGGATGACACTTCTATTTCTTCACATCTTGCCTCCCCCTTGTCCATTTTGAGCATTTTAGGACCTAAGGTGGTGGTTTTGGACCATTCCAAATGCAATGGCATAATACATTTTACCAAATTATCAATCTGGGAGAACCAAACAACACAAGGGGAGTCCCCACCAAATATGTTTTTCATTTCCTCATATCTTAGTCTCTAGTTATCCATTTAGAGCATTTTTAAACCCAAAATCTAGGTATAACTTGAATCATCCAAAAATTATATGGGATGTTAAAAATTACTCAAAATGGATATTAGCAAACCAATCTATAAAGAAGCTGGGTAGTAGTGACCCGCACAACATGATAAGGCCTTTCAAATACAATGGTGGACTCCCCCTTGCATTGTGTTGGCAATAGACCCACACAACATGAGGAGGGGGGGCACTTAAAAATCTTGAGGGTCCCTCTCATGTTGTGTGTGTCCATGCTTGTGTTGGACCTTAAGCACCCCCCCTCTGACCATTGACAACCTCAATGGCCCCATTCTTACATTATGCTAGCCTAAGGCCCACCTCACATTGTGTTATTCCTCTTTGATATCTTCCTTGTTTCTTCATATATTTGTGTGTTCATTTGTATCATGGATATGTTCCTTATTTTTTTAAAGGTGTCAAAAATTGAGGGGGGGTGATTGATATATGATTGTCCATATGTATTTGTAGATGGATCATATGATTGTCCATATGGCTTGATCACATGGTTTCTCCATCCATTGAATCGATCGAATTGATATACTATCATATTAATTTGGAAGTCGATAGATATTCTTGTATTTGTTGTGTGATCAAAGAATTCAATACATTTTAAATTAGTAAATCACTTTGAAACCCAAGGTTAAACTAGTTAAGTATATGACACTCTTTGTTTGATATAAGCACATAAGATTTATGTCTCAAAGGATTGTTACTTTGATAAACTCAATAGCATTCGAATATATGTGCTTGCATATTTTTTGTTGAATGGATAGACCTATTCTCAAAAATCCATGGTCAATTTTAGTCAAGCAAATGAAAATAAATTTAGATATAGAAATAATGAGCATCAAAATATGTTTAGAAAATATATTACTTCTTTACATGGATTGTCTACTTTATACCTTCCTATTGTAGTTTCATAGCTTGCATATCTCAAAGCTTTTTGTTATATTATAGAATCCTAATATTTCTTTAGAAGCAGAAGATAAAAGATAAGATTTATTTTTCTTACTTAAGGATTTGTACTCATGCTCAAGATCATTATAAAGATAATGTACATCTCGCATGTGCCTCTCTAATATAGATCCGACCATCTCCTCCAACACCTGTATATACCAAGCTTGCTATTAGTCCCCATCCATCTCTCTTTGTGATATTGATTCAATCAGAGCCATCCTCACAAGCTTCTCAATGTTATCTAGAGTTGCTTCGAAGAAATGAGAATATGTCAAACGTAACATGTCAAAAGATAGCTCAAGCGTTTGCGTAGTATTTTGCTTAAGTTTTGATGAAAAGGAAGTGCATCATTATTTCAAATCGATCTACATACAAGCCATCAAATTATGCGCACTGACTTATCTATTAAATGGATACTAACTTTGGACTCTTAATTAATGGTAATTAACAACTTAAAAGCTTCATACTAATTTATATATTTTTTAAAAAAGAAAAAAATTAATTAAACTAAAATTTATGCTATTTTCAATCATTTTTGAATTACCTCTCTCTATGCTAAGGTGGAATTTCTTATAAGGCCCAAACTTGAGTCCAAATCTCCCTTAGTGTGGGAAGGTTAAAGCTTAGCTTGTTGAGTTGCTTATCCTTTTTTTCTTGAGATTCCAATTAGTTTAGGTTTTGTTTCCATGGGTGGCACACTACTTTTTTGCCTTTCCATTGACACTATTCCTAAGAAAGTAACCATGATAGTTAAGAAGCCATAGAAAATCTCAAAGTGTCTCAAACTAATGTCCTTATAGCATTTGCATTTTATAGTTGAGTAATTGAGTTGGCCCAAGTTGACTACGATTTTTCCCTTAGTAGACTATTAGTCTATACCTTGACTTTCTCTAAGAGTGTGAGAAAGTGACTCAAAGTAAGGAAGATGTACACAAGGTAATTTGGATGCCAAGATTTGGATTTTTAGTTTGAATCTAAAATTAGCGCAATACGTTTTCCCAACCAATGCCATGTGCCAAAATTCACTCCAATATGTTAATTAATATCTTACTACTATATTATTTTAGCTATAGGTTCGGAAAGCCCCGAACCTCGAGAGGGTTTCCTAAACCTACCCCTTTTTCCAAACCTCCCTCCCCTTCCCCTCCCCTCTTTCTCACGTGTAATATCTCATTTTATCTTCCCCCTCCCTTTTTTCATTAAAGCCTCCCCTCTTCCCCCCCCCCCCCCCCACCTCCCTTTTTTAAATTAAAACCCCCTCCCCTCTCTCTCACTTATAATCTCTCTCTTTCTTTTCCCCCTCCCCCCTCTCTCTCTCTCTCATGTGTAGGGCCTAGGTTCTCTCTCTCTCTCTCTCTCTCTCTCTCTCTCTCTCTCTCTCTCTCTCTCTCTCTCTCTCTCTCTCTCTCTCTCTCTCTCTCTCTCTCTCTCTCCTTATTTTAATTAAACAAAAAGTTTATATTTAAAAGTTTAATCTCTCTCTCCTTATTTGAATTAAATAAAAAATTTACATTTAAAAGTTTAATCTAAGAGAAAGAGAGAGAAATATACAAAGAGCAAAAAAGAAAGAAGAGGAGAGAAGAGGAGAGAGGGGGGAGAGAGATAGAGAGAAGAAAATGAGAGAGAGAAAATAAGAAAAAAAGAGAAAGAATTTGAACACAGAGAGATAATTATAGAGAGAGGAAAGATAAAATTTAAAAGAAAGATAAAAAGAAAAAAATTAAAGAGAGAAAAAAAGAGAAACTTTCATTTTAATTAAAATAAAGAGAGAGAGAGAGAGAGAGAGAGAGAGAGAGAAATATAATAAAGAGCAAAAAAGAAAGAAGAGGAGAGGGAGGGAGAGAGAGGGGGAACAGAGAGAAAGTGAATTATAGAGAGAGGAAATATAAAATTTAAGAGAGAGGGAGAGAGAGAGGGGGGGAGAGAGACATAGAGAAGAAAATGAGAGAGAGAAAATAAGAAGAGAGAGAATTATAGAGAGAGTAAAGATAAAATTTAAAAGAAAGATAAAAAGAAAAAAATTAAAGAGAGAAAAAAAGAGAAACTTTCATTTTAATTAAAATAAAGAGAGAGAGAGAGAGAGAGAGAAATATAATAAAGAGCAAAAAAGAAAGAAGAGGAGAGGGAGGGAGAGAGGGGGAACAGAGAGAAAGTGAATTATAGAGAGAGGAAATATAAAATTTAAGAGAGAGGGAGAGAGAGGGGGGGGAGAGAGACATAGAGAAGAAAATGAGAGAGAGAAAATAAGAAGAGAGAGAATTATAGAGAGAGGAAAAGTAAAATTTCAAAGAAAGAGAAAAGAAAAAAAATAAAAGAGAAAAAAAGGAAAAAAAGAAGAGAGAAGGAAAAGAAAGGAGAGAGAAAGAGAGAAGAAGAATAAGAAGAAGAAAGAGGAAGAGAGACGGCGAAAAATTTTAAATGTTTTTTGAGAAAGAGAGGAACGGAGAAAGGAGAGAGGGGGGAAGAGAGAGAGAGAGAGAGAGAAAGAGAGAGAGAGAGAGAGAGAAGATATAATTTGAAAGAGAGAGGAGAGAAGAAAAAGATAAAATTTAAAAGAGAGAGAGGGAGAGAAGAAAAAATGGAAAATTAAGAGAAAGGGGAGAAAAAGAAAAGGGGGTGGAGAGAGAGAGAGAGAGAGAGAGAGAGAGAGAGAGAGGAGAAGAAGAGAGAGAATATAAACATAAAGAGAGGATTATATATAGGGAAGAAAGAAGGAAAAGAGAGGGAAGATAGAGAGAGAGAATAAGAAAAAAATCAAAAAGAGATTAAAGAGAGAGAGAGAAAAGAATTTTAAAAAAGGAAAGTAGAGGAGAGGGAGAGAGAAGGAAAAGAGAGGAGAGAGGGGAGAGAATAAAAAGAGAGAGGGAGAGAAGAAAAGCAGGGAGAGAAAAAAAAGGAGAGAGAGAGAGAACCAAGAGAGGAGAAAAAATAAACTAAAATAGAAGGCAGAGAAAGAAAGAGAGAGAGAGAGAGAGAGAGAGAGAGAGAGAGAGAGAGAGAGAGAGAAAATTAGACATGGGGAATTTGGAGGGGGAAGAGAGAGAGAGAGAGAGAAAGAGGAAAAAGAGGAAAGAGAATGATGAGAAATGGATTGTTGAGCGAAGTTGCTTCGAGGCCACGAAGCGGCCTAGAATTCCGGTCAAGTACATACTTTTGTCACTCATAGTGAACATGCTTTGCTTTCAAATTTCAGACTTCAACATTGCCCCCCCTCCCCCTTGCCTCTCTCTTTGTGTCCATGTATTCAAACTAGGTGACCAAGTCCTTTCTTTAGGTATCATGAATGTTCATGAATGTTAGGGAAGGCCACTTCTACTCCAAGCATTGCAACTAGATTAGTTAAACTTCCCAAAAGAAAACATTTGGCATGTGCCAAATAAATTGCATCTAAAGTGTTAAATCCAAGCCTTCATCTAACTATCATATCCATGCTTTCAAGATCTCAAAAATGATCCCTAGAATGAAGTTAAAATACCTAAAAGTCATCCAATGCTCCAAATGCTAGTTGAGTGTAGCAAGTAATTTAATGCCATTTGATTATTATTAAATGTCCTCTAAGAATAAGTTTGCTAAGTATTAAAATACCTAGAAGCCATCTCCAATGTTCCAAATGCTAGTTGAGTGCAGCAAGCAATTTAATGCCATTTGATTATAATTAAATGTCCTCTAACAATAAGTTTGCTAAGTATTAAGAACTTCAACACTTTAGATCTAATCCCACAAAAGGCTTTTATGTGTTTATATAAGGTTATCATATCCATGCTTTCAAGATCTCAAAATGATCCCTACAAGAAGTTAAAACCGGTGCTCCGAATGCTAGTTGACTATATAACAAGCAATTTAATGCCATGCTTTCAAGATCTCAAAATGATCCCTACAATGAAGTTAAAACTAGTGCTCCGAATGCTAGTTGATTGTATAACAAGCAATTTAAGGCCATTTGATTCTAATTAAATATCCTCTACGAATGAGGTTCCCAAATTATTAAGGTGACACTTGGATCTAATCCCACAAAAGGCTTTTATGCATTTATGGTTAAGTTTACTCTTGACTACATCAACTAACCTTAACGCTTAGGAGGCAATGAAATGACCGCAAAAGGTTAACCTCTCCTATTAATTACGTGTGGTACACTAGAAGTGGAATCATTAGAGCAAGTTTAATTGCTCAATACAAGTTGAAAGGAGCAAAAAGTGGCTCACATTAACCTAAACTTTTTAGGACCTTTACTTTGAAATTTCAAACTCCATAGCCACCACAATCGTAATTGCCCCCATAGGTAATAAGCATTTGCCTATCACGGCAATGCTACGAGATGAGTGAGCATTAGAGAGGTCATGTAATTGAATTCTAGATGCAAAAGAAATTGAAATTTCATCATTTACCATGTTTGAGCTAAATAAATAATGGACTATGAGAGAGGTCATGTAATTAAATTCTAGATGCAAAGGAAATTGTGATTTCATCCTTTAACATGTTTGAGCTAAATGTGTAATGTAATTAATATTCCATCAATGTTGAAGATATCCTTTGGTGCCTTGCTTGCAATTTGCCTTTTGTCTCATAGTCTCCATATCACTAAGTTTAATAGTCTCTCCCTTTGCCTCTATATATCCTTTTGTCACTTTAGATCTGAGAATATCTCTACATAAATTATTTGCATTTGATTGATAAGTTTTTAGCAACCTTTGCATATCTCCATTTCTCCATTGCTCTATCTCTTAGCATCTCTATCTTCTAGCAACCTTTGCATATCTCCATTTCTCCATTGCTCTATCTCTTAGCATCTCTATCTTCTAGCAACCTTTGCATATCTTCATTTCTCTATTGCTCTATCTCTTAACATCTCTATCTTGTAATTTCCAAAATCTATTTGCCAAAAAATGAATCTTATCATTCCACAAATATAATTTCTAATTCCAATTTCCTAGTAGTTCACAAATCCAAAGTTGTGAAAAAGATATGCCAAGGTTGCTAAAAACTTATCAATTATGGAAACAATTTATGTAGACTATCCCTCCTCCACTAAGGCCACTCCACTGCATCTAAAATTCTGCAGTTCCATTGTTCATAATATCCTTCTCAATGATAGATCGAATAGATCACTCCCTCGTGAAGGATAGAATCTATATCTCCTCTAGGGATAAAATGCATCGTTCCTTTTCCTTTGGTATGTGTAAGGACTACTCTATTTCATATCACTTTCATGTTTGGGCTTTGTATTAGACACTAATCATTAGAATGGTGAAGGAAAAGAGTTTCGAAGAAAAGTAGTAAGAAATGTCACTTTGCATCCAACTATATGGGATTCAATATTGATGAAATTTCATGGATGTGTGTTTACTAAGATTTCAAGGAGGATGGACACCAAATTTCAATGCAAAGGACTAAGAAACCTGAACTTGCTTGCAGCGTCTATCCAATCGAGGTTTCTTGTACTAATATTGTTAGTAGTATGAATTGGTAGACTGCTCTCCAATAGTTCCTTGATCAAAATTGCAGAGCCGGTATTGAATTCCAAACACATGTAACCAGCTAGCTTGCCACATCAAAAGGCCCAAGAGCAAGAGCTATTAAGGGCTTGAGGGACGACATGCAAAGACGTTTGAAGAAGCTGGTACATAAAGAATTTACTGTTCATTAACCAACACTAGCATTGATTGTCTTGGAACTCTTCAGAGAGCAAGGATATTACTAACACAAGAAGCTTGATAGCCCATCTCTTCAAATCAACTGCACTTGATCATTATGTTGTCTCTTCTAATCTCTCGCGCGCGCACACATTCATTTCTGCCGTTTCTAAGGTTATCAGATGTACATGTGTTCATAAAAGATTGAATGAATTGTACCCCAATTGGCATTGAGTAAAAGGAGTAACACAAAATAAGCTGGAACAGGGGCGCTACAACTGCACAGGGCTATGGATGAAAGCAGCAGCGGCAGCAGCAGCAGCAGCAGCAGCTGACAGTTGCTGAAGTGGAGGAACAAATTTACAAGATCCTGAGACAAATTTCCTTTACAAAAGTTGATATGTGGGAAGTATGGAGCCAGACACAGATGAATGAGAATGAGAGAGAGAGAGAGAGAGAGAGAGCCGAGCAGCTAGTTATAGGATGAATTAGCAGCTGGGCCGAGGGCTTTGAGGGAGCACTGCTTCTTGAGCCATTTGATGCCAATGGAGGTGCCTGATTTGAGCTTATGGGCGCTTGAGTTGGCGACCCCGAGCACTTTCCTGTTGATCATCTCCTTCTTACCATTGCCACCATTCTTGCTGCTGCTGCTGCTGCACAATCCATCCATGGCGCTCTTCTTCTGCTGCTTCTTCTTCTCGTCCTCCTTCTCTCTCTTCATCAGCGAATTCTCTTTGCCTCCTCCTCCTCCTCCCAGTAGGTGGCCTATTCCCTTGCTGCTGCTTTTCTTGTTCTTGTTGTTGCAGCATCCATTCACCCCCAATTTCTCGTCGTTGAACTTGTAATCCCACTGATCTGCCCACCCCAGCCCAAACGATTCTCGCCTGTTGTACGAATTCACACTCAATGAGCCCATTCCTCTGTTACAATCCATCCAGCTGCAGAGGACGGAGATGAAAGTCTGTGTCTTGTGGGTTCTGATGGCGGAGGAGGACTGACTAAGGGATTGATGAGACGGGTATATTGCGACAAGGCGAATGCGAGAAGAACTCATCGTACCTTTGCCTGTCACAGCACATGAATATATAATATATCCTCGACTGGTAAAGAAGAACAAAGTTACCGTTAGTCCCTAATGACCGTTACTATTCCTTTGGGCAAAAGGGAAAAAACAAAGGCAGGACACCATCCTGGTATATAGAACGGTTGTGTAAACTTACTTTGTCTCCACAAGCCCAGTAAAAGTAAAAGTAGATCCTGGTATATAGAACTGTTGTGTAAACTTACTTTGTCTCCACAACCTCTGTAAAAGTAAAAGTAGATCCTTATCACCAACGACGAGCCGTAGCCCAATTGGTCGAGGTTGGTTCGCTAAGCATGGCTTACATTCGCTAAACATCTAAAACTTCAGTTCTACATATTCCTAGATTTAATCATGTCTTTTTTATCACCTCTTCCATGATCAGCTCCTACATCCCAATGTTTGTATTTGAAATTTGTCCATATTTCATCCTTGACATGGGTGCTCATGCAACATGTTTCTTGTTTGACTCAAAGCTTTCACCTTTAGTGGAAATATCTCAACTTCTATTTGTCCTAACGCCCAAGTAGCAGACATGATTTTAATTCAAGGTGCTTAAACCATTTTAGTTTTGTACTTGTTTACTATTATCCTTAATGCCCTGCAAAAGCCTAGATATCACAGAGGTGACATTGCAAACTTATTTGCATCAATGACAATAATAAAATACCCTCAACATATAGTAATATTTTAACCACCTTACCTATCTAGTCTATTGCATCTTCATTCCTAACCTTCTAACTCTTATGGTAACTCAAAGAGAATCGATGAATAAGGGATCTCTTACCTTATCAATGTCCCTCTTCCTTGCCTTCTAACTCATTGACAATCCCCACATTCTTAGCCTTCTAATTCACTATAGTCCAAACAAGGTCTTTGATAAAAGGCTTTTTTATACTTAATGACAATGACTCTATCTTTTTCTCTTGATGACAAATAAGTAAGTCACTCCTTACCATTGATTGCATAATCTTGTAGTTGGTGTGAACGTTCTAGCCCCTTCTATTTGGAAGGTCAAAAGCTTTGAAAAATCCAAAAAAGAAGGAATTAAGCATCATCCATTCTTGTACTAGTTTCTCACCACCCTAGATGTGACCATGTGATCAACTATTGAAAATTATCACAATCAACACGTTTGCTTCATTGCTTCGATACCCTTGGCTCACATATTCATTATCTTACTAATTGGAAAGTTCTCTTGGGGCACCTTGGCTCACATATTCACCACCTTACTAATTGGAAAGTTCTCTTGAGGCACCACCTTGGTGAGTTCATTGTTAGGAAAATCTACATATTATGTACATTTGAAGGATTATAAAAAATACAATTTTTATGCATTTGAGCTTAATAAAATTAACCCTTCATCTTTCAAAACTTAGGGGTTTTCTGAAGAGAGGCTAAGAGAGGGGTATGTGTTGATTCTAATAGCATGTAAGCTTCTTTCACAGCTCATGTGCAGCCAAACATGCTTTCTCTCATGTAGAGGTGGCCAACCAACTCTTTAGGCCCTTCCATTAGTTTAGAAACAATATAATTGATTGAAGTCAACCTTTTTGAGTGGTGGATGGTCATGATTGGCTGATTGATTTGCTACTATAGCCCTCAATTTTAAGTAAGATTTTCATGCTTTGATAATTTAAAATCAATTGGAGGAGATCTTGATATGCTTTGGCATCAATGTAGTGGCAAAAGAAATGCCCAATATCAGTTTGAGAGGAAGTTTGATCAATCTATTGAGAGAGAGAGAGAGAGAGAGAGAGAGAGAGTGTGTGTGTGTGTGTGTGTGTGGGGGGGGGGGGGGGGGGAACTACTCCAAAGGCGTATTCTTGTCCTAATCATGGGATTTCCAAGCTATTTTTGGGCTCCTCAAGTCTAGGCCACTACTTTTTCTTCTAGTTTTTTCATATGTTCATTGTTATATGAAAACAGACCTTTTTTGTCATAAATTTTGGTTATATGGTGTTTTTTTTCCCTTGGCTAAGGTTTGGGCTATAAAAATAATATCTATTCGTGACCTAAGACTAATATTTAATGTTGGGAATGTCCATACTGTTAATCTGTTATGCTAGGAACACTTAAATTATGGGTTTCTAGGTTGGTCACTATAAAATTATCATAAAGTTGTGCAGATATTGCAATAAAATTTATGTGGCAGTTCAAACATCCAATATGATTAAAAATAAGTATAATTGTATTTTATTAAGTGGTTCAATTAATAAATACATCATAAATTCTTATCAAGTTGTTTTATACCCTATGTACTTCAATAAAATAGAGTTAAACTAATCTAAGTCACATAAAGAGAAAAATAAACATATAGAATCTACACTATCTTATTATTTTAATAGTGATAGCCCACCTCAATGTGCTTAGTCTTCATATGGAAGGTTGGATTACAGGCCCACCTAAATGGCACTCATAGAATCCGAACGTTGTGTAGGAGTAACAATAATACCAAGGTCTATCACCATAGGGCCTCCTTACAAATCTCAATGGATACACTGTACTCAGTCTTAGTAGTAGATAAGGCCATGCATTTCTACACCCTGGACATCCAAGAAATAGCACCTCCAGCATAGGTAAAGGCATACCTAGATATGGATTTCCTACTATTTGCATGTCTTGCATAATCAAAGTTAGTGTAATCCATTACTATAGTATCCTAGCCACAATAGCAAATGCACATATATGTAGTGTCTTTTAGGCACCTCATGATATCTTTCATGATGTCACAATGTCGTGTTCCAAGTATATCCATATAGTGTACCACAACTTCCATTGTAGATGCTATGTCAAGATGACGAGTGACTATCATGGCATACATCAAATTACTCACTGTGGATGCATATAGAACCTGGGCTATCTCTAGTATCTTATTAGGCTAACTATGGACAATTAGCTTAACTAACCTTCACATGAGAAGGTAAAGGATAGCCAATAAGTTTACCATCCTACATATGAAACCACTCAAGTACACTATGCAAGTACTCCTTTTAGGACAAGTGGAGAAATCACTTGGAGTGATTGCATGTGTAATGTGCAAGTATGTGTGAGGCCTATCCTATGTCCTTCATCTCAGAGCTCTTATTGAGCTTGTTCTTTAAAGCATCTAGCTCAATATGAGCACTCCTAGCTATAAGCATGTCATTAATATAAAGCACCAAGATAATAAGGCTATTATTGTATGCCTTCTTCGAGTAAAAACATGGATCTATATCATTTTCGAAATATCCATGCGAATGTATAAAAGCATTAAACTTATGGTACCACTCCCTAGGTTCTTACTTAATCCATAAGGACTCTTCTTCTACATAGAAGGTGTTCCCTGCTTTTTTCTTCAAAGCCCTTAGGCTGCTACACATAAATCTCATCATGCAAGTTCCTATATAAGAAAGTCATCTCCACATCTATCTAATTAAGATCCAAATCCAACTAAGCAAACCCCGGGGGGTCCACCTTATAAAACATGTAAGATACCATGTGAGTTCCAAAGAAGGGGTATTATATTTAGTAAATTCATAAGTTTAGTAAAGTAAAAGGAATCAATTTAAGGCCTTGTAGCATGTAAAGAAATAGTATTTCTTAATATCCTTTTAACACACATTATATAGATGACTTCTTATAGATGGACCCCACGGGGAGCAACCAAGGCCAAGACCAAGTGTAGGATAGTCATCTTGACTATAGGAGAAAAGACTTCATCAAAGTCAACACCATGCTCCTACTTAAGACCCTTTGCAACCAATCTAGCCTTATATGTCGGCTTAGGGTAACCACACATACTCTTTAGCTTGTATACCCACTTGCATGGCAATACGTATTTTCCATCAAGCGAGGAAACTAAGTCCCATGTACAATTTTTTTGTAGCGAATCAAACTCAGACTACATAGCCCTCTCTGAATGAGAATCGCCTCTATGCATAGCCTCTTCATAGGTATGTGGCTCATCAAGGCTCGGCAAAGTTTGTCAGCATGACATAATCCATAGAGGGCTTAGAGCATTCATGAGGACCTAAAACTCTAGCAAAGCACCTCAAAGCTAGTTGTGGGGCCTATACATTATGTCCTTTATGTCTAACAACATGGTCCTGCACAATGAGAGAATCATGGGCTATTACATCATCAATAACTATAGTAGGCTATCTCACTAAGGGTGGCTATACAGTAATAGGAGGCTTCTCTTGAAGGATTACCTTATGTACCTCAACCACTTGCTCTAGCCTCACATGCATCTTATCCTCATGGAAGATAACACCATGGTTGCAGATAACATTTTGAGTGTGTAGATCCCAAAGAAGATAGCCCATCTCACCTACATCCCCATATCCAGCAAAGATGCATTTGACAAAGTTTGAATTCAGCTTGTTGCGCTTGTCCTTGGGAACATGGCAGAAAGCCTCACATGCAAAGACCCTCGAATGAGCATATGATGGAGGTTTTCCAAATCATACATCCTCTATAACCTAATAACCAAGAGTAGTGCATGGGGATTTATTAATGAGATACACGGTAGTAGTAATTGCCTCAACCCAAACTATGGTAAGCCTACCTAACTGACTCTTTCTTGATTAGTATTGTTCATATGCTCTACAATACCATTTTGGGGTAGGGTATATGGGGCAGTCAACTAATGCATATGAGATCTTGGTCATCTCAACCCTCTCATCATCTAATAAGAGTGACTAGGACTAACCTTCATATGAGAAGGTAAGGGGAATCCAATTGGCTTACTACCTTACATATGGAACCACTGAAGGACTTTATGAATGTACTCCTATAACAAGAAGAGGAGTCCCTTAGAACTATTATGTATAATGTGCATACCAAGTATGTGAGAGGTATACTTCATGCCTTTCATCTCAAATCTCTTCTTAAGCCAGGACTTCAAAGAATTCACCTCATCACAAGCACTCCTAGTAATCAAAGTGCCCCATTCATTGCAAAATTGCTCAAATGCCTTAAAGACATAGTCACCCCCCATTGTCAAACCTTAGGCATTTCAACCTATACCCAAACTAGTTCTCAACAAGAGCAACAAAGCACTGAAATGTAGCTAGAATATATAATTTCTAGTTAATAGAGCACTATAGGTGGTGGGTGATGGGCACCTACCATTTGTAGTATACAATTGTGTAAGTACAATGTACAATGAGTAAATGTGGGTGGTTAGGCATAGGCGCCTTTACCTCCAACAATCTGCAAGATTTTGTCCTAATCAACATGGACTTGGAAAAAGATTTATGCATAGGATGAGATAGCACATTTCAACTTAGGAGGTCCGTCCATCAAGATGAGCATATTTCTCCTCTCCTTTTTGTGATAGCTACTAAACCTTTTCTAAGGAATCTTTATATGAGGCCATATGATCAAACCATTCATGGGTTTTTTTTCCTCAACTATTTGTTGTTACAACGCAAATGTTATTAGAGATTTTAAACTAGAATGGTACCCCTCAATGGATTAAGGACTTGGGATATCCATTAAGGATTGGAACTATATGAGGCAAATTTTTCTCTTATGTGGTTTGTGTTGTATGTTTCTTTCCCTTTACCTCTAGTAATTGGAAGAAGATTGAGTCTATTTTCTACCGATTCCTCTCGTCTTATGGTAAATTTAAGAAATAGCATGCCATTCTTTTAGATCAAGTGACATCTCTTAAGAATGGTGGTGGATTAGGATTGGAACCTTTTTATGATAAAACCTCAAGAAGTTACTATATGTATATCCTCTACATCACGTGCATTCAAGGCCTATTTATAAATATCCTTATCTCTGAATTTTTTCTAAATAAAATATAACCATTTTCTATTCAATTTGTAAATAACCCCTTTATACTATACCCTTTTTGTATGTATAAAAATGGTATTTTATAAATACCTTATTTTGAACCCATGTGATGCACATATATATTCATGAGTAACTTACCCAAGGATAAAACAAGTAAACTTAGTTTTTGTTCACTAGAAAGTCTTGATTCCAATCAATCACGACCTATTATTCTAAATTATTACATTAAAATGGTGGGAAATTCCTTTGCAAGTTTAAGAAGCCTTACTTAAGAGGATATTGTCTTTCTTTTCCCTTCAAAGATTAGGTGAAAGGATTCTACAATAGCTGAGATTCTTGAGAACCTCTTTAAAAATGAGCATGAAAGTGCAATATGGTTCAAAAGAAATGATAGGCACATGGATTCTTCTCTAATGCAATCTAGGCTGAATAGAAAAGCTTTTGAGGTAATTTTATGTTTTGCTTGATTGAGCTAGATTTATCAACTAATAGTTGCAATAAGGCTCTTCAAAGGTAGAAAGATTCTTGGGCTTTGCAAGCCTCTAATCCTAAGCCAATGCTGATGTTGGTCGTACTATTAAAAAAGCTTGTTGCCTTCAAGAAGTGTTTGGTAAGAAGAGAATAGGTTGGCCTACCTCTTTAATTACTAGTAAATGCAAGCCATTTAAGATCCTTCCAAGTTCAATGGTCATATGGAAAAGAAGATTCCCTAAAGTTTAGTGAGGTACCCCTTCCTTCAGATGTAACTTCATATTATGCTTGTTATTATCGATAAGTTTCCCATGATGGAATGCATCTCTAAATTTTGATATTTTTGCATGTTATGCCCCCTTTGTAAAAGGAAAAATGAGAAAAGTAATTTCCATGTACTTTGAAAGCATTAGATGATTGATTGGTAGGAAATTTTTGAGTGATCTCCCTAGAAAGATGGCATCCATCCTAGACAATCGAATGTAACAAGGGCAATAGGAACTCAAGAGTTGTGGAGATTGAGAAACAAGATCATTTTTGGAAAAGTTAGGATGCCTACTATCCCAATGGACTAGTGGTCCAAACTTAGGGGAGAACTTTTATCAACCTTGAAAAGTTTTGCCTCTGCAAATAAGATTTTTAAGGCCTTCTTTAAAGGGTTGAGTCAAGCCTAGTTTAGAAGCCCTTAGCATAGCCTTTCTAAAGGCTTTGTAAATATTATTTTCATTCTTTCGTAATATAGAACCACATTATTTTTTTAAAAATTCAAATATGGCTTGTTAGGTGAAGTAATGAGTCTTGGAATTTGTAGCAAGTATTCAAGTCAATTATTAAGAATATCTGAAACACAATGAATGATGTCATTTTTGGGAAGATCAAAAGACTTGTAGCTTGGAGTAATCTTTTTTAAATAATAATTTAAGACTTTGCCTCATGCTTTAGGAGGATCTTTATTGTAAGATCCACTCATTTGAGGTCACTTACAAGTTCCTAATCAAGCTTGTGAAATTCTCCTAATTATGTAATGAGGGTACATTTTGCCTTCCTCTTTTAGGAGTCATAAACACTTACCCCTTTTGGGATTTGTTTGTACAAATCTGTTTAGAAAAGTAGTAATGTTCAATTACTTATGTTAACATAAAGAAGCTCGTAATATGGAAAGCAAAGGGAGTGCCCAAGAATTTGAAGGATTTTAGAGATCCTAAAATTTAAAAAAATAGTTTCTAATTCCCACTCATCAAGATCACATCAATGCTTCTTTTGACAATAACTCCTCCATTACACATGTTTGCATGATACACTCATAATGCTTGAATTTGCACCACTTATGAAGCTTAAAATTGAGAACTATTTGACTTGTTTTTGTTGTTTCACATATTGCATTTCTTGTATTCATTAATAGTGTCTACATTCATGGTGGCTTCAAATCGCTCTATGCTTTTTTCATCATTAACATTATTTGTTGCTTCACACTTATTATAGCATAGGAAAGGGAAGGAAAATTAGCTCAATGGGCTTGTACAAATGACTCTATACTTGTGCTTATATTGCAATAGAATCCCTAACAAGTAATTTACAAACTATAAGCATGTTTTTCATACACTTCACAAACATTTTTTGCAAAAGGACCTCCACCATTACACATAATGAGAGAGAGAAAGCATACGGAATATGGAATAATATTTTCTACTAATTGTCTACCACCTATAGAGAGAGACAAAGAAGTATTTGAAGGGAGTCAATCCTAAAGTGGAAGCAAGAGCTATGGTTGAAGGAGCAAAAGCAAGAGAGAGAGACACAAGATGTGGGAACTCCAACAGCCACAATGTATGATCAGCCTTCCCTTTATTCAAATGTCACCGAAAGAATAAAGAATAAAGTGACAATGATGGGCGCCTGCCACCTATAGTGTATAGGTGTGCGGATAACTAATACATGGTGCAAGTACTATTAGTTTAACTAATATACATGCAACTAGACACAAGCACCTTTACCCCCAGCACCCTTCCACTTAAAGGCGAATGTGTCCGTCATGAGGAGAGACAAGAAAAGGCTTCATCAAAGTCCACACCATGTTCATGGTGTGGAACCCTTAGCAACCAATTTGGCCTTATATACTTGCTTGGGTCATCCAAGGATACTTTTCAACTTGTACACCCACTTGCATGGTAGAGCACGCTTTCCACTAGGAAAAGGAACTAAATCTCAGGTATAATTTTTTTAAACAATAGCCCTCTCCCAAGGGTGATATCACCTATCCGCATGGCCTTATCATAGTTAAGAGAATAATCAGCATCTATCACCATAACATAATCCATAAAGGGCTCAAACCCCATAGGCTATCATCTATCTCTAGTAGACCACCTCAAAATAGACTAGGGGGCCTAGACATCCTATGAAGCATCAGGGATTTGAGCCACTTGAACATCAATCGTTACTACAAGCTATCTAGTTGGTTGTATAGTAGCAGGAGGCTCCTCCTGAAATTCACCCTATGTATCTCAATGGCATGCTCACATTGCTCATGCATTGTCTCCTCATGGAAAACAAGATCATGGCTACGAATAACCTTCCAAGCAGCCTACAGATCCCATAGACAATAGCCCATCTAACTTACATCTCCATAACCAAGAAAGATGCATTTTTTCTAGACTTAGGATCCAACTTATTATTGAGCTTGTCCTTGGGAACATGGTAAAAAGCCTCACAACCAAAGATACACAAATGAGCATATGAGGGAGGTTTTCTAGACTATACCTCCTCTACAACTTGATAGTTGAGAGCAATATATGGAAACCAAATTATCAAGTGTATAGCAATAATAATTGCCTCAGTCCAAAAATGTTATGGTAAGCCTACTTGGCTAAGCATACTACAAACTTGCTCCTGAATTGTCATATTCATGTGCTCAATCATATCATTCTGGGGTGAGACGTACAAGACTTTAGAGACATATGCATTCCCATTATCTGACCTTAGGTATTTCAGCCTCCTATACCCAGAGATCGGTACTCAACCAAAGAAAGCCAACGCTGAAATGTAGACAAGACTTCCAATTTTTACTTAATAGGATATGCCCACACCTTATGTGTGTGGTCATCAATGAAGGTAACAAAATACTTCATGCCACCTAATGACTTGTAAGACATGGGACCACATACATTCGAATGAACAAGAGCCAATGGCTCATGCATGCATATCATACCATATTTTTTATGTGTATTACATGTCTGCTTGCTTTATAAACAATGATCACAAGAATCAAAGCACTTAAAGTCAAGGAGTGAAAGATACTATAAATGGGTAAGCATTTTCATCCCTTTCAAGGACATATTCCCAAGGCGACGATACCAAAGATATACATGTAAAATTGTATCTACCAAAACATGGTCAATTGGCCTAGATACAAGCAAGGGGTACATAGTATTGGACTTAGCACCACGGTTAATGACAAATTTCCACAGATAATCTTCCATGAGGAATCACCAAAAGAAACTACATAACTTACATCATCCAAAGTGCCAACAAAGATAAGCCTCTTTGTGAGAACCAGTACATGACGTACATCATGAAGAGTAAATATGAAACTTGAACCAAACTATCTCTAATGCCAGGTCATAGATCCAGTCAAACTATGATAAGAGTGGAACCACTCGCTATGAGGGATCACATGAAAGGAAGCCCCTGAATCTATCAACCAACTTTGATGAGTATACCCTAACAAAACATCAGTCGACCTATGAAGAATCAAAAGAAGAAGCTGCAAGTATGAAATCATCATAAGAATCAATCTGCATGGCATTAGTCTCTTCAATCTTAACACTTGACTTGCTAGGTACAATGCTATGATCATCATTTTTGTCATGTACTTTACCTTGCTCTTTTCCTTACACTTGCCAACATTGCGCATTTTATGGCACTGCAGCCGAATATGCCATGTTTTCCCATAGTAATGAGAAGTCATGAGGACTTATGGCCATGTGACTTATTGTGAGACTGTCTACATGATTGAGGACAAGACTGCTAAGAGTCTCTCCCACAGTGGTCATTACCATACCTACCATTATTGCCTCTAATAGTCAAAGCATGAAATGTGCGGGAAGCATTGGCTTTCTTTCTATTAATCTTTTCATTCAAGAGTGAATCCTCTACACCTTGTAATTCTAGCCCATCATTAGTAGGTACATTTACACACACACAAGTACAAAATGTATCCCATGATTCAAGAAAAAGTGTAACCAAGAAGAACAAAAGAGAGATATTGCCCTTGAATTCCGTTCCCTGCGAAAAGTGGCTAAGAATTGAATGAAACTCATTTAAGTGGGTTGACATGGAAGTGCCCTCCTTCATACGAAGGTCCATGAGTTGCTTCAGCCAATACATCTAAGAAGTGGAGCTCTACTTGTCATAGACATTGTGAATATTTCCCCATAAGTCCCATGCATACTGCCCATCACAGACAACATTATAGAACATCTACTTAGAGAGGGACAATATGATGGTGGACTTACATATAGCTCATCTATTTCAACCCAATCCTCTACATCAATACATTCAATCTTGACACTCTCATGTTTCAAAAGCTTAAACCTACATTTTCTGTACTAAAACTTGCCGTATTTGGACCTTCCAATAGCTATAGTTGGTGCCATCCAACTTGTCAATATTAAAGATAACACCATCATTGGAACTACCAGTCATACTACTAAGACCAAGTAAATGCCATATTTGGGCCTTCCAATAGCTGTAGTTGGTGCCATCCAACTTGTCAATATTAAAGATAACACCATCATTGGAACCACTAGCTATACTGAGACCAAGTAAATGCACAGAAGGGCAAAATAGATTGTTGTAATAACCTACAAATCAATCCCAAAACCATTACCACATCAAGCTGAAAACAGGGGGTATTGACTAAGTAGTAAGCTATCCACAAACTCAATGCAAAGAATTGTCAAATGAAAGTGATTGCCCTCATAAAAACTACAAAAAAATTGCAATTACATATTGATGTAAATGAGGCACAACAATAAGAAAACCAAGCCAAATTAAGTTTATCACTAAGAAAACATAAACTACAAAACCGCCATGTGATATCCTACACCATGCAAGGTATGTAATAAACTCTAGCAGCCAACATACATAAGACAAGAATGCAATGCTATCAACTGCAATGGGTTTTAGTATGGAATGCATCAACTGGCATAACGGTCATGCATGTAGCAACAAGTATCGGGGTAATGGAATAGACCAACCAAAGGCATGACTCATTGAACAAAATCTCAATAAAGAGCCAAACATACGTATGCATAACTGACAATGACCTGGTAAAGGTCGGTGTGCTAGTCCAAGACAAGTGTCAATTCAAATCAACCCTCAAGGCATAAACTTCATACATATAGCATGTAAAGAGAGCATGTACATAAAGTGAATATCCCACTATGTCAATAATCAAGCTCAACTGCACAACCACAAGCTGAATGAAGCTAAAGTATGATCTGCTCCAAGCCAAGTCAAGTCTAGAGATCAATGCTTAAGTAGCCAAGTGAGTAGGGAGGCTACCAATGAGCCTTAAAAGACAAGGGGAGCTATTGTGGTAACCAACCAGGAAACAGGAAACATGCTAAAACTCCATGTAGCTTGCTTTTGTGAGCTAAAGCTCCACATGGTGTTGCTTGAGAGTTTGGGAGGGTAGGGGGTCACAATAAGTACCCAATGAAGCCTTGGTAAAGGCTCAACCAATGGTTGAGGAAAACTTAAACTTCAAATTGAAGCTATGGCTATGGTTGTCTTGTGAACTGAATTGTTGAGCTAAATATGATCTCTTAGATGAGCTCAACACAAGCTTACTTTTCCCCTAACCAAGCTACTCCAATAAGCCCTGATGAGTGCCAAAGCAATAAATGATCGATATGAGCCTCAAGAGATGAAGCAATGGCTACCAATGGTAAATCCTTGCTATAGGTAGCTTGAATAGAAGTTGATGCTCATGGAGAAGAAGGCTTTGATACATTTGAAGGGAGAGAACCCTAGAGGAAGCATAGAGTAGAAGCAAGAGCTATGGTGGAAGGAGCAAGAGCAAAAGAGAGACACATAAGATGTGGGAACTCCAATAGTCACAATGTGTGACTGGTCTTCCCTTTATTCAAATGTCACTAAAAGAATAAGGAATAAAGTGACAAGGATGGGCGCCCACCACCTATAATGTATAGGTATGTGGGCAACTAATATATGGTGTAAGTACTATTATTGTAACAAATACACTGGTAGCTAGACGACACAAGCACCTTTACCTCCCAACAGTCTTAGAGGCATGTATAAATGTGGCAATGTTAAGAAGTTAACTTCTCTAGACAATAAAATAATTCCCTTATAGTAGTCCACAAACATGCTAAATTGTGTCATATCAACGTGCTTGTACCCCATAGCTTTTAAACATGGATAGGGTATGCCACAACACTAATATCTATGTCCTTCCATGAGAAGCTAAGAACATCTTTTGACCATAGATAGGGTATGCCATAACACCAATGTATTCATATTTTAAAGAGAAGCTAAGAATTGTATGGCATACTAACAGGAAAAGAGAGCCTTTCAAGACAACAAGAGACCATTAGAGCCAACTTCTATTTGGGTGTCTGAATATCCATTGCATATATAATTGTCTTGATTGATCCAATCATAATACTTCTCAAGCATATTAATCATGTTTGACATTGCATCATTATATCATGCATGGACCTCATTAATATTAAGGTTCATTATTTTGTCTACTTCCAAATTACCTAGTAGTCATGGAATTGTCTTTTAGAGTTTAGTTGTTCAATTATCTTTTATTATAACAAACATATCTAATAATGTAAGTCATTAATTTGGTACTTCCTAATATGTAACAAACATAGCTAATAAGATACGTCATTATTATGATTAATTGAAGAGTCAACTTGATAAGCATTCTTCTGGACTCCAACGACCCATTGGGAAGAAGAGCATAGGAAACTCAAAAAAGGGAAATGTTTAGTCTCCCTTTCCTCAAAAATATCTTTCCAATTTCACTATGAGAATTGTAAATCAAATTAAAGTTAGGAAATAAGGGAGCAAGAATTCAACCCATGGTTGCTTTAACATAGTATGGTGAACATCAACCTATGGTCCTCGTATCGATTCAACTATCTTGATGAACTATGTATTGAGATTTTATTTTCAAACATTAAAGGCATAGCTTTGTGTACTTACAAGAGAGCATATCCCATTAAACAATCCAACAATATTTGTGAAATATTTTATTTATAAGAATTGGAAGTATAGCTTTGTGCACTTATAGGAGAGCATGTCCCACTAAACAATCCAACAATATTTGTGAAATATTTTGTTTCTAAGAATTCAAAATATAGGGTTGCCTAGTATACTAAAAATGCAAACTAGTCCACAACTCCAAGAACTATATATGGTTACATTGTTTCGCTATTGCAACAAGGATTGCAAATCCTCATATAGATATAGCATTAGTAGCTCCCCTCATGGGAAACTTGGATCCAAAGAAAGTGGCTTTGAGGTAAACATCTCAAACTACTCACTCAAGTACATAATCCACATAGGCAAAAATCATCACAACATCAACATCTAGTAAGGTTGGGATCAACTGATGGCGCTCTAGCTATAAAACATCCCTCCTAAAGCTTTTATCCTATCTAACATTGATTCAAAGTGTAAAAACCTTTCATTTCATCTTTGACTTGGACTTGGACTTGGAATCAATATAATGTTCTTGCTAATGGTTACAAGTTAATGCATTGTGAAAATCCAAAAAAGCAATATATAGTATCATTTGGGTATGTTGTCAAACCTCCTCCTCATATACCTCGGATTCAGTGTTATAATCCCATCAATGATATGCTATCAATGAGGCCCATAAAGTGGAATTGTGATCAAGGGTGAACCTCGATGTGAAGCATCCTTGTTTTTAAGCTAGCATGTCTATGTCTTTGCCCATCTTTTAGCCCATTTGTTAAAATTATGCTTAGTCAAACTCTTGATTAGTGTGTGCCCAATCATGAACATCTAATAATATATCGAGATCTAATAGATCTCTTACTTTATGGGTTAGTAAGACACCATATAGAGCTTTATGGGACATGTAAGCTAAAAAAGGAATAGTAGGTCTTGAACATTCGAGAAGTGATTGCAAACTATCCACCATGGATGCAATATCATGCCATTCAATATTTGATCAACAGCTTCTAGAGATGACAATAATACCAAAAGGCATGAATCTCATGTGCCTGAAAGCTTCGCTCTTTCAATATCACCAAATGGATAACTTCTCTTCTATGAAGCATCCTTGTTTTTAAGTTAACATGTCTACATCTTTGCCTAGCTTTTAGCCCATTTGCTAAAATCATGCTTAGTAAAACTCTTGATTATATGTGGCCAATGGTGAGGATCTAATAATGTCTTGAGCTCTAATGGATCTCATTCTGTATGGGTTAATACAACACCATATCAAGCTCTATGAGACATGTAAGCTAGACAAGGGATAGTATTTGAGAAGTGCCTGTCAATTATCCATCATGATCCTATACCATGCCATTCTATATTTGATCAATGGCTTCTAAATATGAAAATAATACCCCAAAGTATGACTCTCAAGTGCTAGAAAGCTTATCGCAAGTCTCATATTTCTTAGGCCCCTACACACAGTGCTTGGTGCCTACCCAATTCTTGTAAAATTCCCCAATTCTCACATACCCTAGTTCTTGGGTCTCATGATACTTTAAAAGATGTGTCATGATTGATGTCTTGTGAAATGCCCTATTATCACCTCTTTGTGGAACCATGAGCATGTGACAATCCTTGCATATATCCTCTTTCTCCTTGTATGGAATCAGACATGATAAGGATCATGATTCACAATATGTGAGCTACCTTTTCACCATCTCTTTGTGAAGTCTAACTCATGTGATGGGTGCTCAATGAAAAATTAAGCTGATCATACAACTTGGTAGTCCCATATGTTGGTTTTAATTTACACAATAAATCGCCAATCAATGAAGAACAATTCAATGTCTAAAAAAGACTTTCACAATAATCATTATAGCAAGGTCTATTACATAGAGCATGCACATGTATATAGTGAGTACATGCACACACTTGAGAAAAACATATTGTGCATGCCTTCCCAATAACTTAAGAGATCCCATTTCAATCCTTCCACTCAACTATCAAACATTCATCGTAGCATCTCCTTCTACCAAAATCACTTATTTAGGGGTCACCTTATTTCTTAATTAGACTCCCAATCCTATCATTCTAAATAATAAGATACCGATGGACCCATAAATGTACATGGTATTAGTATATCCATTTTTTGTAGCATACATGGTACAGCTTCGATTATGAACCACCCACTCAGGAATAATGTAAATAGGATGCAAAGTGTACATGTCGTCATGCCTCTAAAAAGCATTATGCACCTTACATTCACTCTTATAAAACTACCAAGCAAGCTTCAGATGCATCAATTAATATCTATGAAGTGTATAATGAAGCACATTTAATCTACTTGTGTAAACAATTGCATTTTGAGCACACAAATAAGGGTGACTCAATCAATGCATTTCTCATAAAAATCAAGGATCTTACAGAGAAGCTTACAATTGATAAAATCATTCCAAATGGCTCATTTATTACCAATTATTTGATTATCTTAGCAAACTCTCATTAGGATTTTATATCTATGCTTCAACTCGTGATGAAGGGCAATTTAAATGCCCCACATTTGATTAGTTGAATTCAATCTTGTTGCAAAACGAACAATTTAAATATTGTCGTACATACAATGATCGTGCATTTGCTTTAGATCACCAAAAGAGTGAAGGAAATGTCTCTTGTGCTAGGTGCTCAAAGTCGAAGCTTGATTTTGCACAAAACCCTCATGAAAGCAATAATCTTGTTGATAAGTAAAAGAAACATTTTATCCCTATGCAATATCTTGAACATCATATATCCAGGACTATCAAAATTTACAAGGCAATGAGAATAAGGCACTACAATTTGTTGAGGTATGAGATCATAGGTTTGAGAAGACAGAATTCTCATATTATATCTCAAAAGAATATGCATTCATGACATGAACCTTATGTGCATGACACAGATACAAAATTGTTAAATTTGATATGTGGTTCTTTGATGGTGCTACTAACAAGCATATCACTCCTTACAAGGAGGAATTTTCTTTTAAGAAAAGCCCTAGAAGAAAGGATTTATTCATCATGCCAACAACACCTTCTATTATGTTCAAAGTGTAGTAAAGTGTACCTTATAGTAGAAAATGGTAGTGTACTTACCCTCCTATTAGTGCTTTGTGTCAACAAAAAAAGAACTCATTATTAATTTTTGCACTTACAAATTTTGACTTCACAAATGTATTTGTGCATGATAAATATAAAAATGATCATTGTATCAATGGTGACATTGTTGTATATCAAGAACCTAAGTTGTAGACATTACAAGATGCATATCTATGAGAGTGGCATGCATGATGCATGTGGTATTGGCACCACTTCTACAAGTGATGCTAAGCTATAACATGCACATTTAAACACTTAAAACCAAATTTCATTGTTATGGCTTTGCAAGCAAGGCATGATGTTTGATTTGCCACGTTTGTAGATTCTTGAAAACATGCATGCACACATTCACTAAGGATGGTTCCGACTAGGGCTGTTAAGAAATTACACCTTATAATAGTAAGGTTTGTGATCTTATGAGGACACCTTCAATTGGGAGTCATTTTTCATTTGTGACATTTCATAAATGACTACTACAAATTTACAAAGATATAGTCTATGAAGCTAAGGATAGAGATGTTTATGTGATTGACTGGTTTTTATCTATGATTTTGATACATTACATACAAATAATGGGGGGCAAGTACATATCCAAAGAGCTTGATACATTTATGAAACAAAAAGACGAGATGCAATGCCTTATTATTTGCAACAAAATGGAGTGCCTCAAAGAAAGAATGACTACTTTAAAGATGGCATAATGCTTCATGAAGGAGCAATTTTTGTCTCAATTTTTTGTTTGAAGGTATTTTTAATACTAATTACAAATCATATTGAATAGGTATCTGACTAATACTTTGCAAACAATTATAACTTACGAGGCTTAGCATAACAGAAAACCCATTGCTATATATATATATGCATGAATTTAATGCATGTATGCTCTTGTGCCTAAAAACCAACAAAGATGGATGACAAGACCAAGAAGTACATTTTTGTGGAATACAAAAATGAAATTGAAGGGCATAAACTTCGTAATGTTGATATAAAACAATAATAATTGTCAACAAAGATATGGCATTTGCTAATAAGGCGACATTTGAAGAGAGAAATCATTGACGAGTTAAAACAATTGACCAAATAGGCTTTGCAAACTATCAACATAAAAAGACATGTTAAAACTTATTTGCATGCTTCATTTGTTGATGAGTTTGTCTTGTTACTTCTATTATGAGGGACAAAATCGGTCTCATTCAAAAAAGAAAAAAGGAAAGCGAGAAGTATGAATGGATGGATACTCAAGATTCACACACAAATTTAAGGACTTACCTTAAGGCAAAATTGCCATTGGTACCAAGTGCATTTATAAGCTACAGATGAAAGCAAACAACGTTGATGGCCACAAGGTTGAGCTTTTTGCACATGGTTATACTCAACAAAAGATTCATTACAATAAGACCTTTACACATACTTCACATATACCCATCATTTAGTGTCTTTTTACATTTGTTACACATTATGATTGCAATCTATATCACTTGAACATTACAACTAATTGTAGACCATCATCTGTAAATACTATCTATAGAGTGCTTTGAAAGAAGGAACCCAATTTTTCATGCTCACAAAAAGCACGTTGAGGTGCATTATCTTTATGTAGAGGAGCAACTCTCAACTATAGCACATGAACACACTCCATACTCTCGAATTTTTCCCCTCCTTAAGAGATTTTTCCTCTTAGGCTTGTATACGCCTTACTCTCACTCTTTTAGGGTTTATACTTGTCCTTTGTATTGCTTTTTCATTGTCAATTCTTAGGAAAGTTATGGACCTTCCATCTTACTCCTCCAACGCTACTTGTTTTGTCTCCCGAGCATCATTTCCAACAATCCCAATAAGCATCATACCCAGCATGATACCCATGCAAAGATGAGCTCCTTACTTCTCCAAAATGGCATTGCAATGGTAAAAATCAAAGCTGAAAACCACACCTACGAGAAACATCAATGGTGGATTTGCCTATGCTACAATCTTTCCTACTATTTTATGTGCATGTCACACAAGGTTGCTTTTTATTTTGCAAAAGCAAAGGCATAACAAGATTACTTTTTATTTTTAGAATTAACGAGTTTTCAAAGACAATCACAAAAGACCTTGGGAACTTTCTTTCAAAAGTAGTCCTAGCCTGGAAAATGAATGTTTTGGCCAAGAGGAGAATGGTTCATTGCTTTAGGGAGAGAGACATCGAGTTATGGCTGTAGAGACTCAATTATACACCACACATAAAAGATCACACAACTGCATTTCCATCAGGAGGGGGGAGGGAAGCTGGGGTGCTGTGGTCTGGTGCTCATGGCCATGTGCATTCACATGATGGTATATTCCAACATGTACAACTAAGGATCATTTTACCTTTAGTTGAAGACAATATATTGCCATTTTTAACATGTTCCCAGGAGAGTAAAGCCACAGTATGGGCATTGCGTGCAAAAGCTGTACATAGCAATGCTGACAAGCAAAACCACCAAAGGGGACTCTTATGTACAGCTCAAAACAATGTCATTCAGCTTGCTTGTCTACCTTTAAGACTCCCAGTTAGAGGCTGCAGTTTTACAAATAGGGCACTCATTCTTAATCTCAAGCCAGTGCCTAATACAATCAGCATGGTAGCTATGACCACAATGAAGCCTACCCAGCTCCTCCTCGTCCACATACTCATCCTGCACATTTCCTCTTTGAGATCAGTCATCATGAAGATTCACAACAAGAATACATAAAGATTCACACAGGAATACACAAACACAATTTGATTGGAAAACCCAACCTGACAAATGCTGCATTTAGATTCATTCTTCTGAATGTCCTCAGAACTTGTCACATCAGAATAGGAAAATCTGCTTTTTTGCAAGCATTGCATAATTGCATCATCAGACAGCCCCACCTTAACATTGCCTATTCTTTCCCCTAAGGCAAGGAGTTCCTGGAAGTAAAACCATGTTTAGGCATCACTGCGCATCATTCCACAACAAGTGAGCTTTAACCAACCTGCTGCAGTTAACTAGAAACCAAATCCTACATACCTCATAAGACATATTATCAACATCAAGCCGCATGTCACTGTACAAATCATAACTTTCAGTCCCTTCCTCCTCCAATGGTGATAGGTCCAACAATTCCTGCAAGGTTTACAATCAGGATGCATTTACTCGTGTTTCCACTAGCTAGCCTCTTACTCCACATAACAAGCCTTTCAAACCCCTCTCTTAGACATTCGGTAACAGATTACATGTACTCAAATCTAGTATCAAGCTAACACTTACATCATAGGTACGAGGTCTTCTTCCTGTTGGCAGCGTTTCTGCTGTCTCAAGGGGTATATTTTGTCTTGATGGACCAAAACCAGCTCGCATTGGCCCATGTACAGATGCAGTAAAAGGACTTGTGATGTTTGAAGTGGCTTGTGCTGTAGCATGAAACAGGTTTCCTTCGGAGGCAAGGTTGTTCTGCCTTCTTAGCATCACACCTAGAGAAACTCCAGCCATGCCAAAAATAGACCCAACATGAGCACTGGGGACAATAGCTGAATGTCGAGTATCTGAACGGAAGTCCCTATTCATAGTGACAGGCATGATCCTTGCTGAATCTTGAAACCTGGACGATAATAGGTAGTTAGTGCGTTCATGTGAACTGGAAGCGACCAGAAAATTACTCCAATTCTCTTTAAAACCACTTCCAACCCAACGGTCTGTCACCATAGAACCTACAGAGTGATCATAAGCCAAGGTCCCAAGTAGTCCAGCATTGATATCATGTCTTGCGGATTCAGCCACCTGCGCAATTCTCCATGCACCAGATTTTAAGACATTCATTGCTGCTCTGTTATGTTGCCACAACAGTGAGTTCTCTATACGTGGATGCCTCCGGTAGAAGCTGTTGCCCAATCTATTACGAATTGCATTATCCCCATGATAGTTTGATGCACCCCAAAAAGGGTCCCTTCTGGTAATAGTTTCCATACATCCCTCCATGCGTCTTGGTAAATTGGCCACCCTCGTTTGATGCGCCCTAAGCTGACTTTCACAATCATATGATGATCTTTTCCTTTTACAGAAGCTCCTCCCTTCATCTGCATGTGAGAGCACAAACCTTGAAGCATTGCTCAAGCATTCAAGTGACAATTCTGGATGCATCAGTCTGCTATTGAACTGGCTTCTTCCAACTAAAGGAAGGGATGCCAACTCCACAGTGCTCTTATTTAAGAGCCTCATGGTACCACCATTTATAGACCTTTCTGCACGCAAGCCATTGTTGAAGGAAATGCTGCCTTGATTGTTGAAACAATGAAGCTCTTCCAAGCAGGGCATACGAGGCTGGCTGAATCTTATGTCAACTTCCGACATTCCTCTGCTGATCTGAAAATCTCTGGTAACACTCCACCGTGCTTGAGAATCAATTCCACAGTTCTGTCGTTTTGCTCTCATCACATCTTGCAGTTCAGGCAGTTGAAATGAGAAACTGTCACCATATCTGCCCCCATACAGTCTTTCTTGTTCATCAAGATCATTCAACATGCTGAAGAGAATGGAACCCAAGCTGATAATTTTCCAGAATAAGATTTATCAACCTGTTAAAAGAGACCACTAATTTAGATGCACAGAAATTATAACTAACAGCATGAACTGGTACTTTTTCTGCAAGAGCATTCTTAATGCAAGACAACTGCAATCCTTGGAAAGCCATTGAAGGAGAGGGAGGGAAGGAGAAACAGAGTTCTTTTTTGGGTGTGTTTTTGGAGTTTTGGAAGGAGAGCCCCAGGGGTTTTGGGTTTTGAGGAGGCATGCAATTCGATTTCGGGAACAAGTAAATTTAACCCCAATAATGATTTTTATAATCAACATCCGTCTGCTTGTCAAAAGCTAAGCATTTGAGCTCTAACTTACAAGTAGATCATCATGTTGCTGGTTTGCACTTTTTGCTTGTCTATCGAGCTGCCTTGTCAGTGCTGCTGTAGTTGCTTCTTTCCATCCCTCTTATTGCACAGTTCCTCTCCTTTGCACCTTTATATCTGTGTGACTCAATGTCACATATCTACATGACTATACATCAGAAGTCCTTGATCCCTGATAATCCATTGTCAGTTCTTCATAGGCATATATATGATTTTTAGATAAACCAAGCAGGAATTTCCCGTGCCTTTAC
The DNA here is from genome assembly GCF_053477565.2 of Lygodium microphyllum. Lineage (NCBI taxonomy): Eukaryota > Viridiplantae > Streptophyta > Polypodiopsida > Schizaeales > Lygodiaceae > Lygodium > Lygodium microphyllum. The sequence goes on along the minus strand of NC_141137.1, from coordinate 80,271,420 downwards.
AGCAATGCATGGATAAATCCGCTTCTTTCATGCTGCAGACAGCAGCCCTCAGAAATCCTTTCCCTGGTTTGATCCTTAGATGATGTATTTGCCTTACCATTTTGGGAGAAAGATGTAGGAAGTAGGCCAAGATTGGTGGAGAAGAAACTATGGTTCTCAAGAGTAATGTTTATTAGCATGATTATGCATGCTTGCTTAGCATCTTTGATTTTCTACCGTTTTTCAAAAGGGCTTATTTGAACAGCTTGTATTTTCACTTTAGGATACTAACTGATAGAAACAACTACCAGCATTTGAAATAACAACCTGGGACTTAATCTGCAAACTATTGAATATACTACACCTGCACAATGTCATCATGGTCAAGGTAACCACATTTACCATACAGACATGACCAACTAGCAAAAGATGGAGATCTAACCACAATCTACTGAGCATATGCAGGAGTGTATGAGGGGAAGAATGTCCAAACAAAGAAAAAAGTCCAGTTTTAGTTTAAAGAACCTGAGAAGGCTAATCTCTGTCATCTCATGGGAAGAATGTGAAAAAGGAGGGTGGCAGGATTTCAATTACTAGGTCCAAATGGCGTAGAGGCATTACGAAATCTTGTAAGCATCTTCATAAACAATGATCATTAAGACCACAATTGTAAAGAGCTTAAGATCAATGTTTTGCTTTACATATGTATACCATGAGATTCATATATGTGTTCAAAACACAGCTTGTTCCTTGTCAACCACAGAGCTCCTCATGTATAGGAACATTTATGGATGATGAAAGTTCAACAAGAAGTAAGACAACTCTCCAGAGGATAGCATCTAAAACACACCACCAGTTTTTGTGTCAATTTGAGCCAATAAAAGAAGACACATAAATATATCTCATTTCATTCTTGTTTCTACTACCGAATGTGATCATTGCACAATACGTGTCATATTGACAAGCTAACTTTATGCCTTCAATTCTTGCAACATGTCATTTTACAATGCTAATAATGTCCATGTTTTCATTGAGCTTGTTTGGTCACGTCTCCTGCCCCCAGCAGCAGGCATCCAAAGCATCTTTTAACCAAGACCTAACAAATCATAATAATTCAATGATGGTATATTCAAAGGACCATAGAGCAGCTGTCACTGGAACATGCATCAATCAAACTCAGTTCCTAGAGTCTATTGTGGAAGCCTTCTCCCCTGAGGACTCAGAGATCTAATGAAGCCAATCACTGTCAGCAAGTTTTGCTCAATATAATTTGGCCAAACTTACATGTAGTTAATCAGAACATATGAGCCAATTTGTTTTTTGTGTTTGAAGACACAGAGATCTAATAGAGACCAATAAAGTTCCAAACCCAAATTGATACTCTTGGAAGGAGACACGCTAGATTTTTTGCTCTTTTTTGAAACATAACATATCCTTCATGGATTTTTCCAAAAGTGTTAATTAAAACTCCTGAATTCCCCATGAACATTCCTATAAATTCCAAAAGATTCTAGTGGAGAACACAAATCAATTGCAATAAAAGTTTGAGGTACTAGAGGATGCTGAACTCTAGTACACTTGCTAGTGGAACTTCCATAATATGTACCAATCATATGTCTTGGCTTAACTAGTTTGGTTCCAAGTTGGCCGCTCCTTAAATTGTAAGAGCAACCATGATTTCTAGCATTGTAAGAATTTGTGAAATGACTATGCGACATTGTGCATTGGTTTATGTCATTCAGCTCTAACAATGTATTTTGTTTGGTCCTATAGTTTATTGTTGTGGAATTGAATTTGATCCATGCAATTTTGTTGTTCGTTCCCGTATTTCAATGGTCACCTAACAACAATGGGGCATATGATGACATATGGTATATTAATTTAGATGTGTCTTTTCATATGACCAGCCATGGTGAATGGTTTGGAGAGATGTAAGATATACAAAGTCCAGGTTATGTAGAGAGGAGTAATGATTTGGGTCATCCAATTTCACATATTGGAAAAGTTCCTTTGTCCTTGCATGATAGTCAAACAAAGCATTTGTCATATGTTTTCCATGTGCCATCCATCACAAAGAATTTGGTATCTATTGGTCAAGTGGTAGAGCAAGGGCTGCAAGTTAGATTTAATATGAAGGGATGTTTTTTTTAGGACTTTAATAATACGCATAGGTTGATTACAAAAGGAAGCAAAGTTGGCCCCATCTAAGAAAGGTGACTTCGTAACCATCAAAGATGAAAGCGGACTAATAGTGCACTTGGTTCAAAGAGAGTGTAAAACGAGAGGGAGCTGAACGTCAAACCCTCTGCCATAGAATAGTTACACATCTAGTCCCTAAAACAATATTAGTCAGGGTTCTAGGACTTCCTAGGTAGTCAATTATGGTTGGCTCTATCCTACTGTTCTATCAGAAAGCCAATCATAGAGGAGGAGAACCTAAGGTAAAACTTTTGTCTTAAACATAAGAATTCAGCTGCAGCTCAGAAAACTGAAAATTTCTTTTTCAATGGCAAAAGTGAAAGGTTTTGTACTGTTTCATGCTTCATTCTGGCTGAAATGCATTTTAGACAACCATGGCTAAATCTAATGCAATTAGACCCCAAGTTAAATGAGCTTGAAACTGACCTTCAGTACTCAAGGGACAAACTTCTTTTTCAAGAAGAGAAAATTCTATTAATAGCACCTCGGAAGAAATCCCTAAGGTGAAATACAAATTACAAAAAAGGCCCAACAAGGCACTATTAAATACGTCATAAATACAATGGTTATGTGAACAACTAATTTGGTGGGCTCAAAATACGAGACCATATGTCCATCTCAGTTGAAAGAAGGTACTAGAGCTGCACATCCTCATAAAAGCATCTCTCCCCTCATCCTCTCAGAGTCGCCCTACAATCTCTCCCATCTCCCACCAAGTATATGAACAGTCTCTATCTAGATCCTAAAGAGAGTCTCTACAATAGATGCATCCTCAAGATCAATGACATGACTACATCTACCAATCCAAATGAACCAAGCAATAATGCCAGCAATCGACTCCCCTTTGTGGCAATGCCCCTCGATCTACTATGGCCATGAATAGTGCTAACAAACAAAGATAAATTAGTGGCTCTCCTACAAATCCTCATATTCGCATGTTGGGTTGTTTCCCTGACCCATGTTATTTCCCCTTTGAGTCACTACCATAGTCTCAATCGTGCCATGAAAGACCATGATTAGGGCTCTCCTCCACATCTTCTGGGCCTTGAGGCAATCCCATAGTGCCTCTAAGTCTCCACTCTTTGTCCACATATCACACATGCTACAAGAGCCCTGCCATAACCAAGCTGGGTGCCAACTGCAAAACTCCTATGAGCTACAAGCCATAGGAAGTGAAATCTTCTTAGGTCTGAAGCTAACATCCAATCTCCTTGTTGCTGAGATGTCCTGTCTATGCCAATGTTGAGTAGCAAGTGACTCCACTCTGATCCTACTCATTTGTATCCTCCTCCCCGACTTGGTAGTGTAGCCAAAGAAAGCCACATTGCTTGTTGCTGAGATGTCCTGTCTATGCCAATGTTGAGGAGCAAGTGACTCCACTCTGATCCTACTCATTTGTATCCTCCTCCCCGGCTTTGTAGTGTAGCCAAAGAAAGCCACATTGCAAGGTCTCTCAAGGAATGGATCTCTCTGAACCCACTCTCCTGGATCCCACTGTGATCTCTGTAGGGACCTCCTCTTGTAGGGCCAATGTATCGATGCATAAACAAAATATTCTGCACAATATTTCAATAGTGTTGAAATCAAAAGGCAATGAGAACACATGGGAGCTAGATCGCTCCTCTATCTGAACCCACTCTTCTGGATCCCACTGTAATCTCTGTAGGGACCTCCTCCGGTAGGCCCAATATATCAATGTACAAACAAACTATTCTGCACAATAATTCAATAGTGTTGAAATCAAAAGGCAATGAGAACACATGGGAGCTAGATTGCTCCTACAAAAACACCAACCCCAAACTAGGATTAAACCCCACCACCCTTGTGGCATTTTGTTATTTATTAAAGCAGCTTTGATACAAAAGAACAACAGCCATGCTGATAAAACCCAGCATCACAAATTGGCCAAAACTGTCATTACTACATCGAGAGTGATTTCCTATAGGCCTTATTGTCCAACTCTCTTAAGATAATTAGACCTTGCACATGCAGCTCGTTCCTGAGATCTTCAACCCAAAACTCCTCACAGCGTATCATCTCTCTGTCTCCATCCTCAAGTTGACAATCCTTACTCTCAGAACAGCCTCTGCCACAGCACATAAGCCAAAGGAAAGAGAGAATCAGCAATAATAAATGGCAGCCATGCCAACAGCAAACACACAGTTGTCAACAGCCAACACGGCAGCGCTAGAACAACACCAGTAGTATGATGTCTCCAGCCAGTAACATGTCCTCCAAAACAGTAGTATTTCCCCCAGACCACCAGTGATCACCTCCCACTAAATGTCATGGCATGAACTGCCAAAAATGGAAGCTTTAACTGACAAAAACGCCAAGTAAAGATAAGTTGTCAGATTTTTCTTCAGTTTTTATTTTAAAACACATAATACTGCTTTTCTCTTAATTTCTAAAAACAAGAATCTTTAAATGTTCAAATTTAACTTCCCAGATCCCTATTATATGATAGGAAATTTTGGTCTCATGGCTGCCTCTAGAAATCTAACACGTACCAGATGTTCACCAAACCCACACACACATGCACCAACCTATAGATATGTTTGCACGTGTATTTAAAGTTTTGCACTTTCTTTTCAGACAAAAGAAAATCATATTAATGACAGCTCAGAGAAATTCCCCTGACAGTGCAAAGAAGGCCCTTAAAAGAGCAATTGAGTATCACTGACGTCTTCCCACCCATCTACCAAAACTAACTTGCATTAATTACCCAAGGTTGTAGCATACTCCCCTCTAGAAAAATGGCAAACACATCAAATTGAAATAGTGAGGCTCCTACAGTCTACCAGGTAAGCACTATCTAGTTCTAGTTCTAGTTCAAGACATGTGTCTACAATTCTTGTCTTGTCTTGTCTTTGATCTAGTTTTGTATCAAGGTCTTGTCTATGCCACCTAAACATCAAGTCATTTCCCACGCAATTGCTCTATTAAATCTAAATGAGCCAAATACAAGGTTAGCTCAAACTAAAAAGTCCCTAGATAAAGATGAAAACCTCAAGTGACTCTGCTAAGGCAACTTCACGTCAAGACTATGCCAAAATGACTTGTACAAATGTTAGGTGACAATAAATTGAATGCACCTGTCTAGTGGTACACATTCTAGCTCTCGTAGTGCATCTTATGCATCAAATTGTTACCCACTAGTTGTTTCCAATCTGAGTGATGAGGGTAACCTATTTCTTTTGAAGGGCCACAAAATTCAAAAAGTTGGATGGTTGCTATACAATCTAAGTATGATGCTAATGTGAAGAATGGCATTTGGTTCTATGTAACTAGCCTCCTGGAAAAAAGGCCATCAATAACTATGTTTATGAGTTGAAATGTAAACCAAATGGTAGTGTCAATCCCTATTAGGCTAGATTTGTGGCCAGGGGTTATGCTTAGCGAAAGGGCATCAACTTTGATGAGGCCTCTACTCCCACTTGCCATATAATGAGAAGATGTAGCATTTGTGAGTTAGCAACACATAATGGTTGGAATGTATATCAATTGGACATTGAAATTGCATTTTTGAATGGTGATCTGCATGAGAAAGTATACATATTTCAGCCTTGTGATTTTGTTCAAAATGGGCAAGACCAAGTTCATATGCTAGACTAGATGGAACCTTAGCCTCAAGATCAACTGATCTACACTCAATTCCTGCAATGAATTGCTCCAAAATGTATACAATTCTTTAGTTTAACAAGAGCAGAGTGCATTCCTTAGGCAAACAAGCATACAACCAACCTAAATCCAACTCAAAGAAGATTTAATGATCAAGCAATAGCACAGAAACTCATTGGATGAGTATGGATGGCTTACTTGTTGGACCAAGAACCCAATAGTCCATATTGAATGAACTATGCACGGATTGTTAGCCATCATGGTGATCTCATGGTTGTAACAGGTGAGCCTATGCTAAGTCAATGAGGGCATTGTCCATCAAGTTATGGTCAATTGCCCAATTTCAGTCAATGCCCCACTTGTTATCCTTGGGCCCAAACATATTTGCACTAGTGTTGAGTCATGTACAATTCATAGCCTATAAATACACACTCAATTGGTATGACACCCATGCTTCCTATATTCACTCTCCCAACACATCCATCAAGTATACAAGCTACTTTGTACCATCCTTCTTTGTTTCTCGTGTAGTTCGGCCATCCACTACCTATAAAACCTCCTACATTGTGAGCCCATCGTAGAAAATAAAAAAATGTATTTGAAATATAGCCATCTCTTGGGCTATATGGAATTGAAAAGAGCATACAAGGGTAAAATGAAAATTTGCAGACACTCTTGAATCTTTGAAATAGTCCAAACTCACAACAAGTTAACTGCTCTATATTCTTCATTTCCAAATGAAGTAGCACAAGACTACTATCGAAATGCAAAATACTATACTTTCTTATCTAGGATAGCTAAACCAATTCCAAGTAAGAGTTGTTGCTACAACCATTCACATCATTGACCAAATACCAACAAAAGTAATTGAGCATGAGCTTCAAATTCAAGTTTGTATTTATAATTGTGTCAAGTCAAAAGAGAACAACATTTGATCCTTAATCCAAGAAATCATTTTTGGACTATGCTTGTCACTAGAATAAGAATTGTGCATAATGATTTTATTTAACTTTACTAAGATTTTCAATTAAAATGAACTCTAATTCCAATATCCCTAGCTCTTGGTAAGATAACCATTGCACCAACAGTGAAGGATTTGGCACTAAACAACCAATGGAAAAGTATACTAGCTATGTGGTACAAGGGCAAGGCAAATGGAATTTGTAAAATGTACAATTTCCAAAAGAACCTAGAAAGTATGCAATTTCTCTAAGTTTTAATGATCATTTTAAAGTTGTGCCCATTAGACGGCTCACTTATATTGTAAAGCAAGTTGTTGCTTTAAGTTTGGTCCATTGGGCAACTCACTTATGTTCAATTAGCCTAGGATTAAGTATCCCCAAATCAAATGCCAATTTTGATAAAGCCACAACTCGTTATTTAATTAGAATTAATCTAGGTTTCTTGGAGTCTTTTTCTCTCTTATTTGAGTAGCACTCGTTTGGATCAACTCTTGAAGGGAAAGCCCTAACTTAGTTTTAGACCTTGCCAACTTCTACCCTATACAATTTTAAGACATTAGTGAAAGATGTTGTGGAAGCCTACTTGAAGAGACAAGCATGAAACATAACATCCTCACATAGATACTAGTGTTGGGGGTAAAGGCACATGTGCCCTAACTGCCCGTATATTGGTTACACTGACAATACCCACATTAGTATCTATGTGGTAGGTATCCATCATTGTCACTTCATTCTTTATTCTTTCAATGGCATTTGAATAATGGGAAGACCGGTCACACATTGTGATTGTTGGAGTTCCCACATTGTGTGTGTCTCTCTCTCTTGCTGTTGCTCCTTCCACCATAGCTCTTGCTTCCGCTCCGTGCTTCCACTTCAAGGCTCACTCCCTTCAACTGGAATCAAAGTCATGACACTGGTATTGAGGAGCTCTTCCCCTTCAATTTACTTCAGCCCAAGAAAAGCTTCAACTTGAAGGTTCCATGGCAGTTCAGCCCTCTTCTTCCTCGAGTATGAATCTTGCCCTTGCTTCTTTCCCAATTGCTCCCTCCACTTGAGTCTTGTTTCGGAGCTTCAAGACCATTGCCCGAGCTTCAGCAACTGCTCAATGACACTCAACACCAGTAGTAGGAGCAGCAACAGGGGCAGCAACATCAGCATGATTTGTGCCTATTTGCTGCCCCCTCCGTCCTGATCAGCCTATCTCATCCTCTAACTCCTGGCACTCCTCCTGGCTCTTGGCAATCATTAGAAACTTCCTCGACATCTCTGGTATGAGTTTGGGCATCAATTGGAATCCCAAGGATCAGCCATTGATTCATAGTTTGTGACAACTTGCTGTCATACAATTCAGGACAGCACTTCATTCATTGTTTGGAGGTTACTTATGCTTCCTCAGATGTCTCTTTGATGTGGGATCATCTAGGAATGTTATGCCAATGAATTGGAATGCTTTGGGACTGATTTGAGCACTCTTTTGCTCAATTTTACAGGGGTTTTTTACTCCTGTACTAAGCAGGGCTGATTGCTATTTTATCAGTGAAAGCATATGCCTATTGCTCTCGGGTGTTTACCGATTATTCCAGGTGATGTACCAATGCTTGTGGTTCATGTTACATGCTTGGTTATGCTTCCAAATTGCATTTGAGCTGAGATTGAAGCTTTGAATCTTGACATTAGCTGTCATTCACTGTTATGAATGACTATTTAATGCTCCAATAAGAGCCTTGCAAGATACTTGGGTCAGATGCTCCCGAATGTATGCTACTTCGATCTTGGATGTATGGATGTCTTCCACATGATGGTTTCAACTTTGTTTGGTCGTCTGACATTCGACTTTTGTTCTAGTAGGAGCCAATTCTTGACATTTGGATATTACATTGAGCATTTGGTTACGCAGTTGAGTTTGAGCGTCTTACAGTGAGACCGTGGGACTTGGTGGCATGTACATACTCTTGTCATGCTTTATGTATGCAGTTGATGCTTCATGGGCTGATCTGACATTACTTTTGGGCCAGCACCTATCTCTGTCCCAATGTTATCAGTGATGTATACATCTTGGTTGGTTATGTACTGAGCTTCCGTTACCTTGGTTAGGTCATTGTGCCTCTAGTTAGTCTCTTATGTTACCCATGAGACCCACTCTATGCATGATGGTTATGCCTATGGGATGTATCTCAATCAGACACACCGATTCTTTGACAATTCTTGGTACTAGTTACATATTCCCTGGCAGTTGTAATTTGTTTCATATTAGTGATTGCCCCTCAGACACATTGATTCTTTGACAGTTCTTGGTGCCAGTCACATATTCCTTGGCAGTTGCAATTTGTTTTGTATTAGCGATTGCCCCTCTTTGGCACTAACTTCTTACTGATGTACTTCATCTTCAGCATGCTGTAATTGAAGTTTACCGGACTATTTATGCAAGCAATCACCTTCATTTGATAGTTCTTTGCATTGAGTTTGTGCACAGCTCATTACTTGGTCAATACCCCTTGTTTTCAGCCTGATCTGCCAATTATTTCAGGGCTGTTTGCAGTAATTACAACAGCTTGTTTTGACAGTTTGTGCACTTATTTACCTTCATTATGGCTGGTGGCTCAATTGATAGTACTATCTTTAATATTGACAAGTCGGATGGCACCAACTACAACTACTAGAATGCCCAAATCTAGCAAGTTTTAGTGCAGAAAATGCAGGTTATGCCCTTGAAACATAATGTTGCCAAGCCCGAACTTATTGATGCAGATGATTGGGCTGAATAAGATGAGCTACTTAAGTCCACTATCATATTATCCCTCTGTAAGCAAGTGTTCTATAATGTCTCTCTAATGGGCAATCCAAATGGGAATTATGGGAAAAGATTCGCAATGTCTATGACAAGTAAATCCCCGCTTCTTAGATGTTTTGGCTGAAACAACTCATAGACCTTCGCATGGAGGGCACTTCTATATCAACCCACTTAAATAAGTCTCATTCCATTATCGGTCATTTGTCTTTGCAAGGAATTGAATTCAAGGGCACTCTTCTTACCTTGTTTCTCTTAGTTATACTAACTAAATCACGGGATACCTTTTACACTACTATGTGTGCCAACACACCTACTAATGGGTTACGGTTGCAGGATGTAGAGGGTACACTCTTTACTGAAGAGGTCAACAAAAAGAATGTCGATGCTTCCCGCACCTCTCATACTTTGATAATTAGAGGCAATCATGGTAGGGGTGGTAATGACCACCACAGCAAAGACTCTCAATAGTCTCACTCTCAGTCACATGGACAATCTCGCAGTAAGTCCTATGGCTATAAGTCCTCTTTCACTTGTCATTATTGTGGGAAAGCAGGGCATATTCGGCCACAATGCCATAAGATGCGCAAGGACAAGCACAAAGAAAAGGGCAAGGGTAAAGTATAGGGCAAATATAATGATCGCAACATTGTCCCTAGCAAGTCCAATATTAAGATTAAAGAGATTAATGTTGTACAAACCAATTCTCGTAATGATTTCACACTTGGAGCTTCTTCTCTTGATACTTCACAACTGACTAATGCTTTGTCAAGGTATACACAGTGTTAGCTCATAGATTGAAGGGCTTTCTTTCATGTGACCCCTAGTAGAGAGTGGTTTCACTCCTATCGCAGTTCAATTGGATTGTCCATTTGGGTAATGACCTAGCATTGGAGATAGTTGGTATTGGTTATGTCCAACTGCAATTTGGTTCAAGTTGCATGTTTACTCTTTATGATGTACATCATATCCCGGCTCTCACAAAGAGCCTTATCTCTACTGGCACATTGAATTATGCACATTATGTTGTTTCTTTTGGTGATTTCTCATGGGGGTGGGAACATTGTCATTGCACATGGTGCTAAGTCCAATACTCTCTACCCCTTGCTTGTATCTGGGTCAATTAACCATATTTTGACAATGGATACAGTTCCATATGCATCTCTTTGGCATCTTCGCCTTGGGCACATGTTCTTAAAATGAATGAAAATGCTTACTCATTTTTGCAGTATCTTCCGCTCCTCGACTATAAGTGCTTTGAGTCTTGTGATTATTGTTTATATGGCAAGCAAACACGTAATATGCATAAAAATTCTGGTATGACACACATGGGTGAGCCATTGGGTCTTGTTCATTCAAATATATGTGGCCCCATGCCCTACAAATTGTTAGGTGGCACGAAGTATTTCGTACTTCCATTGATGACTATACACATAAGGTATGGCTATTTCCTATTAAGCAAAAATCGAAAATCTTGGCTACATTTCAGCGTTGGCTTGCTTTGGTTGAGAATCAACTTGGATATAGGCTAAAATGCCTAAGGTCAAATAATGGGGGTAAGTATATCTCTAAAGCTTTTGAGCAGTTTTGTGAGAGAGGTGTATTAAGCATCAGTTGACCGCCCCATACACCCCACCCCAAAATGGTATGGCTAAAGCACATGAATAGGATAGTTCAAGAGCGAGTTTATGGTATGCTTAGCCAGGCAAGCTTACCACAACATTTTTGGACTGAGGTAGTTACTACAACAACTGACGCCCCAATAGCCCAAGTCCCTGATGCTCCACACTATGTACAAGCCACACAGTCTACTTTAAGACGGTCTACTAGAGATAGACGATAGCCTACGCAGTTTGAGTCCTCTACGGATTATGTTATGGTGACAAATGCTGGTGAGCCTCTTACTTATGATGAGGCCATGCATAGAGATAATAGTCACTCTTGGGGGAGGGCCATGCAGTCAGAGTATGACTCATTGCAAAAAAATCATATGTTGGATTTGATTCCTTTGCCTAATGTCACGGACATGCTGTGATCAAGTGTACGGATTAATTCTTGCTCATGCCATATGAATCCACACCCCATGTGAACACACACTTAATAGGACATCCTCGAGCCAACCATGCAAACCCGTCCTTGCTATGTCATCATAGAACCTTCTAGAAAATATGCCATGTCATCACTTGCATCATCGATGATGTCATCATGAAATATTCTAGAAGATCATGGATTATTCTAGAAGATCTTCAACCACTCTCCAATACCTATAAAAGGAAGGGCTTGCCATAGAGCTCCTTAGCCTTGCCAATGCCAATCTTGGAAGCTCAAGGAGTCAAGATCTCCAACTAAGTAACTTCGAGTTCCAATTCTAGTTCTTGTCTAGTCATGGTATCTAGTCTTATCTTATCTTCCATTATACGTTGTCTTGTCACCTTGTAATCTCGTAGTACGAGATCTTATCTAGTATTGTCTTGTATCTTGTTCATTCCTGCCGAGGAAGATCTTGTAATTCTGATATCTTATATCCATACCTACAGTTCCGGATTGTGGGATCCTTCATATCCTATGGAGTCTAGTTGTCTATACCTACGGTCCCGAGTTCTGGGATTTTCTGTATCTTGTTAAGTTATCATTTTACCTTGTGTCCCTACATGGAATTATCTCGTAATCAAAATTCTTGTAACAAATCTTTCATCTAGCCTAGTCTAGTGCTCCCATAACAATTTAGCAAGACTACTTTCTAGCCCTACTAAGCACCACGGAGGCAACCCTTGAAAGAATCATAGCCTCCCTTCAAAATCTACAACAACAATTTCAAGACTTGAATGAACAACAAGCACAACTTCAAATAGAACATTCTATGCATCTAGGCCCTACGCTTCAAGAGATGCAAGACCAAATCCGAGACTTGCAAAACAACAAAGCAAGTGATCAAATGATTATGTGTGTTTATCAACCCCCAAAAAAAGAATCCAAGATCAGCATGACTAAGAAGTTCAATGGTGACCGTTCAAAGTTCGGGGGATTCTTGCAACAAGTAAAGCTCTATATCCGCATGCAAACGGATAGGTATCTAGATGATGCTTCCAAGGTGGGATTCATTGGGACCTTGCTTTGTGGCCAAGCTTTATCATGGTTCGCCCCATTCTTGGAAAAGAATATACCATTACTTCATAACTATGTGGCATTTCTTTGCGAGCTCACTTCTTCCACATTTGGAGATGCAAACACTGGTCAAGTAGCAGACATTGGTCGGGTAACAACCACTCTCCAACAAATCTATATCGTCCATCACATTCTCCCTCATTTACTCTCTCTTTTTTCCCCTCTTTTTCTCTCACACATATTGATGTGACATGACAATTTTCTCCCCCCTCCCCAACCTCTCTCTTTTTTTTCGTAAAAGGTAATTGTATTAATTACGAAAAAAATACAAGATTACTTGATTACAAGATACATGACGACAATCCAAGCCATCATGTGAAGAGGTTCTAAGTGCTACAAGTTACAATGTCATGGCAAGGGTGCGGAGGAAATTGCCATATGCCAGGGACGGAAGTCCTCCGTAGAGAGCAAATCAAAACGATGGAGAAGAGCTAACTGCCAATACAAGAGGCCCTTAAGGCTCACAATATGCCACTGAACATTATAGGCGGAGTCAAACAGAAAAGCATTCCAAATGGTCCAGTTATGCCAACAGCCCCAGTATCGAAGAAAGTGATACATGAGCTTCATATGTGGCTGTGCGGGAGTAGGGTATTTGGGCTGGCCAAAAACCCAATCAAAGGGGCGCAGGGTTATACCAACCACCCCTCGCCAAACAGCCGACAAAAATAACCAGACTTTCTTAGCGACGGGGCAAGAAATAAATCGGTGGCGGGCGGATTCCATAGTAGTGGTGCAAAAGAAACAGGTGCCATTGGAGATTCGTCACTTGGAAAGAGCCGAAGCAAGTGGAAGACCCCCAATCATCACTCTCCAAAGAAAGACTTTATATTTAAAGGGTGTCTTGTTCAGCCAGCCCTCCATCACAGTTGCCCTCCACCATGACTGGGATTTACGCAATCCCCATAAAGCATTCGCTTTAGTAACTAGCCATTGATGATCTTTAATCAAAAGATGATACACTTGGTTAGCAGAAGCTTTGCTCAACGTCAGCCGGCCTTGTAGGTCCCAATCCTACCAGGGATGATCCGAAGCAAGAGCAGGAAAGGGTTGTCTACTCTGGAGCACCGTCAAAAGCTGTTCCCATAAAGGCCTATATCCACAAGGGATCCTGAAAAGCCTCCTAGCTGTACGAAACGATATAAGCACATTGCGACTGGCAAGGGTGGCATCCGCAACCGAAGACAAGCCCAAACGTGCCATCCGGTTGAATTGTGGTCTAAGCTCATGTTTACCTTCCCACGAAAGTAAACGCGAGACTGCCAATAATTCCATTTGAAAAGAGTTAGTAGCCAAGCGATCCTCCGTTGGATGCCACTGAGCCTTTTGAAGGACATGTTTCCAGGAACATACTAAATGAGTAAGCAGCGATGAAGATGAACTGGAGAACCGCGAATCAGCATTAAGAACATGCCACCAAGAACTCCGGATTTGGGTATTGCCATGCAGAAGCCCATGGCCCTCAAGGAAATAACGGGCTATAGCGACCCACAGATGATGATCCGAGCACATGGCGCGGAAAAGAGACCAACGAAGTGCCTGCATGTGAGTTTGGGCATCTAAAATAGCTCCGCCACCCATGCGTTTAGGGGTGCACGCATGCGACCACGAGATCCAGGAAATACCTACATGCAATGAGTCCTTCTTCCATAGCATGAAGCGAATAGACTGAGTAAGAGCATTCAGAGTCGTAGTAGTCCAGGGCAACAATGGCAAGAAATATGTGAGCATTAGCAACATAATTATCTGGGCTACTTTAAGGCGAACATGGAAGGGCCAGGCGTGAGACTTCCAATACATAAACTTAGCCACCATTTTCTGAGAAATCCACTACAGAAGCTGCTTTGGGGGAACATCAACACCCAAAGGGTATCCAAGATGCCTGACAATGGAGCCAGAGGAACAACCAGACCCTGCCAGTCCAAGGACTGCAAATCCGACTCCGTGCAGCTTAGAATGGCTGATTTGAGCACATTGATACGAAGGCCTGACGCCTGACCAAAGAGACCCCAAACATCCAATGCTTTTCGAAGGTTATCCTTGTCCGTACGCAAAATCATAAAGGTATCATCCGCCAGGGATTGGCTAATGAAGTGCTGTCCGGTAGGAAGCGACAGTTCGGCCAACTGAGAAGAGGCGGCCATATGTGATAACATGGAAAGAACTGGATGTGTCACAAGGGCGAAGAATAAAGGGCTCAAAGGACACCCCTGTCTGACAGAACGGGCAAGGACAAATGGCTCAGTAACACCTCCGTTCAGCATGACTCGCGAAGACACTGCAGCACTAATGGTGTAGATTAGACGAGACATCCGAGCACCAAAGCCCATAGCAGACATAAGTTCAGCAACGAAAGACCAGTCCAGATAGTCAAAAGCCTTTTCCAGGTCCAGTTGAATCAGTACTACCTCCTGATTAGAATGCCTAGCATAATCAATGGCCAATTGGGCATTCAAAACATTGTGTAGAATATTGCGGCCCTTAATGAAACCATACTGGAGAGGGTGCACAAGGGCAGGGAGATGCTTATGGAGCCGATTCGCCATTACTTTGGAAAAGATTTTGTACATTGAACCCATCAAAGAAATTGGGTGCCACTGTGTCAACTTAGATGGCGAAGGAACTTTTGGAAGCAGTTTAATAAGTCCTTGTTTCCATGAGGGAGGCATCATCCCCGTTTCCCACACCTGCTGAAACAAAGCCTGCAATGGTTTCGCCAGTTGGGTAGCGAAAGCTTCAAAGAACTCATTGGTGAGACCACCCCAACCCGGACTTTTATCTTTGGGCAAGTGTAACAAGACGTCCATAACCTCTGCCTCACCAATATCTGACTCCAGTAGCTTGCATGTCTTGCGGAAGTTGATTGCGGACCAGGTCATAAAAAACCGAACGGGCCTGAGTAATTTGGGCTGAAGGTGGAGAAGCGGAACCAAGAAGGTCACGGAAATAATTCCTGCACATATGCACAATAGTCTGTGGATCCAGGATAAGGTGGCCTTCTGCATCCTCGAGTCTGGTCATATTCTCTCGAGCAGGAGAGGCATGAAGAGCTCGAAAGAACTTATGGGTCTGACATGCACTATCTTGCAAAGTCTCTGTCAGATGTTGCAATTTGGCCTGCTGATACGATCTTAACTGGAATTCTTTAATAAGATCGGCCACCCGCATGGCCAGTGCAAGCAGAAATGCATCATTCGGAGTGTCCACCAGCAGGGAGCGAACCAAAACTAGCAGGTCCTCCGCTGCCTGTCGACGGCGCCGACAAAGAGAGGCATGATAGATCCCATACTGCCGAGCAACCCGCTGCACATTAGAGAGCAATCTTTCAAATGATGCAGTGCCAAGCATACCTCGGAAGAGATAGGTGTTATTCAGGATCGTTCCTATGCGCAGGTTGCTTCGGATTCTGTGGACTCTCAGGAGGTGGACTGGGAGCATCTGCTGGAATTTGCCAACACTCTGCTTGGCGAATATGTTCAACATAATCAGGAAGCCTTTTCTAACTCTGCACCTGACGATGTTTTGGAAGCTACCGTCGACCCCAAAACTATCCTACGCTCCTTTTCGGTGTTTTATGATCGCGCTGTGATACTCTTCTTCACTGGTCGAATCCCTCTGCTTTCCCGTATTCGCCAATGGCTGCAGAGTCTGCTACAAGGGGAATGTGTCAAAGAGATTTTTGTTGGGTCCCGAGGTTTTATGAGATCCTCTTGAAAACTGAGACGCACCGTGCTGCTCTCCTGTCTAAACTGCCTTTGTTTTTTGATCGTCGGTTGGTTCATGTGGTTCCATGGCGCCCGATGGCAGATTTTCAGCGCCTCCTACAACGTGAATGCCCTGTGTGGGTAGAAGTGGAAAATTGTCCGGCTGTTTATTGGCCGCTATTGAAGGATGCTATGGCCGCTGTGGGCACCGTTCTGGTCTCTCCCAGTCTTAGGGCTGTGAATCGCAACCGCTTGTGCATGTTATGGGATACTGCAAGGAAAAGGCCTGCTTGGTTACGCCTCAATTGCTCTGGCATGCATCCGTTACACTTTCGTTTGAAATGGGGCAATTTTGCAGGCCATTGCTTTTCCTGTGGACAGTTGGGCCACTTTATGGCTGAATGCCCAGAGCAGCAACACATTTCAGATGCGGGCCATGTTGCTCCGCCCATGGAAGATATAGTGTGTGATGCTCCGTCGCTGGATACTATCCACCCGCCCCAAGTCCTGGCCAAAGGTAAACAACAGGTTTCGGGTCTGGATTCTCGTGCCACTGATTGGGTTGAAGTACATGCAAAAAAAGTCAACAGGATTGTTGCTGGCATGGAGAGTACTGTGCCTACTACCTCACAAGATTCCATGCGTACATATATGCGCAGGAAGGAAATGTTGTCTTCCGAGCGCTCTGCTCCTGCTATGGTTTCCTCAGACCCCCGTTCTCAGCCTGCCAAGAAAATGTATTCGGATCGTCTAAAGGGTCCACCTGCAAAGCTGGCTTTTGATACGAGAGGCAATGTCATTACCCCATGGGACCGTCATTATCCACGTTCCAACCCCAAGCAAGCAGATATGCCGTCTACTTCCAAATCTGGTCCTCAGAACTCTTTTGCGGTGTTGGCAGATTTCTTGGATGAGGGAGTCCTAGACATTCTCGCCGACAAAGTCAAATCGAGGCAAGCTGTGCCTCGTACCTGATTGTGTTTTGTATACACATGAAAATAGCCACGTGGAATGTGCGAGGAATTTGTTCTCGACACAAGCAACATGCCATGTGGACTGCATTGTATGAGAATCAGTGGAATGTCCTATGCGCTGTTGAGCACAAGAGTCACAGTGACGCCAGAAAAGTTGTGGATTACCATGGCTTTCGTTTGTTCTATGCAGGAACACAGGCCATGCATTATTCGAGTGTGCTCATGATTGTACATGCCAAATATCAGCCTGTCTTATTAAAAATGATGTTCATGGCCGCTTTTTGGTGGTTGAAATTTTATTCAAAGGGGAAATCTTATGGTTACTTGGCCTCTATGCTCTGAATGATTCGTTATCTCGCAGGGAGCTTTAGCAGACTTTGCAGACTTCCTTGTCACTTGGCAGACGGAACTTCATCATGGGGGATTTCAATATGTGTGTTGATTCTTTCCAGTCCACATCAGAGCACTCGGTAATGGATGCGCCGGAAAGTCGTATGTGGCATGAGTTGGCTCTTGCTGTTCTTAAGCAAGATCTCTGGTCCTGGCTACACCCGTCTTCTACAGGGTTTACTTTCCATTCGGCCCAGTATGCAACAACATGGTCGCGGTTGGACCGTATATATATCATGCAGAATGATGATTTTCTGCCTGAGATGCTCGAAATAAAAGTATTGCAGCAATATGCCTTGTCGGACCATTTCCCTCTGCAGTTCGAGTTGCTTGCACAACCCATTGCACCTTTCAAGCAATTTCTGGAGAGACTCCCTTTGCGTTTCAACTCGTTCTACTTGAAGCATGCAATTTTTCAGGGCTATATGCAGCAATTGCTTGACAGATTCTTCTTGGACTTTTCCCCAACCTCTCTCTCTCTCTCTCTCTCTCTCTCTCTCTCTCTCTCTCTCTCTCTCTCTCTCTCTCTCTCTCTCTCTCAAAACTGAGGAAAGAATTGAATACATTTAAGAAAAAAGAAATGAACATGCAAGACGAACTACAAAAAGAGAAAGAGGCTTTGAAGGCATGTGAAAGGGACGTTCACTCATGGGTAGAAGTGGCAAAGGCAACACAAAAGTAGATAGAAGAAGCCAGTCCATGGATTGAGGTAGTGAAACAAAATAAGGGAACATCACTGAACAAGACTGAAGTAATGAATGCTACCTTGGAAGAAGAGGATAGGAGACGGCAAGCTAGGGTTTTACATGTACGGGTAGTAGGATGGGAGAAGAAGAGCAACACACAGGAAGATGCTAAGATACTTGCTGACAAAATTGGGGCTTCAAACATACCTATCATCAGTGCTTGGAGAGTGGGGAAAGAGGACTCTAAGTCCAAGGCTCTAATTCTTCGCTTTAGGGACGTAGAGAAAAAAAGGCCTTCCTCTCCAAGAGGAGAGCCCTCAAGGGTGAGAAGATTTATTTGGATGAGGACCTTACCCCAGCACAAATAGCGCATCGCAGAGAACACATGTCCAAGGTATTGGAGGCTCGCAATGAGAGAAAGTGGGTTGTTTTTAGGGATGGACGAGTCATCATCACTGACAAAAGAACTTCATGACGATACAAGGCCTATGAGACACTTCGGATATCAATATGGAATTGTAATGGAGCCCTACGCTTGGATGCTGGTTACTTTGAAGATAGCTTCCGAAACATAGATATAGCAATGTACACAGAAACACACCAATGTAAAGGCAGCCGACTACCAGACGTGCGGGGATACAGGTGGGAAAGTGCATTTCGTCCAGCAGCTAGAAAACCAGGAAGCACTAGGGGTTCTGGAGATGTGGCCATACTATACCGAGAAGACCTCAAAAGGATAGTGCAAGTAATGAAAAGAGATGATGATGCACAATATTTATGGATTAGGATACATGCAGGAAGACCACGGGATATATTCATCACAATATGCTACTTCCCTCCTGCAAATTCTACCTATGTCACAACACAAGATGGATCTTCCTTTGATGTACTTTATGAGGATATCATGAGATATACTAGCATTAGGGACATATTATTAGTAGGAGGTTTCAATGCACACACTGGAGATAGACAGAGTGACTTTTATATCCATGATAATGCCATGTTCAAAGAGATCAAAATAGATGCAATAGGCCTACGCAAGAGAGCCCAGGATAAAGAAGTGAGTACCTATGGGACACACCTATTGACTTCGGGAAGTGCACATAGACTAGCCATCTTTAATGGTATGCCACAATGGCCACGATCTGACAATTTGACATGTTGGAATCACAAAGAAGGGGCAAGTACTGTGGACTACTTGATAGGCTCATCAGCATTGATACCAAACACCCAAAACTTTAAGATATCTAAGAGCCCAATTAGCATAGCACCAGATCATGCTATTTTGACATTCATGCTCTCTTGTGTACATATGAAACATGAAACACCATGCCTCCCTAAACATCCCAAATGCGACTTTACAGAAGAAACCTCACACATCTACAGTGGTTCTTTGCAAACCAATTTACATACATTGAACTTGAGTAGATCGTTGGAAGAATGTACAAGGGATTTAGCAGAGGCCATACATGGATCAGCCATGTATACATTTCCACACACCTTGCCCCGATGTAGATCCACACGATCTACTGCTCCCCAAAATAGCTGGTATGATGATGAGTGTGTAGTCACCCGAGCTCACTTACAGAGAGAAGTAGATCTAGGCACTCATACACATCACCAAGCAAAGGCATAATTCAAACACCTTGTGCGGAAGAAGAAACGAGACTACTTAGCAAAAGCAGAAGCAAAGATATATCAGCTATTTTTGGGGCGGGATAGCAAGAGCCCATGGAAGATGTTTCATGAAAGACAATCCCCCCATACATATTACATCACCAGATGCTTGGCTTGACTATGGGAGACAGTTGTATGACCTGCCAGGACAGCCACCTATGTAGCCCCCACAAGCTTATAGACCAACACAGTGGTCTTTCTTCACATGGAAAATGGTTAGGGATGCAATTTATAGATTACAAAATGCGAGGGCACTGGATGAGAATGGACTAGTAGCAGAACATTTCTCACATGCTTGTGACATATTAGCACCCATATTAGCACATATGTTCAATAGAGCAGTATGTGAAGGTCAGACAATACTATAATTCCGCTATTTAAAAGTGGTGATCCCCTGATTCCGAGCAACTAGAGGACTATCATGATCGGTCATACTTTGGCCAAGATATATGGATCTATATTGGAGCATGAACTCAGTGAGTGGGCTGAAATGCAAGGCAAGAGAGCACAAGGACAGGCAAGTTTCAAACGAGGATATACCACGCTAGACCATATTCTCACGCTTAGAGCCATTATCGAGGAGGGTCGAACCCGAGACAAGAGGATCTATTGTTTCTTTGTAGACTTTCACAATGCTTTTGATACAATGCCTTGTACACACATCATGCAAAGATTGCAGGACATTGGAGTACCAGAGGGTATACGATGGGATGTCTATGCATTATATGAGGCAGTGACAAGTCATATACGAGCACCTGGGGAGCTATCAAAGAGGATTGACAGTACCATAGGAGTGAAACAAGAATGTCCACTTTCACCCACATTGTTTGGTCTATACATAGATGAAGTATCTGATTACATAGACCGAGGAGGAGGAGCTGAAGCCAGCCTAGCAGGGGTGCTGATACCGATATTACTATATGTAGATGATATTGTTCTAATTTCAGATTCACCGGAGGGATTGCAGTGCCATCTAGATGCTTTGCACATCTTCTATAGAGATAAAGACCTCACAGTGAACCTTGGGAAGACCAAAACCATGGTTTTCAATACTTAAACAGCATGGGTGACTAGATCCGTGTACCAGTTCACATTTGGGAGAGACATACTGGAACATGTGAGGAAATATGTCTATTTGGGAGTCACCTTCTTTGGCCCACATTTTTCGTTGAGAGGGGCATCAAAGGCACATCTGGCAAGTGAATACGCAGCACTAGGGGCACTCGAGAGCTAATGTGCTCACATACAGTTTCAAGAGCCCCACATCAAACTCTGGTTGTTTGACACCCTAATCACACCTACATTACTATATGGAGCAGAGATATGGGATTGCAGCTTGTACCACACGCATCTTAGCCCACTCACTAATCAGATTGGAGTAGAGAGGGATTATTATGATGGTTGGGATAGCATGGAAAGGCCATTGATCATGATGATAGCACGCATGATTAGGAGTAAGCCCTCCACCCCACATCCCATTGTCAGAGCAGAGCTAGGGGCAACACCTATAGTTACGGAGGCACTCTTTAAGGCAGTGACCTTTTGGCACAGACTATGGGAACTTCCACGCCATAGATACACTAGATTGGCACTAAACTCATCTAGACAACTAGCAGCAGGTGACGAGAAGAACTGTTGGTTTTCACAAATGGCTATTTGGATGAGCCTACATGGTTTGGATATTGACCGCGTCTTCCACCTTTGGATTATAACCTTGACTGCCCTACACTTTCTCTCACCCGATCGAAGCTAAGCCAGGTGATCAGAGCTTATATCTTGAGGATTGAGACAGCAAGGACATGGATCCATCTACCACTCCCTCTAGGATCGAGGATGGAGATCTACAGGAGTCATTTCTTGTGTCTCTCTAATGATGGTTTCACTATTCGGCCAGCATATATGGACTCTCATCTCTCCCATAGCGTAAGGGTTGCTATCGGAAAGATTTACACCTCCTCACATACGCTTCACATGGAGACATGCAGATGGACAAATATCCTAGCAGAGAATAGGACTTGCCAACTTTGTGGTCGAAAGCCTGAGACGAAGGAGCACTACACATGTACATACACAGTATACTATGACATACAAGGACGGTACCACAATCTCTTCCATGATAGATTTGGACCCCTTCGTCACATCATGGAGTATGAGGACCAAAGATGCCTAGGTCTTTTCCTCCTAGAGCTTGAGAGGCGCCGAACTACACTATTGCGAGACAGGAGGCCAGCTCATCCAGAGGGACACACACAGAGAGTAGTGACAGACTTCTTCTACAGAGCCGACCCTACTGACACTACTAGCCTAGCAGAGATAGAGCCACCCTGCCAGACACCTTACACGCCACGCCATGGAGTCACATTGAATAGAGTCATTTCCCTTCATCGAGCAGGACGACCCCATCTAGTAGGACCACATCTAAGGAAAGCGCACCACAGTCGGATTAGAGCCATTATCACGAGACACCGAAGACTCGCCACCATGCATATCAATGAAGCAGCTAGGGACCGCATCATAGCTGAGATCATGTGCAGATCTTGAGATTAGCTACAACCCATAGTCTCCACCACACTTTTGTACATAGTTCTATCAAATATGGTTCTCCTTTCCTTTCCTTTTCTTTTCTATCGATGGAACAACACTACACATGGTTCAACCCTAGTATAGTCCCATCGTATAGTTATTTTCAATTTTATTTCATAGGCCACCCACTTATTTGTAATGTTCTTTACCTTACTAATGAGATGACATTAGACATGGATGTACTCTGAATTTTATCTCATAGGCCACATTGGCCTTACGTAGATGTTAATCTCTCTCTCTCTCTCTCTCTCTCTCTCTCTCTCTCTCTCTCTCTCTCTCTCGTTAAATTTTAAGATGCTTTAATCTTGTCGATCACATCTAATTAAGTTACAAATCAAATGTGCAAGGTTATTTAGGACATGTGATACACATGGCAATTATTTTATGATAACAAGCCAAGGACCCTGAGAATGGAGTAGGTGTCAAATGCAAAAGTTGTGATAAGTTATGTCTGACAAGTACTAGATGGTACCTGGTGTCAATTTTAACCCTTGCATAGTTGTTTGGCCAATAAGTGTCAATGGTGACACTAGGGAATAGCATTAAGTAAATAATTAGTGCCAGTCTGAGGGTCAATAGAGGTTGAGGACCACTCCAAGTTACAATGGCCTAGCGAATTTAATTATAGATGGGCACATTTAATTTTGGACAGGGTCAGAAGAGCTGAAATTAATTTTTAGGATGATTTAATTTTGAAAATTAATGAAATGACTGGATAATGCTGAAAATTCGATTTAGAAGGCTGCCACTTCGCAAAAATGCCCATGCAAACTGAGAAAACGTTCTTGGGGCCTGGGTCTCAGCCATTCAATTAGTTTACAACCTAGGAGAGAGAGAGAGGGAACTGTTGGTTTATTTTCTAATCAAATAACGGCAATTTGCTGCAGAAGATAACCATCTAGGGGCCTTACCAAGCAAGGGACGAGAAGGAGACACCTTTCAAGGGCTGGCAACAACATTGTTGATCAAGTGATAGCATTTTGGAGGTGCCTGGCAATAGATGATTGCATCAAATGGAGGTTGGAGCAAGCAGCAAGCAGATTTTAGAGTTTTCTCAAGAAGAAAATCAGATTTCTCTCTCATTTTGGCTTTGTGCATCTTCCTCATGGTCATATTGACCCACAAATCAATGTGCTTTTTACCTTCATCTCCCAACATTTTGGCTTCAACTTGATTGGTGAGAACCTTGTGGTTATTTTCTCTCCATAAGGACTACACTTCCTCTACCACTATATGAATGACTTCTTTTTTGTTGGAGCTTCATCCATGTCACTTGAAACAACAAACACATCAATGTGCTTCTTGCCTTCATCTCCCAACCTTTTGGCTTCAACTTAATTGGTGAGAATCGTATGGTTTTTTTTTCTCCATATGGAGTACAATTCCTCCACCACTATATAAATATGACTTTTTTTGTTGAAGCTTCATCCATATCACTTGAAAGGAAGAGATAGACCTATAACATTCAAAGATATGTCTATGAATGACTTCTCAAATTATTGCAGGTACAAACACAAAGATGGCAGCAAAGGAAGCTATACACAATTCCTCCATACTAGCCATATATCAGTCCTCAATACTCAACCCGCTGCTAAAAGGCTAGATGGCAACAAAACACACAGCATGTAGCTAAAAGCACAACAAACAATGGTGGCAAATGATGATGTGATTATGCTAGTAGTCGGGCGGCCTCCTAATCGGTAAAACACAAGCTAGGATAGGTTGACAACAAGTTGCTAGGGCCTATTATGATGTCAACATGCTAGGGCAGCCACTGGACAATGAAAAAACAATAGGCAGCCTCCAAGACAGGAGCAAAACAGATCGTGGCAGCAACCTGAGAGTATCCTTCATTGATGGCCATGTCCACACAAGTTGCAGCAGGAAGGATGATGGCAACAGTTGATAGATGAACACCAACTACTCTAGATGAGGTTGTGCAATAGTGTGAGTGTCACAGGGACGTGAAATTTTGAGATGCTTTAATCTTGCTAATAACATTTGATTAAATTATTAATCAAATGTACAAGGTTGTTTAGCACATGTGATGCACATGGCAATTATTTCATGATAACAAGCCAAGGATCCCGACGATGCAGTGGGTGTCAAAGGCAAAAGTTGTAATAAGTTATGCCTAATACGTACTAGACAGTACTTGGTGTCAAATTTTGGCCTAGACCAATTTATTGGCCACTAATGCCAATGCTGACATGAAACTAGGCATTAATTAATTAATTAATGCCGGTCTAAGGGCTAATAATTGCTCAAGGATACTTGGAAGACAAAGTGTCCTAGCCAATTTAATTATTGACTGGTGGAATTAATTTTTTTGAGAACTAGAATAATTATTAAATTAATTTTCAGAATTAACATTTTGAAAATTAATTTAATAAGCTACATAATGCTGAAAAATGGGATTAGAAGACTGCCACTTAGCAAAACTTGCCTATGCAAGTGAAAAAAACGTTTTAAGGAGCTGATGGAAATCTATTTCAACCATTGTGAAATAAAAGGAGACTATTAGAGAGCAAAGAGAGGTTGCTAATGTGATTTGCAGCCACCACGGATCAATTCTATATGTGACAACAGTTTGGAGACCTCCAAGAGTAGATAACAGTAGCCCGAGGTCCTTCTAGTGTAGATGACAACATACAAGAGAGGGCAACAGTCTTTCTAGTGGTCCTAAGCTGTAGGTGTCAGTTTCCATGGTTGTTTGAGCAAGGCAACAATAGCTCTTCAGCGTTTCTCGCAATGAGATTCCGAAATTTCTCTCTACAACATTCTCACCCCCTAGCCATCTATCAAGTTATCTCAACATTTTTCAATAGTTTAAGCCCTCTAAGGAAGAGATTTCAACCAATCTCTATTGTAAACCCTAATGTATAGCAAAAATTAAGGTTTTTATAGACACCTCCAAATGTGTGCTCAAAATTAAGGACCTAGGACTTGAATTCCAACAATCGAAATTAAGGAGTTTCAAGGAAATTCAAGAGGCCAACCAACCCATATCAGATTTAGGACTACCCAAGCAAACCAAGGAGCAAATTAATTTGGAGGCTTGCTAGTCAATTTTAACAGCAAGAGGCACTTGGATTAGTGGAGAAGATCAAAGGATCTCAATTATACTCTTTCCATTTGCAATATAAGATAAAGCAATACCGCAAGGGGCGTCAATTTCGAGGCCAATTGAGTGCCCAATGTCCAAGATTAAGTGGTAAAGTGTACATTTTCAGTTTATGTGATTTTTATACTTGCTGTAATTAGTGCTTAATCAAGTTATTTACCACCCTATCCGAGGAGGAAGGCTAGTTTCAATGAGAGTAGAAGGTTTACGGATAATGGCTAGAGTCAATGATAAGTCAAGGATTATGCGATGCCCATAGCTGACTGTATTCATAAAGGACTAGTCACTACACATAGTTGCATAGAAAATGCACAAGAAGATTAGCATATGCATACTTGGTACAAAAGCACAAAGAACATTAACACCTATACCTAATGCAGTAAAAACTAGGAATTCAGTAGCTAGCTTGGAATGCCTGCCAGCAAATCTCAGCCATGCAAGAAAGATCATTACATGCTACTGCTAGTCATCGAGGGCAGCAAAAGATTCCACATTTTGTAAGAGATTGAGTATGATCAATAGACAAAGTTGGAAACTGTTGAATGTATTCCTTGAGTTCGTGCCAAGGTCCACCATCTTCTCAAGGATCTAGCCTTTCTCGTGGTCACACAACCGGCCTTTCTCGTGGTCATACAACAAGATCATGGAATAAAAATTAAAGAAATAACACAAGGTTTGGAGCCAATTGGTGTCAACTGTCTCTTGTGATTGGTAAAGTGTAAATTTTGTTTATTTCTTAAATTATTGCTAGGTGTAAATTGCTAGTTAATGAGGAAGATCACCACCCTCTCCATCAAGCAAGGTTGGTTTTAGCTCTAGCCCCTATCAAGGAATTTGCAACTACTACCCTACTCATCACAACTTGGTGGACTGCTGCATTTACATACAAATAGGCATCCTTGCTGTTATTTGTCACCTTGAGGTCATCCACACAAGGCCAACATCACCTTCCACAACTGTGTTCGCTGTTTACAGTAGCCCCTCATCATTGCCTAGTTGTTGGTCTACTATTGGTGACTCTTGATCAGGCTTCCCTAACTGCCACATCATCATCCATACAATCAGCTATTGCATTCCAACTTTTCCAACACCTTTCCACATTAACCTGATTTACACTTGCATCTACAACAAGTTGTTTTTTAGTTCTTTGGCACTTTTTGGCATCAGCCTGATTTGTATTTTCATCTATAGCAAGTCTTATTGAGTTTTCAGCACTTTTCTACATCATCCTCCGCTCCAATTGATGGTTATTGCACTCGGGATCCATCTGCAATAAATGACACACAAACATCTCCCTCGGCCCACTCCCACAAGAGTCATTGCCTGATGGACTATGTCCTTGAGCATTGTGTACAATCATTCATTCATTCAACATACATTAATCATTCACTTTTATTTTCTCCCTAGTTTTGATTTTACATTTTTGGCTGACTTGTGTCATAATGGAGTTCATACCAATGTTTTCTCAGTGCAAACCCTAGCATATCTTCAAAAACATGGCTTTGAGATGGCTACAAGATAGAGCAATGACATTATGACATGACTCTTGTTAGGGAGTTAATTACACCTTGTCAAGCCTTTATGTTCATGATGTTATAGGCTTCAATTGTGGACTTGCATTGAGGGCTTTTGCATATATTGGCTCGCTGTTTTGGTAACCTTGACCAGTTGATCATAGGCGTAAGCTTCAAGGACAATCACATGTTGATGCAAGAGTGGGTGAATCTCTCATTGTGACGCCTTGGAGTGTTTATACCTCTAACAGGTAAAGCATATGTTATGTTGAGTTTGACAACTAAATGGGCTTCTTTAAAATGCATGGTTCCTCTTTGGTGTCAAAATAAGTTGTGATCTAAATACAGTGCATCAAGGTGTTGCTACTGAGAAGGCATAACACTTTCTTTGGCCAACTTTGAGACAAGAAATGGAAGGTTTTGTATAAAATTTACAATTCCTCAATGAGGCTATTGGATTTGTTGCAACACCCTTTTGTCTTTTGTAAACAATAAGCTTTGAGAATTCCATAATCGTATTAAACACTAGTGTTTCTGCATCTATGCTTGGTTATTTACTACTTCAATAGTTTTGGAATCATAAAGTTGTTATTTGTTTTTCTCATAGTGCAATGACTACCATGTTGGAGTATTGTGCATTGGTAGTACATGGAATAATAGCAGTGTGCTTGGTTACTTGTATTTGTTCATTTGATAAATGTCATGTTGGAACTACATGCAATCAAGGTGGCTCGCAAGGTTTAAGGGGATATCGCAGAATGAGAAAAGAACATAATGATTTAATTAAACTTCACCAAGATTTTTAACTAAAATTAACTCTAATTCTAATATCCTTAGGTCTTCGTATGGTGATTATTGCATTGGCAAAGAAGCATTTGACACTAGGCACCTAGTTAACAAATCTAGAAGCTATGTGGCACAATAGCACGACAAAAGGAACTTGGAAGATGTGCAATTTCCAAAGAGTCTTAAAAAATTACAATTTTTCATAATGTTTAATGATCATTTGAAAACGTCACCCATTAAGCAACTCATTCAAGTGGTAAAGAAAGCTCACTTATGGTTGACTAGCCAAGGTTAAATTATCCCTTAATCAAATTGGTATGTTGATTAAGAAGCAACTAGCTACTCAGTTAGAAAGTTGTCTAGGTTATTTAGGGTCTGTTTTTCTCTCATTTGAGCAATACAAGTTGAGATAGTCATTCTTCTCTTCTTTACTAAAAATTTTGGAAGTTTCACCATGGATCAGAGTCGTCAGCATGTATGGAGTCAAGACAACAACCAATATTCTCCCCCAGACATGGGAATCAATTAGGCAGTTCTATAATTCCCTTCATAACAAGATATGCTACTATTTTTAACCTTTTTCTCATCAAAACAAGCCATTACTACACTACAAGCTGAGATCTTCTCTTGTCTAAACTCTCATGCCTTGTGAACTTCCTAGACAATCATATCATGAAAAAAGCGATTCTCTCATAGTTTTCTCATTTGGAAGTTTTCTAAAGGAATTTGAGCTTAATGCTCACTGTTTTTTCTAGGCTTGAATAAGTTGAAGTCTACGAATGGACATTTAAACAAACAATCGATAAGGCTAACAAGATCCTCCAACATATATAGACCATTGTGTCACACCAAATTGATGGAAAACCAACTTATATAATCCATTCAGAGCAATTATTTACTGTAGCCTTTCTATGCATGTATTGATATCATTGGATGGCTTGGATAGCCGCAATCAATAAGTGGTGGTTGTATGAGTAGTGTAGCACTATGGATTGGTTGTTGTGTACAACCACTGGCTATCTTCCTAGTTGTTTCATCATTGGAAACATCTTAACATAGGTTAATCATGAAAAAAGTAAATTGCAACTCTTTTGTCACAGTAAATGTATGGGAAAATTAGGGAGATGCAAGCCAAGATGGAATGGAATGCAAATAGCAGCGATCAAAGCAATTGCCTTTGGTTTCAGGCATGCAAATAGCAAGGACCAAAGCAAGTGTCCTTTGCTTTCAAGCATGCAAATAGCACATAAGTTAAATGATGATTTGTTGTGACAACAGTGCACATTTGAATTTATTCAAGTGTGCAAATGTTAGGTCAAAGCACTCGCTTGATGCATGAACAAGACTAAGCTTTGTACAAGGGATCATTCAATTTTTAAATTTGAGATTTGCATAAACTAGGCATTACTTGTAGTTTAGATCAATGTGAAACAAGATTTGCATCTTTAATCCCACTTTTGCATATCAATTGGATTGAGATCACCATATATTCACATGAATTACACCTATGAAGTGTGAATGAAAAGATTTGTTGCATGTTTCGTCAAGGTTGGTGAGAGCACTTGAGGATGTTGTACTAGAGACAAGTCTGGGCTAATTGAAGAGCAAGGCACATGGGAATCAGTAGTATTGAGAGAGTGTTGGGTGGTAAAAAGAAGTCACTTGTGAATTGCGTAAGCTTTGAATATAGATAAAGAGATCAAGATACCAACCTTTATGGCCTATCTTGTGTTATCTATTGTACAAGCACATTCTAACTCTCCCATTCAATGAATCTTTTGATATTTGCTACTTTATTTCATGTGTGCAAGTTAGTTTATGTTCACTTAAACTTTAGATTATTTTTGAAGATCACCTTCAATGATAATTAACAGAAGTTTACATATAATATCTTTGATCTTGAATTTAAAAGTTTAGTTATTCTAGATATTCTTATGTTGATGAAAGGGATGTCCCCATCAATCCTCTACCAAAGGAGATTGATGCAAAAAACAATGTAGCGAAAATAGATACTAGTTTCCCTTCTAACACTAGGGGCTTAAACAATGGAAAATGACAGATAATGAGAATAGTCGTATCAAAAGCAAAAGAAAGGCAAGTGATAGAATGAGCTAAAATCTTTTCCAAAAGTTTCTCTAATAATCGACAAGTTCTAAAGAGAGAACTTTAGTCGTGAGAAAGCAACAATAAGTCACAATAAATGGAACTGACAATAACTAGTTAAAAACTCCTAAACAAGTTTTAGGATTTATTAAGATATCACAAGGCCAACTAAACCAATAAATCCAACTTTTTACCATTAAAAGGATTGATTGGAGATCTCATCTAGCTTTTTATTGGTGGTTGCTAGCACATTAGGCCCAACCTTGTATCCTATAGATGAACCATTTATTGGGCATGTGGGTGTGCTTGGCCTTCAGTGTTTTCAATGTGCAACGTATAGTCCAAGATATTAACTTCAATTTCTAACAATCATTCATTTTTGCACCTCGAGTTTGTACACACTTTCTTAAATTTTTGTTTTATCCTCCTTTGCATGTCTTAAAAAATTTCATCACTGTGACCATCTATGCCTCACTAGTTGACAATATCATTCGTATTGAAAATAAGTCCCCCTAATGTCCCTAGAAAACTAGATATCCCCCTACATGTCTGAAATCTACTTCTCAAGAATCGAGTGCAATAACAATAGAGATTTAGCCCATCTCCCCCTCAAGAACTTGTGAGGAGATCTAGACGACTAAATAGAAAGGCAATAAAAAAGTAGGTGAGAGTTTATATTCTTTTGACAAATATGTATACTTTCATTGACAATATCTAATCACTACTCTTCCACTCCAGAAGAGACTTTGCAGATGACTTCTTCCAATGACGCAGTATTAAAACGGATGCTATTCAGCAAAGCCACACTTAAAGTCAAATTGACGAGCCAAATGACAAGGTCATTAGCACCAGATTCAAAGCCCAGTATGCTTCTAGGGAACAAGAAACATACATTGGTCACTTGGTCAGAAAAGGCTTCTTGTTGAATCACACTATAACTATGACAAAACTTCCACATCCATTGCTAAGTATCCCTCCATACAAAAAGTTTTACCTCATGGTGACATGCTGTCTTATTGAAAAGGGTTTTGCAGGGTTCTTATCTTGATCCTGGCAACAGTTCAGTTTCATCCTCTGCTTGTTTGTGTGTACCGATTATATAAACATTGCAACTTCTCATCAAAAGTTGGTAGCTGATATACAACAGCAACTTAATAGGAGATTGGTCCTTTACATTTCTCTCTTAAGGAAGTGTGGCTATAAAGAGCTATCATAATACCACTATTTGGACAAGATTTAACCACTTATGGCATGGGCAATTGCAAAGCTTATTTCTTGCCCCACAGAGCCTTGAGTGAAGCAGCAGCCACATATTTAAAGTTATACACCTTGCTATTGTTAGATCAATTATTTGCAAAACACAGTGCTAAAGATTCACACGTGTTGAAGACAATTATTGAGTGTATAAGGAGAAAAAGCACATACTATGTAGGATAAAGAAACGACCAAATATATTGTATTTCTGCTATCATCTCCTGTCTGTGAGCTCCATTAGAGTCTGACAAAGACATTGGGAGCTGTGACCGAGTGCTCTTTCATGCATTTGTAGCATGTTGTCTTCCTTTCATTCCAGCAATCGTTTCCAGCATTTCAGGTGCATTTCTAGAGGCAGCAGGTACATGTAGCAGATGGTTGGACCGTTTTCAGCATGTCAGCCCTGTTTGGGGCAGGTCAGTCCATTTTGTGCAGGTCGGCCCATAAGGGCAGCAGTCAGCCAGATTTTATACCTCCACTTATATACCGGCTGCTGCTTTTTGTGCTTCTCATCATTGTCATCATTGCCCTCTTGTTCTGAGGTGTTGTCACCTGCTTTCTCCCTCTTCTTGCTTACAGTCCAGCACGCTCACTGATGTGGTGTGTCGATTCACATGTGCAGCGGCTGTCATTGTATTCAGGCTTCAGCCTTCTTTCAGTTCAGAGTTTGTTCCTTCATTCTTCTCTATGTTCATTCTGTGCTCTCTCTCTCTCTCTCTCTCTCTCTCTCTCTCTCTCTCTCTCTCCAACAAAAAGTAATTATATTAATTACGAAAAAAAGTACAAGATTACATGGTTACAAGATACAAGATGGCTCCAGGCCATCGTACATAAAATCTGAAACATAACAGTGAAGGCACAAAGAGAGTAAAGTAAGGGGGGCAGAAGAAACTGCAGTCTGCTAAGCAAGCAGATCCTATCTAGGGAGAATATCTATTAACTCAATCAAGTCTAGCTGCCAATGAAGCAGCGCTTTCAAGTGGGCTATATGACTCTGCATGCCCGATGAAGCATCAAAGATGAATGCGCATTCCTCATGGTCCATATTGTCAGAAGTGGTGCAGCAATGGAAGTATAGACAAGGGCTGAAATAAACTACTGAACACAAGACAGAAGAGAAAGAAAACAAAAGAACAAAAGAACGCTACAAAGGAAGAGAACTCAAAGATGTGCTCGTAAAATGGAATCCATATACCAAACATAACAATAATGCGTACGACAGTGAGTCACTGGCTGTGTGGGCACCGGCACTAGTTCCTCTCTCCAATAGGAAGACCACCTGAAGAATGATGAGGACTACTATGAGAGAAGGAGGAGCCACTGAATAAATAGGCCCAAAATATGCCAAAAAATGGCAGCTGGTCGGCCAGCAATAAATGCCTAAATAATCACTAAAATGACCACTATAAAATACCTAAACCCAATAATATCAAGCATAGTCCAGACTTGCACATGAGCTAACTAGACTACTAACATCCTCTCTCAAATCATGGGTAATCTGATGCAATACAATGAAAAATTATAATCATATACAACAAAGAACCACCAAAGTAGAAACATGGATACCCAAGTAGTGGGTGATCAAGCCACCACTCTAGCATCGGAGAGTTGTAAGTGTTGACCGTATCACCAGGACTAGAGAGAAGCTAAGAAAGGGGCAATCAAGCCCTTCTCGCGATGTGAAGAAGTGGATCCCTTCCGTGCCATGGACTTCTCCTTGGCTGGAGGATCAAAGTTGAAGTCTAAGAAAGAGGATGACTCGTCAGAGGAGTCAGCATCCCGCTTCTTCTTCTTCTTCCGTGAGGCTACTAACTCTTTGCAGTCCTTCCACAAGTGACCTTTCTTACCACAGTGATAACACTGGGCCTTCGACTTTTTCCTCCTGTCACCCCTCCCTAAAGTTATAAAGGCCTCACTAGATCCGCCATAATGAGATGAGAGTTTTTCTTGTAAACGCAAAGATGTCTCATGCTCAAGCAGCATCAAGGACATATGTGTAAAGCTCACAGGTGTAGAGGATGTTTGCGCCCTCAAAGCATTCCCCACTCCATCAAACTCCAGGGGAAGCTTGTAGAGTACTGTACCCACTAGATGTGCCTCTCAAAGGGCAAGGGCAAACTGCATGTGTCGAAGCTGATCCTGTACATGTGTAACACAAAGCAAAAATAATGGAATGGTGTCCTTGCACTCAAACTTTATCTGTTGAAGCTATCCATAAAGGGTCACGGCATGCATGGGAGAAGGGGTCTCATACAACATCTGAAGCTTCAACCATATTTCTAATGATGTCCTACAAAAGATAACCATCAGGAGAACTTCTTTAGAAATACACCAAAGGAGTGCAAAATAAGCACTGGCATCATCTGAATCCCATGTAAACACAACTTCTTCATGGTTGTCCTCACCAAAATCATTGAAAAGAGGAAAAGAACATTGAGGCCGAGAAATAGATCCACATACAATGTAACAAATCCGCTTCTGCACAAACCAAGCTTTCATCACACCACTCCATGTAAAATAGTCAAGTCCATGTAACTTATCATCTATTCAACAGCAAAGACTTCACAAAACGAGAGTTCACATGCACTGTAGCCAAAGATCTAATCAAAAGCAAAGGCCAACTACCACAAAATGAACAAAAACCTGTCAAAAACAGCAAAAACGGCCTGTACAAACAATCGCCCAGCCACGGTTATGGGTAGAAAACCAAAAACATAGACTGGTAGAGCATGTAAAGCAGCAAATTAACGATTGCAGGCTGAAATCCAGGCGCAGGCTGAAAATGCAAGTTGTTGGTCTGAAAAACGCAGGCTTGATCAGCAAGGGAAAGAAAGACCTATAATCAGCTGAAAAAACACACAACACGAACCAAGATCATGCAATATCTGATACCATTTCAAAAGTGGTGCAGCAATGCAAGCATAGATAAGTGCTGAAACAAACTGCTGAACACAAGACAAAAGAGAAAGAAAACAAAAGAACATAAGAACACTGAAAAGGAAGAGAACTCAGAGATGTGCTCGAGAAATGGAATGCATATACCAAACACGAGAATGACGCGTACAACAATGAGTCACTCGCTATGTGGGCACCGGCACTGGCTTCTCTCTCTAATAGGAAGACCACCTAAAGAATGATGACGACTGTATATGAGGAGGAGAAGCCACTAAATAAATAGGCTCAAAATAGGCCAAAAATGGCAGCTAGCTGGCCAGCATTTAATGCTAGTCGGCCAGCAATAAATGCCTAAATTACCCAGTAATATCAAGCATAGCCCAAACTCACACATGAGCTGACTAGATTCCTAACACATATATGCCAACAACTCCAGAAGCATAAGAAAGGAAAGAGCACTTTCATATCAGCCTGCACAAGGTCCACAAACTTGGGATGTCCAAAGACCCAATCCTTTGGAAGCATCAATAACCCAACCACTCGAAACCAAATGATCGATAGGAGTAACCAAACCTTCCGCACGACCTGGTAAGTAAGGAACCAATAGCAGGGGGGTTCAACTGACGTCTAGCAAAAGAAGTAACAACCATTGGAAATCATTCACTTGGAGAGCATCGAGGCAAGAGGAAGTGCACCAATCAAGATTTGCCAAATGAAGATCTTGGATCGAAAAGGCATTTTGTTAAGCCAACTTGTCATTACCACAAATTTCCACCATGCTTGACCTTTCTAGAGACCCCAAGTGGTATTGCCTTTCTAGATAGGCCAGTCCTTATCATAAATAAGGAAATGATATATTTGATTTGCTGAAGCACGACCCAAAAGCAACCGACCATTAATCAACCAATCCTGCCAAGGGGCCCCCTGGTCCAAAGAGGGAAGAGGTTGCATGATCGGTAAAGAGGTGGAGATGGCATTCCACAAATTGCAGTAGCCTCAGGGAACATGAAAGTAGTGTCAAGTCAATTTGAAGGACATAACAACCCCATTGACAAGTAGAAGAGCATCAGCAACAGTAAAGGACCCTAGGTGCACCATTCTATTCAACATTGGCCTTTGTTCTTCTTTGCCTTGCCAGGAGAGAAGCTTCGAAACCACCAACACTTCCACTCTCAAGGAGTTTACCACCTCCCAATCTAGAGGTGGATGCCAAGAAGATTTAATAAGGACCGATCTCTAAGAGTGGACCAAATGATTCAACAACTAAAAAGACTTAAGTTGGATAGGCTATTTGGCATTAACTACATGCCACCATGAGGCACAAATCCTCGTGTTCCATGCTTGATACCTTGAGTCTCAAGGAAAAATCCAGCAATCAAGGACCACGGTTGCCTACCCTCGCACAAGGCATGGAACAATGACCAACGAAGAGCAATCATATGTGTCTCCAAATCCAAAACAACCCCACCACCCATTCCTTTGGGAGTGCAAACATGGTGCTAAGAGATCCAAGAAATACCCATCCGTGTAGAATCTTTTTTCCAAAGTAAAAACTGAATGGGTTGAGAAATTTGCTATAAAGGAGACTTTGACCAAGGAAAAAAGGGAAGGTAATATGAAACCATCGATATCATGATTGTTTGCGTTATTTTTAATCTCACGTAAAAAGGCCAAGCTTGTAATTTTCAATACACAAACTTATCCATAATACCCGAGGAGATCCAATCTATTAGCACTTTAAGCAAAACCTGCACTCCCAAAGGACAGCCCAAGTGCCTGAAAAGAGAGCCTTTAAGCACCACCTCACCTTGCGAGCCAAGGCTCGAAGATCACAATCACTATACCTAATAAGGGCCAACTTAGATACATTAATATGTAGTCCCGAGGGAAGGGCAAATAAGTCCTGCATGGCCGTCACTCTTTGTATATTATCCGGATCAGCCTTAAGAAAAATGAAGGTTTTGTCTGCCAAAACCTAGCCCACCAATTGCTCCTATGAAGGAAGAGAGAGTCCAACCACCTCACCATTGACTGCAAGATGGGACAATATCATCAAAATGGAGTGAGTGGCCAAGGCAAATAACAAAGAACTTAGCAGGCAACCCTACCTAGCTAATCGACGAAGGGAGAAGGGTGTTGCAACACCACTATTGAGCAAATCTCTTGAAGAGAAATCAGTGCTGATAGTATTGATAAGTCCAAACATTCTCAAACCATAACCCACGCCATCAATTGGCCCAAAAAGGACCATAATGATCGAAGGCTTTTTCAAGGTCCAACTAAACCATCACCATTTCTTGTTTCATATATCCAACATAATCTATTCCCATTTGGGCATTCAAGATGATGTACAGAATATTGCACCCTTTGATAAATCCATACTAGGCGAGGTAAATAATGTTCAAAAGATATACATGCAGTTTGTTAGCTAGGACATTGGTAAAGATCTTATACATAGAGCCCTATGAAGAAAACTGTGGAGCAATTGCTAGGGTTTGCACTAAGGAAACATAGAGTGTACGACCACCGCAGAAACACAGCAATACAAACACTAACATGCAAACTTAAACCCTAAAAGTAAAACTCAAAACTCAAACATAGAAATGAGCACGAGTAGAAGGAGAGAGAGAACAACTCTAAAGTGAATGAAAAGTGTAAATGAATGAAGAGTGTACATAGTGCCCAAGGGCACAATAGTAGTGTGAAATCCAGCAAAGATGGATCCTGAGTGCTACAACCACCAATCAGAGATGAGAGTGCAGAATAAAGAAGGGCAACAAGTTGTTCACCAAAACACAGTAGTCAGGGCTGAAATCTAGTAAACACGGCAGTGTACTACCACAAAAGGCTGAAAACTCAAGGTAGAGGATTGTTAGGTGACAACAAAAGAGGTGTCTGCTGATGTAGGCAGCCTGCTGGACAGCAAAAACACAAGTACTGCAACGATTGCCTAGTGAGAGAGATTACAGTAGCCTATCACCTAACACCAGGTGCTGAAAACGTTGGCTAATCAGGTGCTATGATGACGCAACAAATGGAGACCTTCAAACAACAAGGCAATGGCTAGAGACAGGCAGCCTAGGGCTAGATAGTGATGGGCTGTAGTCAATGATAACTGGACAGCAGATGGTAGGTGGCTAATGGCTGAAATCTGCACGATAGAGTGAGAAACCTGCATAAAAGGATGAAGACTAAATGGGGGCAGCATATCTATTTGTAGATGTGGATGGACCCTCACAAATTAAGGTTTCATTGAAACTCTCTCGAACCGTGCAACATTTTTGCATTTTTC
The DNA here is from genome assembly GCF_053477565.2 of Lygodium microphyllum. Taxonomy (NCBI): domain Eukaryota; kingdom Viridiplantae; phylum Streptophyta; class Polypodiopsida; order Schizaeales; family Lygodiaceae; genus Lygodium; species Lygodium microphyllum. The sequence goes on along the minus strand of NC_141137.1, from coordinate 80,233,724 downwards.
ATAAATAAGCATGTTTTGGGGCTGTTTAAGAGGCTAATCGGCATGTAATGAATTTTTTACAGTGCTGAGAACCATGGTGTGAGGAAGCATCTCAACTGAAAGAACAAGATAGAAGTCACTGCCATGATAACATCAAGAGAGATGTTGCCCGTCCACCTTAGGAGGGGAAGCCTCCATGCTAGTAAAAGAGTAAACCTCCTAAGATGACAAAACCATGAATGAAACTGCATGCATCTCAAGTCTCCAACCTTGATAGCATTGGTGCAAACCTACGCGTTAGCCTGACACTAAAAACACAACCCTACCAAAGAGATGAAGGTCTACAAGCTCAAAGGTTAGTAGTGAGATGCTCCAAAAAACAAAACAAAATGGAAATGAAAAGATAACTAATGAACAATGCGCTAATGCATGATTACGTGGGGGAGTAAATGTAGCAGAAGACTTAAAAATGAAAATCTAAGGACAAAATCCTATGGGCCTAACTCAAGAGCCTAAAGACCTAAGAATGCTAAGATAAAGCTAATCTAAGGATGTAGCCACCATCGTGTACGCCCACTAGCAAATCTCTACCAATAAAATGCCTGACAAGGTAGTGAGGTAGTCCTAGATGGAGGTAGATGTGAAGGGTAGTCCTAGATGGAGGTAGATGTGAAGAAAATGCATAAAGTGTAGTACTCGCAAACCAATCAAACAACCCCTCAAGAGTAGAGAAGGACGGCCGCCGATACTATCTATATGCCACATGTCCAACAACGGCTAGGAATGAAGAAGTAGATAAAGCAGTAATGGGAGGCGTAGCCCCATCAGACTGGCTAATTGAAGTGGTGGTAGTTGAAACGATCTACTAAGGTTTCTTAGGAGGAAGACCTTGAGCCTTGGTACACTCCTTCTCCACATGGCCCGATCTCTGGCAATGTGTGTGAAATCCTTTTTTTTAAGGGAATTATTGCCAAATGGGTTTTGTTTCTTTGGTTCCGTCTGAAGAAGGGGAGTTAACCTTTGGCTTGCCTTGCCTTCGCATTTTGCAAGTTCTTGCCACTGTTGGTTTTCCTCCCAAAGAAGAGGCAACCAATCCCCTCTACTCTCTGTGTGGAGGCTTTCTTGTGGACTTGATTGTGCTGCCTTGCGTAATGCAAAAACTAGCACTCAAACTCATAGGTCGACAATCTAAGTAGTGAGACAATGTGTTGGATAAAATGGAAGTATTTGGCAAGCAACTTATTCAAGAAAAACATGACTTGATCATCATCTGACTTCAAGGGGCCTGTAGTAGTAAATTCCGCGGGTAACCGTCGATTTTTGGCCAACTTGACTTTCAAATCATCTCCTTTCTTAATGGAAAACTCTTGAAGCTCATAATCAAGATTGATACCTCAAATGTAATCCTTGCCGCATAACGGTCAATGAGATGACTCTGCTCAAATGTGAGGGAAAATTCTTGTAATTGAGAGTGGAACTTAGGAAGCAACCCCTGCATTAACTCAACATTGGTTATAGCATTACAAGCTCTCCATTGATAGATGTAATCAAGGTGAGCTAATCGAAGGTCCAACATAGACTCTAGACCAATAACAATGTCCCAAAGTCCTTAAGATTCAAGCACTTGTTGCATGAAGTTCAACCGAGTGGTGAAATTTGACCTGTTAAAATGAGTCTTATCCATGAAGGTATTCTTGGCCATTGCAACAAGAGTGGTAGTGCTAGGAGATGGATAAGGTATGTAATGAGGGTAGGGTGGCTAGGGTGATATAGTGCAATATACTTGGAAATTAATCCCAGAGTGCCCACCATGCATGTGGGAAGTATGCATAGTGGATCCAAATGTGGGTATGGACTAACTAGGCATGGGCATGGAAACCACATGAAAAGCCCATAGAGGAGGGATAAGGACACATGGAGCAAAGGTAGGGAATCCCCGCGTAGAAGTGACCCATGGAAAGCATGATGACACACCATAAGTAGAGGATGGAAATCCCTGCATCTAAGATGTCAAAGGATATGTGTGACTAGAGATAGTGCGGGGATGCCCATCACAACCATCCCAATGAGAAATGATATGCTCACTCACGAAAAGGTGAAGGAAACTATGTTAAAGGGTGCTATTCCCTGTAACGAAGCCCCATGGTGCAAAGTGGCTTGAGGGTAAGTGGAGGATACAGTGTTAAAGGGTGGCATTCCCTATAACGATACACCGTGATATAAAGTGGTAGAAAAGTGTTGAGTATGGAATGGAGAATGAGAATGTGCTACGAGTGGAAACGGAGGTTCCAACTCCTAGTGTGGAGAATGCGGATGTGGAGTGTAATCCAAGGTTTTGGAATGAAAAAGAGAGGAAATCGAAGTGTGGGCTAGAAGAGGGTGGGATGGGAGGAATTTGAGAAGAGTGGCTTACATGCTCAAATGAAACAGAAGATGTAGATATACCTCATGAAGAATATCTCCTTTGAGAGCCCCCTCTATTGAAGTTTATATACAAAAAATCATCTAAATCTTGCACACCAAAAGGAGAAACGGAAGAGAGTTTTGATTCATATGACTCAAAGGGGTTGTATGAATCTATAACAAGGCCTGGCTAAGATGATGAAGATGGTTCATTAGTCGTCCCAAATGTCATATGTCCTCCACAATCAAAGAGATGGTCAGCCGCACTAATCAGTCCGGATGAAATAGGAAAGTTGGCAAGAGGAGTGCAAATTCGACTATACGTGATACAAAGTACTCTTGAAACTCTTCTAACGTGAGATTGAAATCTAGAACAAGAGAAAATAAAGAAGGTGAAGGTGGAATATCATCCTCCTCATTGAGTCCTTAATGCCTCCTCAAGGCCTCTAGTGATAAAGAAATCTGATAAGGCATCATGGGATCCTAGGAAAAAGGTAACTAAGCCATTGTGATTTGGTTATGAGTCGTACATGTGTCTCACACAAAACTTGGCACTCCATAATATCTGCAGGATACTCTTTACAAGAGCGTCAACTCTAATACCATGTGAAGAAAATTGTGGAGTAGCTACTAGGGTTTGCACTAAGAAAACACAAATTTTACGACGATGACAAAAACACCACAATGTTGAGCTAAAATATGCATTACTTGTTGATTAGCCTCTTAAATAGCCCCAAAACACACTAAAAATGCTCTTTTAGAGTAAAACCCTAAAACACGGAGCAATTCGAGAGAGTTCAATGGAAACCCTAAAACGGGGAGCGGTTCGAGAAAGTTTAGTGGAAACCCTAATTTTGGGGTTTCCCTTCCACATCTATAAATAGACAGACTGCTCCCATTCAACGATCGTCCTTGTTTGCAAGTTACACCAGCCCACACACCCTCTGCTGCTGTTGGCGCCCAATTTCCAGCCTGCAGCCCGCCTCCATCTACTGTCCAGCCATCATCGACTGCAGCCACATCATCTTCAGCCTGTCCATTGCTATAGGCGACACCTCTCAACTACCTGTCCATTGCTGTAGGCGACAGCTTTCAGCTGCTGGCAACTGCTCCAGTCTGTCCCAGACTGCTGTTCAGTCTGCTGTCCATCATCCCCAGGGTCAGCCAGCCTGCGTTTTCAGCATTGCAGGCCCTGACACTCTCAGACATTGTTTCAGCCTACTATTTACAGCAAACTGTGCACAGTTTCCAGCCCCCGATCGATGGTACACTGCTGTGTTCACCAGTCTCCAGCCTCCAGACTACTGCGTTTTGGTGACCAGCCTGCTGCCATTCACTATTCAACACTCCGATTGGTGATCACAGACTTGGGATCCGTCTTCGATGGACATCACACTCCGACATTGCTCTGCCCTTGAGCACATTGTACACTCTTACATTCATTTACAGCATTCATTCACTTCAGAGTTGTGTTCTCTCTCTCCCTTCTTCTATTTGTGTTTGAGTTTTTGTGTTTGAGTTTTGAATTTTGCATTTAGGGTTTGAGTTTTGAGTTTTGCATTTAGGGTTTGAGTTTTGTCCTCTGTGTCTGTGTCTTTGTGTTTCTATCGTGGTCGTACACTCTGTTCCTCAGTGCAAACCCTAGCACTCTTCCTAACACACAATACAGACACCAACATGCGAAACTCAAACCCTAAAAGAAAAACTTAAAACTCAAACACAGAAACAAACACAAGTAGAAGGAAAGAGAGAACACAACTCTAAAGTGAATGAAATCTATAAATGAATGAAGAGTGTACAAAGTGCCCAAGGGTAGAGCAATAGTGTTGGAGAATGAAGTCCACCAAACACGGATCCTAAATGCTATAACCATTAGTCGAAGATGAAAGAGTGCTAAATGATGAAGGGTAGCAGGTTAGCTACCAAAACACAGAAGTCGAAGGCTGAAATCTAGTAAACGTAGCAATGTACCACCATAGAAGGTTGCACCGGAGGTAGAGAACTATCAGGTGACAACAAAAGAGGTATTTGCTCATGTAGGTAGCCTATTAAACAACAAAAACGTAGGTAATGCAAGTCGCCTAGTGAAAGAGATGACATCAATCTGTCACCTAGCACTAGGTGCTGAAAATGCAAGCTAATCAGGTGCTATGATGACACAGTAGATGGAGATCTCCAAACAAGGTGATGGCTAGAAACAAGCCGCCTAGTGATGGACTGCAATCCATGACGGCTGGACAGCAGATAGTAGGTGGCTGCTGAAATCTGCATGGTAGATTGAGAAACCTCCAGAAAAGGATGAAGACTAAATGGGGGCAGCCTCTCTATTTATAGATGTGGATGGACCCTCCCAAATTAGGGTTTCACTGAAACTCTCTCGAGCCATGCACTGTTTTCGCATTTTTCATTAAATAAGCATGTTTTAGGATTGTTTAAGAGGATAATCTTCAGCATGTCATGCATTTTTAAACTCAACAAGCCCATCAACGAGATTGGTTACCAATGCTTAAAGGCTAAGGGGGCTGGCACTTTAGGGATCAGTTTAATCAAACCCTCCTTCCAAGAGAGTAGAATGTCTAATTGTCCAAATCTATTAGCATAAGGCTCTTGAAGGTGCAGCCAAGTGAGTGGGATAGGTCTCAAAAAAACTCATTGTTGATACCATCCCACCCTGGGCTCTTGTCTTTAGGCAAATGCAAGAGAACATCCATGACCTCATCTTGTGTAATGTCCATATCCCAACTATTGGCAACATCTAATGGGACTTCATCTTTAACCACATCACAAAACAATGGACGGGCCGCACCAACTATATGAGAAACAAAGGACTGTGATCCAAGCAAGTCCATGAAATAGATTCTGCATATTTGCACACTTGCTCACGGATTTGCGACCATTTCACTATCAGAGATACTCAAGTAGACCACATTTTCCCTAGCAAAGAAGGCATGCAAGCCGCAATAAAACTTATGCAACTGACAATTATTGTCCTACAATCTCTCTGATAGTGCAACAAGTTTAGCCTACTGGTGTGATCACTTTTGAAAAGTATCAACAAGCTGTGCCAATCTTGTGGAGATGAAAAGTAAAAGAAAATCTTGTGGTGAATCCATCCAAACACTGTATCAAAGCCAAGAGTCGCTTGGCAGCTTGCAACTGTTGTCTACACAAGGTAGCATGATGTATTTTATATTGTCTAGCAACCGTTTCCACATTGCATATCAACTAATTGAGGGAAGTTGCCTCGTAGAATGGAAGGTTCAACAAAAATTAATATAGCAATTGTTGCATATAGCCATCAAATATCTCGTGCCAAGCAAGGAGGAGTTGAAACGCAACGAAAGCTTGCTCAAAAGGGCTCCAAAAGGACCAACAAGATGATATGCATCTCAAGAGAACATAGCCCTGCAAAACCTTGATTTCCAAAACCTCCAATAAAAAGCAATCATCATAATGTAGAACCAATCCAAGCGGCTCTAGGTTTCCAAGTGTTATGCCGAATGGAAGGTGTATCCATGGTCTAGGTGAGACCACCAAGACCAAAGATATTGTCTCAAAGCTATTAAAGCGAAGGCGTTCCAATGTTGGCATTCTGGGCCATCCATGAGTCCATGTCTTGAAGTCAAATGCAATGGATCAACTGTCATAAGAACATGAGATTTTGATATGATGTAATCTTGCTAATAACATTTGATTAAGATATTAATCAAATGTGCAAGGTTGTTTTGCACATGTGATGATGCACACGGAATTATTTCATGGTAATAAGCCAAGGATCCCAAGGATACAATGGGTGACAAAGGCAAAAGTTGTAATAAGTTATACATTATAGATACTAGATGGTACTCGGTGTCAGATTTTAGCCTAGACCAATTTATTAGCCACTAATGTCAATGGTGACATTAAAGACTAAGCAATTAATGCCGGTCTAAGGGATACTTGGAAAACAATTTGGCTTAGCCAATTTAATTATTGGCTAGTGAAATTAATTTTTTGAGCAATAGAATACTTTTTAAATTAATTTTTAAAATTAATAATTTGAAAATTAATTTAATAAGCTGGATAATGCTGAAAAATGGGATTAGAAGATTGCCACTTGGCAAAATTTGCCCATGCAAGTGAAAAAAACGTTTCTAGGGGCCAAAGGAAGTCTATTCCCACCATTGTGAGAGAGAAGGAGGCTGTTAGAGAGCAAGGAGAGGCTGTTGATGTGATTTGCAACCACTAGGGATCAATCCTACAGCATGTGATAGCAATTTGGAGCCCTCCGAGAGTAGGTGATAGCAACCTCTTTTATGACAGCACCCCAAGGAGAGGCTACTAATGTGATTTGCAACCACCAAAGATCAATCCTACAATATGTGACAGCAATTTGGAGCCCTCCAAGAGTAAGTGACAATAACCCAAGGTCCTTCTAGTGTAGATAACAATGTACAGGAGGGGTCAGCAATCTTTTTGGTGGTCCTAAGCTTTAACTAATAGCTTCCATTGTTGTTTGAGAAGGGCAGCAGTAGCTTCTCAACATTTCTCGTGATGAAACTCTGAAATTTTCTCTACATCATTCTCTCTCATCCCCAGGTCATCTCTCAAGTTATCTCAGTATTTTCTAGCAATTTGAGCCATCAGAGAAATAGATTTGAGCCTTGAGATGTGTGCTCAAAATTGAGGACCTAGGACTTAAATTCGAACAATTAAAATTGAGGAGTTTCAAAAAGATTCAAGAGGCCAACTAGCCAATATCAAAATTGGGGCTAAATTTATCTTTCAAGGAGCAAGGTAAAGGTCGATCCCCAAGTAAACCAAGGGAAAAATTAGATTGGAGACTTGCTAGTCAGTTTTAACAGCAAGTCGCACTTGGATTAGGAGAGGAGGTCAAGGATCTTAGTTGTACTCCATACATTTACAATAAAAGTTAAAGAAATACCGCAAAGGGCGCCGGTTTTCGAGCCAACAAGCTGACCAATGTTCAAGATTGTATGGTAAAGTGTGCATATTAGTTTTGTGAATTTGTTAACTCATTTGTCTGTGTTATCCCTTCTTGGCTTTAGTACATTTTGCCATAAAGTGACCCAATTTTCTGCAATTGAAGCAATGTTCCACAAAGGCTCCCCATTTGAGATGAAAATGCGAAGGGTGCATACGAAGGGAATTCACCCATAGCCAAGTGGGACGCTTGCAAGAGGTATTCCAAAGCATGCACATTTTATTTCTATTGATGGCTCAAGTACTGGGGGGGTATCAACACTTTGCTAATCCTAGACATGGCATGAAGCAAAAGGGGCCAATACACAACTGGGCAGCCCTCCACTTCCACCCAAACCGGACAATCTTGCTTTAGCAATACTGTGAAGTCTACCATGGGCCACCATGGGACAACATGCACCAGTTTGCAATCATAAAATAATGACAACATCCTCCCCAAGCAATGTGTTGGCAAATTTCAAAAGATGTTCTCAATCCAAGTCCTGGGAATCATCTGACTATCGTCTTGCTTGAGCATAGGACAATGTGTGACCCATCTCTAAAGCATAAGGTAATGATTGAGACTTCTTGCAAGGCAATGCATTTGTCCCTTCCACTAAGGAGACCTCAACACACTCAAGACACTTGACAAGGGACTCAGCATTGCTGCTGCAAATGAGACCTATTACAAGTAGGGTTTATTGTAGAGTGGTGCCACTGCAAGTATGAACAAAAACAAGTATCTCTCTCTATATCATCAGGCCGGGGCAAGCCCCAAACAGGCATAGCGTAAAACTTGCACGCAGTAGGCACAAGTGCAATAGAGGTCGAGTAGACGCAACAGGCACTGTATGGGTAGCCACAGAAAGAAACAGTGGCAAGATGACACCTGCCCCACGTTGTTTGGCCCCTGGGTCTGGTGCTACGTGCTGGCCTCTACAACGGCCTATGCACACCGTGCACAGCAACGCAAGCTAGAGGTAAATAAGTCGACACAAAAAGCTAACATACAGGCTGGCACATAGGAGAGGAACTAACGAATTGGGCACGAGCAGGTGCACTAGACGAGGTTGGCAAGGCACAGAGCTAGCACACAAAAATCCTACAACAAGGCCCATTTCGCCATCGCAATGTCAATCCTCTCTATCTCTCTCATTCATGACACGTAATTGTATTAATTACAAAAAGAATACAAGACTACAAGATGTAGGATGGCTCTAGGCCATCATGTAGAAAAAGATACAAAGTCACAAGAATTAAATAGAGGAGATTGCCATATGCCAAGGTACCAAATCCTCCCAAGGAAGAAGATCAGCATATTGAATAACATCAAATTAATGATGTAAGAGACCCTTAATTCTGGCAATATGTCCTTGAACACTTGCAGCAAAGTTGAAGACAAAAGCATTCCGGGTCACCCAATCATGCCAACAACCCCAAAAACTAAGAAAATGAAACATAAGCTTCATATCTTGTTGTGGTGAGGTGGAGCATTTTGGCCAAGCAAAAACCCAATCAGAGGGCTGCAACGACAAACCAACCACAATTCTCCAAATATCTAACAACAAAGTCCTAGCTACAGGGTAAGAGATAAATTGATGACATAAGGACTCCACAATGAGTGGAGTCCTTATGTCATTCGATATTTGGCGCTTCAAATGAGTTGAGGCAAGAGGCAACCCACCAATGATCATCGCCAAAGAAAGACCTTGGATGGGTATCTAATTTAGCCATCTCTCCAACCACCACAATCATCTTCCACCCAGATATTAGATTTATACATACCCCAAGTCGCATTGGCTTTATCGACTAGCCAATGATGATCCTTAACCATGAGATCATAAACCTGATTAGCTGAAGCCTTTTTGAAGGTTAGGACGGTCATGAAGATCCATGTCCTGCCAAGACAATTAAGAACAGGTATAGGAAACTTGAAAGAGTTGCACAGATTGTAGCATCTTGTCTAGCTAACCCCACAACTCATGATATCCACAAGGAATCAAATAAAGTCTCATGGATGTGTAGAAGGACATAACCCCCAACAACTAGCAAAAGCAGCATCAGCAATAGAAGTCAAACCCAAATGCGCCATGTGGTTAAATTTCAAGTGACCCTCTTGTTTCCAATCCCACGAGAGCAACCGTGACACAACTAGCAGATCTAGTTGGGAACAAACCAAATAATTCACCAAGGAGTAAGGTGTTGAAAAGTAGTCATCAAAAGTAAGAATGTGCCACCACGAAGCTTGTATGAACTGGACAATAAAGACCTAGGAGTGGTAATCAACGCATATAGCTCGAAAAAGTGACCAATAAAGGGCCACCATGTGAGTCTTCACATCAAGAATAGCTCCACCACCCATACTTTTAGGGGTCACAAGCACGACTCCAAGAAATCCAAGATATTCCTGCATGCAAAGAATCCTTCTTCCACAACATCAAGTGTACATGCTTCGTAAGGGCATTCAAAATGGCAATAATCTAGGGCAAGAGCGGGAGGAAGCAAGTGAGCATCAGTAGCATGGTGGCCTATGCAACTTTGAGACGCACATGGAAGGGCTAAGCCCAAGATTTCCAATAGATAAATTTCACCTCTATCTTTTGCAAAATCCAATCCAACAAAACTTGGGGCTCAACATCAACCCCCAAGGGATACCCTAGAGATCTAGCAACATTGCCACAAGTTATGACCAACCCCTATTATCCAAGGACTGAAGATCAAGTTCAATGCAGCCGACAAGAGAGGACTTCGCAGCACTAACACGAAGACCAAAAGCATGACCAAAGAGATCCCAAACATCCAATGCCTTACAAAGATTGTCCCTTTCTACATTAAGGACCATGAGGGTGTCATCAGCCAAAGACTAAGCAATAAAATGTTGTTCGAAAGGGACAAACCAAACAACTGCCCAGTGTCCACCATATGAGATAACCTAGTAACGACCAGATGAGTCACCAAAGCAAGAAACAAATGGCTCAAGGGGCAGCCTTGCCTAACCGAGCGCAAAAGGGGAATGGCATTAGAGACACCACCATTTAACATCACTCAGGAGGATGCATCAGCACTGATCGTGTAGATCAATTGGGGCATACGCAGCCAATCCCATAATACGCATAAGTTCTACAATGAAGGACCAATAAATATAATCAAATGCCTTTTCCAAGTCTACCTGCAAAAAGACCACTTTCAAATTAGAATGCTTGGCATAGTCGATCCCCCCCCCCCCCCCGTCTATACTGTCAGAGTGCAGCGGTGCGGAAGCGTAGGACTCAGAGAGAGAGAACGCAGAGAGAAAAAGGGAGAGAAAGAGACAGTGTACAATGAAGATCTGCTGTATATAGTATGCTGAATACAAAGATATACACGGGCGCAGTGCGCTGGACTGCGTGTCTCCACCTCGACGATGCGACCTGCTGTCCACCTCGAAGTCTGCTGCAGTCTGCACTGTCTGCTGTCTGAAATCTGTGAACAGAGACAGAAATCTGCACGGCACCGGTCTGTAATCTGCGACAGAGAATAGTGGCCAGACTGCTGAAAACGTCAGCAATAAATAGGCGAAAAATCACCTAGAACGGGGCTCAAAAATGGGGCGCAGCCTGATAAAAATAGCTGCAGGCAGTCGAACTGCCACGTGGCAGTCCGACTGCACAGTCCGACTGTGCAGCTGGTCCGACTGTTGGACCAGCTGTGCTGCTGCCTAAAAAACAGGCTATGAACTCTAACACCCCCTCTCAGAGCCTAGACAGGGCAGAAGCCTGAGGGATCTGGAATGTTGCCGAAGTAGAGCCTGAGGAAGCGCCTTCGTAAACAAATCCGCAAGATTATCCTCCGTCTTGCAATACTCCACAGTGATGGTCTCATCCAGAAGCTTTTCTCGGATGAAGTGGTACTGGATCTCAATGTGCTTCGTCCGGGCATGAAAAACAGGATTCCTTGCCAAGGCAATGCAACTCTCATTGTCACATCGCAGCAATGTAGGACGAGTCTGGGGGCACCCAAGCTCCTCCAACAATCTCCGAAGCCACACTACCTCGCATGTGGTGGAAGATGCGGCCCGATACTCCGCCTCAGTAGACGAAAGGGCTACCGTGGGCTGCTTCTTGCTACTCCATGAAATAACACCTGCACCCAAAGTAAAGCAGTAACCTGTTGTAGACCGCCTGTGGTCCACGTCACCGGCCCAATCCGAGTCGCTCCAACCTGCAAGTACAAGATCTGACCCATCTGTCCCTACGGGGTAATGAATCCCCAAATCAGACGTCCCCCTTAGATACCGAAGTATCCTCTGAGCAGCCTGCCAATGCACCGTCTTAGGTTCACCCATGAACCCTGCCAAGAGCCCAACAGCAAAACATAGATCAACCCTCGTGTTGAGAAGCCAAATCAAGGACCCTATCAACTGTCGATAGCGGGAAGCATCCGCCAAAGGAGAAGCTGAGTGGGAAGTGGCCTTCCAGTTCGGATCCATAGGAGTAGAGAGGGCCCGACAATCTTCCATCTCAAAAGTCACCAAGAGCTCCTGTACATATCTCTGTTGGGAGAGAAAGATCCCCCTCTGAGACTGATAAATCTCATGGCCTAAAAAGAAATGGAGTAGCCCCAAATCCGTCATCTCGAACGTCCGATGTAAAGCTGACTTTGTCTCCTGGACCTGCTGTGCATCATTACCTGTGACAATCAAATCATCAACATATAATACAAACAGCACACATCCTTCCCCGGAAGTGTGAACATACAGCTGCGGATCGGCCTTGGACCGCCGATATCCCAACTGAGTTTGGAGGAACGAATCAATCTTCTCGTTCCAAGCTCGCGGGGCCTGCTTGAGACCATACAGGGCCTTCTTCAACCTGTAGACTTTCCCATCTGAAGAACCAAAGCCAGGAGGCTGCTCAACGTAGATCTCCTCCTTCAAATCACCATTCAGGAAGGCCGACTTCACATCCAATTGATAAACAGGCCATCTCCTATGGCCAGCCAAAGCAAGAACAGCTCTAATGATTGCCATACGAGCTGTAGGGGCAAAGGTGTCATGACAGTCAATCCCTGGGCGCTGGGCAAAACCCTTAGCAACAAGGCGAGCCTTGTGCTTATCCAAAGTACCATCACTGAGATATTTGGTCTTGAAGACCCACTTGACTCCAATCACCTTCTTCTTCGGGGGGCGTGGCACAAGTGACCAAGTGCCATTCCTCTCAATAGCCTCCAACTCAGCTTCCATAGCTTTCTTCCATGGGGCGGACTGTAAAGCCTCCTTCACGGAGGTGGGCTCTCGATCCTGCATAACTCGGGACATCAAACAATAATTGGAGCAAACAAGCTCCGAAGAATGCGCCTGGTGCCTCCGTGACCGCCGCGGACCATCCTGCGGTCCCCACTCCTCAGGAACCCCCTCGATCCCTGAATCACGGAGTGTGTCACGGGCCCAGCGAGGAGGAGGCCGAACCTCCCCTCGTCGTTCTCCATCAGTAGAAGACTCTGGAATGTCCACCGGTGGTAACTCCTCAGAAGGATCCGGTGGAACAGTAGACTCTGTGTCAGAAACAGAATCATAATCAAACGGCACAGGTTCCAGTGGAACTGTAGAAGGAGCCAAACTCTCCCCTGGATCTCCAAGAACGGGATGCTCCTCACCCGTTGAAGAAGCTGGAACCTCCACGAACTGCACATCACGGCTAGTATATACATCCCGCTTGACGGGATCATACAGTCGGTAGCCTTGGGACTGGGAGCTGTAGCCAACAAATACCTGTTTTCGGGAAGCCGCTTCAAATTTGTCACGGTGAGCCTTGGGAATGTGAACATAGGCATCACACCCAAAGACCCGAAAGTAAGAAACATCTGGCTTCGTCCCAAAATAAGCCTCAAATGGAGTCATCCCTTCCACGGCCGAAGTAGGGGATCGATTAAGGATGTGGACTGCAGTAGCCATAGCCTCGGCCCACAGAACCTGAGGGGTCTGTCGGTGCTCCATCATGGTGCGCGCCATCTCGATCACACTGCGGTTCTTCCGTTCTAGAATACCATTTTCTTGAGGAGTATTGGTATTGGCAAACTCCTAGTGAATTCCTCTATCTGCACAAAACCAAGCAAATTCATTAGACACAAATTCACCTCCCTTGTCGGATCGCAAGGTCTTCAATTTCCGGCCTGATCGGTTCTCCTCAAAGAGAAGCCAATCCTTGAAGTGCGAGAAAGCTTCTGACTTTAGTGCCAAAAAATAGGCCCATGTCATCCTGCTGTAGTCATCCACGATCAGCATGAAGTACGAGCTCCCACGCAGGGACTCATTCCTCATAGGGCCACATAGATCCATAGATACTAGCTCCATCGGTGAAGTAGACCGCCGCGAAGCTGTGTGGGGAATGGCATCCCGATGCTGCTTCCCCCGTATGCAGGAGACACATGGCTGCTGGCTCACCACTATATCCGACAACCCTCGAACAAGCTGTCCACGTGACGCCTTCCGAAGATAGTCATAGTTCAGGTGACCAAACCGAGCATGCCATAATTCAGACTGTGACTCTGAGGTAAGAAGAAGAGAAGAGAGGGCAGTGGAAGACTTCAGTTTGTAAATGCCGTTCTCCTCATATCCAGATGATAGAACCTTCCTCGATTCACGATCAAGGACTTGCACAGTAGAACTGTCAAATTCCACTAAAAGACAAAGGGAGCAAATCTTATGAACTGAAAGGAGATGGTACCCCAATCCTGGTACATGCAAAACCTCTGAGGTATGGGTGCCACCTCGTCCATCCGGAATAAGCTGCATCTTACCCCGACCTGCAATAGAAACTGAAGAGCTGTCTCCAATGAGAACCTGCCCACGCGAAGGTCGCAGCTGGGCAACACCATCTGATGAAGGAGTCATGTGCCGTGAGGCACCACTATCAATAATCCACTCTCGAGATTGGGGAGCCGCCATCGCAGCATCAGAAGCATTCGGTGAAGCGTCCTCAATGACAACTAAATGTAGAAATGCAGCTGATGAGGGTGCAGCCACCACTCCAGAATCCTTGGTTTCCTTCTTCTTGGTGTCCTTCAAGTCTTTGTCAGGGCAATCCTTCTTCCAATGGCCAGTCTTTCCACAAATATGGCATGTGGAGTTTTGTCCTTGTCCTTCTCCTTGTCCTTCTTGGACTTGTTATCCCCCTTCTTCTTCTTTTGGTCCTTCCCCTTCTTCTGAGAGGCTTGACCTGTCAACGCCTCCGACTTGGAAGCATTCTGTCCCTTTAACTGTTCCTCTTGGTCCAAGACCATAGGAACCAACTCTTCCCACCGAAGAGTAGACTCTCGCCCCGAAGCAATAAGGGCAGAGTAAAATGTACCGAATCGTGGCGGCAACTGGGACAAGAGTGTAATCGCCATGTCTTCGGAGGAAATTGGCTTCCCCGCATTCTGAACCTGCATCTGTAGCTGCCTTAGCTTGTTAATGTGTTCCCTTAGTGAAGAAGACTTATTGACGGACAAGGTCCGCATCTGTACCTCCAAAGAAACCCTCTTCATCAGGGTCATCCGATTGTACATTTGATCAAGCTCCAGCCATATCTCACGAGCCACCGTCAAGTGCTCGATGTGAGCGATCACGGCTGTAGTGCATGATAGAAAGAGAAAGGATCGAATCCTGGCATTCAGTTTGTCCCAATGAGACTGGGCCCTGGCCAACTCCGCACGAGCATCGGAAGAGAGTTTGGACTCATCTCTTACCGAAGGCCGGTCAATATCTTCCTGTACCAACTCCGCCAAATCATAGGACTCAAGAATGGCCAACATCATAACGCGCCAAATGCGGTAGTTGTCGCCGTCGAGCTTCTGATCTGTAGGAAGAGCCGGTAGGACAGGCACCTTCCGGTCCATAATCGCCTAGAACTCCAAGTCCATCTCTGTAGACATCTTCACCTGCAATGCCTTCTCAAACGCAAAAGCAGCCCCCTCTGACTGAGTAAACTCAGCCTGCTAAGGCTCTTCCGCATCCCGAAGCTTCTTCACCCGCCGGAGGCGATGAAAAAGCAAAACCTGCACTTTTAGGTTGAAAACTCAAACTTTCTCCGCGCAAAACAGCAGCAAATCCACCACCTGTACTCCTTTCCTGTGCGCCCACACTCGTTTCAGCCTTGTTCCAAGGCGCAGCCCTCCTGTCTGCCCTTAAACGCAAAAAACGCAAATTTGTGTCGCGATGGAAACTCCTCTTCAGGTTGATTCTGCGCTCAGTCAGCCCTCAAACACTGCTCTGATACCATGTCAGAGTGCAGCGGTGCGGAAGCGTAGGACTGAGAGAGAGAGAACGCAGAGAGAAAAAGGGAGAGAAAGAGACAGTGTACAATGAAGATCTGCTGTATATAGTATGCTGAATACAAAGATATACACGGGCGCAGTGCGCTGGACTGCATATCTCCACCTCGACGATGCGACCTGCTGTCCACCTCGAAGTCTGCTGCAGTCTGCACTGTCTGCTGTCTGAAATCTGTGAACAGAGACAGAAATCTGCACGGCACCGGTCTGTAATCTGCGACAGAGAATAGTGGCCAGACTGCTGAAAACGTCAGCAATAAATAGGCGAAAAATCACCTAGAACGGGGCTCAAAAATGGGGCACAGCCTGATAAAAATAGCTGCAGGCAGTCGGACTGCCACGTGGCAGTCCGACTGCACAGTCCGATTGTGCAGCTGGTCCGACTGCTGGACCAGCTGTGCTGCTGCCTAAAAAACAGGCTATGAACTCTAACATATACATCCAATATGTTCCTGCCCTTGAAGAATCCACTCCTTGGGGTGCACAATATTAGGGAGGCACTTGTGGAGGCAATTGGCCAAGACTTTAGAGAAGATTTTATACATTGACCCATTAGAGAATTGGGTCTCCAATGTTTCAACATGAAGAAAGAAAGCACTTTTGAAATCAATTTGACTCCCTCCTTCCACAATGTTGGCATAAATATTATTTCCCAAACCTCGTAGCACTTGGTGGTCAAGGGTTTCACCACACTAGTAGCATGTGTCCAAAAACTCGTTAGTGAGGCCATCCCAACCAAGACTTTTATCCATGGGTAAATGCAATAATACATCCATCACCTCATCCTCACAGATGTCACTTTCCAAGGCATCATGGATATCAGGCCAAACATGATCCTGACCAAGTGATAAAAGCCACATGAGCATCAAAGATTTGTGCAGAAGGGAGCCAAGAACATATAGAAAATAGTCTCAACACATTTGAACAATATATTGTCTACAAACCTGTGACCATGTTGACCTCCAACATCTGGAGTCTAACCATATTCTCCCGCATAGGGGAAGGGTGCAAACTCTGAAAATTTTTATGGATCTAGGCATCTTACATATCAACCAAAGATTTCAATTTCGCTTGCTACTAAGATCTTAACTAGAATTCCTGAATAAGATCAACCAATCTTGTGGCCAATGGCAATAGAAACGCATCATATGGTGCCTGAAGAAGCAGTGAATGAACCAAAGCTAGAAGTTCCTTTGCCACCTACCAACGCTGTCTGCAAAGGGGTGTATGATTAATACCATACTATCGAGCAAATGGATGTCCCTTTCAAGTTTCCAAGGCATCATGGATGTTAAGCGAAACATGATCCTTGACCAAATGATAAAAAGCCACACAAGCATCAAAGATCTATGCAAAAGGGTCTAAGCCAAGCCAAGAAGATCTAGAAAATAGTTTCGACACATTTGAACAAAAGTCTACGGATCTGTGACCATGTTGCCCCCTAGGTTCTAGAGTCTAACCATATTCTCCCACACAAGGGAAGGGTGCAAACCCCAAAAGAATTGATGGGTTTGGCAAGAGGCATCTTGCAAAATTTCTTCAGTCAAAAGATTTCAATTTCGCTTGCTGGTAAGATCTTACCTGAAACTGCTACATAAGATCAATCAATCTTGAGGCCAATGGTGTTAGAGATCACAGCTAGGCAGCCAGTGCAGTCGGACAGGAGTGCAGTCGGACTGCACAGGTCGGACTGCCAGTCCGACCTGTGCAGGCAGTCAGCTGCATTTAATGCAGCCAACAGGCTGTTTTCTGGCGCCCTATTTTCGCCCAGATTTCTGGCTACAAATAGCCGATTTTTCCAGCAGTCTCAGACACTTCTCTGCTCGCAGATTACAAACCGATGACATGCGCAGATTCCGTCTCTGTTCGTAGATTTCAGACAGGAGATAGTGCAGACTGCAGCGGACTTCGAGGTGAACAGCAGGTTACATCGTCGAGGTGGAGACACGTAGTCCAGCGCACTGCGCCCGTGTATATATCTACATATCTTTGTATTCAGCACACTTTATACAGCAGATCTTCATCTTCCACTGTCTCTTTCTCTCTCTTCTCTCTCTGCGTTCTCTCTCTCTCAGTCCTACGCTTCCGCACCGCTGCACTCTAACATGGTATCAGAGCAGTGTTAGAGGGCTGACTGAGCGCAGAATCAACCTGAAGAGGAGTTTCTATCGCGACACAAATTTGCGTTTTCAGCGTTTGAGGGCAGACAGGAGGGCTGCGCCTCGGAACAAGGCTAAGGCAAGCGTGGGCGCACAGGAAAGGAGTCCAGGTGGTGGATTTGCTGCTGTTTACTGCTGTTTGACGCGGAGGAAGTTTGAGTTTTCAGCCTACAAGTGCAGGTTTTGCTTTTTCATCGCCTCCGACGGGTGAAGAAGATTCAGGACGGGGAAGAGCCTTAGCAGGCTGAGTTTTCACAGTCAGAGGGGGCTGCTTTTGCATTTGTGAAGGCATTACAGGTGAAGATGTCTACAGAGATTGACTTGGAGTTCCAGTCGATTATGGACTGGAAGGTGCCTGTCTTACCAGCTCTTCTCGCAGATCAGAAGCTCGACGACGACAACTACCGCATTTGGCACGTTATGATGTTGGCCATCCTTGAGTCCTATGATTTGGTACAGGAGGAGATCGACCGGCCCTCGGTAAGAGATGAGTCCAAACTCTCTTCCGATGCTCGTGCGGAGTTGGCCAAGGCTCAATCTCATTGGGACAAACTGAATGCCAGGATTCGTTCCTTTCTTTTTCTATCATGTACTACAGTCATGATCGCTCACATCGAGCACTTGACAGTGGCTCGAGAGATATGGCTGGAGCTTGATCAGATGTACAATCGGATGACCCTTATAAAGCGGGTTTCTTTGGAGGTACAGATGCGGACCTTGTCCGTAAACAAGTCTTCTTCGCTGCGGGAGCACATCAACAAGCTAAGGCAGCTTCAGATGCAGGTTCAGAATGCGGGGAAGCCGATTTCCTCCGAAGACATGGCGATCACACTATTGTCCCAGTTGCCGCCACGATTCGGTACATTCTACTCTGCCCTCATTGCTTCGGGGCAGGAGTCTACTCTTCGGTGGGAAGAGTTGGTTCCTATGGTCTTGGACCAAGAGGAACAGCTAAAGGGACAGAATGCTTCCAAGTCGGAGGCGCTGACAGGTCAAGCCTCTCAGAAGAAGAGGAAGGACCAAAAGAAGAAGAAGGGGGATAACAAGTCAAAGAAGGACAAGGACAAGGACAAGGACAAAGAATCCACATGTCATATTTGTGGAAAGACTGGCCATTGGAAGAAGGATTGCCCTGACAAAGACAAGAAGGACACCAACAAGAAGGACACAAAGGATTCTGGAGAGATGGCTGCACCCTCATCAACTGCATTTCTTCATCTAGCTGTCATTGAGAACGCTTCACCGAATGCTTTTGATGCTGCGATGACGGCTCCCCAGGCTTGAGAGTGGATCGTTGATAGTGGTGCCTCCCGGCACATGCAGGTCGGGGTAAGATGCAGCTTATTCCAGATGGACGAGGTGGTACCCATACCTCAAAGGTTTTGCACGTACCAGGCTTAGGGTACCATCTCCTGTCAGTTCATAAGATTTGCTCCCTTGGCCTTTTGGTGGAGTTTGACAGTACTACAGTGCGAGTCCTTGATCGTGGATCGAGGAAGGTTCTATCATCCGGATATGAGGAGAATGGCATTTATAAATTGAAGTCTTCCACCGCCCTCTCTACTCTTCTTCTTACCTCTCAGTCACAGTCAGAGTTATGGCATGCTTGGTTTGGTCACCTTAACTATGATTATCTTCGGAGGGCATCAAGTGGACAGCTTGTTCGAGGGTTGCCAGATATAGTGGTGAGCCAGCAGCCATGTGTCTCCTGCATTAGGGGAAAGCAGCATAGGGATGCCATTCCCCACACAGCTTCGCGACGGTCTACTTCACCGATGGAGCTTGTATCTACGGATCTATGTGGCCCTATGAGGAATGAGTCCTTGCATGGGAGCTTGTACTTCATGCTAATCGTAGATGACTACAGCAAGATGACATGGGCCTATTTTTTGGCATTCAAGTCAGAAGCTTTCTCACACTTCAAGGATTGGCTTCTCTTTGAGGAGAACCGATCGGGCCGAATGTTGAAGACCTTGCGATCCGACAAGGGCGGTGAATTTGTTTCTAATGAGTTTGCTCGGTTTTGTGCAGATAAAGGTATTCACCAGGAGTTTGCCAATACCAACACTCCTCAAGAAAATGGCATTCTTGAACGGAAAAACCGCAGTGTGATCGAGATGGCGCGCACCATGATGGAGCACCGACAGACCCCTCAGGTTCTGTGGGCCGAGGCTGTGGCTACTGCAGTCCACATCCTTAATCGATCCCCTACTTCGGCCGTTGAAGGGATGACCCCGTTTGAGGCTTACTTTGGGACCAAGCCCGATGTTTCTTACTTTAGGGTCTTTGGGTGTGATGCCTATGTTCACATTCCCAAGGCTCATCGTGATAAATTTGAAGCAGCTTCTCGAAGACAGGTATTTGTTGGCTACAGCTCCCAGTCCCAAGGCTATCGATTGTATGATCCCGTCAAGCGGGATGTATACACTAGTCGAGATGTGCGGTTTGTGGAGGTTCCGACTATATCAACGGGTGAGGAGCATCCCGTTCTTGGAGATCCAGGGGAGAGTTGGGCTCCTGCTACTGTTCCACTGGAGCCCGTGCCTTTTGATTATGATTCTGTTTCTGACACAAAGTCTACTGCTCCACCGGTCGCCCCTGCGGAGTTACCACCGGTGGATATTCCAGAGTCTTCTGCTGATGGAGAGAGACGAGGGGAGGTTCGGCCTCCTCCTCGATGGGCCCGTGACACACTCCATGATTCAGGGATCGAGGGGGTTCGTGAGGAGTGGGGACCGCAGGATGGTCCGCGACGGTCACGGTGGCACTAGGCACATTCCACGGAGCTTGTTTGCTCTAACTATTGTTTGATGACCCGTGTTATGCAGGATCGAGAGCCCACCTCTGTGAAGGAGGCTTTACAGTCCGCACCATGGAAGAAAGCTATGGAAGCCGAGTTGGAGGCTATTGAGAGGAATGGCACTTGGTCACTCATGCCCCGCCCCCCCGAATAAGAAGGTGATTGGCGTCAAGTGGGTCTTCAAGACCAAATACCTTAGCGATGGTTCTTTGGATAAGCACAAGGCTCGCCTTGTTGCTAAAGATTTTGCACAGCGCCCACGGATTGATTGTCATGATACTTTTGCCCCCACAGCTCGTATGGCGACCATTAGAGCTGTTCTTGCCTTGGCTGGCCATAGGAGATGGCTTGTTTACCAATTGGATGTAAAGTCGGCCTTCCTCAATGGTGATTTGAAGGAGGAGATCTATGTTGAGCAGCCTCTTGGCTTTGGATCTTCAGATGGAAAAGTCTACAGGTTGAAGAAGGCCTTGTATGGCCTCAAGCAGGCTCCGCGTGCATGGAACGAGAAGATTGATTCGTTCCTCCAGTCTCAGTTGGGATATCGGCGTTCCAAGGCCGATCCGCAGCTTTATGTTCACACTTCCGAGGATGGTTGTGTGCTTTTTGTATTATATGTTGATGCTTTGATTGTCACAGGTGATGATGCACAGCAGGTCCAAGAGACGAAGTCAGCTTTACATCAGACGTTCGAGATGACGGACTTGGGTCTACTCCATTTCTTTTTGGGCCATGAGATTTATCAGTCTCAGAGGGGGATCTTCATCTCTCAACAGAGATATGTACAGGAGCTCTTGGTGTCTTTTGAGATGGAGGATTGTCGAACCCTTTCTACTCCTATGGATCCGAACTGGAAGGCCATTTCCCATTCAGCTTCTCCTATAGCGGATGCTTCCCGCTATCGTCAGTTAATTGGGTCCTTGATTTGGCTTCTCAACGCTCGGGTTGATCTTTGTTTTGCTGTTGGGCTCTTGGCAGGGTTCATGAGTGAACCTAAGACGATGCATTGGCAGGTTGCTCAGAGGATACTTCGGTATTTGAGGGGGACGTCTAATTTAGGGATTCATTATCCCGCAGGGACAGATGGTTCAAATCTTGTACTTGCAGGTTGGAGCGACTCGGATTGGGCCGGTGATGTGGACCACAGGCGATCTACTATAGGTTACTGTTTTACCTTGGGTGCAGGTGTTATCTCATGGAGTAGCGAGAAGCAGCCCACGATAGCCCTTTCGTCTACTGAGGCGGAGTATCGGGCTGCGTCTTCCACCACATGTGAGGCTGTGTGGCTTCGGAGATTATTGGAGGAGCTTGGGTGCTCCTAGACTTGTCCTACTTTGTTGCAATGTGACAATGAGAGTTGCATTGCCTTGGCACGTAACCCTGTTTCTCATGCCCGGATGAAGCACATAGAGATCCAGTACCACTTCATCAGAGAGAAGCTTCTGGATGAGACCATCACTGTGGAGTACTGCAAGACGGAGGACAATCTTGTAGATTTGTTTACGAAGGCACTTCCCCAGGCTCTACTCTGGCGACATTCCATATCCCTCAGGCTTCTGCCCTGCCCAGGCTCTGAGAGGGGGTGTTAGAGATCACAGCCAGGCAGCCAGTGCAGTCGGACAGGAGTGCAGTCGGACTGCCACTTGGCAGTCCGACCTGTGCAGGCAGTCGGCTGCTGCATTTAATGCAGCCGACAGGCTGTTTTCTGGCGCCCTATTTTCGCCCAGATTTCTGGCTACAAATAGCCGATTTTTCCAGCAGTCTCAGACACTTCTCTGCTCGCAGATTACAGACCGGTGACACGCGCAGATTCCGTCTTTGTTCGCAGATTTCAGACAGGAGACAGTGCAGACTGCAGCGGACTTCGAGGTGAACAGCAGGTTGCATCGTCGAGGTGGAGACGCACAGTCCAGCGCACTATGCCCGTGTATATATCTGCATATCTTTGTATTCAGCACACTTTATACAGCAGATCTTCATCTTCCACTGCCTCTTTCTCTCTCTTCTCTCTCTGCGTTCTCTCCTCTCAGTCCTACGCTTCCGCACCGCTGCACTCTGACAAATGGGAGGAGAAATGCATCATCTAGTGACTAGTAGTGAACCAACCAAGGCTAAGAGTTCCTCTACCGCTTGTTGGCACTGTCTCCAAAGGGATGCATGATGAATACCATACTGTCAAGCAACCCACTACACATTACTAATCAAGTGCTTACAGGATCAATTGCTACTCATTGGAAAATCTAATAAGAAGCAGTCAAGCAACTATTCCATGTAGCCATTAAAAACCGGGTGCCTCAAATAAGACGAATTAAAGCACAAAGGAAGCTTTTCCAAGAATTGTGCAAAAGGTGCAACACATTGCATAAGCATGTCGAATTGCAAAGGAAAATGATATGATAAGGCATATTGATTCAAGGCTTGGATATCCAAGATCTCTAGCAAAAATCGATCATCATGCATGGCATACATGCAATCCAATCTAGACCATGTAGCGGAATACTACATCAAATGAAATGTGAAACTTGGATTCGATATATGCAGTCAAGAATCCCAAGACCAAAGTTCTTGTTTAAGAATATTCAAGGCACTTCTTGCCAAACCCGATTCTCAAGAGCATTCATCACTAAATGCCCAGAGGTAGACTGCAATGAATCCACACACATGTTGAAGCCTCCCATCAGTAAACCCTAATCTTCCAAGCATCAAAAAGATTGTCAAACTACTCCACAGATCATGTCCAAACACGAGATCATTCGAAGCATAGAGGACCAGCCAGCCACAAGACCTCCCCATCAAGTACAATTTCAATCACTACAAAACAACAGCGCACATCATTTTTAACAAGGAGTGGCTGAAATCTCTCATGAACCACCATGAGAATGCTAGAGTAGTGTCGTGCAGAGCCCCCAACATAAAATATACAAAAACCATGACAATCCACAATCTTTTCTACTTTACCATGACTTTTGTGTTTGAGGGCGCATAAAACATATCCCATTGAATCTCGTGCAAGGTGCGCTGTGTCATGTTGCTTGTTGCATGAGCACATGCCCAGCACATTTCAAGTAGCAACTTTCATATGTAATCAAGAGCAAAATCAAGGCCGAGGTCGGTCATGCCTCACTTTAACTTTTTGTACTAACAACTCAAGGGTTCCCTCATCCAAGAAATCTGCCAATATTGCAAATGAGTTAATGCGCTGACTCATCAATTTAGAGGTAGAGGGATCATTTTCCTTCTTGAGAATAGATCTAGGATAATGCCAATAGCATGGAGTTATCACCTTGTCTCATGTGTCAAAAGCACATGCAGCTAGGGGATCTTTGAAGCGATCCACAAGGACTTTCCCAATAGAAGCATTCCGTGGAGGAAAAGAGACCCTATCAGCAGATGGATGCACCATGGGCTGCTTATCCTTACGTCACACATATATCTGTAAGGAGTCTTGGGCAGCACCAGACTTAGCAACCAAGATGTCCATACTAATTTTTTCTTCCTCTTGGAATAGACATCCATCCAACCCTACTCCAATTGATCCCGGGACTACATAGGTGTTTTCCCTTTGC
Organism: Lygodium microphyllum; assembly: GCF_053477565.2. Taxonomy (NCBI): domain Eukaryota; kingdom Viridiplantae; phylum Streptophyta; class Polypodiopsida; order Schizaeales; family Lygodiaceae; genus Lygodium; species Lygodium microphyllum. Next base: position 80,209,563 of record NC_141137.1, on the reverse strand, counting down.
CTATGTTGGTGGGTGCTAGAACCTCCTCATCTTGAGGGCCTTCAATCATAAGATCTTCCTCCGCCACCACTAGTGGAATTCTCCCCTCTGAAATTACCTTTTTATTCGGGCACTCAGCCATAAAATGTCCCAACTGCCCACAAGAGAAACAATGACCAACAAAGGTGCCCCATTTCAAGCTATAATGCAAGGATGGCATTCCAAGATAATTTAGCCTTAACCAGTTAGGCCACTTGTGAACAGTATCCCACAACATACACATGCGATTGAGATTGGTGACCCTCAAGCTAGGGGGCACCAAGATTGTGCCAATGCAAATCTCCATGGTACCACATGAACAAGGCACCGATCAAAAACCAGAGGCACCTTTGCCAAGAAGTTGTCATTGAGCATTGTCGACTTGAGCATTACTTCATAGAAGCCCCATGATCCCACAAAAATTTCCTCCATATCGTCAATAGCATTGAGTTGAGTCATTAGCAAATCCATGAAAGCATTGGGATCCTGCCCGTGAAAAAGAGGATGACCCCTCTTTCATAAAATGCCGTGAAAGAACGCAACACTATTTTGGTATAAATGGTTGCATCTAAAACATTATCCTGATCTTGATCAAAGAATGCTTCACAATTATGTTGAACGTAATCACCTAGCAAAGTATTGGCAAACTCCAATAAGTGTTCTCAATCAAGGTCCTGCGAGTCTTCAGTGACAAACGTGACCTACACATAGAAGTGCACCTCATCATCAATTGGCGGCATTCCATCAATTTCCTCCCTCAAGGCATTAGAGGCATGTTTGCTATGTTTAACCGATGGCTGCGCATCAAGGCCATGCGGAAACTCAAAACAAGGGACCTCCATCTTGGTATAGGGGACCATGTCTTCCCCTTCCTCAACATTCGAATCAAGTCCCAAAGCATCCACCACTTCGTCTATAAAAACAATGTTTAACTCAAACCTCTATGTGTGTGTGTGTCTCGCATGTAGTCCAATTTGGACGATCCAAGCCCCCTAAAGCCCAACACATATGTCCACGACATATGCACAAGAGGATACACCAGATCATTGCTCGAGCCAAAGCCAAACCACCCAAGTCTTCTCTACATGGGAGGAGATTGAGACTATGCTTCAATGAGATTGATGAGGAATTTTCTAAGATGATGAGTACCCTCATACTACCATACGTCATTGGCCTCTTGCGAAAGTTAATGGCACAGCTGCTCCTAAAGGCTTAGATCCTTGGAATTCTCCTCCTTGTCCTTATCCAAGCAATTCTTCTTCCAATGGCCCATGTGGAGTCGTCCTTATTGGATTTTTCATCGTTCTTCTTCTCCTTACCCTTCTTCTTTGTGTTTGTATTCTGGCTTGTCAAAGCCTCCAAATTCTCCCTCTGTAGAGGGTGTAGCTTGAAAGGTCCTCTTGATCCAACACCATGGACATTGACTCATCCCATGTGATGGCATCAACCCATCTAGAAGTGATCAAAATAGAATAAAACAACTTGTATCAAACCACTAGTTGTGCCAATAAGGTAACGACCATGTCTTTGAAGAAGATCAGTTTTCCCACATTGAGAATCTCCCACTACAGCTATTGCAACTTGTTAACATTCATCCTTCACAAATGCAGGCTTGTTGGAATCCATGGGTCCACATCAATACCTCCATAGACACTCTTCATGGGTGTCATCCTATTGAGAGCTGCTCCAAATTTAGCCATATCCGATGAGCAACCATCATATGCTTCACATGACCACTGGTGTGCAAGAAATATGAAAGAGCAGATGCAAGCATTCGACTTGTCCCAACAGCATGAGCCTTCTGCAAATCAACTTTCTCAACAATATAAAGAAATTTGGGATCCTTGACCGTTGGAGGGTCAATCTATTTAGTCATCAACTCCGCAAGATTGTACGACTCCAATATAGCCTCCATCATGACCTTCTCGATGCTCAAGTTGTCTCCATTCCTAGGAAAGCACATGTAGAACAAGGACCTTGCGGTAATGGCATGAAAATCCATGTTTGAGTCACTAGACATCCTTCTGCTGCCTTGAATTTGTTACACTTCTCAAGTAGTCCCTCTCCGCCTCCAAAGGTGCAGCCAGCTGGAACTTGCTCCGCTCGATCATTGAGACTTCTTCACTATCAAAGGCGATGAAAATGCAAAATCTGTTCCAAAAGCTGAAAATCTAGCCTTCTCAGCACTTCTCCTGCTCATTCCTTCACAAAATGAAGTCCGCACACCTCCTGACACCATGCAGGTCAAGGCAGCCCTCTCAATCAGCAAACACAGCACTCCTTCCTCCATTCACACTCTCCTCTACTCGTTCCAACCATAATCTGATGTGCAGCCGTCCTGCTCAGCTGGAAACGCAGCTCCTTTGATGCATTGAAAACTCTTCAAATCTGTCCACCTTGGTGCAGCCCTTCACCACTTTCGAGACCATGTCAAAGTGCAGCGTTGCGGAAGCGGATGCGTGGGCTGAGAAAGAGTGGAACATAGAAACCACAAAGAGGGGGCGGGGAGGCGATGCTGAAGCCTGAAATCTGAAAGCAAAGCATGTTCACTGTGAGTGACAAAAGTATGCACTTGGCCTGACCTCACAATCTCTCTCTAACAAGATGCATATGACCACATGCGCCACACTGGCTATAAATAGCCAGCAGAAAAGGTACAAAATGATCAGGTTGACCAGGCTGAAAATGACAGACCTGCCGCAGAAAATGCCCTGCGCCAACCTGCTGCTCAACAAACCACTAACCTGCCCGATTGCCTACTCTAACCAGCTGCCTGCCTGTCCAGGTGATAATCCTCTCTCTCTCTCTCTCATTTCGGTATTGTGCTCTGACCAAACACACTTCTAAACCTAACACTATCTTCAAATGCTAGACAGGATCAACTTTGGAGATAACTGGAAATGTACACAATGCTCCTTCTTGAGCAGTGTAAACATGATGTTTTAAATTCAACTTCAGTTGATAAAAAATTAACATAAATGGAGCACTAAAAGGGCCATTTGATCAGAAATTCAGCCTGCTGGCTATTCATATTTATTGATTTAGGTCTGCCACATGGCCTCCCCTTCAGGTCTCTTCGATGGACCAATACGAGCACTGTTGAATAGCACATTGTCTTCACTGCACACATGCTCAAGATGAATTACTATCATTAAATAACTGTTACCTGGTGAAATGATTGACATAGCCGATAAAAGCAACCCATGCTACTAATATCCAAGCTTAATTTAATTTGGGCTATGAGAATGCTTAGGCTAAAGTATAATTGGGCTTAGAGAGTGCCCATGTTCAGCCATAAACACATAATCAAAATACCAATACCCTCCAGTTTCAAAATTTAGCAAAATACCCTTCAAATTTGGTCAAAAATCCTGATATACCCCTCCATTCTAGCCAAAATTCCCATAATGCCCCTCAAATTTTTCCCTTATACCCATTATAATTTTCACAAAGACACGACCAAATGTCCCTATTCTTGAGCTCATTGGTGGAGTATAGCACAGAAAGATAGATCCTCAGTCTGGAAATAATTTCTAAATAAACGGGCCAACAGATACAAGAGTATGTTGTTCATTTTACAATTTCAGGGGTACTTTCAGAGTTTCCATGAAATTTAGGGTTAACTTCAGTAATCCTCCTCTAAGCCAATAACAACCCAAAACTCAAATTCATTGGATCTACACAAATATTTTATTGGTTTGACAACCCAAGCTCGAATTTGATTAAGCCAAACTTGTTTTGCATGATGTGTTGGTTTGGATTAAAACAAATGCTGGCCACCCTTCAATCAATAAACCCCTAGCATGTCACTAACCAAGATTTCGATGATAAAGAATGCACACATGCCTGCATTAGAAGGCATGTGTTAACTATCTCCTAATTGTAGCTGGTAGCATCATCTTCACTCTGATAAGAAAAGCTTGTTGCTTTCAAACCTTAACAATTGCAGACCGTAAAGTCTTCAAAGCGTCTTCCATCCAATCAAGCAAATGACATCCTCCAAATTTTAGGTTGGTTTTTTTGTGGCCTCATAGCAAATTTCAGCAGATTCAACCAGAAAGGCTTCTCTCAATTTATGCAAATTAGTTTGGACTGCTTCACTTCTACAACTTAAGTGTGAAATTTTCTCTCTTTTATCTCAGTCATGTTTCTATTTCATAATGTTCATCAGAAATGGTCATTCCACAATTCAATCCTCTTGTAGAATCTAAGCTCCAAAAGCACTGAGGCAACCGAGAAACAAGAATGCCAAGGAAGCATCTCAAAACCAAGGGTATAATTGCAAAATACGTGCTCCAAAAAGAAACAATTTTGTACCTCCAAAAAGAAAAACATAAAAACCAAGCATCTCAAAAATCAGTGCTTGATGATCATGGCTCAGTAAAAATTCAGCTTTTGTACTTCCCACCATAAGCTCTGATTGTCTGTCTAAAGTAGACAAGACAACCAAAAGATCTAATACCATTAACATATTGTAAATACCCAGAGGTGATACACATTTTGAAATCACCATAGACATAGCTCTAAAGAACTTGAAACTCGCTCCAATTTCTTGATAGTTTGTTCATTGGACATGGATTGTTTCTGTAAATACTTTCGAAATTTTTCCATGTGCTTTCTGATTGAATGAAAAGGATTCTTTAATCATATAAGTAGTGCATCCAACACGTAACGTTTAGAGTCAACAATACCATGTTACAAAGCCCTCTTTCCTTTGTCTTCCATGAGCAGCCTTAGTGACCTTTTTAACTCACAATACACAAGAATCACTTTGACACCCTCAAGCAACCTTACATAGACTACTAAATACAATCACCAACACAATATCCTGAAATTTCAGATTGAGCTCAAACTGATGTGCTTAGCACAGCCCGCTCAAATACAATGCTTGCAGAATTGCTGGTGAAGTGAGAAATTGAATTTGAACACTAGAAATAAGTAAGAAATAATCAAGCAGGCACAACCTTTACTTACCTTTTCTGCACTGTGTGCTTAGCATCTTGCATGAGCATTGTAGATCAGGTTTAATCTATAGGCAAAAGTATGGCAAATTTGAAACAAACTTGATGATTCAGTTTCAAAAAGAAATTGATTACATAAACTCCATGGCGAAATCGTAAAACATACGATATGCCCTCCCCCAGCACCCATTGCTGGAAAGTACAAACAGAGCTAGCCTTTGAAGTTTACCACAGACACTTGGAAGGCAATAAGGATGAGAATGAAAAGAGATCTATCTGCACTGATGGTGAGAGTTTGCAACTTTACACATTTTTTGAGTCAATAAGGCAAACAAGTTTCTGTTTCTCAAGGATGACAGCATACATGCATGAGGCCATCCATGGGAATGTCCAGTCTCAACTGAAGAATACATCAGTCATCATGACTCAAGTAGAGCACGAGTTAGATTGAGAGAATTTCTTCCACTAATGTGTACAAGCTCTTGGCAGTAGCTTAAGAGCATATAATACACATCCACAACATTGAAGCTTCGTGCTAATGCAAAATTTGAGCACTTCTGAATGTCTGTTTCACCATTCAAGCCTCAATTCTTTGCCTTATCTGCAATAGGCGACGGCCTTGTATAGTCATTTACCTCAAGCCCAAACCTTTCCACGTTCAGCCTCAGGTCGATGCTTACATAGCCAAGCACCTCGACATTTCAAGAAAGAGTTCCAGTTCTCTACATATAAGGCAGCATTAGCTCCACTTAAGATAGTGGTGATCCAGACTTCAGTTTCCATGTTTCAACCCTAAACCACAAAGTGTGTTGAGAGTATCCCCATCACCTGCAGATACACAGGAATCACTGTGACATAACGAGCTTCAAAAAAACTGAACTAGTAACTACCCAGAACATAGGCTCTGGCCAGACTACAAGTTCAGTGTTACAGCATGTTTGCCTTCAGGCCATTGATGTTGAAATAACATGGCATGTAAGATGTAAAATTATCTTTAAGTACACAACATCCTTGATATGTAAGTTCCTGTCATTTAAAAAGAAGTTACATTCTTTCCATGATTTGTACAGTTTTGATGACTTTAATGTGTTGGAAAGTGTTCATGTCTTCATGGAACTTCTTCAGGGTACGCCATTCATGGGCCAGAATGTCTTCTATGCCCTTGTTCAGACATCACATATAAATTTAAGGACTGTTCTTCTTAAGCAAAGTCCTGTTTCCTCGGAAATCTTAGCAGTGAAAAACATGAATTTCCTCATGTTATGATGTCGCAACATCTGTGATTCCAATGTGATGAAGCCAATGGACTCTGCTTAGTTCAAGACTGGTGGTGAATAACGAGTGTGTGTGGTTGAGTAGGTTCTGAGACATGTTTCAACCTCTGCAAGAGCTCAAATGCCACCATTCAAGGAAAAGTCTAAAGATAAAATCAAGTTTGTGCTATTTCATACAGCAAACAAAGGACTTTATGGATCACAACACATGTGAATGCATGTGCCACACAACAAAACAATTTCAGGTTAAACAATAAAGCTAGCAGAATCAACCTTTGATTAAGTAGAAATTGAGGGTCATGGTAAGGAATCTTCATTCAGGACCAAAATGATTACATATGCTTGTGTCCACTAGTATGTATTGCTGGTTACTGTTATTCATAGGAATCATATAGCATGTCTTTAAGACAGCCCACTAACAACCCGCCAACTTGGCCACATGGAAAACAACTTTGGATCTAAGCATAAAAGCGGCAGAATCAATCTTGATTGAGTAGAAATTGAGCACCACGCTAAGGAATCCCAATTTCAAGGACAAGTGCGAAACTCTATATGCATAGACACAAAGCTAAAGACCTAGAGACTTGAAACATGAGTATATAGAAGCCAGAAACTTGTTGCACTTATGTTCATCCCCAAGTAACCTGCAGCTATCTACTGGCAAAATCTCCTTAATGATTAAAATTACAAGTATGAAATGGCACAATATTTAGTGCATTGATATCAATATCAAAATATCAGATACCTAGCCACTTGTGGCAATATAATTGTGACATGATTTACAAGAAGGAAGACCTTTGTTCAGGTTCAAAGGTTCAACTCAAGTTCCCTAACTTCGTCCAAGCAAATGGGCATTTGCAGCACATTCTAACACTGAAGATAATTTAGGATCCTGTAAAGTCAAATCAGACACTTTCCAGTGTGCTTCCAGACATTCCAGTCTACCTTTCATAAGCTATGATAGGCACACATCAGAACTTCTCCAGATGCTTGGCAACTAACTCTTGAGGATGTCAATTAGGAGTTTTCATTTTCAGAATCTGTTAATCAGTCAATAAATCTCATCTAACGTTTTGAATACTTTATTTTGACCAATCCTATAGGCAAGACTTCTAAAGCGTCAGGATCTTTATCTGGCAGGAAACTTCATATGATTTTAAGCCTTTGAACGTGTCTGCATGACGCAGTCATGAACGTGTTCATCTACTGCGAAATTCTGCAAAAACAAATCTGCGATCCATGCTTGCGAATTCGGCGAACGTCCTAAAGATGATAATTCGAAATATGTATCTTAAAAAACAAAACTTTTTCATAGCTTCTGCACAGGATAGCTCGATCGATAGGTAGACATTTTAGAAGGACAAACTTCACAGTTGGCACAAATTGCTCGATCTTTCGTATGATCAATCCTGCGGGAAGCAATGGTGAGGCGATCGACTGACCTGTGGTAGGCGGTCCGCAAATGTGATGATACGTAAACCGGGCACGGCTCCTTCGTATCACCGTCCTTCCTCTAAAGGTGGTCTTCCCTGTTTCGGCGCGTTTTGCCTGGTGTTCGTCTTCAGCCTCCCTGCTGCTATTGCTTCTTCTCCTTCTCCTTCTCCTACAATGGAATGAATAGCCACTGCGGGTGATCGCTCAACACAAAAGGCAATGAGGGGAAGAGCCACACCTTTTTCTTATATTCTTCTATTATTATTATTATTACTGTTATTATTATTATTATTATTATTTATTATTATGATTATACAAGCAACCACCAAATTACAAACGTAATTAATGACAATGCGATGTAATGCGAAGGGCCTGCCGCCGAAAACCACCCACCCTTGAAGGGGGAACTCAGGCAGGCCTGACATTTGAAGTTTGCAACACCCTTCAAAGGGTTTTTTGGCCTTCTAAAGAAGGGTGATACATATATTACCCTTCAAAAGAAAGGTAAGAATTTTAGAAAAATAGCTATATGCCCTTCCAAACTCTTTAAAAAGAAAAGGAGAGGTCCTCTAAGTCCTTCTAAATGAAAAGTTGGGTAGCCCTTCAAATTTGAGGGGCTTGGAGGAAGTGTGGTCACGACCAATAGACCACCACCCAACTTCAACATCGGCAAGGTCTCGTCATCCAACTCGCTTTCTACCACCAAAATGAAGGTCATGCATGGTCCATGGACATGGTGGGAAGGTGTTCAAAGTCTTCTTGCCTAAATTAGTGATGGCTATGGCAAACATGCTTTGGAAAAAAATATGTTCCAGTTACGCGCCAATAGTGGGGTGAAATAATTGCAAGCAAGAACAAACCAAAAGCAGTATTTCATTTGCTCATTGCATGGATGAAAGACACCAAGAGTGTCATTCTTTAGAGGGGGGCACCTATTATCCTTTCAAGGGTCGTAACCTTATTGGCCCCCATACCCTAGGTTTAGTAGACACATTGAATCATAATAAGAGTGGTCACAATAGGCCATTTCCCAATATGTGCATAGCACAAAGTCTGACATCCACTCTAAAGGTTACTAGATTTCTACTATGAGTGGCATCACTTTCTTTTTTGAAAGTCAACTATCCATCTTCCTAGGTTTGATTCTTATTCTCCTCTTTTTTGCAATTGGATTGAGCTTTTTCAAAGCAAACAAGCAACTTGGGAAACTTGAACTTGTCACCCTTAAAAATAGTGCACCAAGATAGGATTCCCCATCCATGACAAATTTGGTTTGCATCGACATTCTGACTAGTGTGGATGTTTAATCCTCATCTTGCACACCATTGTTCCCTTTTTACCCTAAAATTTCATAGGCTGAGTAATGTGTAATTGGCCTAAGATCCCCTCCTCATGTAGGCAAATGGACTTGCACAAGGATGGTAGAAAAGTCAATCTGTCATTATCATGCAAGCAAATAAATGGCTACTCAATGTGGATTAACCGATCGTGACATAATAACTTTTCTCTCCCCTCCACACGGACCACTAGTGTTCAAAAAAATCCCATAAGAAAGGTCTACATCACCCCTCCACACATTTGACAACGTACACCAAGAAAACTCTAACATACAAAATTTCCCTACATGTAGATGGGTTCCAAGGAGTAAGTTTATCAAGGATATTGAAGAAGCAAGGGTTAATACATTGTTATTGGATTATTATGAACAACTCAATAGGCAAACTAGATTATGAAAGTAAAGACTAGCATTATGCCATTCAAGTGATAAACTAATTGAGTTGCATGCTTGACCAAATCTATTGCAAGTGATGATGAGGTGAACTTTGTTTGTCAAAGTACTCTTGCAAATGGCTTAAAAGATGGAGTGTGTAGAATTTGGGGGAAAGGCTTACTAGATGGTACAATTGGGGAACCCATTAGCCTAGAAGGTTTGACTTCGTGATTACTTGTAAATACAAAATGACATTTATCACACTCACATTCATATACAAACTTGAAAAGAATAATATATTGCTTAAGTGATTAAGCCTCCAAAAATATGTTCTTATATAATCATATGTCTACAAAGAATAACAAAAAGAGAAGTTATAAATTGCTCATCTAATTACCTCTTTCTAGGAGTGCTACACACCATTTGTTCTTGAATCATCCTTCAAACTTCAAAGTCTCCTTAACTACCATTAGTGCCACTTAAGGCATTACTTTGCACACTAGGGAGGGGGGTCATGTGGCCCTTCCTTCCCCTTCATGCAAGCAACAAGCAATGGGAAGACAAGCTTTAAGGGTGGTGAATCGTCACCCATGAATAGAAGGTAGGGAGGAATGAAGATACCATGGGCATGGACTTCCTCACCATTGCTAAAAATGATTGAGTGGATATGGTCATCATTGAGAAGGAGCTCAAAGGAGAGATCAAATAGTTCTTCAAGGAGGAAAGGAAAGCCTAGATTCAAGACAAGCAAAAGGTGCTTAGAGCACCAATGGCCTTCTCACTTCATAGGCTTAAATAATGTACTTAGATTTCTCAAACGCATTTGTGTTCTTCTTCATGGTGAAAATTCTAGAGTGACTTCAACCATTGGTCCTTGCTTACCTATTGTGCTAGGGCCAATCTAGTGTAGTATCGTTTTGTGGGACAAGGGTTCTTCTTCACCCTGGTTGGCTTGCAGTAAGAGTGGGAGAGTGGATCCTCACCTTCAGCTATAAGGGCAACTATGTCTACACATTGTCATGAACTCCCTGCTTCTCCCCAACTGACAACTTGGCACATGAGTGCATAGTTCAAGTCACCTTTCCTGCACTACCCAACTAGATCAATAGAAAAATTAGTACACTTTCTAACATTCTTGGGAAGGTATTGTGCATCCATGCACCCTCACTTGGGACATTATTCCTAGAGCTCCTCCAAGCTTTCGACCCTAATGGGTTGGAAGTCACAATCAAGGTTCATTTTTGCATTCTTCCCAAATTCATGCTACCATTGTCACGAGACTAGACACTTTGCCAAAAAAAATGTCCTAAGCACTCAAGCCAGCAGGAAAAACAGAAGGAGGAGGATCAAAGTTTGTATCAAGATCAAGGGAAGAAGGAAGTGGTGACATCCCCTAGAGAGTGAGGAGCCAAGAAGACCTTGGGACAAAAATAGTATATGTAGGAAAAGAACAAATGTGGGGAAGCAAATATGTTAAGAAGAGAAACTAATTAAGGAGAAACCTGATAAGTAAGTAGGGGCACCTCATACAAGTTGAGAAAGACAAGGAGAATGTACCTCCCACAACCACCAAGAAGGGTGGCAATGGAAAGAAGAATAAAATCTCCATCAAACAAATGGTAAGGATGCCCCTAGTCGTGAGGCAGGAACATTTATGTAGCCTTAGAAGATAATGATGAGATGAAGGAGAATGATTACACTTACTATGAGTAGCTTCCACAAGTTATCTCTAATCACATGGAATGTTCAAGGACTGTGCTCAAAATCAAAGAGAGCTACGCGTCAGAGTTTGATTTGAAGCAAGAAGCTTGATGCTTTCACAACTCAAGAGATTACGACGAAGGAGGAAGACTGGAGTGCTTATTGCATTAAGAGATGCACTGTTTGGATGGCATCTTCCTAAGCTCGTCAATTATGGGATAATTAGATTAATTTCAAAGTCCACTGAATGAGTCCAATTGTTTCAATGGCATCCACTCACTACGTTGAATGTATGCTACAAGATTGTAGCTAAAGCCATCTCTCTTTGGATTAAGCATTTGTTACCACAAAGACACTACACAAGGGACATCATGGTTTTCTATAGGGATGCCACATACATGATGTGATTTTAAATATGACCTTCTCCATGGACCTAGCATACAAAAATAATGGGAAATTTATCCTTGTTGACATGGACATGGATAAAGCATATGACAAAGTATGCTAGGGCTTCAACTTAGCAACTTTGAATTGGATGGGTTTTGGTCAACCATTTTGTAAGATGGTTTTTGGGGCTTGTCTATGAATCTTGGGGTTCCTTTGGGCCTAGGTCTAACAAGTAAGTAGATATTTGATTGGCTCAATAAGGCCAAGATGAAGGTAGCCAAGTTCCATAATCTACCAATCAAACTTGCTAAGAGGATTATCATTGTCAACACTATGGTATACCCTATAGCCACTTTTATTGCTATAACAAATGTCTTTTCTAAGGCCAACTGGGAAATCGTAGAGAGGCTATGTAGAAACTTTGTGTGGGGTAAAACTGCTAAGGGCAAAAACTAGCATTCAATTGCATGGAACCTCATTTGTGATTCCAAGTCAAATGATGGGTTAGGAGTCGAAGTAATTAAGGACAAAGCCTCAAGGTTGGCATCCAAGCTAACAATGAAACTTGATCAAGATCCCCCTTGGGCAATGATAATGAGAGGGTGGATGTCCAAGGCCAACCAATCAAGGTGTAATCGCAAGATCTTGGGTGGGAATACATGTTAGTTGCAGACCTAGAGTTTACAATCAAAGAGTCCTGCACGGTCAATGCATTATCAAAGAATTGGAAAAATATTATTAGAAGCCTAAGGTAGATAGGTGAACCCAAGATGAGAGGTGACCCATCACTTCTCCAGCATGTTTGGCTATCACCCATAGTTAATCTCAATTATAGTATGTCCAAAGCACACGAGAAAAAAGAGATTAATCGTTGGAAAGACCTATGGAATCTAGCTCTAGGAGATTTCCTCTAAATTTTTGGGGGTTAAAGGACACCTATGCCTAGCTGCCTACATTTACTTGTATATTAACTTGCACACATGCACACAGTAGATGGCAGGTGCTCATCATTGTCACTTTATTCTATATTCTTTTAGTAACATATAGAATAAGGGAAGGCATGTCATACATAGTGATTGTTGGAGTTTCCAATCACTGGTCTCTCTCTTCTTGCTTGAACTTCCATAGCTTTTGCTCTCTTCTTGTTTTCGCTCGTGCTTTCACCTTCTACTCACCTTTCAACTACCATTCGAGGAGCATCTTCCTCTATGACTCTAGCTTGTGACATATCTTTAGCTCAAGCTTCCATGGCTATCATTCCCTCTTCTTTCCAAGGTAACTATTGATGCCAGCTTGTTCCATACTTGTCATGGCTTATTCCAAGGATCACAAAGGTTTCATCAAGCCTTGCTTGAGGCTCTATAATGATCCCCAACCCACACACAATACAACAACATGAATTGCTACAAGTTGTGCTTGATTTCCAGCAGTTCTTTCTTAACTTCCTACAGATCATCTGCCTCATGTGGCACTCTTGCATTCGTACACAAGCATCTAGCAACTTTCCCAACATTCAAATCTTGTGATTGGGCACTCCTTTGATGTATAAGCTTTCAGTTATTGGCTATAATATACAAAAAACTTGTTGTTATAGGTTTGAGATAGTGTTTTCTCAATTATTAGAGTTCACTATTGCCTCTACCAATGCCTATATGCTTATGTATTTGATGTTGGATCATTTGTGGATGTATGATGGTGCCTTTGTGATACATTTGAGCTCACATTAGCTCTATTTTGACAAGATTTTCACTACCATAACAATGTAATTAGCAAGCTATTTCATGGGGAAAGGTTATGCCTATTGTGTCTGCATGGTATTTCATGTATGCTACATGTCTACAATGATGCCTAGCATTGATGCATGCACTTGGCTATGATTATGCCATGCCTTTCCACTTGGATTTGAGCTACATTTGATATACTTGGTCTTTGGTCAATCACTTCAATGATTCTACTTATAGGCATTGAAGATTTATGGGATGCCAATGTTCTCAGATGTCTCTTAGATGTGCTTGGGCTTCTCGGATGCTATGTCACTTATATCTTGAGCTTTGCTTGCTCACTTTGCATTTTGGATTCACTTTTAGTGGGAGACACATTCCTTTACTTGGTAGAGCTTGGTTCTTTGAGATAGTGGAACTTGTGTAACTTATATCTATGCTCTCATGTATGCTACTTTATGCAATTACTTTTGTTTGTGGGTTGATTTGATTCCATATGCTTTGGACACCAACACTTATCCCAGTTAGAAAATTATTAGTGATTTATACATGCATATTGGTTATGTACTGAGTAGTGTTGCTCTTTGCTCAATTAGTTGTTCATTTTTTAGATCTTTGGAGGAGTTTCTCTTGAGACCTTCTACATGCATGATGTATATGCTTATGGGATGTATGGTTTACTGACACTTTGAGTTTGTGATAGTCTTTAGTAACGATGGTCTATGCTTATTCACTACTAGTTGTATTCTTTATATCTGGTTGCTATCTACATATTGCTAGCGATGGGAGCTTTCTATCTTGTCTATTTGTCCATAGTTGGATTGATATAAATGAAAGGTGAGAAGGATCAAAGCTTGCACTCGAGAGCTATGGTGGGAGAGCAAGAGCAAGAAAGAGAGAGACAAGAAATGGGAACTCCAACAGTCACAATGTGTGACAGGGCCTTCTTTTATTCAAATTGTCACTAAAATAATAAAGAATAAAGTGATGGTGACAAGCGCCCACCACCTGTAGTGTGCAGTGGCAGTGACTGTCAGTGTAGTAATACACGGGCGGCTAGGCGGAGGTGCCTTTACCCCCAACAACCTCCCACTTAAATGCGAATCTGCCCTAGTGAGGAGTGAAAAGAAAAAAGAAGAAAGATGGTACAACATGTACACATGTACAATAGGATGAGGAAAGACGTCTTCTCATCCCACACCCATCAACCTCCTGAGGAAGGCAAAGCGCTCTGTAGAGAGGCTTTTTGTGAGTAGATCTGTAGGATTCTGGTCAGTCGAGATCTTGACAAGATCAACAGACTTGTCCTCAACGACCCCATGTATGAAGTGATACCTCACCTCAATGTGTTTTGCCTTCACATGGAAGATCGGATTCTTGGCTAACTGAATAGCACTCATAGAATTCGAATGCAGTGTAGGGATAGCATCAGTACCAAGGTCAACAACCAAATGGCCTCTTTGCAAGCCTTAGTGGTTGTAACGTACCCGGTCTTTGTAGTAGAAAGGGTCGTGCATTTCTGCACCCTGGACATCCAAGAAACAACACCTCTAGCATAGGTGAATACATAGCCGGAAGTGGACTTCCTGCTATCTGCATGTCCTGCATAATCAGAGTCAGTGTACCCCACGACTCCTGTATCCTAGCTGCCATAGCATATGCATATATCTGCAGTGCCCTTCAGGTACCTCATGATACCTTTCACGGCATCACAATGCTTCTTGCCAGGTGTAGCCATATAGCATGCCACAACACCAACTGCAAAGGCAATATCTGGACGAGTGGCGATCATGGCATACATAAGATTGCCCACTGCGGATGCATAGGGAATCTTGGCCATCTCGGCCCTCTGCTCATCTATCTGCGGACAATCAACCTGTGATACCTTCACATAAGAAGGCAATGGATAGCCAATAGGCTTTACGTCTTGCATGCGGAAGCACTCAAGGACTTTATGAATGTACTCCCCCTATGACAAGTAGAGGAGTCTTTGATGCCTGTTGCGTCTAATGCACGTATCAAGTATGTGAGAGGCCTGTCCCAGATATTTCATCTCAAAGCTTTTCTTGAGTTGAGCCTTAAGAGCATCTAGCTCATCATGAGCTTTCCCTGCTATCAGCATATCATCCACATAGAGTACTAAAATCAATAAAGAACCATCACGGGCTTTCTTCGTGTAAAGACACAGATCCATAGCACTCATGTTGTAGCCCTGTGACTGCATAAAGACATCAAACTTATGGTACCACTCCCTAGGTGCATGCTTCAAGCCATAAAGACTTTTCTTCAATTTGCACACTAGGTGCTCCTTGACAGGTTCTGCAAAGCCCTTAGGCTGCTCCATATAAATCTCATCATGCAAGTCCCCATGTAAGAAAGCCGTCTTGATATCCATCTGGTATAAATCCAAGTTAAACTGAGCAACCAAAGCCAAGACTAAGCGCAGGGTGGTCATCTTAACCACAGGAGAAAAGACCTCATCAAAGTCCACACCATGCTCCTGCTTAAAACCCTTTGCTACCAATCTAGCCTTGTATGCCGGCTTGGGGTGTCCAAGGGTACTTTCTAGCTTGTACACCCACTTGCATGGCAAAGCCTTCTTGCTCATAGGCAAGGAAACCAAATCCCAAGTGTCATTCTTATGCAAGGAGTCTATCTCTGACTGCATAGCCCTCTCCCAGGAGTGACTGTCACCCCTGCGCATAGCCTCATCATAAGTGAAAGGCTCTCTTGCATCTGTAACCAAGACATAATGCATGAAGGGCTAAAATCTATCAAGTGGACGTCTCTCTCTAATAGACCGTTTCACGGCAGGCTCTGTTGCATGCCCAGTTGCCTATCCAACACCCTGACCATGAGTATCTGCTGCAACTGTAGGCTATCTAAATGGTTGTGGGGGAGCTCTCGGCTTCTCCTGAAGTATGACCCTACGGATCTCAACAACTTTCTCAGGCTGCCGATGCATCTTGTCTTCATGGAAGACTACATCATGACTGTGGATGACTTTCCGCGCCTGCAGATCCTAGAGACGGTAACCCATCTCGCCTGCATCCCCATAACCAAGGAAAATGCATTTGACACTCTTAGGATCCAGTTTACTTCTCTTGTCCCTGGGCACATGGCAAAATGTCTCACATCCAAAGACATGGAGATGCGCATAAGAGGGAGGTTTTCCAGTCCATACCTCCTCTGCAACCTGGAAATCCAAACCACTAGAAGGTGATCTGTTTATGACATGCACAGCTATACTAATTGCCTTAGTCCAAAAGCTCTGTGGTAGGCCTACATGGCTAAGCATACAGCGTACATGCTCTTGGATGGTTCTATTCATCCACTCAGCCAAACCATTCTAGGGGGGGGGGGGGGGTGTAGGGGGCGGCCAATTGACGCTTAATATCCCTCTCATCACATAACTACTCAAAAGCACGTGAGACATACTCACCCCCATTATCTGTCCTTAGGCATTTTAGCCTATACCCAGACTGGTTCTCAACCAATGCAAGCCATCTCTGAAACATAGCCAAGACATTGGATCTCAGCTTAATGGGATAAGCCCAAACTTTCCGTGAAAAATCATCTATGAACGTAACAAAATACTTTGCACCACCCATAGACTGACAAGGCATGGGCCCATAGACATCCGAATGTACAAATGCCAAGGGCTCACTCATGCATGGTCTACCAAACTTCTTATGCGTAGACCTAGTCTGCCTGCCATAAAGACAATGCTCACATGAATCAAAACATCCATAATGAAGGGGTGGTAAGTAATGCAAACCAGAAAGCATTTTTATTCCCTTCAAAGACAGATGGCCCAAATGGGTATGCCAAAGAGATACATGGGGGATAGAACCCACATATAAAACATGATCAAGGGAAGAAGCGGATACAATCAAGGGATAGAGGCTGCCAGCCTTGGCACCTCTTGCAATCACAAGTCTGCCACGAGTGATCTTCCATGTAGAGTCTCCAAAAGATACATGATAACCTGCATCATCAAGCTCTCTAGCTGACAAGAGACTGCATGTCAAAGCAGGTACATGACGTACATCCTGCATAACAAAACTACTGCCAGAAGGAAACTGCAGTCTAACATCACGAATGCCCACAATGTCAAGAGAGTTGTCATCACCCAAGCGCACAGAACCCAAAATAATATGGTATGAATGAAACCACTCTCGGTAAGGTGTCACATGAAAGGACGCACCTGAGTCCAAGGGCCAACACTGTGCATACATAGAGTGTATCTCTGTCATCTACAAAGCACTAGAAGAAGCTGCAAGGATATAATCATTATCAACATCCTCACGTTGCATAACATTGATCTCTTCAATTTTAACACTGGACTTTGCAGGCACTATGCTGTGATCAAAAGACTTATCCTGCACTTTGTCTTTCCCCTTATCTTTGCACCTTTCATTGCGTAGTTCATGGCATTGTGGCCTAATATGGCCCTTTTTTCCCACAATGGTGACAAGTAACATATGTATTCCTGCCACGGGATTTGCTACGTGACTTCCCATAAGACTTGGACTGAGATTTTTGAGAAATCTCGTCCACGACCACTGCCATTACCATGCTTTCCATACCCATCATTCCTGCCTCGAACTGTCATAGCATGCGACACATGAGAGGCATCCAAATTCTTATGGTTAACCTCTTCTTGCAGAAGAGCACTCTCAACATCAGATAATTTCAAGGTAGCAGAAGAGGCACATAATGCAGTGTGGAATACATCCCATGACTCATTAAGAGTACCAAGCAAGAAAAGAGGAGTGACATCCTTTGCAAAAGTGATGTCCTCTGCGAAGTCAAGTTCTTGAGTATAGCATGGAACTGGCTCAAGTGAGTAGACATAGTCACATTCTCCTTCATGCATAGATCCATAAGCTGCTTCAGCCACCAATACATCTGATTCACTGGAGTTTTCTTGTCATAGAGATTCTTGGTTTTATCCCACAATTGCCATGCACTCTGCTCTTCCTCAAATACATTGTAATGAACCTGTTCTGTGAGAGATAACACAATAGTGGCCTTGCATAACTCATCAAGCTCAAGCCATTCCTCATTTGGCATAGCTGCAAGCGGATGCCCGCTCAACCTCAATGGTTTGATCTGCGATTTCTGCACCAATATCTGCTGAATTTGGCTCTTCCAAT
Organism: Lygodium microphyllum; assembly: GCF_053477565.2. Lineage (NCBI taxonomy): Eukaryota > Viridiplantae > Streptophyta > Polypodiopsida > Schizaeales > Lygodiaceae > Lygodium > Lygodium microphyllum. The sequence continues at coordinate 80,191,197 of NC_141137.1, read as the reverse complement.
AAGAGTAATTCGTACCATCAAGCTTAGTGATGTTGAAAATAGCATGATCAGTGGACGAACTCGCCATAATGCAGGTTGGAAGACTATAGACAGTTCAAAATTGCTTGCTGTTTACTGCAGAAAATGACCAAAAAATCACCAAAATGGAGAGAAAAGTGTAACCAAAGCTGCTACCCACCAAGTACTAGTGAAAATACGTCATTTGAGAATATTTCAGCATGAAAAATCCATGTCAGTCCGGAGTTATATGCCTGGTGTAATAAATGACAGCAAGGTACTGTGAGAGTCAATTGCTGACCAAATCACTGCACCAAGTCAATAAATGATAGCCAAGACATGACTAGCCATAAACGAGCATAAATCAACACCAAACAGCCATCAAGACCCTGAGCAAACACCCAAATATGTCACCAAAGCATCCGTCAATAAGTAGGCATACCCCCTGGACAATAGGGAAAAGTATACATAACACTGGCAAGACATGACACCAGTAGGTGTATGCTCACAAGAGTGCAAAGCCCAAGATCAAGTTAAAAGTAACTCCAAGATATCAGTGCATGAACTATGCAACATTTAAGTGTAAGAGATCCCAAAGTCTCAAGTATCTACAAAATGCTCAATAGCATAAACCTCCTGCTCAATGTCGGTCAAGCATACAAGATGCTCCCACTGGCTCAAAAGGTGGATAAACGAGCTCAACAACTCAAGCAAACTAAGTCAAAGTACCAAAGATAGGTAACCAAGACAATGCCTCAATAGCATCCAAGGTCGTAATGAAAAAGCCAAGTCGTAATGGAAAAATCCAAGTCAATGTCCAATTGCTCAAGGGAATACTCAAATGAATGTCGAGACGAGCTCAAAAAACTGCCATCCACAGCCAAAGCATAAAGCATTCACCAAGACATCATAACCCATACTGGGTAGCCTAGGCATAAACCATGTCATAGATGAAATGCAAGCTGCAAAGAAGTGATAGTCAAAGCTAAATCGAGCTCTAATCTCAGCTCAAAAGCATTCCGGAGCATAAACAATACATGTGGCATAGTCCAAATACATCATGATATCATATCGAGTAGTCGGGAGCACCCCGTGACCAATAGGCATAACCCAACTGTAGCATAAATAGCTTCAGCCCTCAAGTTTCCAGCAGCATATAACCTCTGTAAATTGAGCAAATCAGTGCTCAATCCAAGCTCAAATCCATAGGCAAACCATAGGCATACAAATACATACTGTCTCAGACTTGAAATCTGTTGCAAAATATCCTGTCATTAGAATTTGGCAAATCTGACATCACCATCACGTTCGGACCGTGCCAAAACCCCAAGTTAGACTCTTATCTTGCCTAAATCGGGTTCCGAATGCCCGAGATATGACAAAAAGAGTTATTTTTGGGCTAGATTTTGAAATAAGAGCAAAAAAAACGTGAGCTACCTAGGGGGGTCTGCTGTCCCACGTGTCAACAATGGGGCCCAAAGGGGGCACAAATGGGGGCCAAAGAAGGCCTACACCAAGCCTCAGCAAGCCTTGATAGGCTGGAAGCAAGATCCAGGTAAAGGAAGCTCCAAGAGGTGTGAGCTATGGCTGCCCACAACCTGTGAAAACCCTGTTTACCTAGACCTATGGACTGAAGTAAAACTTTGAAATAATGAAGCAATACCTCAATGTCAATGCCTTGATGGTGCCTCAATAGGTTGGGAAGAAGCTCGGGAAGCCGGGGAGCGACAGGAGCTCAAGAGAATGAGCTATGGCTGCTGGGAAGGAGACCCAATGCGAGTGGGGAGTCAACAATGGGAAGCTGAGAATGCCATGAGCCAAGCTCAAGAGTCGGGAAGCCGTGCTCTGATACCAGTTGAAAGGTGAAAAGGATCGAAGCTTGCACTCGAGAGCTATGGCGGGAGAGCAAGAGCAAGAAAGAGAGAGACAAGAAATGGGAACTCCAATAGTCACAATGTGTGACCGGGCCTTCCTTTATTCAAACTGTTACTAAAAATAATAAAGAATAAAGTGACGGTGACAGGCGCCCGCCACTTGCAGTGTGCAGTGGTGGTGATTGTCAGTGTAGTAATACATAGGCAGCTAGCGGAGGCACCTTTATCCCCAACAATACACTGTTATATTTATTACAATAGTGTTGTATATATGTTTTTAAAGAAATATTTTGGAAAGTAGACACTTTGATTTGGAACTCTTTTGATTGTAGTTTGTAGGCAATTATACGCTTTTTTGTTCCTGCCCTTTTGCCCACATTTTGACACAGTTTTTGGGGCTATTTCACTATAATTATAGTAGCATGTTCTCTTGTCATTTGTAGTCCTTCGCAGTCACTATGGAAAATACTTCTCATGCATTAGTTGATAGTGCTATTTTCAACATTGTAAAGCCTAATGGTAACAACTTTTAATATTGGAAGATGCAAATATGGCAAGTATTGGTACAAAAGAAGTAGGCTAGGCCATTGAAGACAAAGGTTATAAAGCCAGAAAGTTAGGATAGAGAAGATTGGGATGAGCTTGATGAGTTATGCAAGTCTGTTGTACTAACTTTGTCTAAGGAAGAGTACTTCAATGTTATCTCTATTGTCTTTGTCTAAGCAAGTGTACTTCAATGTTATCTCTACTATCTTTGTCTAAGCAAATGTGCTTTAATGTTATCTCTATTGAGGGCAGTGTGTATGAGTTATGGAAGAAGATCCTTGATCTTTATGACAATAAGAGTCATGCCTCTTAGATGTATTGGCTCTCAGTTGTATTGGCCTCTCAAATGTGTTGGTTGAAGAAGCTTGTGGACCTTCGCATGAAGGAGGGCACACCTATGTCTACTCATTCGAATGAGTTCCACTTTATTTCCAGTAGGCTTGTTTTGTAGGGCATCAAATTTGAGGATAACACAAAGTATTTGTTTTTGCTTGTTACATAGCTTGAGAGTCATGGATACTTTTTGTACTGCTATGAGTGCTAATCCCCATAAGGATGGTTTTAAATGCAGTGATGTAGAGAGTGCTCTACTGAAATGGGAAGAATATTGATGCAACCCACACTTCTCATGCATTGATTGTTAAAGGCAGAAATGGTGGAAATGGTAATAATAACTGAGGTAAAGACTCATAGCCTAATAGAGGCAAGTATCAATCTCATGGGAAATCTTGTAATAAGTCATGTGGTCATACGTACTCTTTGACATGTCATTATTATGAGTAGCAATGTCGCATTAGGCCACAATGCCAAAAAGTGTGTAATGAGAGGTGCAATAAGAAAGGCAAGGGGAAAGTATGGGAAAATGCAAAGTCTACTGAGATTGTATCTAAGTCTAGTGTGAAGATTGAGGAGATAAATGCATTAGAGTACATTTTGATAATCTTATACTAAACACTGATTTTGTAGCCTACATTCTTGCAACTTTATCTCTTGATGATTCTAAACTGACCGATGCACCTTTTACCCACTCTCAGAGTTGTCGTTTCCTTTCATGTTACCCCGCATCACCATTGGTTTCATAACTATTGTATGACCTTGTATTGATCTTTCACATGTATCTTCATGGCATCATCACCTTAGGCACATGTGAAAGTATTGACCCATTCGTTGTATCTCCTGTTCTTAGATTACTCTTATTTTGATTCATGTGATCATTGTCTTTATGGCAAGTAGACTCGTAATTCGCATACAAAAAGTGTGGTTCTATGCATGTGGGGAAGCCTTTGGCTCTTATGCATTTAGATGTTTACAGTCCCATACCTTGTTAGTGCTTGGGGGATGTAAAGTGTTTTGTTACATTAATAGATCATTTTTCACATAAGATTGGGGCCTATCCTATTAAGCAAAAATCAAACGTTTTATATATGTTTCAACATTTTCTTGCCATGGTTGAGAACTAGACTGGGTATAGGCTCAAATGCCTACGATTTAATAATGAGGGTGAATATATATCTAAGGCTTTTGAGTAGCTATGCTATGAGAGGGATATTAAGCATCAGTTGACCGCCCCATACACCCCACCCTAGAATGGTATTATAGAGCACATGAACATGACCATGCCATGCTCCTGCAGGAACCTTGCAAACTCATTTGAGAGGTACTCTCCCCCTCCATCTGACCTTAGGCATTTTATTTGCAGGCTTGTTTCTTTTTCAACCATAGCTTTAAGAGTTTTGAAATGCCCAAAAACTTCACTTTTCTTTTTCATAAAATACACCCAAACTTTTCTGCTATAGTCATCAATAAAAGTGACAAAATAATGGCAGCCTCCAAGAGATGCAGCTTTAGTAGTCCACACATCAGAGTGGATTAATTCCAATGGCTTCTCACTCTCTTGAACATGTCTAGGAAATGGTTTCCTTGCCTGTTTTCCAAATTGGCAGGCTTCACATACCTTATGCATTTCTGCAACCTTGAATTTAGGAAATCCTGCAACAATATTTTGGGCCTGCATCTATTTAAGTCGTTGTATATTAACATGACCAATGCGTTTATGCCAGATATCAATATCTGCAACTACACCGGTCCCATGTGCAAACATTGTTGCACTCAATTCAGACATGTCTGCATCCAACGTAAACATTCTGCCCTTCTTCTTTCCTTTTGCTATCAAGCGACCTTTATTTTTCATATCCTCAACAAAGCATCCATGAGGATTAAATCTGACCTCCAAGCCCTGCTCAACCATTTGACCAACAGAAACCAGATTCTTGGTGATATTCGGGACATGAAATACATCGGACATGTATTTCTTTTTCCCATCCTGCATAGACAAAGGAATTTTTCCAATCTGCACAATAGGATGTGCAGTATCATCACCAGTCTCCACAAATCCTGGTTTTTCCATTTTCCTTGCATCCTCCATCCATTCTGCATGACCTGTCATGTGGTTTGATGCACCTGAGTCAACATACCATACATCATTGCTTTCTTCTGTACTTGTCACATAATTGTTCATGTGCTGCACCATAAACAAATGCTCATTTCTGTCATCACCCTATCTACTAGAAGGTGCATAATTCCCTTGTTGCAGTTTTCCATTCATGATGTCATTCTGCTTTTTATAGCAGTCTTTAGCTATATGACCCATTTTACCACAATAGTAGCATTCAACATTACTGTTTGCATTTTGGCCTCTTTGCCATCCACCACGACCTCTTTGGCTCCCCCTACCTCTAGAGTTACCACGTCCTCCTCCACAGGACAGGTTTTTTTGAGTTTGCTGCATATTCTGATTTCTACCACGGCCTCCATATCGGCCTCCTCTACCTCTGCCTCTACCTCTTCCAGCATTTGAGTAAAAGACAACTTCTTTTGAAGTTCCTCCTGAAGAAGATGCACCACCATTTCTCTGCTCCTCAGAAATTAGAAGAGCAATCAACTCCTCAAAATCAGGAAATATTTCACGAACGGAAATGGATGTTCGGAACTGTGCATAATCCTTTCCTAGACCATTCAAGGTCACAGAAACTAAATCATCATCTTCCACTGGCGACCCAATGGAAGCAAGTGCATCTGTAATCTTCTTCACCTTCATGTGGTAGTCATTGATGCTCATATTTTCTCTTTGCACATTATGCAACTCTTGCTTGAGCTGCATTTTCCTGGCTTGCGTATTTGTGCTATACATTTTTGACAAAGTATCCCATGCCTCCTTTGGTGTACTAGCATCCTGAATATGCACAATCATAGAGTCTGAAATACTGATAGATAGCCAGTACATAACTTTTCTGGCTCTCTCATGCCATGCTTTAAATGCCTGCATTTGCTGTTGATTGGGAACATCAGGAAGAACTGGTTCTTCTTCATTTCCTGCAACAAATTCCCAATATCCTTTTCCCATAAGGAAATTCGTCATTCTAAACTTCCATGCTTGGAAGTTGTTCTTGTCAAGCTTTTCAGTTACAATCTGTGAAAGAGAATCAGACGCCATTACAGAATACTGCAAAAAATTTCTGTCACTGCAGAGAACACAGCTTCAGCCTCACAAGGGCAAATCTACAAAACTGACGAAAGTGGTATTTAACCACATAGTCACTTCCTAGTGACAATTTTGCATCAACAGGCAACAAGGATGATTCTGTAACTCCCAATGCCTCTGCGCACAGGCATACGATGCAATTTCTACAGTAACTTTTCACCGACCTGTAGAAAAGTGGTCGTGCAGCATAAAACTGGGCCTTTTCCTGAGTGCATGCAAAAAACTTCCGCCTCCAAAACACGCCCCAAAGTGGCCTCAAATCAAAAAAATAGGGTCAGCGAGGGCTAAAGCCTTGTCCCGCAGCATATACTGCCCTCTTGCTTCACCGCGAAGGGCGTCTCAACTTGAGACAATGCACTCTTGCAATTTCCAGCTGTGCTGCCTGCAGAGATCTGCTCCCAAAACAGAAAATGAAAGCAACACTGCTCCTCTTACCAGAACACCGCAAGCTTGGCTTGCTTTCTTGAGCTCCTTACCACGAACAAGGCTCTGATACCATGTCAAGATTGTGGGAGAGAAGGAAGGAGTCTCACTTGTAGCTTTCTTGCTTGCACAATGGGGGAATACACACAAGGGTGGAGGCTGAAAAACAGTTTTCCTCTTCTTAGTTGTGTAAGCCAAAAGAACTCACATACAAAGAAATAGAAGAACCCTATATATGGGTCTCAAACCAAACTCAACTAACTAAGGTGGCATACTAACTGAGCCACGAACTAGAGTAGATAAGGATAGCTGTCATGTAGCTATTATTCATGGGCGGTGTACCAATCGCATCTACAACTGACAAGTCAGTGACATAAATGCACAACGGTCACCCTGGGATATCACGAGTGGAGCTCGATATCTCAACACTTCACCCATTCCTTCACCTTTTCTATGGCCTCTAACTGTCGCTTCGGATGTGGGTATTCCCCTACCTTAGCGCTTTCCTTTTCGGCCATCTTAGGGGCTGAAGCCTCTGTCTCTGCGTTTGAAACCTTCTTTCCAGCAGGCAGAGTCGTAGCACTCTCGGTTTTTAGTGCGACTTTAGCTTCCAATCTCTTCTTTTTCTGCCTACGGCTTTTCTTCCCTATCGAGGCTATGTCAAGATTGCTAGGTCCTGGCAGAGAGATACCGGCTTGCTTTGTTTGGGCTCGAGTCATGACCCGCAATGGGATAGGTGTGGCCTCCCCATCGAGGTTTTTGACACCAAACAGTCCCAATGAGATAGATGGTACATTGGTTGAACTAGAAGATGGCTTTCGCTTTGGGCAATCTATGAAGAGATGGGTGATTCCGCACTCTGCGCACCTTTGGTCAACCTTGTCTCTGTTTTGCTGCTCTCTTTCAGGGCAGCATGATGAGACATGATCGAGGTGACCACAAGTCCAACAGATGATTGGATCTTGCGCCTGCCCTCCTAGGCCTCTACCTCGTCCTCTTCCTAACGCCATCACCGGCACGGGTCGATAGTCCATGAGGACAGCGTTGCCCTCGTCGTCATGCGAGACGTAAGGGTATATATAAGTTTCTTCCTCACTTGGCTCTTCCACGTAGTGGACTAGAGCATCGCTCGATGGATGGGTCACGTAAGGACCAGGCAGTCTAGGGATGCCCATAGGATTTATTTCCATCCTAGAAACAGCTAGCTTCATATCGTTAGGCGCGGGAAGGGCCAATGGGGCTCCCCTTCCAAAGAATGGTTGTGGCTTGTTCGCTAGGTAAGGCTGGCCGTAGGGTTGCGAGTACAGAAGTCTTCTTGGTAATCTACAATCCACAACGTCATGGCCAAACCTACCGCAATTAGCACAAGGTCTTGACCTAGGGTCTTGACACTCGGCCGGTAAGTGGTTTCCGCCACAGTATACGCATTGGACATGTGGGCTCATTGGTCGTCTCAACATGTCTTGCAACTTGGCTAATTCCATCTTGACATCAGCCAAGCCTTAGTCTGGCTCGGTGGCCTTCCCCTTATCTTGGGATGATGGGATTGATCGTTCACTAGAGGCTGACGCTCTCTCTGAACCTCGCGAGTTGGTCTCCTCTACGTTCGAACTCTTGGAGCTCTGCTCTTTCAGCTGATCATCGACTCTGATGGCTTCCTCAAACGCCCTAGCTATCACATCTTGCTGCAAGCTTGAATTGCCTGCCAAAGCCTTATATAACTCCTCATCTCGAATTTCGCTGATGAATACAGTCGAAACTGCTCTTTCAGTCGGTCGCTCGCCCAGAGGGATTCTCTTGAAGAGACTCCTCACATGGGTTACGTAGTCGCGAATGTCCTCCTTCTCTTTCTGCTTGATGTTCATTAAGAGTACTAGTAGGTTATTGGAGTATCCGGGCTCGACGAATCTCTTAATGAAGAGATCCTTGAGGCCATTGAAGTTGACTCGCTCTACAGCATCTAGGCTCGTATACCACGTCCTACCCTTGTCGCCTAGGCAAAGCCCGAATGCTTGCAAGCGTTGAGTTAGGTCGTTGAGACTGTTGGCTTCGCAGACTTGCTCAAACTGCTCAACAAAGCTGTATGGGTCATCATGGGGTTGGTATATTGTCAAGTTACTTGGCAACAATCGGTATTTTGGACTGGCTCTTTGAGCCTTGGTTCGCCCCTAGTCCTGCGAGCAGTGATGTCGCTAGTGTCACGGCACTTTGCTCTGCAGCCGTGTTATCTAGCAGTCGCTTCATGAGAAGCTCGCTCAACGTCAATTCCCCCTCTAGGGCTCTCTCGTGATCTGTTCAGTTCCTACCTGCTAAGTTCAACACTCGCTGCACCTCTCGCAACTCCGTACTTTGCCTTTGGCTTCTAGCATGCTGATCCCTATTGTATTCGGCTATGCTTTGCAATGCTTTGCGGGCTAGCTTTCTCTCCTCTTCTAGATCTGTGATGATAGCGTCTGTTGTCCTACCGCAGTGCTCATACCGGGCGTGTGCGTCGTAACTGCTTACCAGCTCTGCTGAATAGTATCTGGGAAGACGTTCAAATCGAGTTCCTCATTAGACCTGCGGTCTGAGCTTTCCTCTGCCATTGTCGAGTTGTCTTGCTTTACCAAGCTGTCGGTCAGGTTCATTAGACTTGTTAAATCCACATCGTTGGTGTTCCTTGCTTGGTCCTAATCTGCGCTTTGATGGTTTGTCTATGTCTTGGGTCCTCTCTTATTGGTGGGTTCCTTGAGTGGTTTATCTGAGTGAGTTCCTTTAGTTATTGAATACAAACCTCAATTTATGATCACTCAGTGCGTGTATCGTTTCCCGTACACTTGTGCTCAATCAGGCTTTCAGCTTTCTTAAGTGTACTTCAAGTGCGGAAATTCAATGTGAGTGCAGCAAGCAATTCCTAAGCATCTTATGCACTCTCACTTGTTTCGAGCCTAATAGGCTTGTAGATCAATTTTCTGTCCGTTTTATCAGGGTTTAGGGCTTTTCTCATATGTCACCTTGTTTGTTTTCGGTCAATTAGGTTTTACAGCTCAGCGGTTCGTGTCTAAGTCCTTGGGTCTCGCAACTGCCTACTTTTAGCTGCTAAGCGACTGCGTGCTACGATTTTTTTCCTATTACGTGTGCCAGAATCATGTTCTGAGCGCCCAAAGGGTTTCGACAGTTTGCACTGTTGCGTTTTAGCCGGGTCAAGTCAAATTTTTGAAAAATTTGATAAAAATTTGCACTCATACCAACTGGTCCAATTGCAGGGTTCGAGCAGGTCACTCGGACGAGCCAAGGCACAGGGCCGAGGGCCAAATTTCAGGGTTTGACAGACGGTTTTGATTCGGATGGGCCGTATGGAAAATTTGGACAAGGTGATTCGGACGGGCCGAGGTACTTGGGCCGAGGGCCGAATGTGGAAAGTGACCGAGGGCCGAATTTGAGACTGGGACGGGTCGTTCGGACGGGTCGAGGCCGAATGTGCCATGTGGCTAAAATTTTGACTCGGACGGGCCGAATGGGTGGACTCGGACGGTCTGCCTCGGACGGCGGTTCGAGGGCCGACTAGGGTTTGGGCCGAGTGGGCCGAGTGGGCCGAGTGACAGGGGCCAAGGGCCGATTCTGGGACTTGGCCTAGAAAAGGCCACTCGGACGGGCCGAGTGCGGCGCATGTAAACAGCGCGAACACAAATTTGATCAATTCACAAGATTTAAGCAAGCACAATGGCCATGCACTTCCAGATCCTATCTAGGGGAGTAGAGGGAGAGATTCATATACCTGAACGGGCCGGTAAGCGCGTCGGTGATGCGATCGAATCGATGCAGGCTGGAGCTCTCTCTCTCTCTCTCTCTCTCTCTCTCTCTCTCTCTCTCTCTCTCTCTCTCTCTCTCTCTTTATGAAATGGCACAAATGAGCTCTCCCTTGGCCTCTTGGCTCTTATACCCTTTCTCGGGTGTGGTGATGCCTTCAATCACTTACTTGCTGATCTTAGGCATCACTAGCGAGCGTTTTACCAATTTTTGCACAATTTTTGCCCTATTTTGCCCTGTTTTGGAACAGTAAACCCTACCCTTCTCCGGTTAGATTTCCTAATTCTAACCTATGCTAAATGCAACAAAAATCAAAGGAAAAAAACTGAAATAAATTTTCCACGTTTTCCAATCATCAAACAACCAAAATATCCCAAAATACTTACTTGTTTTGAAGATCAAAAACACCCAAACTTCCTACCTATCTCAAGCTCCGTTTCGGGGATGAATCCCCTACTTCGATGCTCGATATGAGGCGCGCAAGTGCTCAAGCTTGAATCCGTTGGTCCCGGCAACGGAACCAAAATGTAGTGGGAGCTCACGCTCAACCACCAAGACCCACGGACCGCTTATTGCTTCAAGTGTTTCAAGCTAGCTCTAATGGCTATCTCTCACCTAGCCGATGCATCGTTGATCCTACAAGTGTAGTGAGCTTACCTTGATGCCGATGTGAGTAACCTCCTCCCTCGCACACCTCAGTAGCTCCACGATTCTTGATGCTAGCTCAAGCATCCTCAAGCCTCCTCCATCTCCAAGCTCCATCCTCCATAGCCGCGCACGCAAGAAAAGAGAAGAGAAGAAGAGAAGAGGAGATGGTGAAGAGCTTCACCCTCTTGATCCCACACACTCACTCCCCCACACTCTCACACTCCCTCTCTCAAGAGCACACACAAGCAAGAAGAAGAGAAGAAGAGAAAAAGAAGAGAGCTCTTGTTAGCCACACACCCAAGAATGAGCTTCCATTCACTTTTTGAACTTTATATACAAACCCTAAAATCCCATGGGCACCCATCCCCTTTTTTACATGACCGGCCATTGTGGCAAGGTCCTTTTTTCATTTCCCTCTTCTAGCCTTATGCCTCTAGCCTATGCCCGTCTAATATTTTACAATTGGCACATGAGAGAGTCTGGCGCTCTTTTACAAGAGTTTTCCAAGTTTTTTGAGACCCCTTTCATTTAAAATTTTGCCTTTGGTCTCGGCTTAGCTTTTAGAGGTCGCCTGCGTATCTTTGCTCTTCTTCCATGCTTTTTCCGCTTTTTCCTTCATTTTCCGCCATTTTCCACCATCTCGACTTGGAGTCAACAATGATTTATATCCTCTCTTTTTCTTCTTTTCACCTTGTGAGAGTCTTTGTAAGAGGGTAGCATGGTAACCCAATCATTTATGCAAAAGGTTTTGGGCTCCCAATTTCCATCAACTCCTTGGCTATAGATAGTGCAAGAGTTTACTAAACGAGAAGGGCGCCTTCTGGATGCCATACTTAGATTGAATTCACAGGGAAAGAAGCTCGCCGAGAAAGGAAAATGAGCAGAGAAAGAAGTTCATCAAGAAAGGCGAATGAACTAAAAATGAATATTAAGAAGACTAATGAAAATATATTAGATGCCAAAAGCTCTCGATTTTCAAAAAAGTCATTATTAACTTTATAACATCTTTATCGTGTCTTTTGTCAGATTTTATAAGAAAAATAAGGACTTTGGGACTATCAAAACATGTCAGACTTGAGAGATTTTGGCTAAAAAGGAGGAGAGAATCACGAAGTGGACTCTACTATCTCTAAAAAGGAGAAGACAAGAATACCATATTCTTGCACACGTGGAAAACTCTCTTTGGCCCCTTTCTTAATCTCGTGATTAACAAAAGTGCCTTTTTTAAAGCATTTTTTACCCTAATGGATCTTGGTATTTTGGGTGACCCCTAGCTCAAGCTAGCAATGATGATGCCAAGGCTACTCCACTTTGCTCGGCATCAGTGTTGTCTAGCAATCGCTTTGTGAGTAGCTCGCTCACTATAAGATCTTCTTTTAATAATCTCTCTCTATCGGTATTTTCTCCCACTCTGTTTCTACCTAAGATGGCTAGGATCCTATGAACCTCATTGAGCTCTCTCTCCTAACATGACCTCTGAGTCCATTGCTCCTAGTTATGGCTCAGTATGTGCTATAGTGCCATTCTTCCTAGTCTCCTCTCCTCCTCAAGATTGGCTATGATATCAACTGCATGTCTTCCATGATGTGTTATCCTTATCTATTGGTCATACTGTGTAATAAGTCACCAGATGTCATCTGGGTATCCTGCTATGTTAAGTTCAAAGTCGAGGTCGAGGTCATTCTTGTTCGAACTGGTACCTACCATGGTGGTTGTCTCTTGATCCACTAGTCTTTTTTTGAAGTTGACTAGACCAGCTAAAGATGTGTCTCTAATCTTGGTTATTCCTTCCTTCCATCAATGATCTAATGGTTGTGTCTTCCCTAGATCTTTGTCTTCTCTGGTGTCTTGGTGAGTCACTTGTTCAATTTTCGAGGTTGCACTCCTGGTGGGTTCATTTCTTAGCTTAATCCCCTTTAGTATGTTCTTTGTTAATCAAATCGATGTGACATTGTAAACACACTTACATGCTTGAGTAGTGCCACTTGATGTGAGCTATGTGAAATCAGGCTTTCCAGTTTTCACATGCACTTAAGTGTCTATGATGCAGGATGCAACCTTTGATGAAATCAATCACATCCTTACTTTTACCAATCAGTTTCATGCAGTTGCAGCTCTTTCACATAAATCATGATTACTCCTAATAGTTGATTTTGGGTCCCTTATGGATTTTGGTAGGTGGTCTGATGGTGGGTGATTAAGGCAGGTAGTTAAATTGAGTCTCTACCAAGGGTAAGTGGCTGGTGGTCAATAATTTCAATCACTCTTATATTGTTAGGTTAAAGTTCTAGTAACAATCATTTTTATGGTCTCATTTGCAGGTCAAAGTTCCAAACTCAATTGCTAGGCAACTAGATATTGGCCTTAGCAAGTCATGGAGTGGTCAAAATTGTCAAAAATTTTGTTCTAGACAACCCATTTGAGTAGCAAGTTTGCTTGTCCAAGTCCTAGACTCAGCCATTCAAGTGGGCTCTATGTGACCATCTGAGTGGTCAGACTCAGATTCGGATGAGGGATGCATGTCCAAGTGTCTGATTTTATTATTCGAGGCTTGTGGGTTGGCCATCCGAGGCCCAAAGGTGATTCGAATCTAAGTGGGAGTGGTCTGAATATCCAAGTGGACTAGCTCCAACGCCTGAATGGGTCATTTGAGTCTGAGGTCTTAAGACATTCAAGAGGACTAAAGTGACTCGGCCCTCCAAGCGACTGTTAGGGACTCGACCGTCTCGAGGGGGGAAAAAAAATATTGTGAATGATAAAAAATTGATTGAAACAATTGAACATGTTACTGGACCCAAGGTTCTAACTTCATTCAATAAGCATCAAGGAAAACTTAGAGCAAACTTGAAACACACAAATGCAATGACACCATGGATTGTTGTTGTTGTTGTTGCCCTCTTGACCTATGGCTCTCTCTCTTCTCTCAATAGCTCTCTCTATCAATCTATCATTGTCCAAATAATGAGCAAACTTGAGATTTATGTTCTAAGTCTTTAATTGTTATAAGATTTCAAATGCCAGCTCATTGGATCTTAATGCTATCAACTCTAGGTCCTTCATAATCATATATATTTTTGTGTGCTTCCAAGTAAGACCTAGCTAGTCCATAGGGAAAACATTAGAGTAATCACCTCTTCAACTACAAACAACTGAGTTTGAGGATCTAGGGTCTACCATATAGAGACTATTATTTAATGTTTAGGTATATAACACAAAGGGTCCAATAGAAATAGCAGTAATATCCACATGACCCTTAACTTGGTGTAGAACTATGCTTCCAAACCTCACCTTTTAACTCAAGATATATGTTGTGAATCTTTAATTACCACAATATTTCATATTCTTGTTCATTGGACCTTTGTCCTATTAAATAGTAGGAAAATTTTGGACTCAAAAATGGGCCTTTTAGGAGGTTTAACTCACTCTCTCTCCTCAAAAATGGGGGCATATGAAATTTTTACAAATGAAGTCCAAATTTGTCGAATCTTGGATATTTAAAATGTAATCTTTGAGCTCTTTCTTTTTATCTAAAGTATGGTATGAGATTCTTCCTATTCAAAAGATCTCAAATTGATGTAATCCCTTGATTGACATCCACCCTCCATGGATGTCACATCAAGGGGTTAGATCAATTTGGAATCCTTTGAAATATGAAGAATCTCATAGCGTACTATAGATTATGACATCCACCCTCCATTGATGTTACATCAAGGGGTCAGATCAATTTGAAATCTTTTGAAATATGAAGAATCTCATAGCATACTAGAGATGGTGTCACATAAAGGGGTTATATTAATTTGGAATCTTTTGAAATATGAAGAATCTCATAGTGTATTATAGATCAATGGAAAGAGCTTGAAGATTATATTCTAAATATCCAAGGTTTTACAAATTTAGAGTTCATTTGTAAAAGTTTCATAGTGTCCCCATTTTTTAGGAGAGAGAGTGACATACCTCCTAGACGGCCCATTTTTGTCTCCGAATTTTTCCTAATGTCTACATCCATAAAAGTTCCAAGTAAAACATGGCTACTCACACTAAACCTAAATTATTGAATCACAGACCCTACCTTAACCCCAAAAATCTAAATTATAAAGCCTAACCCAAAGCATATACACTAAAACCCCCGACCCTAAATCCTAGATCCAAGCCCATACTTCATAAGCCCTAGACACTCAACCAGAAACCCTATACCCTAAACCCTAGGGCCCCAATCCTAAATCCTAAATTTTATATGTGAAACCCACAAACCTAAACCCTAGGGCCAAAACCCTGAACCCTAGACCTTGAAACCTATATCTTGAACTCTAGAGATCTTGGAGAGATCTTGAAACCTAGAGATCTAGAAATCTAGCACGTAAACCCTTAAGTCTAAACCTTGAAACTCCTATAGAGCTTGAAATCCAATCCCTAAACCCTAAACTCTAAACCTTGAACTCTAGCCCTAAACTCTCTTTATGCTTGAGCTTGGCCAATTGAGGGCCAACTATCTTTAGGAAATTGGCAATTTGCCCTAGCCATCTAAGCTCTCTCTCTTGTCCAACTCTCTTTGGGATTAAACTTGCCCCCAAGCCCAAAGTCCTTTTTGTATTAGTTATAGTTAAGATTTGCTAATTCTCTTTATTATTGAACTTTTCCAACTCTCTTTAGAATCAAGCTTGTGCCCATAGGGCCAAGCTCATTTGAAATTCCATTTTAGTTTACTTTGGCTCAAGGGTCAATCTCATATTTGAACTCTCCCTATAATTGAGCTTAGTGAACTATCTTTCTATTTGATCCTATCCAACCTTCTTTTAAGTTTAGATTAGCCCTAGAGCCAATATCCTTTTACCCATCTCAAAGAATTTGGATTGAGACCCTTTGAACTCTCTTTGAAATCTCTTCATGATGAGTTTGGCCAACTCTTTTTAGGATTCAACTTTGACATATAGTTGAGCTCATTCTAATTGACTTTGTAATTGAGCTTAACCAAGCTTATTTATGCTCCTTTATAATTGAGCTCAGAAAAATCTCTTTATTCTTGATCTTGAAAATTATTTTTTGCAATTAATCTCATTTTAACCCTATAAAACTTAAACTTGACCAACTCTTACATTCAAATTTTCTTTCCACTTACTCTTGGCCCTAGGATAAGCTATCCCTATATTTTTGAGCTTTTCCAACTCCCTTTATGTTTGATATTGGCCAAGTCTCTTTAAAGTTGATATTGGTCCAAGGGCCAAGCTCCTTTTTACCCTATTAAAGTATTGGTCTTGGCCTTATAGGCCCAAGATCCTCTCTTTAACATTAAGCTTGGCCCTAAGTCACCCTAGGTCAAAGCTCATTTGAACTTTCTTTATGATAGAATTTCACCAACTCTCTTTGAGATTGTGTTTGGCCATAGGGAGAAGCTCAAATAAACTCCTATATAATTGACTTTTGCCAGATCTCTTTAGGATTGAATCTCGCTGTAAGGAGAAGCTCAAATAAAATCC